>NC_090443.1:758704742-759318967 GCF_031143425.1 Pleurodeles waltl | reverse complement strand
TGTCGTAGACTGGGTATCTCATAATGAGTGAAGATCAAATGCATGATGTTTAAATGAGTGCCTACCATTTTGCTTATTTTCAGACCACTCTCAAGTGAAGAGCACTCTGCAAGTAGTATAAGTGAAAAGAAACTCTATTCATTTGACTGTTGAATCTGCAACTTCACCATGAATATTTGTTTAAACTAGGCCTGGGCAAAATTGTAACTAAGCCAGCATAACAGGTGTAACTGTGATAATTTTGCATAACAAAATCTACACAAAATTACTGAGATCACACTATTACTGTACATCGCATAATTTTGGAGAAAATTTTTAACTCAACATTTTATGTGAGCAGAATTTCAGTTACATATTTTTTACCCAAGTGGACCATCTGGATAATATTTGAACATGAAACTACAAATTTGAATGGTATAATTCCTGGCCTCCTCTAACTCAACCTTCCAGGGATCATCCTACGTACCCAATAGGGACAGTGTTAGTCAACTGTGGTTCAACAAAGCTTTGCGCAACAAGAAATTACAAATTGCGCATCAAACTAGGAAAACAGTAAAAGCAATCCAATGGGGAGAAGGCGAAGAAAATCACATTTTATGGACATTGAAGAAAATGTAGTGTTTCAATTGTTGGTCCGCAAAAAGAAGCTATCAGGAACATGCATGGTCCAAATTATTATGGGCAAGCAGAATGTCAAACAGCAAGCTCTTTTGGGGGTTAGTGAACGACCTGGCAGTGGGGAAAAGCAGACACCACAATTGTCGGATAACTCACGCAGCCTGTGTGAGCCATGTCAGTAGTCTGTATGGGCTGACAACCAAGCCGTCAAAAGCCGGAGCCAGACTTCTTCCCATAGTGATGGGGTCCGAACCATTGACAAGTAATAATCAATTACTAAGGGGGTCATTATGATCCCCGGCGCTTCTGCCCGCCATGCAGGCGGCAGGATAAAAGACCACCACCAGCATGGTGGGCTGAACCACCATATAAAGAACACAGGGAGGGCCGCCATAGGCAGCTCTCCTCCACCATCAGGATACCTGCCACAGGCAGCCTGACGGTGTAGGGAATCATTATCCGACAGGGCAGAACTGCTGCCCCTCGGATAATGATCCCTACTGCCACCAGCCTTTCCCTGGCAGGTACCCCCGCCAGTTAAAGGCTGGCGGAAGTGGTGCTCTGGGGCCCCACTGGGCAGTACCCCATCGCGCAGTTCACTGCCCGATTTCTGCTGGGCCGGCGGACGGAAACAATGTTTGTTTCCAAATGTTTTTTATGCGACCGGCAGGGTTCCAGGGGGGCTGGTGGTCAGCTAAATGACCACCAGCATGAACACAGCAGTTAACACAGCTGTGTTCATAATGAGGGCCTAAGTCTCCAAGCCGAGGGTAGGATCTTAGATACTGTCGAAAAGGATGATCAAAAGCAAGTTTGGGAGCTAGCACAACTAGTTGGGATGATCAAGAAACTGAAGTCCAAAGGGACAGCTAGACCAAATGGACTTCCGGATGCAATCTTGAAAGCCGACCCACTGTATTGGGCACAATACTTACTGCCACTCTCCAATTCTATCTCCCACTTCAACCGGATCCCACAATCTTGGAGAGGCAGTATAATACACACCATCTATAAAAGCGGAAATCCCACTCTGCCTTCCAATTATAGGCAAATAACCCTCACTGATGTAGAACCCAAGCTATACGGCTCTTGTTTGCTGCAGCATCTTGAAGCCTGGACTGATGAAAACAAGCTACCCCCGAGGATTCAAACAGGCTTCAGGGCAGGCATGGGAACATCATCAAATTTAATTGCACTTTCCCTTATAGTGGATAAAGCTAGTCGCAAGAAGCTGGGCCTCTATGCATGTTTTATTGACCTCAAATCGACCTTTGACAGGGTTCCCAGGGAAAGGCTGGTCAAGCTGGCTAAATGGGGTATTCCTAAGAACCTACTGAGGGCCATTATAGATCTCTACACTGATTCCTGGGTCCAGATTAAAATACCTACAAAATCTGGCCTAAGGCAAGGTTGTGTTCTGGCACCAACTCTCTTTAATCTATACCTGGCAGACCTTGCTGGCATGTTAGCACAAGTGCATAGTCTTCCTCCGGCACAGGGTTCAGAAAAAATTGGGTGCTTACAATATGCAGATGACATCGTCCTGCTGAGCCATACCCCCCAACGTTTGCAACTAATTCTATCAGCTCTTAACATCTTTATGGCTGACCAATGCCTAGAGATCAATCTGGATAAAACTGAACTGATTAGGTTCCTTGGGGCAAATTATAAACAATTCAATCAGTACCTGGGAGAGAAAAAAGCGGAGATGGTGCAGTCGTTCAAATATCTAGGAGTCCATCTTGAACCACGCCTGAAATGGAAGCGCCAACTACAGTCGATCAAGGCAAAGGCCAACTCTCTAACATATAGCTTTAACCTGCTCAAAAAGAAGCTGGATTGCTCAAACTGGTCCCATTTATTAAAAATCCTGTCTGCACAGCTGCTTCCAGCCATCTCATACGGGTCCGAAATATTGAAGGGCCACAAGATCGATGCTCTGAATAACAGTCAGGTTAAAACATACAAGGCCATTTTTAACATCCCGAAAAGGGCCTCCCCGTCTCTGGTTAGACTGGAGATGGGCTTAAAAAATCAAAGTTGCCAGGGTGCCTTTCTTAAAGCATCATGGAAGTTACGTGTGGCAGAGGATTCTTCCTTACTCTACTCCTGCTGGCAAGAAGTGCAGGCGCAGCAACTTAGTAATATTAAAGGAACATAGGGAAGCTATCTAAGCAAGGTTATTATTAGCCTGGGAATGGAAGAAGTCTGGAAACTTAACATTGAGAAGGCTGAATTTAACAGATTAGTTAACATTACTATTCATTCACTCTCGCTCATCACAGACAAAGCCATTATGGCCAAAAGACAGCATACCTGGGCAGTCCTGAGGTCTTACTCGACATTGTCCCCACAGGGGTACTTGGGCGACCACTTTTCTGTTCACACATCAATTCCTGCTATACAGTATGTTTTTTTTCAACACCAAAGAAGATCGTCCTTCCTGTAAAGGCCAGCATATCACCAAAACTGCTGCCTATGCGGCTATAAACAAGAATCTTTGCTGCATGCCTTTTGTATTTGTCCCACTCTAGGTCTGGAAAGAAGAAAATTGTTAAAACATGATTTTATAACAAATAATATCCGCTCATGTAGACCAGCAATAATAATTTGGCTCAAGGGTGAGTCAATTGCATTTTGCTGTAAGGAGGTAAAATGTTTATAACTTCTCTGTGAGAAATTGAACAAAGCGGACTCGGGAAAATTGCTCCAGGTTAGCTCTCTCAGATTGTACTCAAACGTTTATTTTGGTTAGAAATTATTTTTAGCTGTTTAGCTTTTTTAAATCGTTTTGTTATGAAGTGTTAATTTTATTATTTGTATTACGTTTGTTTTATATTGCAATTTTTTTTCCTAATCGAGCAATACATTTATCATTCATTCTACAGATTTGAATGCATAGTGCAGTGTTTTGAACGTGAGTGTCAGTTCCTTCAAGGTGGATGAACAGAAAACATTTCAGGTAGATAGATATTTGTATCCAAGCAGATGGGATGGGTAATACTTTTATGAAAAACTGCAAATCTGAACATGAGTGGCAGTATTTTGAAAGCGAGCGACATGAAATCAACTAAAATTACATTTTCAAGTTGAATTACCCTAGTACCTCTACCCCTATTTGCGCCCACCTCCTATCCGCTCCATTTCGCCTGTCCCTTTAAATAGCTACCTAGCGTTGCGCATAATGTTTTGCCTTTGCCCTTTTTCTGATGTTTTCGGTCAACTGCTCGGAAATGTATCAACGAAGAGGACTTTCCTTTTGCGTGTTCACTACAATGGATCTTCGCAGACCTGGGGTTATCAGGCTGGTATTTACTATTTCGTTATTCTACAGCATGAAATGCAGCTTCACATCTATCAGCATTTGTACTGATCAGATAGGAAGAACCATCCAAGTTTCAACGGAAGATAAGTTTCCCTCCACAGCGCTGTACTAATGGAGTTTAGCATCATCGGATATTGGTAAATTTTCCATGTCTTGTAACACGCATCCATTGTAGGCACGCATGCACTGGTAGGGTCCGTCCCCATGAATTAACCAGTTGTCACCATTTTAAGAAACGGTGGTAATGGGATTCTTTAAAGAATGTGGTTTAGGATTATCACTTGTTTTATGGTGTAAGGGGCTGTTAAATAAATGACTTATAGCCAGTATTTAGCATGGAATCGCTCTTACAGAAACGTCTCTCCTGAGTAATCTTCCACTGCATGTGATGTTTGGCAATTGATTCGACAAATGATAACAATCTATATGAATCGCTCCTAATTTCTAAAGCGCTCCTCCCGTTCTTTTGAACAGTTTACAAATGTACAAGGAATATATAATGAGCAACAAATGAGGTGAATTTCGTTTTTACAGTATTTGGATTTGTTTTAACCTTAAAAGCAGAAATAGCGAGAATTAATCTTGAAAGAATGGAAGGAAAAATGAGCTGCTGAGAAGAGCTGCGTGACATGGGTATTAGAAGCAATGAACGAATGAAGGTGTTTCTTTCATTCTTATTCCCAGGTTTATACTGTTTGCGCTGAATTACAGTCATTTTTTATGTGAATTCAGTGCAAATTTAACTCCATATTTATATGTTGATGCTAAATTAGTCTAACGTCAAAATATTGGAGTCAAAGTCATTTTTTGGATGTGTTAACCCAACTTGCGTCAATGACATGCAAGGTGGGCATTCCCATCCAAAAAATGACTCTAAGGCCCTAGCGCCTTATTTATCCTTCCATGCAAAAATGGTGCATGGGAGGGAGATGGGCCTAAATAATGGTGCCAAGCTTGCTAGCGCTATTAGGGCAGGCGTTAGGGGACCAGTGGACCCATTTCCATGGTCATGCACCGTGGAAAGAGCCCACAGGTGCACTCCCCAAGCCCCAGGAACACCCCCACCAGAGGGACACCGGAGGAAGGGTGACCCCACCCCAGGTAAGTAGGGTAAGTATAGGTAAGCATTTTAACTTTGTTTTTTAAATGTGCCATTGGGGGCCATGAAATGGGCCCCCATAAATGGCACTGGGTGCAATGGCCATGCCCATGGGACCCTTGTCCCCTGTGCTGGCCATTGGGGTCGTGAGTATGACTCCTGTCTTTTATTAGACATGAGTCATGTGGTATGGTTGGTTTTGCATCAAGAAATAACGCTAGGCTGGTTAGAGTAATTTTTTTAAAACTGTAACCAGCCTAATGTCATTTTTTGGTGCAAAACACCCTTCTCCCATACCGCCACCCACACCCGGCTAACGTCATTTTCCTTGGCGTTAGTCCACCCTTTGCGCCAGATTGCCCCATTCCATAAATTTGGCAACCGGCTGGCGTCCTGGAATGGTGCAAGACAGCACAATACATTTTGATGCAAAACTGTGTAACCGCAGTTTTGCGTCAAAAATTATAAATATGGGTCTTAGTCCTGTTGGTGTTTAACGATTGCAACACCTAGTTATGCTTGTACATTACTTCCTTGAAGTTCAGCCAGTACGTTTGAAGGGCAGCCTATATGCTACCATTGTCAGTGTTTTTTATTTTCAGTAAACTCCAATACGAGGGCAAAATGAAGAAAATAGCAAGGGCGACTCTGAACACAAATATCTGACAGATTTTCACATTTTACAAAATGTTCTTGACGTGAAATGGCCAAAAATGGGAAATATAGGCTGACAGATTCAGGTGTTTACAGATTGCATTACAAATTTTAAATGGCAATGGGGAAATGAGCTATCAGCTCATTTGACATTGCTAAGGTTAAGCCAAAGTGCATTTCACAGAAAATTATAAGAAAAAATTGCGCCTTTTGCTTTTATGTGCATCATTTAATTGATATTAATTTTTTCAGTAAGAAATATTTTATAGATGTAATAAAAGTAAATTATTTAAGGCCTATGCAGGGACTTTAATTCTACCCATTGCTGCTTGAAGGGGTACTTTCACCACTTCCAGCGTTAATACTTCTTCATGTTACACTCTAGGTCCGATTTTCAATATGGGCAATAATAACCTTACAGGAAAATGAACAATTCAATTGTAAGAATGATTGCTTGCTATTTTTAAAGTAGCATCACTGAAGTTTTTCCTGACTTATCTCCTTCCGCACAACATTTGGTAAAATACATTTCATAATCAAACTTTCCTAGGTCATTTGCAGTTTTTATATGTTGTATGCTACAATTGAAGTGTTGTAAGTCACTTGGATGCAGAGGAGTGTTTCTACAGGACTGGTACAATTGTACCTTTGAATATATCAATGCAAGGCTTCCAGGAACACCTTGCATAGTTGAAAGCATGAACATTGCCCATAAGAGACACTTCAAAATCCTCCTATATTTAAACATAGGAACACACTCAGGCCCTCATTACATGATCAGTGTGTTTTTGGGCTGGACCATCGTGTGAAAACCCGCCACCAGACCACCAGTGGTGGTGGTACAGTGAACCACATTACAAGTCACAAAGTGAAAACCGCTGTACAACAGCCCAAAATTCAACACCACCATGTCACAGGTGGCCATGTGAGAGGTGGTCCCATCACCAGCATCGCCACAACGTCATGACTCTGCCCTCCATATTGCGATGCATGTTTGTGCAAGGCAGTCCCTGCACGGTGGTGAGCCCTTGGCAGTTCAATAGGATGGCGTTGCTGCAATGGGGGACTGGGGCCCATGACTATCATTACCAGCAGTGACGGACAGGTACGCAGTGGCCGTCACCGCCATCATCCCCCTCCCAGAAGAGCCCCTCGACCTGGGCTGCAATGTGGCTCAGTCAGGTAGGTGGGTCGACTGCAATGGGGGCGGGGTGTGCCTGCCGTGCATGTGTTTGCACATGCATGTGTGTGTGTGTGTGTACAGGTGTGTGGAGGTGTGGGGATGTGTGTAGGAGCAACAGAATTGTTTATTCCTGTCACTGGGTGTGTTATAACCAGGGTTTTCATGGCAGGGCGACCACCCCGAAAACCGGCAGTTAGCACCCTCGTAATATAGTCAGTGGTTTGGGGCATCCTGCCAGCCCGGAGGAGCCTCTTCCGGCCTCGGCAGTCCACCTGCACTGGCAGGCCTGGTGGTGGTGTGGCTGTATGCCGTCGGCCACATGGCCATGCATCTAATATGGCGATCTGCACCACTGGGCCTGCAACGGTGAGACCGCCACCTCCACCATGGGGGTCCTCGGACCATCATAATGAGGGCCTCAATCCTGATGACTTTTGAATCTCAGCTATTGGATTGTATAGTTGTGTAACATTGGTGCAGCTCTCCACACTCACCAGCAGTTCCTAAAACATGTCCAGGAATATTGAATAAATAGGCACCATGGGCATATTTATGAGAGGCGTCTGCTACCATTTTGTCACTTTTAGTGATTCAACAGTTGCACAAACCTTTCAGCCATATCTATAAGACCAAGTAAAGCCATTTTGCATGGTTTTGTTTGGCATCATAGATATGGAGTAAGGCAGGCAGCTCAAATTGTTGAGTTACCTTCTCTGTATTGGGGTGGCATTCCATGGGCTTTGACATGTGGGTTGCTACACAACACTGATGGATTTTGATGCATTCCCAGATTTATAAAGCCATGTAAACCCGAGGATGCCTCAAAACCATATACCTCCCCAGAGGAGGTGTAATGAGGAGAAATATCTTTGTTTCTCCTTGATTTTTTTCTCTTTATTGTGTGCTGCATTCTGTGGCACACATACAAAAAGAAACATTTCTCCCAGAATTGTTTTTGTGCAGGAAAGTGTCCGTTCCTACACTAAAACAATTCTGCCAAAAAAGCATGCACTGAATGTGCCTTATTGCATAGATACTGCACATTCCTGCCTTTCCTTGTGTCAAAACCCCATCTATCAGTGCCCACATTTGTTGCATATTGTTTGTTAATTATAATCTAAAGCTAGTATGGCTTCTGTTGTGAATGCAGTTTGGATGTGCAGCCCAATCTTGGTAGCTAACTTGTTGCATCAGTTATGCATAAAAGTGAATTTAATGATAGCTGATAAATGGCATTGTACATTACATATGCATGCCATTCATCTTGTGATGTGCCTGATTAACCACTTGTTAGAGATCAGCTAGGGTTTTGTTGCTTTTTGGATTACTAGGTAACTGATGATTTTTCTTATTCGTTTTTGGAGCATGTTTCGATCCTAAACTAATTATGAAAAATAAAGGACATTTTAATAAAGAGTTAAAGGACATTATAATTAAGGAGAAAGTGCCTAGAGCACAATAGAAAAACAACAGATCTCAGTTGATTGGGACCTAGGCATGGTTTCAGATCGATCCCAATGGAATGAAAGTCGGAAATACTAAGCTGGTCATCCTGGTCAAAGGTTTTACCTTCTTACTCAGTCTCGGAAATGGAAGTCAAAATCCTTCTTCCGGGCAGGCTCAAAAGCAGAAGCTGTAGTCAGGCTCCGCTCCACAAGGCCACATCCCACTATACCCAGTTTCTGTACACCAAAAAGCTCTGAAAGGGACTAAGCTCATTTTCTTGCCTGCCTTGAGTATAGCCTCCCTGAAAAAGAGTCTGCACCTTGTCCTAGTCCTCTAGAGGTGGTAAACATATCAAAGTAAATCTTTTCTCAGCTTTACCCTAACTAATTCTAGCAACTTTCTCACCATATACCCATCTAGTTTTGCCACACCTTTATTTAGTGCTCTTGACATTCCTTTAGCCACACCTTTATTTTGATGAGCTCTCCTCGCCAATGCCAAGGTTAGAAGGCATTCTATTTCCCACTGGGGTTGGAACCAAAGAGTCACTGAAGATTCTAGGAAAGAATAGATGCAGATTCAGTCAGCTGGATGTTGGGTCAGTGAGGTAAAAGAAAAAGGGTTAAGGGTTGTTTTGTCAGCTGTACCTTACCCCTCTCAAATGGCTAATTCCAGCTAGGTGGCCAGTTGCTGACAATACATCTGCCATCCTGAGCCCAGAAGGTAGACAATTGTCCTCTGAAAGGCAGTCATCAATTTCAGACAGGAATGTGGGATCTATCAATGTGTATTGAATATCAATACTATTTTCAGGTAGTTCAGGTTCAGGTAGCCCAAACATCTTAATAAAGTCAGAGTTACATAAATGTTGTCAAATATGTGCACCATTTAATCAGATCTTTAAAACTAAGGGGAAAAGAACTTTGAATGTATTTTCTAGCATTTTCCCCATGAAAAGATGGGAAATAAATACTCTAATCACATGTGTGCATGTCTTATGGAAATTGTAGCTGAACTTACAAAGCTTTTAAGCCTTCAGACATTCGAGAACTCTTATTTCAAATAAATACCGTGAACACCATTTTTATATAGTATGTATCCTACCTTATGGGATTGCTGGACATACTCCAGAGTGAATGTATTAATATATAAACAGCTTTTCTTACAATGTGTTACTGGAATGCCTTTAAAATGCAACCTAGTCAGAGCAATGTAGTACTCCTGATATTGTATGGGTGGTGTAAATACACACTGCACCCTAAATATGCCATTTACATTCAAGACCATGTATAATGAGCTTGCACAAAAGTTTAACAGAACAATTGGGTGAAACCAGTCTTATCACTACCATTTATGGTTCAGAGAGAATGCATTGAGTGACTGGATAGCAGTGTCAGTTGGCACTGAGACCTAACACAAGCATAACTGGGGGCCAGAAAAAGGCTAACAATATGGGGTGACCATGAGGAAATGGTGAAAATCCTATACTCACAAATCCATTTATCTGTACAGAGAAGTGGCTCCAGCCAATGCCAACTTTTCTGGAGAAAGGAGTGTAGAGAAGTGGGGCAATTCTGGGGCAATTCTGGAACTGAGGACAATGTCAGAAACATGCAATTGACAGAGGTACACAGGTGAATAACCCTTCCTCACAGAGGAACGTGCAGACTCCCTCAAAACATCCTTGCTGATCCAGAACACCTCCATATGCTAGGGTCACTGGTGCATGTGTTCTGTTTCCCCCTAAGCAAATTTCAGAGGTAAAAAAGAAGACTACAATGAAATAGAAAACATAGCAACACAGAATCAAATAATTCAAATGTTAAATACTAGGACAAAGTAGATGAAGAAATACGTAGAGAACAGGTTCTGGCAATAGTGAAAACGAGAGGGACAAGATAAAGAGAAGGTCCATTCAGGATTCCTTTTTACCTAGCTGGAACATCAAAGGGAACACTGGGGTCTCTGGGAATCAAAGGAAAAACTGGCAGATTCTCAGAATTCCTAATATATGACAATGGGTGCCTGAGAGAAATTAGTTATGACTGTGATTCTTCCCTGTCCAGTACTTTTTGTCTATGTAGTTTCTCTGTTTGGACATTCCTCCTAATGTAATCTGCCTGTGATTGGATTTGCAGGGCAGCAGGTTGATGATAAAACACACTGCAAGATGATGGGGCGTGCTATCTTGGAGCATAATCACCATGCCACCTGGATGTCTCATAAACCCAGTATACCTTATTTTCTGAAACTGTGAAAAATAGATAATTTCATATAAGGTTTGGCTTCAACTACATCACTGCTGGTTTGACTTCCTTCTACCATGCAACCTGAGCCTTGATAATTCATGACCTTGCTCTTCAGAAGACTTTAGTGCAGAAGGAAAACACAACACCATTTCTGGAGGAGGACCCCCAGCTAACTGCTGACAGCAATGCTAGACTCTGACTCTAACAAACAGCTTCTGAGCAATGTAGAACGACTTGAAAAAATGATGTCTTGTTAACCAATGTAGAGTTTGGAAGTCTGGGGATCGCACAAGTCTAACACTCATCTGACAAGAGCCCCTACTTGATTAATTGAAGAGCCGATGGTGTGACAACCCAAGGGGTGTGCAAAATTGCAAAGACTTATGCCTTGTACTTTTAAAACAATGGGTAAGCAAATGTTCTAGAAAAGGGTGTTCTCAGGGGAATAGGTAGATTGCTATCTTTTTGTAGCAACATTGCCCAGTTTTCTCCAAACACAAAGGGACAGATTTACAAGGAAAAAGGTCAGCACAGCATGGTGTGAAAATTGGCAGCTGTGTTACCTGAATTCTGAAACCCCTGTGTTTCTCCTAGTGCTGGCAGTAAATTTAGTTGCCAGCACCAAAGCAGGCATTCTTGCAGCAAAGTGCAATGGAGTCTGTGTTGAAGGGAATGATTGTTTATGTGCAGGAAGGTGTCCCTTCTTGTACATAAACAATCTATAATGGTGATGTGGCACTTTTATGTGTGCTGCATAATGCAGAACACATAGAAGTAGCAAATTGTCATTATTAAATGATTGTTCATGTGGAGGAAGGGACACCTTTCTGCACATAAACAATCATTCATGGCGTTTTGCTCTTTCTATTTGTGCTGCAGAATGCAGCACACATGGAAAGAAGCAAAAACGAGGAGCTATAAAAGTATTTGTCCTTGTTGTGCAATACTAACACCACCCCTTGGGTGTTGTTAGTTTCTGGTGCTTCCTTAGACTTACAAATCCTTGTAAATCTGGGGCAGCATCAAAAGCTAAGGGTCTTGTGGTGCAATGCCCACAGCAACATCCATTGCACATCCGCTGCCACAGAAAACTGCATCTGAGGGGCCTATATTTACAAGGTGGCATTAAGACACAAAAAGTGGCTTAGCACTGCCATGTAAATATGGTGCAGTGCATAGCACCACCAGAACATCACAAAATTGACACTCTGGTGGCACTTAGGGTTTGTAAATATTCCCTGAATTTCCTTACCCTCACAAAACTCACCTAAACATCCGAAAGACCTGCACATCCTCCAATGCACAAGAAGTGTCTATTAAGACTGGATAGCCACCATTTCCCATCCTACCTGCCACCACTCTTTATGACCATTTCTGAGCCCCCTCCTTACTCTTGTTTGTCTTTTTTGACATTCATGGGTTGATACTGAGTCTCATAAACTATTTTTACACTGAGGATGTTCAGGGAGCATTCTGGGGTGGCAAATTAGCAGGTACACTTGTAGAATGCAGAAATATGAAAAATCCAACTGTGACATACAACTACATGAGTCCTGTAGTTGTATACTCCAGAGATGCATTTTAAGTATACTTGTCACTAGAAAATACTAACACAATCATATCCTCATGCCTATGAGAAAATCTTAGAAATGCTATACCATAATGTCCTCACTGAAAATGATTCAGCAGTGGTCAATGAATTAAACTATGTTGGAGCGAAGAACTGGGACTCCATGATCAGTCCCAGAACTTTATTTCAGTAAAGGCGTTTTCTCCTCGACTAAAATAGCTCTGGCTTTGCAAACAAAGTGCTGAGTTCTCCCTAGTTATATAGCCAAATGTGATAAATTGCAAAAACCAACTTCAAGTCATGAATTTTCACAATGAAAGCTAGATTGAGTGGAGTGAGTAATAATGAGCAATAAGGCAGTGGAGGTAAGAGTAGAGCAACAAACAAGAAACAAATTCCAATGAGAGGTTGGCAATTTTTTAAGCGCTGTATAGGGAGAATGGCATATGTTGGACTTGACATCTTTGGCTTGGGTTTCCCCCATTGTTTTGCCTTCAAACTTTCTGTTTTTGCTGACTTTGTTTTTGCAGGCATGAGGGCTCTCCACACTTTACCACTGCTAAGCAGTGCTAAGGTGCTTGTGATCGTGCCCGATGTTGTGAGTAAAGCCGTCTTATTTCGACCACGACCAGGTCTGTCCAGCTGAAATGCTCCGGAGCTCCAGACTTCCAGGAATTCATGAGGGCTCGTGGAAAGTCAACCCAACAACATCATACTGAAAACGGCTTGCTGTGGTGGGTTGTGCGACATCTGCCAGAAAAAGCTCAAAAAAAGTTTCTAGGTCCGAATGTAAAAAGTTGACCGAGACTTCCCGCGCAAAGGATCTAAAGAGGGTTCCAGGGAGGTTGTCTTGAATTTCAACTTGGTACAAGACAAAGGATTCCATTCTGAAAAGGAGACTAAGGCCCTCATTATGATCCTGGCAGTCCAACGACTGCCAGGGCCTTGGTGACGGCCTCACCGCCGACTGGCCGGCGGTGAAGACCGCCACATTATGAGTGTGGAGGGTTGTCCCTGGTGGCAACCTGTACCGCCAGGGCGGTTGGACAGTCAGGCTGGAGATTAGCATCTCCGACCTGGTGGTCCACCAAAGACCACCGGTGGTCCACTGAAGACTGAAGTAGCACTGAAAACCTTGGCGGAAAGGCTGCCAGTGACAGGAAATGTCTTTCCTGTCACTGGCAGATGACTCCTCCAATCCCCTCTGCAATCCTACTACCCCCACTCCCCCTTCCATACCAGAAATCCCACCCCCATCACCCGTCCATACCAGAACCCCCCTCCCCCACCCCACTTCCAGTACAGGACCCCCCTCCCCTACCCCTTCTAGTATAGCACCCCTCTACCATCCTCCCCACATAAATGCACACACCCACGCGAACCCCGCATACACTCATTCACCAACACCTACATACATGCATTCACTCACATGCATCCGTACACGCATTCACTCACACCCATACACACACGCATTCAAACATGCATTCACTCACATCCATACACACACACATTCAAACATGCATGCAAACACCTATACACACACGCATTCAAACATGCATACACACTTACATACATACACACAGACAACACCCACTCAAACACACACACAACACCCCCACCCTCCCACCCCCTCTCCTGTCAAACGATTGACTTAACTTGTCCAGTGAAGAGGTCGTCCGGCAGGGAACAGGAACAGGCGCTTCCACCACCAGCAGAGCCCCGCCATCAGGACACCAGCAGGCCATATTACAGGTCGTAATGTGGTTGGTGGAGGCCTTTTGGGGAGGTAGGGTCAGTGGTGGAACCGCCCATGCGCCTCTGACTGCCAGCACCACTACTGGAGGATTTCCACCCAAATTTGGGTGGAAATCCTTCAGTACTAGTAATATGGTGGTCGGATGGTGGGGTGCTGCCAGCGGTGGAAGTGCCGGGTCCTGTCCCCTGAGGGAGGGGCACCTTGTCAGACGAGGTAAGTGCTTGTCATGAATGGGGGTGGGAAGGGGAGTGTATGTACATGCCTGTGTCTGTGTGTAAATGTGGTGATGATGATGCATGTGTGAGTGAATGTGGACAGGGGTGGGGTTTATGTGTGTATGTATGTTGAGGAAAGGAGGGGGTGGAGTGAGTATGCGTGTCAATGGGGGTGAATGTAGTGAGTGTGTGTGTGAGTGAGGGTGATGTGTGGGTGTTGTGTGGGTGTGTTTGCACGTGAGTGTAAGAGTGTTGTGAGTGCGAGAAGCCTTTCCACCATATATTTCATGGCAGTGCTACTGCCACGAAATCCCTGGTGGAAAGGTGACTCGTGATATGGCCGGCGGTATTGGGTGAACCGCCTGGTAGGAGATGCTTATCTCCGGCCCACCGGTCCAACCGCCCTGGCAGGTATGCACCGGAAAGGGGTGGTTTGGCAAAGGCCAAACTGCCACACTCGAAACGTGGTGGTCTTCGCCGCCAGCCCCTCAGTGGTGAGACCGCGGCCGCGGCCCTGGCAGTCAAAGACCACCAGAGTTGGAATGACCACCTTTGTCTACTAAGTTAGGCCTTGTTGCCTTGTTGCTTGTGGTCAAGCTACCAAGGGTTGAGCCAAGATTGATTTATTAATACTCTGACTGGACCTAAGTGGTGGAGTTGTGGCCTATTGCTAAGTGTAGGAACTTACCTGCCTTTACCAATAATCCACTTTCCAACATCCCATTGCTTACAATTTGTTGGCTTCATTTTAACTATTTTTTGCAGCCTTCTATCTGGACACAATTTGCTTTGGTGGAACTTATGGTTTCCTCTATGGCACATGGACCAAGCAAAGATTAATTTATCTTCATTAGTCTCAGTCCGCTGATCGTGCTGTGAGTCAGGGACTATTTTTCCAGTGCCACTGCTTTCCCACCACTTCTCCATGTTGCTGTTTTCTTTTCCCCCTATAACATTGCTTGCCCATACCCCCACCTCTTTCTCCTGTGCTTGCCCATCCTGCACTCATCATCCCATCCAAACAAAAATGCAATGAGATGGCACCAACGCTGACTGTTATAGCACTTTTTTAATAACTTTCATTGCAGCTCTCTGTATGCTTCCCCTCCTTGTGATTCTACTTGTCCTAGGGGTGCTTCAAATACTTCCCAACCCACTTCCTAGTCAATCTTTTTTTTTAAATGTACAGATCCATCTAGATCCTCCTAGCTTGCTAGATAAAATGTTGGGCAGGCGTTGTTAGTGTTTCAAAGTCAACAGGTCCTAAACCTAAGACCTGTTGGCTTTGACAATGCTTATTTCTCCTTTTCCCTACTCTTTGGCTTTGTACACACATCGCCTCTTAGCCCATTCCCATAACCTGCTTTTCTTAGATTTTAAGTCAATGACCTGCTACACCATGCCAAGTGCATGCGAGTGAATTTTCAATGTGCATGTTGACCCACAAGTGTTTTATTTGTTTTGTTATCACAAAGGCTTCAGTGCCCCCAGCAAACATGCTTTTTCATAGTATGTGCGGTGTGAACACCAGTAAGGCATCAGTGACCCCTCCAGCCTGGACCTGCTGCATAGCCAGCTGCCGCTCCAGCACCCGAGCTGGCATTGTATGAGAGAGAAAGACAACAGGATGTATAAGTACACTTTTATAGCACACCGGTAGGAATTGAATTGCTTCAATGCATTTTTTTGCATTCATTTATTGCTGTGAGGCAAATTCAAAAAAAGTTATCTTTTACATTGTTTCCAGAATAAACAGTGGTTACTCTAGGTTGCCATTCATTAAGGTTACCTCAGTTGTTGAGGCAGGCTAGAAATGTTTCCCTTTCTTCAGAGATGTGCACTTTACAGACCCCATAGGAAAGGTAGTCCCTGTGACCTCAATGAATCATGCTAAAACCTGAAGTGTTTATATTAACCTCAGACAAATGACTACTCGGGTATTGACAGGATTACTTTCACAAGCCAGAAATATTTTACTGAGAAGCATCGTTGACTGCTTATTGGTAGTGCTGGACTCATAGTGGCTAATGCTCTGTCTCAGAGAGCTCTCTGTGAACTTTCTCATAGGATAACATTGGAGTAACATCATTACATTTAGTAAGCTGTAGCTTCCTTTTAGGAGCAGGTGTACAGGTTGAGTTTGGTGCCTAAAGAATTGCAATTAAAAATCTTGTCAATGGCTGTCAGATTTGTAATCACAATTCTGAAAATGCCACTTTTAGAAAGATGGATTTTTCATGTTCCAACTTCCAACCATTTGGTGTCTGCTGTCTGTTCATCGGATCACATGAATAGGTGAATTTGGCAGTTGGTTTTGTTAATTGCTCCGAGACGTTGAGAGAACAGGAAAATAGGTGTTAGCAGTATGGGTCATTGTAAATTAATGTTGGTTTATCACTAGTTTATTGTGACCCCAGACAATCTGGGGCCAGAGCTGTGAGGCAGGAAATTCCAAGCACCAATGCAGGTTGGAATCTTCTTGAAGCTTCTTCCACTTCAAAGCGGCCACCAGGTATAAATATTGAACCTTGGACACCAACTCTTTAGTACACTTCCTGACCTGTAGATACTCTGTCAGGAAGAAGGAATCTAGGCCAGATGTTGCAAACTTTTGCAAGTCGAAAATGGCCCGAAGCGCAATTTGCGACCCCGCAAAATTGGAAATGGGATGCAAAAATCCCATTTCCGAATCGCAAATTGGATGCGAGCCATTACCGACTCGCAAAAATAGCGACCCCATTTTGCGACCCGCAAATAGGAAGTCTCAATTTGCTAGTCGCAAACCATATGAAATAGCCACTCGCAAATTGCGACTAGTCGCAAAAAGCCCATTTTCCACTTCCAATTTACCACTAACAAAGCAGGTGGTAACCATAACCAAAGTATAAAAGGGGACCCAGAAGGCACCTGGGTCACTCAAGATGGCGGAGATATATGTGAGGAGGAGGAGAGCCCACGCCGCACAGCAGATGAGGAGGAGGAGCCAGAGACAGGAGAAGATATGCAGAATCAGACAGACACTTTTCCAACAAACTGAGGAGGAGATATATGAGAAATACAGACTTAGCAGTGCAGCAATACTAGATTTAATAGATCTACTCAATCCGCAGCTTCAACGCCAGACTGTGCGCGGCAGCGCCATCCCCACACATGTGCAAGTGCAATGCTCACTGCACCTCTTGGCCTCAGGTAGCTATCAGGGGGTCATTGCTGTGGCAGGTGGGGTATCTCAAAGTGCACTCTCACGGTTCTTCAGATCATTCCTAGATGCCATACTCACACACATGTCCAGATTCATATACCTACCCAGGAATGAGGCAGAAATCAACAGCACCAAGTTGGAATTCTACAGGATTGCCAACTTCCCGCATGTAATAGGGTGTGTAGACGGGACACATAAACAAATATGCCCTCCTGCAAATCTGGAATATCTGTTTCGCAACCGGAAGTGTACCCACTCACTGAACGTCCAGGTGGTATGTGACGCCCATTATGTTATAACTGACATGGTTGCCAAATTTCCAGGGAGTACACATGACTCCTACATTTTCAGGTACAGTGGGATACACCAACGCCTAGAACATGGGGAGTTTGGAGACGGATACCTCCTAGGTATAGCTGAATACACCTTGCAGACATACACACAGGTCAATGTGGAACCCATCTATGCCCAGCTAACATTGTACATTTTGTGCCAAACAGGTGACAGTGCATATGCACTACGACCATGGATACTTACCCCGTACTTAACACCCAGCAATGAGACAGAGAGGCGATACAACAGTGCACATAGGAGGGCCCAAAATATTATAGAGAGGACCTTTGGACTGTTGAAGGCAAGATTCAGATGCCTCCACAGAAGTAGAGGTGCCCTCCAGTATGCCCCATTAACAGCATTCAAGATCGTTGGCGCATGCGCTATACTGCACAACATTGCCACCAGACGTGGGCTACATCTCACCCCAGAAGACCCAGATTCGGAGGATGACGAGCAAGAGCTACCACATCGCCATCATGGGGATAGAAGCATTGCAAATCAAGGCAGACAGAGACGGGACCACTTTGCAAACAAATACTTTGGAAAGTTCGTGCTAACTGTCACCACACACACGAATGTCACACACATAAAGCCCAGGTGTGAAGTGGAACAAACAAGAACTTTAATGATGTGAACCAATAAACTATTTACAGGAACTATTGATCAGGGGCTGTAAAAGTCCACCTGCTACGAGGACACATTAACCTCATGTGCCCCCATTGTATGTCAGTGCGTAGCTCACACCCTACGCCTGTGACGACCAGCATGGCTGGTTCCTGGAGCGTCTGCAGTGCCCTGCCGTGCACTTCAACTATGCAACACCCTGGTGTCCATGGCAGATGCACTACTTATAGTAGAGCCCTCCTCACTGTCTTGGGGCGTGTCTGTCGCGCCCCTAGCCACCTGTCGTGCTTCCATTATGTCGACTGCGTGGCTTATGCGTCCCAGCCCACGAGCCACATCGCTGGCAAAGTGGCCCATGTCCACCTGTAGGCTGACTGTGCGGCGTGACAACCCTGTGGTATTTACAGCCAGCCGGACGATGGAGGCAGCCATGCGGTCTAGGCGGTGGATTGGCTGCTGGTCACGGCACCTTGCACCCTCTCTCTCCGTGACAAGTTCTGCCACTAGTTGTCTGATTGAGAGCGCAAGGTCACCTACATTGCTGTTCAGGTGTTATAGCTCTTGTGGACCTGTTGCAGCCCTGTTTGATTTCTTTCCATGCGCCGCATGGCCCCTGAAATCAGTCTCATTTGCCTTTGTCTGCAGGCGCTGACCATGGATGAGTGCAGCCTCGGCGGCGGAAATGGAGGCGTCCCCTACTTCTCCCTGTGACACTGGAGGGACATTGACACGCGGTGGTGGATCTGTGTCCTGTACGCTGGCACTGTGGCTGGGACCGGGTGCTGCCTCAATCTCCAGTATGGCCACTGGTGCATCTGGAGGGGACTCTGGTTGGGTGGTACAGGTCCCTGTGGTGGCTGCTCCTGGGTCCTGTGCTGCCTGGTGGCTGACCTCTGGCCCCTGGACGGTGTGGCTGGAGGTGGTGTCTTGTGGGAGATCTGTGGGACATAGGGAACACACTGTCAGTATCTACCATCTGTTGTATGCTTCCTAATAAACTGTTGCCTATCAGCTGCCTACTTGACTACATTGCCCATAATGCACCATTCTGGTGGTTGCTACTCTGAAATGGAGCTATTTTGGTTGTGCATGCTGCTGTGCACTAGGTGGGTGGGGGTATGGCAGATATGGGTGTGCATGCATGTTTCATGGTACTCACTGGTTGATGGTCCTGGCGCTGACGTGTCCAGCTCTCCTATTCGGGACACTGCCTCTGGCTCCAGGGTCTCTTCCACTCTTTCCTCCAAGGGTGTGGATGTTGGTATGGTAGATGGTCCTCCTCCAGTGCCCCTCATCTCCTGGAGGCGCTCTGCCACCCTCTCCTTGGTCCGGGAGCGCAGGTCATACCACCTTTTTGTAAGTTCCTCAATGCTCCTGTGGCTCACACCCATTGCATTTACTTTGTCTTGGATTTCAGCCCAAATCCTCCTTTTTTCCAGCTCTGGCACACTGAGGGCTGCTCTCCCAAAGAGTTGATAATGGTGCTGGCAGCATTCATCCGTCAGCACCTCCAGTTCTTTTTCTGAAAATTTTATCTTTCTCTTTCTGGCTGATTCCTCCATTGTAGCTGCTGTTCCTCCTGTTGGCTGTTCAGCAGTTGGAAATGGGTGTGGTCCTCCCTCCTCCCAGGTGTATTAGTAAACTTCCTGGCTGTGATGTCATCATCAAGAGCCAGGAAGTGTTTTCCAGAGTGTTCTGCTGCACCTGCATGCAATTTGCAGCACAGTCGCAATTTGCGACACCCACTCGCAATTTGCATGTTCGTTTTTAGCGAGGTCGCAAAAAGTGACCTCACATACAGCGGACTCGCAATCTGCGGTGCGACTTCATTTGCGAGTCGCAAAATGAAGTCGCTTTTTCTTGTTGGATACCATTTTGCGAGTCGGAAATTGCGAGTCGCAACGACTCTCAATTTCCGACTCGCAATTTTTTAGCTACCTACATCTGGCCCTCTGTGCTGCTGTAAGGACTGCCACACTGCTGGACTGCTGCTGTGAAGAACTACTGGTCTGCCATACTGACCTGCTATCCTGCTCCCTTTTTACTGGGTGAGAAGGACTGGAACTGTATGAAGTGGGCCTGATGGTGCTCTACCAGTTCATTAGCAGACCCAGCAGAACCAACACAGTTCCTTGGGATCACTGTGAAACCCTGAACAGAATCAACTCATCCCTTTCTACATGGACTTTCCCAGCTCAATAACTTCACATTACCCTTGCAGCCTGCAGCCTCATTGAAACTGCTACAGCATGATGAATCCCTGATACAGGCACTTGCATGGCAAGTCTCTCGCCAATGGCAACCTAGACAACAACGCAAGGATCTGCATTTTAAACCCCATTGCTTCATTGGAACCAGCCAGTGCGTGACACATCCTCAACACAGGACTTCACATCACAAGGCCACAGTCAATGGCCTCCTCATAAGTGACTCAGGTACTTTCCCTACAGCCTCGCAGCTCTTCGGAACTGATGCTGCACAATCCATCTCTGACCTGGACCTCTCATCGTCTCTGCTATGCCAAGCTGCTTCATGGTGGGACTCCGCAACTCTTCACAACCAGGATTTCAGGTACTCTTGTTCAGCACGCCAAATTGGGTCCCCGTAACCTGCCTTTGCTCCATCCAAGTCAACCTGAATTTGTGTCTTTATCCCAGTCTAGAACAACCTAATATTTACAGTTGGTGCTTTATGATTTTTGGCACTACTGTCACTTAAATCTTTAAAATTGCATATGTTTGGATCTACTTATTGGACTTTTTTTGTTTTGGGCTTAAATTGCTTATTACAGTTTAATCTATTTTTCTAACTTGGTGTGGAATTTGTCTAGTGTTGTGTTTCACTTTATTACTGTTTAAAGTGCTGCAGAAATACTTTACATAGTGTCTCTAACTTGAGCCTGACTGCTCTGAGCCAAGCTGCAGGTTAATTTAGGGTTTGCTTGTGACTTTACCCTGACAAGCATTGTGGTCTCAGCTTAAGTCCATTTGTTTGGGGTGATAATCACCAGTGAGGGTATCTAAGTGCCCTAGATAGCACAAGCTGGGTAGTCTGAGAGATGCCTAGTGGAAAGCCAGGTTTTCAGTTTTCTTTTCAATTCGAGGACGGAGTTGGGTGCTGTTGGACCTTACAGCCTTAGAATGGTTACCCCTAACGTTTTTGCCTGCCTCCCTCCACTTTTTAGATACTGTTTTTGCTGGTTTTAAGACTATGCACACTTTACCACTGTTAACCAGTGCTAATGTGCATATGCTCTCTCCCTTTAAACATGATAACATTGGATCATACCCAATTGGATTATTTAATTTACTTATAAGTCCCTAGTAAAGTGCACTATATGTGCCCTGGGCTCGTAGAATAAATGCTACTAGTGGGCCTGCAGAACCGATGGTGCCACCCACTTAAGTAGCTCCTAAACCTTGTCTCATGCCTGCCAAAGCAAGGCCTGGGTGTGCAGTTTCACTGCCAATTTGACTTGGCATTTAAATTTAAAAGTACGTGCCAAGCCGAAAACGTCCCTTTTTCTACATATATGTCACCCCCAAGGTATGCCCTAGGTAATCCATAGGGCAAGGTGCTGTGTAGGCAAAAGGCAGGACATGTACTTATGTAGTTTACATGTCCTGGTAGTGTAAAACTCCTAAATTTGTTTTTACACTGCTGTGAGGCCTGATCCCTTCATAGGCTAACATTGGGGCCACCCTCAAATACTGTTTGAGTGGTAGCTGCTGATCTGAAAGGAGTAGGAAGGTCATATTTAGTATGGCCTGAATGGTGATACAAAATCCTGCTGACTGGTGAAGTTGGATTTAATATTACTATTTTAGAAATGCCACTTTTAGAAAGTGGACATCTCTCTGCTCTTAAATCCTTCTGTGCCTTACAGTCCACGTCTAGCTGGGTTCAGTTGACATCTCCCTTGTGCATTCACTCAGACACACCCCAAACACTGGATACTCAGCCTCACTTGCATACATCTGCATTTTGAATGGGTCTTCCTGGGCTGGGAGGCTGGAGGATCTGACACTTTCATGACAAAGGACAGTAGCCTGCCCACATACAAAGGACTGCCACACCCCCTACTGGGACCCTGGCAGACAGGACTGAAATGAAAGGGGACCTTGTGGACTTCTAAGCTACTCTTTGAAGTCTCCACCACTTCAAAGGAACATTGGGAACTTAAACAGGGCCTCTGCCCCTACCAACTCAGACACTCCCTGGAGAAGAGAACCTGAACCAGAATCTGCAACCTGCCAAGAAGAACTGCCTGGCTGCTCAAAGGACTCACCTGACTGCTTTCTGTGAAGCACTGCTGCCTTGCTGTTGCCATGCTGCCGTGCTGCTCTCTGGCTGTGGAGAAAAGTGTTTTCCAAGAGCTTGAATCAAGCTTGTCTCCTGTTCCCTGAAGTCTAAGGAACAAAAAGACTTCATCTCTACAAGAAGGACTCCTTGTGCGGTGATAATCAATGCACACCCTGCCAGCAACGACGCACAGCCTGCATCGCAGTGAACAATTCACTGCACGCCAAACCGGAACGACGTAGCCCAACTTCGCAATGAGGAAACAATTGACGCACGGCCCACTGGATCGATGCACAGCCGATACGGAACAACGTGGCCCGACTTCCAGAAAGGAATCGACGCAGCGTCTGCCGTGCAATAGAAATTTCCACCCAATGTCCACCGGATCGACGCAGCCTCTGTGACTTCGTCGTGTCAGTGCCTGAAATCCACACATCGTCCCCAGGGCGTCCAAAAACCCCGCAACCCGAAGAGGATCCACGACCAAGCACCAGAAATTGACGCATAGTCTTCCCTGCTTGAAAACTAAACGTGTGCGACCCGAGAAATCGATGCACACCTTCCTCTTTTCCATTGATCTCCTCCTCTGCAGTTCTTTGCGGAGATTCTGAACTCAAACCAGGTACTTTGTGCTTGATAGAGACATTTATTGCTTTAAAAGACTCAAGACACTTTATATCACTTTTTCAGTGATATCTCAGCATATAGCATCTTAATCATTTTTTACCTGCATTTTATCAGATAAATATTATTCATTTGTCTAAACACTTTGTGGTGTATTTTTGTGGTGCTGTACTGTGTTATTACATGATTTGTTGCACAAATACTTTACACATTGCCTTCTAAGTTAAGCCTGACTGCTCTGTGCCAAGCTACCAGATGGTGGGCACAGGATAATTTGGATTGTGCGTGACTTACCCTGACTAGAGTGAGGGTCCTTGCTTGGACGGGGGTAACCTGATTGCCAACCAAAGACCCCATTTCTAACTGGTGCTCCTAATGTGGAGGTGGAACTTGGTCTTGGGGTGATGTGAGAAGAGTTGTCCTCCCATTTTAGTTTGTTGGATGGGGGGCTGTGAGTGAGGGGTAGGCCAGCCAACCTGAGGTGTCTCGATAATGATATGGAAATACATAGGTCATTGAAGTAGGCTAGGCCACATTTGTACAGTGCCCTGTAGGTGGGGGTGAATAATTTTAATGTTGCACAGTTCTGTATTTAAAGCCAGTGTAGTCCTTTAAGGTTGTGCTTGTCACATTTTTTACTACTTGGAATCTGTTGGTGAGCTTGGTATAGGTGCCTGAAGCTGGAGATGAAGGGTTGGGTTAGCTCTCTGGGTGTTCAGTGGGAGCTATTTGAATAATTTTCTGAGCATCTTGAGGACATGGAAGCATATTGCTATTACAGTGTTGACCTGGCTGCACATGGAAATTTAGCTGTTGATTTTGATGGTGAAATTCTTGATGGCATTGATTGGAAGGGTACTGGTGCTAAATCATCTGCCCACCTATTTAGGTAGCACAGAGGGTTGTTTTTGCTGAATCATACCAGTTTGGGTTTGTAGCCATTTGGCATGAGGCAGCTTTTGTTGATCCAGTCCGCTATGTTGGACATGCACATGAGAAAGTTGGATTGTGTAGTGAGCAATCCTTCTGAGATGGACAGGAATAGTTGCATGTTAACTGCAAAAGATCCACTGTGGGGTCAGACAGGAGTCCTGACAATGTAGATATTGAAATTGGTGAGGATCAGGCAGGAGCCCTGAGTTATGCTACAGCATCTGACTGAACTGGAAGGGGCAAGACTGGCTGTGTGCAAAAAATCCAGTGAGGAAGAAGAAAATGCATGGTAGGGTCATACCATGGATTCCAGGCCTGTAGAGTATCTGTTTAAGAATAGGGTGAGAGACAATATCAAAGCCTGCTGAAAGGCCTGTGGTAAGATGGAAGATGGCTGACCTGTCTCCCTCTTCAATAATGAGACATGTTATTCATGGTGGTGGTGAGGGCTGTCTTGGTGCTGTAGTTGGCTCTGAAGCCTGATTGAGAAGGTTTGAGCAGGAGATTGGAGTCAAGGTAATGGTTGAAGTATGAGTTAACTAGTCTTTCAAACAATTTTGTAGGATAGATTAGCAGGGAAATAGGCCTGTAGTTAGACATGGATGAAGTTTCTTGAGGAGAGCTAGTATGGTTGAATGTTTCCAGGTTTCCAGTAAGGTGATGGTGGAGAGCAAGAGTTTGGGTATGGAGGTGAGCGCAGTGCAGATGAAATCCAGTCCTCTTATAAAGATGTAGTGAATGCTGAGGTCTGAGGAAGCTCTGGATTTAATGGATTGCATAGTTGTGGCGATTTCAGTGATGGAGTTTTATGTTCAGCTGGTCAGAGAGGGTCCTGGCTTCATTCTGGTTGCTGTGGAGTGGAGGTCTGGTTGAGGGTTAAGTTGTTGTAGATGGTCTTGATTTTCTCTGAGAAGTGGTGCTGAGATAAGGTGATAGCTGTGGAGCTGGCAGGCAGATGTGAACCCTTTGATGGTGGTGAAGATCTGTTTTTCTGAGTTTTAACTGTTCTGTACATGGGCCAAAAGAGCTAGACGTTTGGTTATTTGGAGGCATTTGTGGGTGTCAGATGCCAGTGCTGTTCCAGATGTTTGCAGTAGCATTTTTGAGATGGTGGATCTCAGTGTACCAGCTGGCATGGAGCTTAGTCTTGGTTTTGAAATGTGGTCAGGAATTCTGAACATGTGGTTTTCCATTCATTGAAGTTAGAGACAGCATGGGTTTGGTAGAGGGGCCGGTGGGGGGAACTATCAGCGAGGAGCTTTGGGGTATCATTTGTCATCAAGGATTTTGATCCATTGTTTTTTTTGATAAGGTAGTTTTCGATTCAGGTGAGGGAGATGAGGATGAGGGGGAAGTTGATGAAGATGGGGTCAAGGAGGTGTCCTGCTATAAGGGTGTTGCTGTGTACTTGTTGAGTGAGGACCAGGATCTTGAGGTCTTCTAAGAGTTTGGTGAACATGGTGTCAGTTGGATGAAAGTTGAGTTTACCAGTCAGGATTATGGAGTTGGATGCTAGCACCCACACTGCAAGGAGGTCAGTGAGGGTGGTGCTGACGTTTGAGCCCATGGGGTTGTTAGATGAGGGCACTACCACTGGTAATGGTGTAGTGAATGTTAATTTTGAAGGTCTCATGTTCCAGTCAGCTCTTGCTGTAGATGGTAGTGCAGTTGATGCTTTGGTTGTATATTATTGCTATGTCACTCCTGGATTTGTTGGGTCCACCATGTTTGTTGATTTTGTAGCAGGAAGGTGTGGCAATGGCTATGTCTGTGGCAGTTGCTGGGTTGAGCCAGGTTTCCATGAGAAAGAGCAGGTTGGGGGAAAGGTAATCTAGGATGTCCCAGACTTCGATGGCATACTTGACCAAAAAGAAAGTACTGAAGAGTAGGCTTTGAAGGGGCAGTCTGTTTTGGGGATAGTGGTTCTTGGGACAGACCTTGGAGAATAGGTCACGTGGTGCATGTCATCAGAGGAGATGTTAGGAGTTAGGCAGGAGAAGTGACACATGGGACAGGAGAAGGCTCCCTCAGATTGAGTGGAGAGGCAGTATGATGATGTACGCACAGGGTTGAGGAAGAGGAGCCTCTGGGCTGAGCAGCTGCATCTGGTGTTGTGGAGGAGCCTGAATGAGCAGGGCTTTGGCACTGGGAGCAGACACATATAGACAAGGGGTACAAATGACTGAAAGAGTGATAGATTAGAGATTAATGCGCTACCTTACCAGATTAGTGATTAATGTCTGAACTTGCCCATGAGAAGAGATGATAAACTGGGATCAAATAATGTGAGGGATGACTGATGCCAGAGTTGATTTGACCCCTGTGTCATGCCTTTGTGTTTTTATTCTTGTGGCCTGTAGGCTTTCTGACCTCCTGGGTATGACAATTAGGGGCATTGTCCATATCTGCTCACTCAAGGAAAGGCTGAAAGTTCATCAACCACCTGGGAAAACGTGAAAAACAAAATGGGGTGCAGGGCTTGTCTGTCATGGCACTTGGATTCACTCTCACCTCCTGATCCATTACAGGCTTTCTGGAACCTTACAAGGCAGCTGAGAGGTATCACTTCCAATCTTCTTGCCCCCTTTTCAGGGAGTAGAAAGTCCACTAGACCCCAGAGATTGGTATCAAAATGGTAATGTAGTATAGAGCAATGGATGGGCTTGTTATTGGGTCCTACATTCAATCAATCATTTTTCTTCCATCCACGGGAGGCGTAATGAGCAGATACCCCTCTTTGCTGGGTCATATGTCTAACCAAGGCCAAAATAATGCAAATTACATTTCGCTTGATATAACAGTACAGTATTTATCTCTGGCTATGGGGGCCAGAAAGACTTCGGGGGTCATTCTGACCCCGGCGGTCATGGACCGCCGGGGCCAGGGTTGGAGGGAGCACCGCCAACAGGCTGGCGGTGCTCCACAGGGTATTCTGACCGCGGCGGTTCAGCCGCGGCCAGAAAGGGAAAACCGGCGGACTCCAGCCGGTTTTCCGCTGCCCTGGGAATCCCCCATGGCCATGGGGGATTCTGACACCCCATACCGCCATCCTGTTCCAGGCGGTTCGCCCGCCAGGAACAGGATGGCGGTATGGGGTGTCGTGGGGCCCCTGGGGGCCCCTGCAGTGCCCATGCCAATGGCATGGGCACTGCAGGGGCCCCCATAAGAGGGCCCCACTTTGTATTTCAGTGTCTGCCTTGCAGACACTGAAATACGCGACGGGTGCCACTGCACCCGTCGCACCTTCCCACTCCGCCGGCTCAATTCTGAGCCGGCGTCCACGTGGGAAGGATGATTTGCACTGGGCTGGCGGGCGGCCTTTTGGCGGTCGCCCGCCAGCCCAGTGCAAATCCCAAAATACCCTCAGCGGTCTTTCGACCGCGGAGCGGTATTTTGGAGGGGGGAACTCTGGCGGGCGGCCTCTGCCGCCCGCCAGGGTGAGAATCACCCCCTAAGTAGGCTCAAGGGGCGGGGATTGTATCTTGATGCCAGGATGGTCCAGCCCCATCCCATTCTTTAAAAGATAAAAAAAAAATCCCTGCGCCCAAATTATACATTGGGTGCATTGTCTTTGTGTGAGCTATGGCGCCCATAATATTAATACACTCAGAACATTTGTAAAAAAAATATTGGAAACATTTATGCAGTCCTTCTCATATGTCTGTGTAAAAGAGACCATCGTGAGTTGCAATAATCAAACGACCTTGCTGTTCTAGTATAAAACTATAGTAGTGTTTGTTTCCAGTAATTTGTTGTCACCAAAAAGTGATTTTAAAGTAAAACATGCGTGGTAAAATGCCTATAAACTAACAATCATACACATGTGATCAAATTAATGTTTCAAATTGCACATATCGACGACAAAATATGTGTGTAAAAGTATGGGGTCACTCTTACCACACTTACCTGTTATGGGCTTTCGGCAAATATTCTACACTACGTAATTTAGTAATTTTTTCAAAACCCATTAGTTTACCACCCCCGTCAGACAACTCACATCAATTCGAAGGAACAATCGTAATAAAAGAGCTTTCCAATAATTAGCAGTCGCTGTTTGATATATGTAACCTTTTTTATGATTTAAAAGGAAAACATAAATCTAACTCTCACTTTCGCTATGAAAAATAATAAATTAGTAGTACAGTTAATGAAAATGACACATTTTGCTTTAAGGTCGACAGTTCTCTGTGGCCACTCACTGGGTTTAAAGCATGGAGAATCCGGCAGATTTAAATTGTACTTCAAAGGCATACAATTTTGTTCAACTATCTGTCAAGCTCAGTGTTATAAAATGATAAGCAGTTAAATTCTGGATGTTAGTCTGACATGAACGATAGGCACTGCTTATGAGAAAGGAGAGCATAGCTTGAATAACAAAATTACAGAATGTTCAAGAAATAAAGGCACTACCCTACAATTTATGAAGAAATGGTCAGCGATTTCTTCACTCTGTGATTATTGTTGTTTCTCTCTTCTTGTAGAACGTTTTAAATACAAGTTGTTAAAAAGAACATTTATATGATTTTTTTTTTAAAGCAACACTCCTTAATCAATGTCTGCTTAATTATAAAATGCGTTTGCACAGAATAGCACACTGCATGGATACTTAGAAAATGTCCATTAAAAGGAGCAAAACAATATATTGTAACAATTAAAACATTTTTTGTTATTGCCTTTGAATAACATGCTACCGTGTTTGTTTTCTTTCTCAATTGATACAGGTTGAATATTACTACATTTTATATTTTTCCATTTTGTGTAATTCTCCGAAATTCACTTCTTCAATAAAGCATCCCTAGCAAATAAGATGTCTGAAAATTGCATTATGGTACTCTCCATACACTTTTTCCCCCAACAACTCGTCCACAGTCTACTGGGTCGATGCAAGACCAACGTTAGAAGCATTCATTACAGTGGTTGGGCTCACTTATAGAGGTGACGGTATTATTCCTTGTTCAATCAGATATTGACTAAAAGGAGGTCCATTAAAAAAAAAAAAAACGGTTCAGCAGCTAAAAAATAGCTGAAAAACTCAAACATCATTGTTTTGGATGAAAAACGTGTCATTAGTTCAGCCTAACTATTTATTATTTTTTAGGGGAGGGAGCCGCATGGCCTCCCTCGCCAGAACCAAGCTCATCCCTGGGACCCTATCCACTGGGCCCTGGCCATGTGACCTGGGTGTACCTTGGACAGCCTCCCACAATGGTGGCGACTGTGAGGGGAGCCTCAAGGCCCTTTTGGTCCAAGCTGGCTCCCCGTATCCTGCAAGAGCCGGCATTGCTGTCACAGAGAGGAAGCAATTGTTTCCTCTGTCTACATGCCTGCATTCCCGTGGGCAAAGAAACAGAGGAAATCTCTGCTTGCAGCAAGGGAGAGCTGTTTTACAGCTATCCCTCACTGTGAGCACATTGTTTGATGTGACTTGATGGAAGATGTTGAACAAATGTCTTGGGGGCGGACAGCCCGGAACATAGCAGGAGCCAGCCCTGGGGGGTCTCGGTCCTCAGGGCCATCTGTGGCTCCTCAAAGGGGGTCTTGTGTGCCCCCTCCTCAAGAAATCATGAAAAGAGCCCCAAGAGGTGGTGGTCTCCGGGGCTGTGGGAGTCCACAATGGATCACCTTTCTATTTTTTACTATTTGCCCATGGGAAGTGGTGGTCTCTAGGGCTGTGGGGGGCAGTATGGCTCCCCGCATACAATTTGAGCTGGGACCTGGCACATCTGTGGCCTCACAGAAAAAAGGGCTAATTCATGAATTTCATTAATTTCCAGCTAAACATAAAAATAAAAATAAATGCTTTTCAAAAGGTAATGGGTCAGTGGAGGTTGTCAACCTGTGATTCCCAGGCCCTGAACAAGCAAGGGGACTGCTACCAGCAACTGGAGCAGTACTCCTCCCTGTTTTCTCTCATCCCTGGACACACACACTTGTGGGTCCATGTTATTGACACAGGGGAGACAGTCCCCCTGTAAAGAATGAAATGTACAGGTTGTCAGACAGGGTGAAGGCAAGAACCAAGGAAAAAGTTGCCAAGATGCTGGCTCTAGTGGTAATTGAGAAATCCAGTAGTCCCTAGTCCAGCCCTGTGGTTCTGGTACCAAAAGCTGCCACACCCGGTGCCAAGCCCAAACTTAGGTTCTGCGTGGACTACTGGGGTCTCAATTCTGTCACTAAAACTGATGCTCACCCCATCCCCCAAGCTGATGAGCTCGTAGACAGGCTAGGTGTCGACAAATTCCTCAGTACTTTTGATATCACACCAGGGTACTGGCAGATCACCTTGACTTAGGGGGCAAAAGAGAGATCTGCTTTTTCCACTCCTGAGGGATATTACCAGTTCAGGGTGATGCCCTTTGGTTTGAAAAATTAGACTTCCACCAGTTGGTTAGCGGGGTCCTGGCTGGGTCCTGGCTGGTAAGGATGCGTTCTGCGCCACTTATCTAGACAACATTGCTGTCTACAGTTCCAGCTGGGAGTAGCACCTGCTCCTCCTCCAAGAGGTGCTTCAGGCCCTACAATAGTCAGGCCTGACAATCAGGGCCAGTAAGTACCAGATTGGGCAGGGTTCCATGGTGTACTTGGCACACCTAGTAGGTGGTAGCAAGGTGCAGTCCCTCCAGGCCAAGATTGAGAAAATCACGGCCTGACAACCACCTCGGACCCAGACAGAGGTGAGAGTCTTCCTAGGCCTCAATGGGTAATACCGTAGGTTTGTTAAGGGTTATGGCACCCTGGTGGCCCACTTAACAGAACATCACTTCCAAAAAGCAACCTTGGTTGGTGATTTTGACAGAGGCTTGCAAGAAAGCCTTTGATTTCCTAATGAAAGTCATGTGCACGGTACCTGTGATCAGGGCCCCTGATTACTCCAAGGAGTTGTGTGTGCAGAGAGACGCTTCAAAGCATGGCATATGTACGGTTCTAGCACAGCTGAATGAGGAGTTCCTAGACGAACTAGTGGCCTTTGTTAGCGGGAACAGAGGTGGAGTGCTGTTGAGAGAGAAGCACTTGTGCGATCTGTGCATTGATGAAGCTGAGACCATGCTTTTTTTGGACTCACTTATGGGTTTAGACAGACCACATGCCCCTCACATTGCTCATGCAGATGAGGAGTGAAAATCCTAAACTTTTGAGGTGGTCCATCTCCCTTTAGGGTTATAGACTTCATGGCGGAGCATCTCCTGGGGATTGACCACGCCAATGCTGATGGTCTCTCTAGATTCTTCCTCCTTAGTGATGAGAGCTCTCAGAGGGCTGGGTAGCTCTCCCCACTTTCAGCTGTTAGACCTGACAGCCTTAGGGTAGCCTAACTACCTAACCCAATGCAGCATACAGCCTTTGGCCATGTGCAGCTGGAGTTGGTCACAGGGCCTGTCTCTCTGGCTGTGAGAATAGGTGTGAGTGGATGTCTGTGGGAGTGAGAGTGGCTGTGAGAGTGTCTGCCTGGGTGTGAGAGTGGGTGTGGGAGGGTCTATGTAGGTGAGAGTTGGAATGAGAGTGTCTGATTGCACTCCAATAGATGAAAGTTTCATTCACCTCCACAATTGTTTTCAGATCAATTTTCAATATGGCATCATCGAGTAAGCACATGTACTTTGCTTTCACCAAGCCCAGGAGTTAGGATCACTTGTCCTTTCCAAAAGAAGAGATTCCACTGTGACACCTGATAAGTTTATATTTGTAAGTGCTTCTTGTTGAGGTTTCATTTCTATGAAATGAACATCATGGCCAGAACAGAAGCTCACCTGCTCATTTATCCAAAAAGAGGCCACAGTTTGCACAAAATGTCTACCAAATTGGAGCACTTTCTACTGGTTAGGTAGTAAGTGCTACCTCATTGGGTAAATGTCCATTTGGTGGGAGGGTGGCTGTGCTTCCCCCTACCCCGGTTGATTTCAGCCCTCTAGGGTCCAGTATAATTCCATGAAAGGGCCTTGTGGCGCCTTCCTCCAGTTCATTTCGGCCCTGAGGAGCCCATCCCCTGGGGCCTGGCCTCACTGTGTACTTTTTTTGGGGGCTGCACTGCTCCGCTACTGACCGATTTCAGCCCCAAGGGCCCAATCCACCAGGGACATCCATGTCACCTGGGTCCCTACAGGGCATCCAGTCACTATCATTGTGGACCGCGAGGTAAGTTTGAAGACCCTCCCAGTCCCAGCTGGCTCCCCATCTCATGCAGGAGCCAACATTGCTGTCATAGAGAGGGAGCTGCTAAAGATGCAGCTCCCTCTCTGTGAGAGCAATCATTTCCTCTCTTTCCCTGCCTACAGCTCTGCAGGCAGGGAAACATAGGAAACCTCAGCTACCAGCAAGTGAGAGCTGTTTGACAGCTCTCATTTTCTGCAAGGAGAGTGCTTGCTCTGACTTGGCAGGAGCTGTCAAAGCTCGTGCCCATGTGAGAGCAAATGCCAGGTCCCGGGGTGAGTGACCAGGGACGTAGCAGCAGCTGGCCCTGGGGGGTGGTGTCCCAAGTGTCATCTATGTGTCATCTAAAGGGGCAGCATAACCCTTTTCCAACTCAAATAGCCCTGAGGAGGTGGTAGCCTCCAGACCAGGGGTCCATGAAGGACCACCTTCATTTTTTAAATTCAACCGTAGGGGGGGCTGGTGGCCCCCATGGCTGCAGGGAGGGCAAAATGTTAATACCCCTACGGAGGTGGTGGTCCCTGGGGCTATGGAAGAGACCATATTGTCCTACTCCATTTCAAATAAACACTTTGCCCCAGGTAGGTGGTGGACCACCTTAGGGCTGTTTACAAAACAAAAAGCCTGCACTTTTTATTTTTAATTTCACTGGATCCACAGATCCGACACCACTGCTTTTTTTGCCCTAGGGGGTCCCTCTTGGACCCCAGCACCAAAGCTAAGGGGACAGGATGTCCATACCATGGAACCTTTCCTTTTAAAAAAAATATTTTTCTGGGACTTGCGTGAAACTGATTCCCAAGGTGACTGCCAACACTTGCTTGTTGCAGTGTTGACAGCCAATCAGATCTCAGCACGAGATCGGGAGGGTTCATGGAGCCTTTGCACCCCTATATATACAAATGTGTTTTTTCTTTAATTTCTCAAAAACTATTGAACAGATTTACACCAAATACCGAAAAGGGTGTTTTCTGGACCAAGAGCTGTCTTTCTGCCAAATTTGGTGTGAATCCATATCGTGGTTTGGCCGCTATTCCCATTCAAAATCCCTATGGAAGAATGACTGGGGAAAAAGCATTATGGGACCCCATTTTTCAGGGCCCACGCTTGCTGAATCACTCTAAAACTTTCCAGACAGCAGCCAAAGTGAATGTTGTATTTTTTTGGGAACATTTTGTGAAGATTTATCAAATTGCGCTAGTTATTAGCAAAATGAAAAATCCTTTTTATGTAGAAACTTTGGGGCATATTTATACTCGGCTTGCACTGAATTAGCATCATATATTTTTACGCTAATTCAGCACAAACTGAACTCCATATTTATACTTTGGTGCTAGACAGGTCTTACGCCAAAGTTATGGAGTTTACGTAGTCTTATGGAGGGGAAAACCTACCCTGCGTCAATGAGATGGAAGGTAGGGGTTCCCATCCAGAAAAGGACGATATGGCCTTTGTGCCATATTTATCCCCGGTGCTAAAATCCAGCACAGGGGGATGGGGGCCTTAAATAATGGTGCTAAGCTTGCTTAGCTCCATTATTTAACTCCTGGGTATGGGCAGGCGTAAGGGGATCTGTAGGCAGATTTCCATGGTTGGAGACCATAGGAATTGCCCACAGGTGCCCTTCCCGGTACCCAGGGACACCCCCACCCATGCCTAACCACCCCAGGAGGTCACCTACGGAGAGGGGACCCATCCATGGTCAGTCCGGGTGAGTATATTTTCTTTTTCCTCCAACACTGCTCGGATGCCCTGACTTAGGGCCCCCAGCACGGCGCAGGCCCCAATTGCCATGCCCAGGGGAAATTCGTCCCCTAGGCATGGCCATTGGGGTGGTAGGCATGGCTCCTGTCTTTACTAAGACAGGAGCCATGTCCATGGAGCTTTTAAGCCAGAAAATGGTGCTACACTGCCTAGAGGCAATTTTTGGCCTCTAAACAGTGTAGCGCCATAATTTGGCGCACAAGCAGCGGTTCCCCCTACGCTTTCCCGGCCCTGTTAGCGTCCCTTCTAAGGATGCTAATAGGGCCTTAGCGCCTGCTAGTGCCATTCCATAAATATGGTGCATGGCCAGCCCTGGTTTGCGCAAAAAAGTATAAATACAGGCCTTAGGGCCTAATTATGACCTTGATGGATGGGATATCCTGCCCACCGTTTTACAAGTTCCACAGGATGCAATGTAACTTGTAATCCAGCAAACAGGAGATCGTTCATGTTTGTTTTGTGATGGAGCAACCCACCTGTCAAGGTTGTAATCAGGCCCTAAGCCCTAACCAGAACTACCTAGTGGTGACCTCCACTAGTTAATATAAATACACACACATATATGTATATGTGTGTGTGTTTCTGTTAATGTGCAAGTGTGTGTGTCTGTGTGTGTGTGTGTGTCTGTGTGTATATATATATATATATATATCATATATAGTTACAGATATACATATCACCTAGTGGCGGTCAGTAGTTAGAGTTAGGACCATGTTTCCATAGAAAAAGTGTTTTTTTACTTGCCTATAGCTTTGCCACTACTTGACTAATCTTCATGAATATTTCCCAAAAAGTGCCCCAGTGATTCTTGTTGTGCACAGAAAGTTTTGGTGGAATCCATTAAGCAGGGACTGAGAAAAAGAGGGGGGTTCAAAAAAGTAGTGTTTGCCATGTTAATTCCCTTTAGACATGACTACAGCCGAATCACTGGACGGAATCACACCAAATTTGACAGAAAGCTAGCTTTCGGTATTGCTAGCACAGGTGTTCTAATAAACATTATTAAAGAGTAGTCATGGATTATGAATAATGGATTTGTGTATAAAATATAATAACGTAGAAAAATAACGCACACATTTGAAAATGTGATTAGGATGATTGGCCGCCAATGTTAACAAAGTGTGCTTATTAATATTCTAATACTGTGAAACGTTGAGTAAATGTTTGACTAATGTAGTAATATGTCATATTAAGGGTTATACATTATGTACTAGCTCTATTAATTGTAGGCCTCAAGTTAGTGAAGGTCTTAGCCTACTTGCTTGGCCTCATGTCAAAGCTGTATTTCTTAACTTTTAATAAATGGCGGTCCTAGAGAATTAAACTGTGATTTTCCATTTTCATTGTTTAAATGTGCTCACAGCTGAGATCTTTTCCCATGAGAACCGACTGCTAGAAGTTGCTGTTATTGCTAATTTAACATTTTGTGTGTAATGTGTGTGAGACTGACTTTCTCAGGAGGAGAACAATGGAAGGAGATACTGACTGGAGTAGAAGATGCAACAATATTGTTACCTGACAAGCCGTATGATGAGGACAATGAGGACAACTATTCAACAACATGTGAACGGAGTAATGGTAGAATCCATAGATTTGGAGTTTTTGTTTTATTGAACAAAGTGGGAACAGGAGATTAATTGAACAATGGGGATGTGGGAAGTATTTTTAGTGGTTTTGATTTAACAAGACTGCACTGAGAAGTACACAGGATTCTGCATTTTGCATTTGTTGCCTTACGCATTTGCCATACCATCATTGCCCATTTTCTTGCTGGCCAAAAGGTCAATATTTTCTTGTGAGTCTTGACAAGAGACGTGCTTAACTTTAATGCATAAAATCTTGGCGTTTTCTGAACTTTGATGCTGAATTCTGATGCTTTGCTGATCGACTGATGTCCTGAGGATGAAGACTGACTCTGCTTGCTGATCCACACTGATAGATATTATGAATTAAACTATTGATTATTATGCATATTTGCTTTTCTTTTCTAGGTACCAACTGCACTGTTTTAATGGAGCCATAGTTAGAGGTTTTCCAAATTTGTGTTACTAAAATGTTTTGCATGAAGCCCTCACTTATAAAACTGTGCTAATAGGGAATAATGCTTGATGAATTTCTTTGCTTAACTCGAATGTATGTAATCACTTTTGCGCAGCTGACTTTGTTGTTAATTTGCACCATAACCTTAGAATGTGTTGTAGTTCAACCTTGATTAGATTAAGTTTCTTCCACTACTTTGGACAGCCAGTATTGTTTTTGTATGTGTTTCATTTGATTTTGAGATTAATCTACAAGACCTTAGCATTGTTAATATAGGGAAATAAATATTCTTACTTTTACTAAAAGGTGTGGTTATTCATGACTGAAAGGTCATGGTGTGTGACAATTACTGACTCTATTGATTATTACTCTTATTGATTATTGCTGATTATTGATATGGTGTATTGGTCAATGATTATTGATTTGCATGCACTGGAGGTATGGAAAGAACATCTTAATTGCGAGTCAAAAGGTTCATCAACCTATTCTCGTCCCCTTGTAAGTTTACTTACTAAGGTCAGACACGCTAACAGTATGCAGAATACACTTTCGCTTATTTGGTGTAAATCTGTTAAGCAATATATGAGAAATTAAAGAAAATACTCATTTGTATACCTGAGCTAGCAATAATATGGGAATATTCAAAGATTTTTGTGCGAGCACATGTGAATAGAAGGGCTGTAATTGACTGGTCACAACCTGAACAGAAGGTTGCAGCTGCTATTTCATGTTGTGCAGGAGGGTCCCTGAGATGAAAAACTAAATGAAAAGTAACATAAGGGGTCAGGGTGAAGGTACCCTGATCCCAGGAGTGTGATATAGGGGTGCTTGAGGGTCAAATTAGGGGTTATAATGATCTTTCTTCACCATGTGGTATATTCATGATTAATCAAGATTAATAGAGATTAATCGAGATTAATCACAAATAAGCAAAAAAAGAAAAAAGAAAAAAACATTCACAGACTCATTCATACACTAATTCATTCACTCATAAATACACCCAGAGACTCATGCACCCACTCACACCCTACTCAGACACTCATGCAACCACTCAGACCCACTCATAGACTCCCACGTCTACTTTCAGACCCACTTGGACACTCATGCTCCCACTTACAAACCCACCCAGACCCTCATGCATTCACGGGTAGAACAACTCAGAGACTCATGAACTCACCACTCACAGACCTTCTCAGGCACACATGCACCCACTTATAGGCCCACCTAGAAACTCATGCACTCACTCAAAGACCCACTATGACCCTTGTGCACCCACTTACAGATCCATTCACACAATCATGCATCCATTCACAATCCCACTCAGACCCTCATGCACCCACTCACAGATCCACTCAGGCACTGATGTACCAACTCACAGACCCACTCAGCCACTGATGCATCTACTCACAGACCTACTCAGACGTCAGGCATTCTCTCACAGACCCACTCAGACACTTATGCACCCATCATAAACGCACTCAGACCCTCCTGCACCCACTCACAGACCCACTCAGACACTGATGAACCCACTCACAGACCCATTACGTCACTGACACACCCACTCAGAGGCCACTCAGACACTGACACACCAACTCACAGACCCACTCAGACACTGATGCACCAAATAACAAACCCTCTCAGACTCTTTTGCACTCACTCAGAAACCCACTCACACACTGACTCAGACTCTAATTCATCACTCACAGACCCACTCAGACACTTATGCACCCACTTACAGACCCACTCAGACCCTCACACTCCCACTCACAGACCCACTCAGACCTAATGCAACCGCTCACAGATGCACTCAGACACTGATGCACCCACTCACAGACCCACTCAGACACTCATGCAGCCACTCAAGGATCCAATCAGACCCTCACACACCCACTCAGAGACCCACTCAGACATTGATGCACACACAGACCCACTCAGACACTGACACACCCAGTCACAGACCTACACAGACTCTCAAGCACCCAGTCACAGACCCACTCAGACACTGACACACCCACTCAGAGACCTACTCAGACACTGATGCATCCACTCACAAACCCTCTCAGACCCTTTTGCACTCACTCAGAGACCCACTCACACACTCATGCACCCACTCACAAACCCACTCAGACCCTAATGCACCCACTTACCGACCCATTCAGGCACTGACCCACCCACTTACAGACCCATTCAAACACTCATGCACCTAATCACAGACCCACTAAGACCCTCACAAACCCACTCACAGACCCACGCAGACTTATGTACCCCCTCACAAACCTACTTGGACTCTCCTGCACCCACTCAGAGAACCACTCAGACCCTCATGCACCGACTCACAGACCGCCTCAGACACACCCACTCAGACCCTCACGCACCCACTCACAAACCCACTCAGACACTCATCCACCCATTCACAGACCCTCACGCACCAATTTTCACACCCAGACACTCTCACACTCAGTGACACCCTCTCACACATAATCTCACACGAAGAGGCAGACTGTTTGGGTGTGCAAGGTGTGGTGTTGGGTGGTTATGGGGGTTAGATGTAGGGCCTGGTTGCAGGCCAGGCCCTGTGGCCAACCTCCGCTGTGAACAGCCCTAAAGTACTATAACGTGTGTCCCGCAATTCATAGTTTTTTCATAAAAATGTTTACTGCAAATATTGTCAGTGATGTTATCAAAGATGTCATGAGTGCTATAATTTGTGGGACAATTAGCAGTGCAAGGCTAGGGCATGAGCTATTGTTACTTTGGGGCTCAAGTAATAGTTACTTAAGATAATTCTAACTTTAATAGGTTAATTTATATGGTTTTGTACGTTTAAAATCTGAGACTAGCTATAACGCCCCTGTAACCTTTGATTTTTTCAGTGAATATATTTATGTACTTAAATACTTAACACCCATCCTCCTTAAGATCAGCACTTCAGCAGCAGAGAGAACTCTGGGTAGTTCCCAAGTTTAGGTGGAGAGCAGCTCCGTTAAGGAACACCCTGCAACACCAGTGACACTCTAGATTTGCTCACCTCAAGTGCTTGTTTTTCTAGCAACGTTTTTAAGCATAGGATTGGCACAGTGCTATCCACACTGAGATTGAAAGTGACAACGTTTTTTGCCATTTGTACAGCAAAATCTTTAAGCTTTAAGCGTAGGATTGGCCCAGTGCCATCCTTGTCAGGCTGTAAAATGACAAAAGCCTTTCACTACTCCAGGGACAGTATTGTAGCTTTGGACTGGTAAAATACCATCCACGCCACCCTGGAATGAACAAAAGCAATCCCTGACATGTTTCAATGTCATTATATCTCTTGAGGGAGGTTTAGCTGTGTGCAGACACAAGGGAGCACCCATTATAAGTCAAAAGAACACCCTTACAGGGTTAGTGTTAGCACAAGCAAGAACTCTGGGTAGTTCCAAAGTTTAGGTGGAGAGCAGCTTCAGTAAGCAGCACTCTGCAACACTCTAGATTTGCTCACCTCAAATGACTGTTTTTCTAGCAAAGTTTTTAAGCATAGGAGTGGCATATATAAATTCACTTACAAAATACAAATTTACAGGGACTTTATAGTTAGATTCTGAATTTACTTAGACTCGCACAAACCAGAGAAATCCATCAAGTATAGTTATAGTTATGTTTATATATTTTAGTATGTGCTACTCACTTAAATGTGCTTTTAGCACCAGAAAGTGCTTGCATTTGATGCCACTGTTTTTGTCCCAAAAGGAGTGTGGACATGATGTCATAGCAATAATGCACCATGATGCAATAGTAATCACATGCTTGGGTTCATAAATACAGTGCTGAATGCACCAGTGGCCAGAGTTATCAAGAGTAGAAAACTTGCTGTACTGCATCAAAGGGATGGGGCAGGAATGTGAAATGTGTTTATTAAGATGTTTTATTCCTCCTCCCATCCTTCCCTGCCAAATTGAGTGCTGCCTAACGTTTCAATGCAGGCACCCTTGCACAATGAGGGTTCAAGTGTGCCATGTTACACAGCACAACACCCTGGATTGTTTTGTGCAGGAATGGATACCTCCCTCCACAAAAAAACAATATTTAGAGGCAATGGCAACACAACTGGTAGGATGTTTGAAATGTAGGAGAGGAGTTGAAGTCAAGTGAATGATACTGCCTGGATTCTGTTCCAATTTGAGCTAGGCAGGTGCCTGCTTGAACTGATTTAAGGTATTATTGATAACTCATCATGTCACTCACTCTTACAATGGTAGCATATCATAGTGTTGCATAACTTGCACTGTCCTCTCCTATTGGCTTTATGTAGGTCATAGACCCAATTTCACGGCTGTGCAGTAGGCAAACAGGGACAAGTTTTATTCAACAAAAGTGGGGGTGGAGAAGCAAAGATTATTCTTTGGAAAACATGAATAGCTCAAGAAGTTATCGTTTGCGGTTTAGGATTACAAAACAAGAAATAGGCTCTATGATTTATAAAGTACAATACTGTGCCTGTCAAAATGTTTTTTTGTACAGATTACCACCAATCATTGTTGTTTTTTTTTTTCTTCTTACTTAAGCACCTAAGGGCAAGAGGGCATCTGAGCCAGCTGCCACCAGTGCTGCACCGGTTGTGATCGGTACTACCACAACCACCAGCACCCCGGCTGTGGCAGATGGTCTTTCTGTCCCTGTAAGTCATTTTTATTACCCACAACTAAAATTCTGCCCCTTTTATGCTTACTACTTTTTCATGTTGCTTGTTACCCCATGCATTTATCATCCATGTATTTATCATTGTTTTTTCCTATGTTTCCTGTTTATGCAGCTGACTTTCTTCAGTCTGTAGCTTCCTCTACCCCCTTTTAAGTAAGCTTCCCCATTGCCCATCTTGTTTTTTGTTGTGTAGTACTAAGATGGAAAAGTTTTTTATACTGTAAAGGGCATCCCACAGCCAGGCCCAAGTAGTTCTCCAGTCAAGGTGGTTTTCTTCATCACACAATGAAAAAGTACAGCTGCAGTGGTAGGATAGTCATTATGGTCAAGGACCCCCAATTTTGTCTTATACTAACAGTTTCCATGGCAGTGCAGCATGTCAGGAATGGGATACCACCATAACCAATACTACATATCTTTTGCATTCCTTCATTAGGAGAATAGGTTTTTGGTTGATTCGGTGAATACCTTGTTTTTAAAATGTTGTCAAGCAACAAACAAAATAACACAAATCTCCCAAAGTGATTACTTTCGAAGCAGAAGATACTGCTAGATACCAGTTTTAATTGTAGTGAAGTATTGCTGTTGTACCTTGTGCAAAATAAATACTAAGGTGGCTATCTGGTATCTAAAATGGGTTTATTATGTTTTTCAGCAGGTGCATAGACCACTAGATTTGCAGTCACAGGGATGTTGATGGAGGTCCAGCCGTTGGGGGAGAGGGAGAAGTCCAAGTGGTGGCAGGGGCAAGTGGTAGGTAACCTTGCTTTCTTTTTGACACTACTGTATTGGTTAAGTGAGGCAGATATCCCACCCATCACATTGACAGTCCAGTCCCTGCCCAGTCCAGTCTTGCCACCTAATACTGCAGCAGGATGTAAAGTGCTGCATTGAGTGCAGGTGGTGAAATCATGTGTGTCTGCTGAGCGCAATGGCACAACTGAACTAAGTCTGCAATTCACAAACCAAAGAAAAGGTGTATTTTCCATTGCCCACTAAGTCACCTACTAGTGCTTCACTTCATCATTATTATTTCTTTCTTTCTATACCAGACTATGTAAAAAAGTTCATTTTATTGCTGTGTGTGATGTCTGTGCCATATTTCTATGCCCAAGTGAAATAAATATTGAAAGTTCCAATATTTTTCCTTCTGTCAATCAATGAGACTAAGAAGAAAAGATGTAGTACATGGTCAGTGGTATCCAACCATTCCATAGCGAAACCTCTACCTAGCCCAATCACTATAACTTACTTACCTCCATGTACACAAATTTTCCACATCTGCCAAGTGAAGGAATCTCTTGAGAATAATCTCTGTTGGAGTCCCTGGTGTAATGTTGGAATAAAGGCCTGATTTATAGTTTTGCGGATGAGATACTCTGTAACAAATAAAATGTCCCATTCTCTGCACTACAGTTCATCATTTATATTCTTCTATGCACTGTCTAATGTAATATGGTGGATGGACATACCTGTTATCCTCCAAGTGTGTCCCATCTGCCAGACTATATTAGCCTGGGCCTATAACCTAAGGTTGGACTTAGGGTAGTAGAATTGAAGGGAGAGTTAGAGAAGAGCAGGTTTAATGGAAAAATAAGTTAATAACATAGCATGCAAAAGCTGTGCTGTCCCAAAAACATGCTGGAGAGTAATAGAACCCACCAACATGGCTCTGTTAATGTTGCACAGTCAAGTATTACTTGTGCAGCATATTAAAAATATACATATATAGGCCTTGTTCATTAAGTCAGGTAGTTTTTTTTTAATACACATAAAGGGTCTGTGCAGTTTCAGTATGAAATACTTTAATTACTCCTTGCAGTCAGTGCTATGATTGATTATGTAGCTATAATGTAAAGTAAGGGTCGGAAAAACTTGTCTCTCCCTGTGTGACTAATTGATATTATCATCCAACACATCCAAATGAAATTTCATTAGCCCTTGAGGACCAGTAATCTTCTGCTACTGTACTGAGCCACTGTAGACAGCATAAACAAGTGTTTGAGCTGAGCATCACAATTCATGTTTTTGTATTTCATTCTTTTCGCTTTCTTGATAGTGCTATTCCTACTCCTAGAGCTGGCAACAGGCAGCAACCGCAGACCTATCACTGTAAGAGATAGTCCCTTGGCTGTGGCAGTAGAAGTTGGAGGCAGAACCTATGGGGTATCGCTGGCTGGTGGCCGTGGAATTAGAAGAGGGGGAGGCACAGGTCTCAAGGACCTTGGAATGCCAGGCAGGTCTGGCTCCCACTCAGTCACACCACCGCTGCTGCCAACTGCATTCAGGGTCCACTGCAACATATACCTCCACCAGTATCCCCTCCTCTGACTCAACATCACAGCTCCTCCTAGGCAAGGTGTTCTATCTGAGGCACGAGACTATACTACTCCAGCGTGGGTAGCAGAGATAGATGCCTTACAAGCTATTTTTTATTGTTTTTTTTATTTTGGTGAGTAGGCATGTTGTGGGTGGAGAGGGTGGGAAGGGAGGAAAGTTGGCGAAAGGGTTTTGGGCTTTTTGACTTTAGGAATGTTTTTGCTTTGGGAGGGAGGTAGGTCTGTTGTTGCATGATAGCATGGGTTGGAAAAGATGTAAAGAGACGGGCTTTAATTTTCTTATTTGTCATCATTATCTGTCTTTTCTTTGCTATTTGACATAGGATAGCATTGTTGAGCATTGACACAAGAATGAGACAGGGAGCTGCCTCTGAAATTGTTACACATTATACATTGAGTGCTCCCCGTATACTTTTGCTACCTGAAGTCCTTGCTATGTATGTATTCTTCAGTAGGTGACTCACCTCTTCCTGCAGTCTACTAATTAATTATACCCTGCCACCAAAGTGGCACTGTCTTGGAAAAGAAGAGTGGTTAATTTAATTCTGTTTTACTTGATAAGGTTTTGCGCACCCAGCCACTAATCAATTATGCTGCAGGGCTCTGTCAACATACACAAAAATATAATATTATCTCTCCTTCAATAGGACAACTTCACTACTAAGTTATTAACTAGTTCTTCAAGTTCTTGCTTGAACTGATTAAGCATTGGTCCCTACAGCAACCTTTCCAAACCTTATTGCAGGGTTTTCCAAACGGGCCTTCTTATTAATGATGGCAGTATTCATTTTCTTGTGCAGTCCCACTCCTGCCTATTCCAAATAAGGTAAACCCCAACTGTTGGAATATTCAGAAAGATAATTCATCACAGACAACTAGACTGAAAAAAAAGACGGAGTTAGTGGGTTATTCAAGATTGAGACCAGGCCACAAAAAAACTCATTACAAATCTAGCAGTGGTAACCTCTGAGCAAACTGGAGTATAATTTATAAAAACAAAAAAAGAATGAAACTACACTTGCAAAATCCTCAAGTCAGGAGTCGGGTTTCAAGAAGAGAAGGATTGGTTACTTCATGTTTCACAGATTTTGTAAGTAACACAGGAAGGGCCTGATTCACAGACGTAAAGTTACCCTTTTGGCTACAGTTTACTGGCTCTTGCACTGTAGGTTTATGAGGTAACCTTTCCATCAGTAACTTTATATTTGGTAACTTTACAAGTAGTCCCTATCACTTTAAAAGGATTTAATGTTACTACTAATAATTAGTTACTACTTGTGAGAATTTGGGGTCTACTATATGGTATGAAGTCTTCGAGATAGTGGATACCATGCAGTACACTCACAAATACCTTCTTGGGTCGAGTTAGGTACATTTATTCAAACTTAAGATCAACCCTGGGTAGCTGTGGCTGCGAAAAGTCAGATTACAAGGACGAAACAAGACTCCAGGTCAGACATACAGACTTGGTTGCCGCCCGCAAAGTTGTAACCACTGTGCGGCCGCCAATTTTGACGCACTCCCGCAGTGCCCATTATGACATCCCTGCTGGCCCAGCGGGGATGTCAGCCGCAACATGGGAGCCGGGTCCTAATGGAGCCGGCGGTGTTGCAGCCGTGTGACGGGTGCAGTTGCACCAGTCGCGCATTTCACTGTCTGCTGTGCAGACAGTGAAAATCTGTGTGGGGCTGTACCAGGGGGCCCCTGCACTGCCCATACCAAAGGCATGGGCAGTGCAGGGGCCCCCAGGGGCCCCGTGAGTCCCCTTTCCACCAGCCTTTCCATGGCGGTTCCTACCTATGGCGGGAAGGGGACTCGTAATCCCCTAGGCAGCGATGCAAGCAGCGCTGCCCTGGCAGTTACAACCGCCGGGACCAACGTGGCAGAAAACCGGCGGTGCGACCATGGCGATTCCGCCGTGGTCGTAATCTGCAAATTTGCACCGCCAGCCGGTTGGCGGTGCAACCTACAATGAGGGCCTAGATCTTTATGCATCTTTAGAGACATGGATCATCAAAATCCACCAGAAGGTTACGGAGATGTAGATTTTTAAAAGAAGAAATAAGTTACATCAATCATGCTTTGGTCAACAAACACTTTCGAAACTTTTGAAAAGTTAGAAAAGGTTAGTTTGGCCACTATGGCCTTAATTGGGTGAGCATTTCTGACAGCGGTCCAGGGGGCCAGAGAGGATATTTTGGACACCTACCTGTCCACCAGACTGTTTTTAGAGCAAGATCCAAGCTCCACAAGATGATAGCTGTAGAAGAAATAGGAGTGGTCATGATACTGTGGGATGTAGGTTCAAAGATGCTCAAGGATGCTTTGGATACTGTTCAGTCCACAGGACCGAAGTAGAGTTGAGTCCTATGTCCACAGGTGAGTGGGTGCCACTTTTGCCATGGAGTCTTCTTTTCAGGATTCTGAGGGCAACACATCGGTGATGGAGCAAATCTTTGGTGGAGACTGGTGTCCCTTTGTCATGCACCTAATCCTAAGAAGTCACAGGTAACTGGATGGGCTTGCCACTGAAGCTATTTGCTACTGTTAAGACACAAAACTTATTGGCAGTGCTCATGGGGAAAGAGTTAATAGCGCTATGTGCAATGTTTCTACTTACAATTTGTTGGTGCATCAAGTCTGTAGTCATGAAGTCATGTTTTCCCTAAGCTTCATAGCTATCGCTATATATGTGTCTGGTAGACTAACAATTCACTGTCAGACAGCCCATCCCAGCCACAATAACACTGACATTTCTTTATTGCCAAATTTTATTGAAGTTGTTCCGTTTTGATTTCTTAGCACCTTTTAATGTGTGCATCATGTCTTGCGAACGCACTCCTTGCCGTTAGTCCTGGGCGTCACTGTTGCCAAGCAAAGTGCTCATCTTTAAAATACCTGCCACACCTAAAGAAGAGCGCTTGCAGTGGAGTGTTTCCAGTCTGAGCTGCTTTGAGAGGATTCGAGCTGTGTTTTTATCGGCAACACATGTCTTGTCAACAAGCGTCTTAGTTTATTGTTAGCCCTGAGTTCGGCGCTGGTGGTCTACAAAAGACAAGCACATTGAAGACCCTGCCTGCCACATTACTAACATTCAGCCGGGCCTGCGGGCGGAAATAGTGTTTCCGCCTGCCAACTCAGATGAATACAGGGCCTGTACGTTGACTCCGGCTCCACATGAAGTCGGCAGCAATGTAGCAGTGCGGCAGGTGCAGCAGCACCCGTTGCACATGTCACTGCCTATAAATTGGGCAGTGATGTGCGCGAGGTGGCTGTGCAGGGGGTCCCTGCACTGCCCATGCTAAGTGCATGGGCAGTGCAGGGGCCCTCAGGGGGGCCCCGTGGCACCCATTCCCCCAGCCTTTCACTGGCAGGGTAAACCACCAGGGAAAGGCTGGTGGAATCAGGTACATTATCCGGCGGTGCCCTGTCGGATATGTAACTCCTCCATCACCAGGTGGAGGTGTAGTGTGGTTAGTTTTATGTATCCTTTGTGCATTAGCTTCAGGCTTTAGGCCTTTGTGCACTTTGCCCTGGATGTATTTTTATTCATTTGCTTGCAGCTTAGAGCCTCTGTGCACTTTGCTCTACATGCTTTTTATTAGGCTTCGTACTGTTATTTTTCAAATAGGCAGTTCTACGGTCTTGTTTTATATTCATATCACACTGTTTAGCCTACTTCAGCACTGGAGTTCTCCATAACACATTCCTGTTCACTCTGTGCTTCAGTCAAGGATACAGTCTGGTACATTGCCGATAGACGTGGTAGGAGTTTAGTTTTTGGCATTTCTGCCTAGGGACATTTTGTGATCACGCTGACATGTTAGTTATAAAAACACTTCCTTGTCCCAATACACGCAAGAGGGAGATTCCGACCAGGTAACCACAACTAGACGCTGACTGCCTCGTTGCAGATGCTGAACCAAGATCACAGGCCTTTGCTCAGGTATGAGGGCTGATGTCTCCCCAGGGATTCAGAAAGGCAAGTTAGAAGCTTAACATGCTGTGCTCGAAATAGACCAAGCAGAGGGAGAGTAGAAACTATTAGACACCATGATAGCTTTGTTCTTATGTTTTACTCTCCGGGTGACTATTTCAATCCTACTGTGTTGTATGGTTCTGGTTATTGCGGCTCACGCCTTATTATCTAAAATGCAGTCGTTTTATTAAAACATTTTATAAAACTTATACTGCCTTTGTCATTTGTATATGAGATCATACTGTAAATGAGAGAGTTGGTTTGGATCTGAGTGACCACGACTTCCCTGAGAAGTTCCAAAGATGTCATGCGCTTGGCTGCCCAATCATCTCTTCCCCTTGGGAGAAATGAGGCACTGCTAGTTAGCCGGAGCAAAAAACGGATTTAGGGTGACAGAGTTCCTTACACGTGGGTCTGACTCAGTCCCCCACTCCGTGATCGATCCTGCTGCCTAGAAATCCAGTAGTCTCATTTAGGATAATGAGAGCCCACGCGACATGGCGCCGCCAACGATTGGTCTGGCTCTAATATTTAGGTCCGGGTTACTCTCTCGGTCTCATATATATTTTGACTCCTCGGTTCCGTAAGCGGAGACGTCCGTGGGGCTGAGGGTTTCCGCCACCACGGGATAGGTACATCCTATTACTTAGTGGTTGGTTGTTCAAGATTGAACTTTAAAAGGAAAACCCGATATTGATGTGCCTTCTCTGACCTAGTGCTGTTTTTTACAAATGGCAAATCCTAATGTAGTGAATATAGCAATCAACATGCGACAACCGCTCACATGACATCTGGTGGCACATGGCCTGGCTGTCCAGGGAGGTCCGTTCAATTTTGTGGTGGACGCCCATGCAGCCTATAGAACAGAACTTTTTTATTCTTGGGTCGTATTTCCAGCAGTTGATGGGGGTACAAACACTTTTCACGAATACACTGCTGCGAATGTCCCTGGACAGTACAGGGCATATGCATACTTAGAGATACCTCTATCTTATCAAGAACACCATAATTGGCTTGATGGCGCCCTCCCACACACAGTAGCACAGGAAAGGTTAGGTCCACTGAGTAATGATGGTCCGACCTGGCCTTTATTGGCTACTTACACACCATATCCTGTGGTTGCTAACTTGGCAGTGGCTGACGTTCGTCGTTTATATATAGACTTGGCAACTACATACAGAAGACTGGTTCAGTTTGTAATGCAGGCATTAAATACTAATGCAGCGCATGCTGCTTCGGCGCACCCACAGGTGGTGGTTCTGGGTATCAATCCGGCCACTGTACACTCAGTTATGGTTAAGGTACCGGCTAAACGTGAGGAAAATCCATTTTGGCTGGCGCAAAAAATTAATACGCTGGAAGCAGTATTTCCCCATACGGGACCTCAGGACAAACATAGAATATTGAGGATGTGTTTGCCGTATGGGATGGTTCCTCCGGTAGACCTTTGTAATACCTGGGGCACGGTGTTTGCCGCGCTCTACACTACGGCACACGGTACACCGACATTAGCTAATTTACCGGAAGTGCTTAAACAAATTCAAGATGAATATGGGGCTGCCCCTGCCTTAGATTTGGGCATGCAGTTAATGGGCAATTTTGCCACTGTTTCTTCTATTATTTTGAGTAATCTCAAGGGAGAGGCAGTAGCACTAGCAGTGCGAATGCGTCTTCGGGACGTTCCGCGGATTAATCAGGAGCGGGAGCTTCCGAGAATAATAGCTGAGACATATTCCAGTATTGGTCGCGATAGCCGAGGGGCTAGACCGCAAAAACCCCAATTACAGGGTAAAAATAATAACGATAATGCTAAACAACAGCAACCTGAGGGTACTAAAAAGCGCTGGGAAAAGAAACAGCAAACACCTAAGAAAGATGGGGGACAGTCTCCGCAACCGGAAACCCCGCAAAATAGGTATAATCTCAGGAATAGGGATAATTTGAAGACGCCTGATAGATATCAATATACTGATACACGCCAATCTCGTTCCTTTCAGGACTCCTCGGACAAGAGAAGTGAGAGAGGTGGGCGGTCAGAGCGGAGAACGGAGTACGTGAAACCAAGACAGGATTCACAACGCTCAACGGAGGTTTCTATTAAACAAGAAGAGAAACCGCTGCAACAAAAACAGCAATTTAAAAAGAAGAAAGTGGCAGCAGTCTCAGTTAGACATGCTGCTCAAGAAGAGAGTTCTCTTGACGAACAAGACATGGGCGTTGGCATTGTTAGACAGCGCGGCAGAGGTCACAATAGTTCGCCGGAGTCTTCTAGAGCATCTGGAGGTGAAAGCAACTGATGACTTCATACAAGTCGAAATGGCGGATATGCGAGTCTCTGATCCTGATAGAGTATATCAAGTGACTCTGCAATTAGAAGGGGACATTGACCGCATTGTACACGCCATCTTTGGGACCATGTGGTAAAATCATATGATGTTCTGCTGGCCGAACAAGATTGGCCGCCTGACTTTGTTCACGACTGTCCAGTGGGGGAAGAGGTTATTGCACCTTCCTTCTCACCACTTGTTCCGCGAGAAGTAGCGGAGTCCTATAGTAAATTATGGGCTCTTGCACAGGCCCCCGCTCTATATAGAAATAATGTGGGGTGGGATAGACAATCACCTTATCATGTAATTCCAATAAAGGGCGAACCTCAGCCGCAGTATCCTATCAAATTTGAAGCAAGGGCATTGGTCAGGAATATTCTTACACAATTGGAGTACCAGGGTGTAATTGAGCCCTGTATCTCGCCGATGAATAATCCCTTATTTACGGTTGCTAAACCGGACCATTCATATAGGATAGTGGTGGATTACAGACATTTAAATGGTCATACACGCACATATGCAATACAGAATTCACATAGCGCAGCGCTTATGAATAATATAGTGCGTAAAAAATACAAAACAACATTAGATATCTCGAATGGATTTTTCTGCCAAAATATAGCGCCCGAAAGTCGGGACTATACCAGTTTCAGTGCGTTTGGCTCTCAGAAAAAGTTTTGTCATTTGCCTCAGGGGTATAAGAATAGCTCAGGACTGTTTTCGGCTCGTGTAACTGAAATTCTGCACGAGTTGGACCCAGAAGCGTTATCATATGTTGATGACATATATCTGACAGACGATGAGATTCTGCAACATCTAAGGCGTGTATCGCGCATTGTTGTGGGGTTTGCTGAAATTGGCTATAAGTTTAATTTTAAGAAATCGAAGATTGCCTTCCTCAGCGTCATTTTCCTGGGATTTGAGTTGTCGAGTGAGGGCAAGAGCTTAGCGCCACATTTTTGGGAGAAATGTGCTTTATTGCAGCCTCCTAATACGGTTCGGAAGCTCCAGTCATTGTTGGGGTTTCTGAATTTTCGTAGAACTTACATTCCTGATTATGCTACGCGTATAAAACCCTTATACGAGTTGAGTCGCCCGAATTTTTCGAGTAGATTTTGGATTATTGAGCATACACATATACTACGAGATTTGCAAACTGATCTCTTAGCAGTTAAACATTTACACACACGGGACAATAAAATGCATTTAGTCATCAGGGTGATACCTGGGGCTGTTGGGTTTACATATGTCACCTTTAATGAGGGTGAGACAGTCCAGATTGCATACAAGTCCCACTTGTATTCTGCTGCAGAACAACGATTTGCGCAAACTGAGAAAGTACTCACTGCCGTACAGATGGCTGTGATTAAAGAAAGACCTCTTACCCAGGGTCAACGCATTATTGTTGTTTCCCCGATTCCGGCCTTAGAGGCTGTTACAAAAGTGAGTGTCCCTAATTCGAAAGCTTTACAGCCGCGATGGATACAATGGGCTACGTCTTTGACAGCCACTGATGTAGATTACATATTTGACCCTAAACTGCAGACTCAATATGAAATGGAGTACCCAGTTCCTGCTGGCACATTGCCTATTGACCAATATCAGGTGGTCATGTATACCAATGGCTCTGCGCAACCAGCGGTTGGGACTAAACAACAGTATTCTGCTGCATGTGTGGTGGTGAGCGGCACTATGGAGGGGGAAGTGTTCTGCCCCCGACATATTTATACTAAAACCTTGGGAGTTTGCACGCCACAGCTGGCTGAGCTCAAAGCTCTATTGTTAGTGTTGGAGCACGCGGATCCGGCGATTTTAACCTTGCTGGTCTGTGACTCCTACTACTGTGTTCAGTCTTTCAATGAATATCTACACTATTGGAAGTTGAATGGGTTCAGAGATTCTAAGGGCAACACCATTAAACACAAATTGTTGTGGGGTAAGGTTGCGGATCTGATAGAGACGCTTCCTAAGGTCCATGTTGTGCATACACTTGGACACCAGCGCGTTTGGATACACGTTGCTGGAAATACTTTGGCTGATGAAGCCGCGAAGTCGGCAGTGGCTGTTGCCACTGTGGTCGCAGTGACTCGTTTGAGTTCCAAACCAGACACAGAGATTTCGGCTGCCATAAAAGCTACGGCTGATGGCACGCCATTTCCTAAAGGATTTCCTTCTAAGTATCGTTACTGCTTGAGTAGTGCGTTCAATGCTGTTGTTAATATTCCAGGCATTGGTGTACGTGATTAACCAAATAAAATTGAGAGACCTCGATTAATTTCTGCAGCACATGAGGGGGCGGCATCTGCACATGCTGGTGTGGCTGCCACTATTTCGCTTTTACAGGCTCGTTACTGGTGGCCTGGTCTCTATAAAGAGACAAAGCAATATGTCCTTTGTTGTGATGTTTGTCAGCAAATTAAAGGTTCATCGGCTAGACTCCCACAGCAGACACCCCTTCTAATTTCAAACAAACCTTTACAGTGTGTGTACTTGGATCATTGTGGTCCGCTGACACCAGATAGTGCATACAAATATATATTGGTAGCTGTAGATTTGTGCTCCAGATTTGTGTGGGTCTGGCCACAGCGCTCGGCTGACGCTCGGACTGTTATTAAAGATTTGCGCATCTTTGTCGATACATTTGCAGTTGCGGCTTTTCATTCGGACCAGGGCCCTGCTTTTGCCTCTAAGGCATTCAGGGACACCATGGCTTTGTTGGGGGTCCAACTCCAATTCTCATCTCCATTTCATCCCGAGGGAAATTCTGTTGTGGAGCGTTTGAATCGTGATTTAAAGCAATCCTTAACGGCCAGAGTTATAGGTACGGGTCATAGTTGGCTAGCCCACCTGTATGGAGTACAGAGAGCACTTAATAAATTGCCTAGAAGGTCACTGGGGGGTCGTACTTCATATGAGTGCCTGTTTGGAACCCAAATGTATGTTCCTGATCTAGATGGTCCTGGTGTGGAGGCGGCAGATACGCCCTTTGACATAAATGATTGTGTCACTGTTTTGCAGGATTTACAACAATTCCGTGAAGATAACTCTTCTGCAAGTGCTGCCTCCTCAGGAATTAAGGATGAGCCAGTAACTCCTACTGGTTGGATACCCAGGATTGGGGATCTAGTGCGTGAAAAGGTTGCAGTAAAGAAAGAATTTGGTCCTTCTTATCAAGCACCTTTCCCTGTGTTAGGGGTTAGCAGCACGAGAACTGTGATTTTACCGCCGCTGCAAGGGGCCAAAGGAAATCACTTTGTTTCCATTGATAATGTCAAGTTACAACATGTGGCCGATTCTGCACAGCAGACCAAGAGGGACACCCAGTAGTTACGGAATCCCTCTCACTACTGGGGAAGAAGTCCCGCTGCAGGTGATTTACACCAACGCTGTTTCCTCTCCGAGCTTGGGGAGGGTGGAAGATGATCTTGCGATTGTTCCACAGACAACGATTAATTTGGAAACTTTTGATCAAGTTGCTGTACATTCTACTGATGTTTCTGAACATGTGGTTTATAGTGTGCCAAGGCGAGAGCCTCCATCTGGTTCTTTGTTCACAGTAGCACCTTTTGTAAGAACTGCCTCTGGCTGCTTCAACGACACTGATGATGCAGTGTCCGGCTCCTCGTCCTCGATGTCTTCAGTCCGAGGTTCACGTAAGCTGCTGTGTTGGCTTAAACGCACATGTTTTGTTTTTCCTTGGAACTATTTGTGGCTTTTTATGGCTGTTATGACTCTTTTTTGGGGGTTGGGATTTGTGGTTACTTTTTTTCTAGTAATACATGGTCATTTTCTTCCTGAACGATCTGACATTGAGCACGTGGAGACCACATTTTTCGTCTCATATGGTTCGAAGAGACTTGTCCAATGTAAACATTTATGCAATACCGATTCCAGATGGGATTGTGTGGGATAAAGTAATGTTTGATATTATGGTCCCACTGAATTGATTCAAATACCGTATGTCCTCAAGTTATCAATGAATGATATTGTTATACCAGGCATTGTTTCTGATGATTGGGATGTGAAGACAGTAGATTATATGCTGACAGACTTGCAATATTATACTGTCTATGGCGATGAAGATGCTTACCTATTTAGAGATAATCATGGTGACATGTTTTGCTACAACTATTATGGACACCACTTTATTCATAAAGCAAGTAGACCTAAGTCCATATTTGATTATGTGCAATGGGAACATTTCCCAACTCCTCCACAGGGGAGTTCAAAAACGTATTATGATAAATTTCTATACTTTTCTGGGAATAATCAACAAAATGCTAAGTCTTACTATTTTAAAGTTACTCCGTATGCTAATAAGCAAATGTTATTGACCGATACTAAATTACTATATTCAAATTTGTTTGTGTCTAAACTTTCGGTTGAGGGGTATGAATATTGGTTTAAGACTGTTGGTTTGAAAAGTGTCTGGGGAATGAAAAATTGGCAAATGCAGGGCAGGGACACATTATTTAGAGCATGTATTATCCCTGTGCAGATGATTTTCCTCAATGACACGGTACAACAGACTAGCTGTTTGGGCTTGGCAACGATTAGAGAGTTAAATTTGCCTAGTATACCTGTCCCTTCCAAATTGAACAATTGGCAGCGATATGTTAATGCTACGTTTAGTGAGTTTACACACTGGGTCCAGAATGGTACGCTTAACACTTCATTGGTACATCCGGGCGGGTGGTTATTATGGCCTGTAGACACTAATAAGTGTCATCAATGTTTTGTGAACTCTTCAGGGGGGTTCAGGACTAGTAGGGCAGACCCTCATTACATTTCACCAGAACATGCTGATATCATAACTACCTACAGCGTGGGAAAGCTTTGTCAGCAATGGTTGAAGTCATCCACGCTGGATGCAGTAAAATCACATCTCACGTTACTGTCTAATGATACTGACTTACAAGATTTTTTGTCAGGACCTAAGGTACCACGGAAGAAACGATTTTTATACGAAGTATATAATGAGATTTGGAAGCATTCACAGCAGGAGGCAGCGGCCCGGTTGAGGGAAATTGATCAGGAAAACCTGATGCAGGCTTTGTCTGTTGTAGATAATGGCATGCATACCCTTTCTGACCGTGTTTACACAATTGACAGCATCGTTTGTTCTGCTATAGACATTATTAAATCAGATATGTCTTCTTTATATCATGGGCAGAGTCAGACGCGGTCCATCATGCAGCTGGGTTGGACTCTTCAGACCTTGAAGGCAGGTCGCGTTCCGTGGCAGCACATTCATGCCAGAGAGATCTTTGTCTCCTTTAACTTAACTCGTCAACAACAGCTGATGGCTAAAAAGGAAGCAACGTATGTCATGTTGAATATTGACAATTTGGAAAAACTGCCTTTCACGGTTGCTGAGATTCCGTCAGCTGAGTGGTTGATTCATGGGGTAATTAATCTGCCTATCTCCACTCTGCAATTTACTTCTTGTTTGAAGCACATTCCGGTGGGTAGATATGAACGGTTGGGAGACAGTTACATACACGAGGTGTGGGAGCTTCCCTTTCTATACAGATGTATGAATGGTTTGAGGGAGCCATTCCATGGTTTGTAGACAGCTGTCCTTGCACGGAGCGTGTAACGCTTCGATTGCTAACTTAGCTTGTTATCTGAAGGGAGTTCCAGTCCCGGTTATTAAAAACACTTTCCAGGTGCTTTCTAACGGCAGTTACATTGTTCTTAACAGCGAACGCTGCTGTGGCATGCGTGCCGGAATAGTTTACGTTGTCGTTGTCACCAAGGCCGTTACGTGCTGCGGGAATGTGTTGTTTCCCCCCACTCAAATTAGGGAGGTAGCGGACATCTGACCTCATATTGCTACTTCCAAGGTTAATTTTGTCAAGTTGAGTCGACTGAAGGCTTTATTGTTTCAAAAGCATGTGGCCCTTACATCTGCTAGCGAGACCTACGCATTACAGGTGGCAAGGTCATCAGCGGAAATACAGTCCCTTTTGAATACTAACTTTCTGAGTCACTTTGGTGAACTTGTGGGAAGTATATTTAATGCGTCCAGCACTGCTGGAATTGCAAATTTTTTCAAAGCCGTTGGTGTTGGTTTTGCTCACACCTTCTCTTCCATATTCGGTTTATTACCTTCGGCTATACACTCTATTTTCGGAAGCATTTTTGGGGGTTTCCCGATTACTTTGGCTTTATTGGCTGGAGTCTTGCTATTGCTGCTGTTCTTGCGCAATGGCTGTCCCCCCACGACGAGATCCTATATTGCTGCTCCCGTCAGCGCAACTGTGTCGTGAACGCATTATGCAGTATTTTGGAGCAACACTCCTGGTACATTTGGAGTGTGACTGGTCACTGTCATTCCGACCAGCTTTGGATTGTGTGCAACCCGTGTTTCGGTGCCTTTGGTGCTCGTTTGAACATGCGCTGGCTCTCTGTCTCTCACTGCAGCGCCCTCCAGTGGTCGATACTGATCTGTTGATGTTCCCGATTAGGGCTCATTCCCAGACTTGTGCACTACGGTTGCGTTTGCTTTGTGAGGCAGTTTATGAGATTCCCTTCCTGGAGGAAGATGGTATTGTCTCATTCATAGGCCCTGCACGGCGTGCCGCCCTGAATGGTTTTAGGGCTTTGGAACACACCTGCTCCATGGTACTTTTTGGCGTGGATCTTCCGATATTGACATATATCGAAGTGGAGGAGCTCCTGCTTTCTATTGCTTCTGTCTGACAATTTGATTTTTTTTTTTCCCCTCGAATATTGACATTATATTGTATTTGGCTTTATCGTCACATGCTTCCCAAATTTATGACTTTGTTGTCCTCTGACCTTGTCGAAATATATATGTTTAGGTATTGTTTATATCTGGGGCATGTCTTTTATATAATTGGAACCACTTGCTACCGACAAGGGGAGGGTGTAGTGTGGTTAGTTTTAAGTATCCTTTGCGCATTAGCTTCATGCTTTAGGCCTTTGTGCACTTTGCCCTGGATGTATTTTTATTCATTTGCTTGCAGCTTAGAGCCTCTGTGCACTTTGCTCTACATGCTTTTTATTAGGCTTCGTACTGTTATTTTTCAAATAGGCAGTTCTACGGTCTTGTTTTATATTCATATCACACTGTTTAGCCTACTTCAGCACTGGAGTTCTCCATAACACATTCCTGTTCACTCTGTGCTTCAGTCAAGGATACAGTCTGGTACATTGCCGATAGACGTGGTAGGAGTTTAGTCTTTGGCATTTCTGCGTAGGGACATTTTGTGATCACGCTGACATGTTAGTTATAAAAACACTTCCTTGTCCCAATACACGCAAGAGGGAGATTCCGACCAGGGAACCACAACTAGACGGTGACTGCCTTGTTGCAGATGCTGAACCAAGATCACAGGCCTTTGCTCAGGTGTGAGGGCTGATGTCTCCCCAGGGATTCAGAAAGGCAAGTTAGAAGCTTAACAAGCTGTGCTCGAAATAGACCAAGCAGAGGGAGAGTAGAAACTATTAGACACCATGATAGCTTTGTTCTTATGTTTTACTCTCCTGGTGACTATTTCAATCCTACTGTGTTGTATGGTTCTGGTTATTGCGGCTCACGCCTTATTATCTAAAATGCAGTCGTTTTATTAAAACATTTTATAAAACTTATACTGCCTTTGTCATTTGTATATGAGATCATACTGTAAATGAGAGAGTTGGTTTGGATCTGAGTGACCACGACTTCCCTGAGAAGTTCCAAAGATGTCATGTGCTCGGCTGCCCAATCATCTCTTCCCCTTGGGAGAAATGAGGCACTGCTAGTTAGCCGGAGCAAAAACCGGATTTAGGGTGACAGAGTTCCTTACACGTGGGTCTGACTCAGTCCCCCACACTGTGATCGATCCTGCTTCCTAGAAATCCAGTAGTCTCATTTAGGATAATGAGCCCACGCGACAGAGGTATCCTGGCAGTGGAGGAGTTATGTCAGTGGTGGTTCTGCCACATCTATTATATGGAGGTCCGGGCCGCCATGCCGGTGGTGGTAATAACCGCCACCGCTGGCATAGTGGTCCAGACCACCATGTTCATAATGAGGCCCTAACTCTTTTACCACGCTTTTTCTCAGAGCTTAGTGGATTCATTCTGCAGTTGTTTTTATATGAATATGAATACTATATTAACCGGATCTATGCCGGGGGATATATTCATAACCATTACGTCCTGGCATATGAGCTCTTCCTCCGTGGCCCTTGGGGGCAGATTGGCCTATTTTTGGAAGGCCCATCTGCCCCTAAGGGGGGCAAAAAGCCCACCAGGGAAGATTTTTTTTTCAAAATAAGAGGGTGGGTGTATGGCCATACCCCCTCCCCCAATAAATAGGGCCAACATTGTTCTGCCCACCAGAGGGCCGATGGGGCAAATACCCCCGATCCACACCCCAGGGAGGCAGAAAATCTACTAGATTCCAGGGAATTAAAAAAAATATATATACTAGGGTTGCCAACCTGTATAGGCCTGGTTATGGTCCCACCCCAACTGAAGGGGGTAACAGTCTTTCAGCTCTCCCCCGCACACTAAAACATCTTATCGCACGGCAAGCAAGAGGACGTTTGATTATTTTGGGTTTTGGTTTCACATTTGGGCCTTGAGGGCTTGGCTAACTCTCAAAATTGTCCCACTTGGAATGGCGAGGGCTGCACTTTATGGACTTTGGGACTGTCAACACCAGAGCAGTACGCGCTCTATTGGCGACAAAAACTCTCAAAACAATGTAATTTATGCATTGTGCTGATATGTTGTGGTTTAACCTTTTGCATTGCAGAGTTCAAACCCGAAAACTTATTTTTAATATGCTTACAAATACTGTTCCTTTGCAATGTATTGCTGCAGGTTTTCAGAGTGTGTTAGGGTGTGGTCCCTTTCCAGGGCCTTCCAGAGACTTTCCCTGCAACATGCCTGGGTGTGGTTCTGGGCTGGGCCAAGACTCTATAAAAGAGAGCCAGCCCAACTCCCAGTGCTCACTATTCAGAGGTCCTTGTGCAGAGCAGCAGCTTCTTCTTTAGCTCCTGTCCCGGCGGCCTATTTGTATCTTCCAGCCTTCTGCCCTTCATCCTTCTTTGGTGATCACTGTTCCAGGCGGTAAGACAGTAGTTGGATTATCCCAAAACCGTTATTGAGAATTTTCATATTCTTGGTTTAATTCTTAAATGAGTAACAGATTACTTGCGCGCTACCATTGCTTGACATTTATATCGTAGTTTACAAATAGGCAAGTCGCGCGATTTGTTTCATAAAGGTTTGACTTTGTTGTTCATTGCTCGCTACCATTTCTTGACATTGGCATGGTGGCTTAAGAATCGTAAAGACGCGCAATTCGTTTTATGGTGTTAAAAAAATTGTTGTCCATTGCGTGCTATTATTTCTTGACATTTACATGATGTTTTACTAATTGGCAAGACGTGCAACTCGTTTCATGAGGATTTAACTTTGTTGTTTATTGCGCGCTACCATTTCTTGTAATTTACATGGTGGCTTAAGAGTCGGCAAAAGAAGCGCGATTCGTTTCATTGTACTTTGATCTTGTTATTTATTGTGAGCTGTTATTTCTTGACATTTACATTTTGTTTTACGAATCAGCAAGACACGCAATTCGATTAATGATGATTTGACTTTGATATTCATTGCGTGCTACCATTTCTTGGTATTTTACATGGTGACACTCGAATCGGCAAGATGCACGATTCTCTCATCGAGTTTAATTAATATTTTTTATTTGTATGCCACTATTCTAAGATATTTATTATGTAATATTCGACTTGACAAGTTATGTGATTTGTTTCCTGAATCCATATTGTGTTATTCATGGTGCACAATCCTTTTATGGTGTTTACTATATATATATATATATATATATATATATATATATATATATATATATATATATATATATATATATATCTGCAATATGCGCAATTTGTGTTGAAACATTTTAAGAGTACACAGAAGGCCAGAGCTTCTAGATGCAATATTGTATGGTCCTAGTATACATTCTCAAAACCGGATTTATATGACTGGTTTAAAATTTAGTCAGAATTTTTTTCTGATTCTCATGTAAAGGAAAGTACTTGAATAAGAAAGTTTTCCTTTAATTCATCTTGATTCCCCTACAGGTATCCGGCCATCTTGAAACTTAGTCATTTTAAACTTAACTCTTAGATTGTTCATGTTTTCAGAGTGACTATGCTTAGAATCATAGTCTAGTATTGATTTCAGGAGATATAATTTTCTTATTGTGTGTTCTAACCTTTTTCTTACTACAGGTCTCTTTCCCAGCTGTTCCTTTCCTAATCCCCTCTTCCCCTCTTGAACTCTCTCAGTCTCTGTGATTTATCTATCAGAGTCTTGGAGCTGTTCAGTGGTGAACGTGTTGGGAACGTGCACAGACCCCGAGGATCTGGTGACTCTGACAGAATAGTGAGCCCACAAATTATTATCCTCCTGGCTTGTGTATGTTCTCAGCATGGCAGCGCTAGACGAGTTAGTCAAGGTTATCACCCAGCTCCAAGCAGAGGTGGTATCATCCAAAGAATTGACAACTAGCTTAGCAGAGAGAGTAAGTCAGTTGCAAGATAAGGTAGAGAAGAAGGAACAAAGTCCCACAGGTGTGTCTTGGCCAGGTACTTCTTCTCAGGTTTCTGGAAGTAATCCGATTTCCCTAAGTGTTCCTTCTGCAATTCCTTTAGCTTCCCTGGAACGTTTCTCAGGTGACCCTTTGAAAGCGCAATCTTTCCTGGTTCAAGTGGAACTACACTTCACCTGCAGACCAAATACTTTTCCCAATGCCCAGTCCAAAGTAGCTTTCTTGTTATCATATCTGTCTGGGGATACAGCTACTTGTGCAATTCCTCTTGTGCGTAAAAATAGTCCCTTGTTGTACAACTGGAGAAATTTTGTTCGTGAATTTGAGAGAGTTTTTGATCGTAGAACTGTAACACAGTCAGCAGATCGTGAATTATTAGATTTACGCCAAGGGAATCAAGACCTAGTGTCGTATTTAGCCAACTTTAACCGCTAATGCTAAGACATCCTGGCCTGAAGAAAAACGAGCGGTCTTGTTTTACAAGGGACTCAAAGAGGAACTAAAAGATATCTTAACGCAAATCGACCCACAACCTACAGACTGTCAAGAATTAATAAATCTTGTCTTGAGACTTGATCATCGTTTAGCAGAACGTAAAGGAACGCGCAAAAAGATTGAAAAATATTCATGGTGCATTCATCATAAAAGAGACTCAAGAACTCCGAAAGAAAGAACACCGGAACCGATGGAAATTGGAACCATCAGAAGAACTTTGACCAAAGATGAAAAGAACCTATGCAGAAAAAATGGACAATGTCTTTATTGTGGGCGAAAATGTCATTTTGCCAAAGATTGTCCAATCAAACCAAAGAGCAAGCAAGGTCCAGTTCATAGGTCGCAGCCAATGCACCAGTCGAGTTGGAAAACTAAAACACCCAAGATGCAGAGAAGGGTTGCTCTTGGGTGTCACCGTGGACCCTTCACAATCTAGAAATCTTAAACTGGAAATAAGAGTTCAGGTCAAGAAAAAGATCTATTTCAAAAAGGCTCTAGTCGATTCTGGGGCTACTGGTAACTTTGTTGATGTCCAATTGGTTTGTTTATGGGGGATCCCATGTATTGAAAAGAAGACCCCATAAATCATCAAGGCAGTCGATGGAAAACTCTTGACTGGAGGTCCGGTAACTCTTCAGACTATCCCCTTGTTGATGATTTGTGAAGATAGGAATCAAAGAAAGAAACATAAAGAGAAAATCATCCCTGATGTGATGCATGCGCCCTAGTATGGGATTATCTTTGACTTGCCATGGTTAACTCATCACAATCCGGAGATCAATTGGGCAGAACTAAAAGTCGTGTTCTCATCTGCGCTATGTAATGAACAATGTCTCCAAAAGATTCAAGTACCAAATGTTTGGAACTCTTACATAGCTACTGCCGCGGAGAAAGAAATTCAGCTGCCCAAACAGTATTCATCTTACAAAGATGTATTTGATGATAAAGGAGCAGAAACTCTACCTCCTCATAGATCTTATGACTGTCAAATTGATCTAGCCCCAGGTGCGATACTTCCCAACTGTCGTGTATATGCCCTGTCAGAACATGAAAATCAACATTTACGAAAATACCTAGATCAATTTTTGGAGAATGGCTTCATTCGCCCCTCTAAGTCTCCTGCAGCTTCGCCTTTGTTTTTTGTTTCAAAAGCAAATGGAGAACTTCGAGCTTGCATCGACTATAGGGGTTTGAACAAAGTCACCATCAAGAATAAATATCCTTTACCCCTAATTCCGGTCTTATTGGAACAAGGAAAGAGAGCAAAAATCTACACGAAGCTTGACCTTCAAGTTGCTTATCATTTGGTCAGAATGAGAGAGGGTGACAAATGGAAAACAGCGTTCAAGACAAGATATGGCCTTTTTGAATACACTGTCATGCCTTTTGGTCTGTGTAATGTTCCAGCAGCATTTCAATTTTTCTTGAATGACGTTCTTAGAGAGTACCTCAACATATTTGCCATAGTCTATATCGATGACATTTTGATCTACTCAGACAATGAAAACGAACATGTGCAACATGTCAAGAAAATTCTTGCAGCCCTTCGAAAACACCATTTATACTGCAAACTAACCAACTGTGAGTTTCATGTTACCACAGTTGAGTTTTTAGGGGTTATTCTTACCCCTCAAGGTATGGTGATGGCAGAAAAGAAAGTAAAAGCTGTATCTGATTGGCCCACCCCAAAGACAGTTCGTGATGTCCAATGTTTCCTGGGGTTTGCAAATTTTTACCGGAGGTTCATAAATCATTTCTCCCAGACGGTGGCTCCAATCACTAAGCTACTAAGAAAGAAAGAAAAGTTTGTATGGTCCCCAGAAGCTGATCAAGCCTTCCCGACTTTGAAGGAAGCTTTCTCCACTGCCCCAGTCTTGACTCATCCTGATGCAAATCAACCTTTCATAGTGGAAGCTGATGCTTTAGATGTAGCAAGAGCAGCCGTCTTATCACAACGAAATAAAGACACTGGTCAACTTTATCCTGTAGCTTATATGTCTCGGAAGTTGAACGAAGCTGAATAGAACTATGTCATTGCTGAAAAAGAGCTTCTGGCGATTCGTGACGCCTTTAAAGAATGGAGACATCATTTGTTGGGTGCCAAATGCACTGTCACAGTATATACTGATCATCGTAATCTTCAATTCATGAGTTCCGCCAGACTTTTGACCCCTCGGCAATTACGCTGGATGCTTTTTTTTGCCGAATTTGATTTTGTAGTAACCTTCCAGCCTGGTAAAGATAATCGCAAGGCTGACGCCTTGTCCCGTCAAGAGTCTACCACGTTGCCTGCATTTCAAGCCTCCAGAGCTATCATTGCTCCTGACAAGGTTCTATGTATCATAAAAACTAAAGATTTCTTTGAAGAAATTCGCAACTCTTTCACTGTTGAAAAATGGCAAACATGGGCCCAAGCAGATTCCAAAAGGTCAATCAAGCAAGGTTTATCCTTTCATGACGCTCGTTTGTTCATACCCGCTACCAAACTTCGCAAGATAGTGTTTCATTGGTTGCATGTTATACCTATGGCAGGTCACCCAGGTACTCCTAAAACTCTTGAACTGATCCAATGCTATTTTTGGTGGCCTACCCTAACAAAAGATGTAAAAGCAATGGTAAACAACTGTGAAGTTTGTGCTTGCATTAAAACAAGTCATTCAAAACCAAAAGGGTTGTTACATCCACTTCCAACCCCAAGTCGTCCATGGGAGCACATTTCTTTAGACTTTATTAACGGTCTGCCAGTGGTTCAACAGCATTCAGTAATTCTGGTGGTAGTAGATAGTCTCACGAAATATGGACATTTCATCGCCTGTAAAAAATTGCCCACTTCTAATGAATTGGCAACTATTTTACTGAACAGAGTGGTTCGTTATCATGGACTGCCAAAGGTTGTCCTCTCCAATCGGGGTCACAATTTTCCTCCAATTTCTGGAAGACATGGTGTAAAACACTCCAAGTGACATCTACGCTATCTACTAGTCACCATCCTCAAACAGATGGTCAAACGGAGAGACTAAATCAGACTTTGAAACAATACCTACGTGCCTACGCTGGAAAGGCACTTCATTCTTGGACATCTATGCTCTGGTTAGCTGAGTTAGCTTACAATAACTCATTCCACACTTCTATTGGCGTTACACCCTTTTTTGGTTTATTTGGGTGTCATCCTGACACCTTGCCCATCACAATTCCTCAAGAAAGTTCTCTTACTCCAGCTGTGTCAGAAACCATTCAGCATTTACATCAAACCCAGAAACTGATTCAACAGCATTTAGAAAAAGCCAAACAAAAATATAAAAGGCATTATGACAAGAAACATTGTGAGGGACCACAATATCAACCAGGTGACAAAGTGTGGCTTTCCACAAAACATATAGACTTCAAGAAGAAGCACATGTTTAACCCCAAATTCATAGGTCCTTATACTGTCCTTCAGCAAATCAATCCAGTGACCTATAAACTACAATTGCCCAGATCCTTACGGATTCATCCAGTGTTCCACACTTCCCTCTTGAAAAAGGCAGTCCAAAAGGTCCACCTTCATCAAGCTCCTGTTCTAGTACAAGGGGAATAAGAATACAAAGTCAAGAAAGTGTTGGATTCTAAACTGAGAGGGCGCAATCTATGGTACTTAATCTCATGGAAAGGTTATGGTCCTGAAAGTAACTGATGGGTTTCCGCATCCGATGTTCATGCTCCAGTACTTGTGAGAGGCTTTCATCGTCTTAATCCAAGAAAACCAGGCCCTAGAGCACATCTGGGAGAGGGGAGTACTGTCAACACCAGAGCAGTACGCGCTCTATTGGCGACAAAAATGCAAAAACCCAGCACTCTCAAAACAACGTAATTTATGCATTGTGCTGATATGTTGTGGTTTAACCTTTTGGATTGCAGAGTTCAATCCTGAAAACTTATTTTTAATATGCTTACAAATACTGTTCCTTTGCAATGTATTGCTGCAGGTTTTCAGAGAGTGTGTTAGGGTGTAGTCCCTTTCCAGGGCCTTCCAGAGACTTTCCCTGCAACATGCCTGGGTGTGGTTCTGGGCTGGGCCAAGACTCTATAAAAGAGAGCCAGACCAACTCCCAGGGCTCACTATTCAGAGGTCCCGGTGCAGAGCAGCAGCTTCTTCCTGAGCTCCTGTCCCGGCGGCCTATTTGGATCTTCCAGTCTTCTGCCCTTCATCCTTCATTGGTGATCACTGTTCCAGGCGGTAAGACGGTGGTTGGATTATCCCGACACCGTTATTGACAATTTTCATATTCTTGGTTTAATTCTTAAATGAGTTAACAGATTACTTGCGCGCTACCATTTCTTGACATTTATATGGTAGTTTACAAATAGCCAAGACGCGTGATTTGTTTCATAAAGGTTTGACAATGTTGCTTATTGCGAGCTACCATTTTTTTTACATTGGCATGGTGGCTTAAGAATCGGCAAGACGCGCAATTCGTTTTATGGTGTTTAAACATTGTTGCCCATTGCGCGCTATTATTTCTTGACATTTACATTGTGTTTTACAAATTGGCAAGACGCGCAATTCGATTAATGATGATTTTACTTTGATATTCATTGTGTGCTACCATTTCTTGGTATTTTAATGGTGACACTCGAATTGGCAAGACGCACGATTCTCTCCTCGAGTTTAATTCATGTTTTTTATTTGTATGCCACTATTCTAAGATATTTATTATGTAATATTCGAGTTGACAAGTTATGTGATTTGTTTCCTGAATCCATATTGTGTTATTCATGGTGCACAATCCTTTTATGGTGTTTATTATATATAGATATATATCTGCAATATGCGCAATTTGTGTTGAAACATTTTTAGAGTACACAGAAGGCCAGAGTTTCTAGATGCAATATTGTATGGTCCTAGTATACATTCTCAAAACAGGATTTATATGACTGGTTTAAAATTTAGTCAGAATGTTTTTCTGATTCTCATGTAAAGGAAAGTACTTGAATAAGAAAGTTTTCATTTAATTCATCTTGATTCCCCTACAGGTATCCGGCCATCTTGAAACTTAGTCATTTTAAACTTAACTCTTAGATTGTTCATGTTTTCAGAGTCACCAGGCTTAGAATGATAGTCTAGTATTGATTTCAGGAGATATAATTTTCTTATTGTGTGTTCTAACCTTTTTCTTACTACAGGTCTCCTTCCCAGCTGTTCCCCTCCTAATCCCCTCTTTCCCTCTTGAACTCTCTCAGTCTCTGTGAATTATCTATCAGAGTCTTGGAGCTTTTCAGTGGTGGATGTGTTGGGAACGTGCACAGACCCCGAGGATCTGGTGACTCTGACAGGGGCGCTGCCATGTAGAAAAATCCACAAGACCTAGACACATCTGAAAACTAAACATCTGGGTGATTCCAGGGTGGTGTGCTTTACATGCACCCGCACCACATTCTTAGCCACAATGCCCTGCAAACCCCCAACTTTGCAGGAAACACACATTTTCCCCACATTTTTGTGATGGGACCTTCCGGAATCTGCAGGAATCCACAAAATCCCTTCCACCCAGCATTGTCTCATCTATACCGATAAAAATTCTGCTGCACTTGTCAGCCTAAAAATGTATTTTTTTCAAACTGCCCTGTTAGACCCGCTTCGGTTCCCCCTCAATTTCGACAAGTTTTTAGCTCTTCCGTGTCACAAGCACTTGGCTCAACTACACAAGTGAGGTATCAATTTTACTGAGAGACTGAGGGGAATGTTGGGTGGTAGGAGATTTGTCCCAGTGCGGTGATCCCACATAGAAATGTGAGGTTTGCTGAGGATTCTGGGTAAGAAAACATTGGGGGATCCATCAAGTCACACCTCCCTTGACTCCCTTAGATGTCTAGTTTTCAGAAATATCTGGGTTTGGTAGGTTTCCCTAGATGGCTGCTGAGCCCAGGACCACAAATGCAAGTGCCCTCCCCCCGCAAAAACAGGTAGTTTTGTATTTGATCATTTTGATTTGTCCAGATAGAGTTTTGGGGAATTTCCATTTGCGGACAGTAGACCTACCCACAAAAGTGAGGTACCATTTTTATTGGGAGACTTGGGGAACGCTGGGTGAAAGGAAATGTGTGGCTCCTCCCAGGTTCCAGAACTTTCTGTCACTTAAACGTGAGGAAAAAGTGTTTTTAGCCCAAATTTTGAGGTTTGCAAATGATTCTGGGTAACAGAACCTGATGAGAGCCCCACATTTACCCCTTCTTGGATTCCCCTAGTTGTCTAGTTTTCAAAAATGTGCAGGTTTGGAAGGATGCCAGCTAAGCTAGAGGCCAAAATCTACAGTTAGGCACTTTGCAAGACACACGTCACATTTCAATGTAAAAATATGATGTGCCCATGTTGCGTTTCCTGTCACGAGCATTAGACCTACTCATGCAAGTGAGGTATAATTTTTTTCGGGAGATTTGGTGAAACACAGGATAGCAAAACAAGTGTTATTGCCCCTTGTCTTTCTCTACATGTTTTAATTCCAAATGTAAGACAGTGTTTAAAAAAGATGTCTAGTTGAGCAATGCCCTGTAATTCACGTGCTAGTATGGGCACCACGGAATTTAGAAATGTGCAAATACCCACTGCTTCTCAACACCTTATCTTGTGCCCATTTTGGAAATACAAAGGTTTTCTTGATACCTATTTCTCACTTTTAGTATTTCATCAAACTAATTGCTGTATGCCAGGTATACAATGAGAACCAAGGTGCAGATCCTATATATCCCCGCAACCGGAAGAGTCTAGCAGACATAACTGTATATTGCTTTTGAAAATATGACATTGGAGGAAAAAGTTACACAGTAAAACGTTGAGAAAAATGGCTGTTTTTTTCACCTCAATTTGAATATTGTTTTATTTCAGCTGTTATTTTCTGCAGGAAACCTTTGTAGGATCTACACATATTACCCCTTGCTGAATTCAGAATTGTTTCTACTTTCCAGAAATGTTTAGCTTTCTTGGATCCAACATTAGTTTCTCACCCATTTCTGTCACTAACTGGAACGAGGCTGAAAGCACAAAAAATAGTAAAAATGGGGTATGTCCTGTTAAAATGACAAAATTGCGTTGAAAAATGTGGTTTTCTGAATCAAGTCTGCCTGTTCCTGAAAGCTGGGAAGATGGGGATTTTAGCACTGCAAACACTTTTTGATGCCATTTTCAGGGGAAAAAAAAACACAAGCCTTCTTCTGCAGCCCTTTTTCCCAATGTTTTGGTCTCCTTCAGGGGAACCCACAAACTCTGGGTACCACTAGAGCCCCTAGGATGTTGGAAAAAAGGACACAAATGCGATGCCACTCGGTAATCCTGCGTTAGCCAATGGGGCTGCCAACTTTACCCACAGCAAAATGAAAATTTTTGAAGTGTTGCTGTTGAGACATATCAAAATATATATGTCACATTTAACAAAAATACAGCTCTCTTCCATAGGGATCTCTAGGCCTTCCTTAGGGAAGACTTACATATAATGTTAAAGGGTGGCTTACCATTAGTTTGATTGGCAAAGTCAAACTGACAGTGAGAGCATTGTACCTCTAGTATGCAATGGTTAGCAGGCCTCAGTGCAATCTCAGAGTTGAAAAAACAGCAACTAATAATCCAAATGTAGGCAAAAATTGACCGGAAAGCCTGCAAAAAGCCAATTTTCTCAGACTGATTACAAGTTTACGATTGCAAAGTGTTGATAGTTCAGTTAAACTGCAAGAGTGAACTTACAGCAAAATTGTAACTTTACCTTTGTGAATCAGGCCAGATAGTGCACACAAGTACTACGTACATTGGGGATGGACATTGTTCAATGAAGACTCTACACCATGATAATCTTATTATCCCTTTCATGCTTGGGTGAGTAAGTGGTGTTGGCGTGGTCTCTTGTATTGTTCAGGTAAGAGAAGATCCTGCCGTGAGTTAGTGTTTCGCTCTACCAAGGTTGTGATCCATTTATGTTGTAAATTTAAGTCACACCACAATATATCACACAGAATGATAAAGAGGGTTAGTGGTTTAATGAATGGATATGAATGTGGAGTTAGGGAAAGGATAACAAACATTACACAGCAATATTCATCAGGTTTATGAGCAGCACATCATCATGAAGTCTGAAGTGGGAGGAAATGAAGGAATGACACAGTTCTGTTAAATGCTTTGCAAACAGTCCCTCATCCCCAGAGTCCCAAGTTATTATCTAACTGTTCTGTTATCCATGGTTGAAAAATACAAATTAGGGAGGTGCAAACCCATACAGTTCTAAAAATTGTGACTGTTACAATAAAATGATGCTAAAATGATAAAATGATAAAAAAGTCAATTTGGACAATATATCTGAATTCTTCTTTTCTGAATGGCTTTCCTGGGTGCATGGCTGAACTGGTCCAGTAAGGTGAGCAGGAGTATTATGAAGCATTCGTGCAGAAGAAGAGAAGCCTTGTGGATTGTAAAACTGTAAATGTCAATATTGTAGAGTCAAGCGGATGGCAAGCTTCACGAGAATTGGACCAAGAGGCAGAGCAAGAGCATAGGCTTCTGCAATGCGATCATGTTACTCATATCGATGAATTGAGAACTGTGAAGAATTTTACAACAAATCACATTCAAATAACTCTGTGTTCCTGGCTGATCAATCTCACAACTGTCACAAAATGTAGCCAAATGTGTCCATCATGTAGCATGTCTGTCTCTAGTTACAGTTCACCTGACTACAAACACTTCATTAGAGGAGTTTGACATTTGAGTCAGCGCACTACTCAACATTTCCCAAATCAATGCACCTCTCTCCAGTCTACTAGGCTGAGTAGCCTCCTTTGAGTTATACTGGTTGCCTTTGAAGTAGATATACATTGTTCACAACTTCAGTCTTCTAGCTATTGAGGTAGTCCAGCTCTGAGTCCTGACTCTGAGTCTGACCCAAATGAGATTGAGAGAGATTAACCTGTAGTGCACTGCTATTTATGGACAAGAAGAGCAAAATAATTTGAGCGAGTTGTGTACATTTGTTAACTAAACTGACTGATATGGTCTCCTAAGAACTCAAAAAATTAAAATTACAGAAAATTGTGGACCATTCAAGTAAATCTAACTAAGCTTGAAAGTGGCAATCAGATTCAGGCATAATCACCCTTCAGAATCCACACATTGAAAACATCAAAATCAAGTTTACAAATGAAACAACACCCTCACTGACTACCAACACATAAATAATCACTCACCTTCACTCAATACATATCATTCACTGGTGCTCTAGTTACCAGTTCCAATCCAAGCATGGTAGTACACATTTCTCTATTGTATCTCCTCTTCCAAAGGAAAGCAGTTTGATGATAATGTGAATATTCCACTTTGTCCTCCTTGGTCAGGGAAGTAGAGTTTATCCTCAAACTCATTGAGATTGCCCAGAAGTTGGTCAGCTTCAGCTAACACAGTTGAGTCTGACCAATCACCTTCATCCTCCTCCTGTGCTGTTTCAGGAACAGTGTAATCTTGTGATATGAAGTGTTAGTTCATTTTATTTATGGTCAATCTCTCCACAGTTTGTGGTGAGAGACTGCTTCTCCTGACTATGACAACTGTGCCACATGCACTAAACACATGGACAGCAGGCACATTGGCTACCAGACAAGCCCGATAATTTACAGACAGCCTACTGAGCTCTTGCTATTGGCACATCATCCAATACTAATAGACTAATGGGTTTTAATCCAGGTAGACCTTTTTTGAGTCATTCAGATATTCTAGGACCATTCTCTGAATGGTCATTCCTCTGAATGGTGATTGGTGCTGCCATTTGCTCGACCTCTGTTACCTTTGCCTATGCATTTGAGTTAAGCTCTGCCACTCAAAATCAAGTCACTATGGAAGTTGGGTCCAATTCTTCTATTGCTAGTGCTGTTGTTGCTCTTGTTATTGCTGATTTTGGTAGTGTTGGCTGCTGTGGATTTTGAAGGCTGCACTCTAGAACTTCTGCCCAAGAATTTAACTTCCAACTGTTCTTCTTTTAGTTCTGTTGCTTGCTCAACAATCCTAGTGCCACGTTGCACCACATTAACGTCATTTATTTTGATGTTAATGTGGCCCTAGGAGGCCAAAATCCCCACGCTGTATTTACAGAGTGGCACAATGCATGCATTGCACCACTCTGTAACCCTTTGCTCTACATTGTGCCTGCGCCAGGCATAATGTATGAAAAGGCGGAGTTCCTCAGTTAGGTGAGCCGTAAAAATAGCATAAGAAAATCTATGAGATTTCCTTACGCCATTTTTGACGGCACTTTTAATGCCTGCTAAAGAGCAGGCATTAAAAGGGGCCTTGCATTCTTTATAATGGGGCCCTATGTACTCTGCAGGTGTAGTGCCAATATTTTAAGTATTGTGGCACAGGTGTACTCTTTGGAGGACATGATCTCACTTTACAGCCTTGGATTAACAGCCAAGTGAAGGATTAATCTCTGAACCAACTCATACGCTTCTTCGTTCACACTGGCAAACCTTAGCAACACCTTTTTTAACTGGTTCTGTATCAGATACAACAACTGGCTTGATTGGCTCATCAAACTGTTCTCCTTGCTGACTTTCACTGTGAAAATCTGAAAGGGAAATAGCATTTGTATCAGATATTTATCTTGGCCCTATTTGTACATATCCATGGTCATGTTTTCCCAATTGCATCCTCTCATTTTTGAAGGATGATCGGTCTATATGGTTCAAAGTAATATTGCAACATTTAGAAGGTCGAGTTCCAATGTGTCGGCACCTACTTTATGACCACGCTGAGTGATCCTCAACTGCTTCCAGGCCTAAAAATAATGACTGAAATCGGTGTATATTCCTCTGCAGATAGCCAGTATGTTGCTGACTATGTCTTCTTTTTTCTGAAATTCCCGCACATCAAGTTGATGCAATTCAACAAACACAGGACCCTTAAATATTTACTTTGGCATGGACTGTATTTATAGGCAGATTTAAGAAAAGTTGCGCTGCATCCAGTTTTATCCCTTAGTTTGGTTTTATCCACCAAAATGTAGCTCTATTGATTTTGTGTTTTGAGAATAAATGAAGTCACAGAATGATATATTTATACACACACAACAAAACACAACACCTATAGGTGCACATTAGCTTTATACTACAATTCCATGTAACATATGCCTGAATTTAAGGAAATATGATCCTGTTTTGTAACTCCCTATCTATCTATCTGCTTAGATTTTACCTGGAATTCTTGAAAGACAGCATGGATTTTTCTGCTTTAAAAAATAAATACAGGCAAGAAATACATTGTTTTCCATCAGTATGTATTTGTACAAATCAATCAAAACTGAAAACTGGGAGCTGTAACTATATTACTGGTGTTGTCTGTGTCAACAAATCCTAATCTGACACCTTTGAGTTACAGCCATTCATCCACCATGCTATTTAGGTATTTCAAGATGTTTGAAGCTGTATGGGATTTCTCCATTGTGAACATTGCTATAGTTGAATACTGTTGAATGCCTTAAACATTTCTTTCTGTGCGAAGATCTGCAAATAGCTGTTGCTTAAACCCCTAGAAACCACCCAGTGTGCAGTGATACACATTTAATCAGATGATTGACAGCTGGTCCACATATCTGTTGTCAGGTAGATAGTGTGAAGAGTACTCTGTTACAAAGCTTGTCCAACCAATTGCAGCATATCATGATGGCATGCTGGTCTAGCAACTCTGGAAAAATAGTTTTGGCTGGGAATCTTACAATTCAGGATGGCCACCACAAACTCTAAAACTCCACGCCTTACCCCCCAAAAAAGGGAAAAGGTCCAGCGCAAACATTTTAGCCAGCTTCCTGCTATACAAACATGCCACTAGGGGGTTGTATTCGTAGGGCTATCCTTCCTAAACATGCCCATAATAGTAGTTTAGATTTTTCCTTTTGTGGTGACACTGACACAGACGACATTCGGAGAAAACCAGAAGGTGGTAGACTCAATTGGCGTCTTGAGGGAATCAATGTTGTGGTGTCTGAATCCGAGTCTTGTGCCACTTGGAGGTTATTGATATGGGTGATGGTGACACACTGCTGGGGACAGGGCTGCTTTGTGTAAAGCTGTCATCCTCGTTTTCCTTATCACCTCCTTCCTTCACTGTGATCTGAGCTGCTTCCCCTTTCTCATCACCACCACCACCACCAGCTTCCTTCTTAAGGTGCTCCTCCCACTGGATTGTGTGATGTTTCTTCATATGGGAGACTTAGCCTACAGTATCAATATGTGAACAAGGCTTACCTTGGCAAACACTTGTGTGGCAAATGCACCATATTGCAATGTTATCCCGCTTGCTAATTGTAAGGAAGTGCCAAACTGGGGTAGAGAACATTTTTAGTGTGCCACTGCCAATGCCTGAAGAACTAGAGGTAAATGGGTATGTAATTTATCTCTCTGCAGGATGTACTTAAACTGAGGTAGTGTGGATGCACGCCCAAGTGAGGGCATAAAAAAAATGGAGCCTGGCTGTGGTGGTGGGTAGTGGAACCGGTGTCACATTCCTCTCAGCAGGTTGAATTGGGAGGTAATGTTGGTGTCCTCTGAGCCACCTTGTTCCAATTAAAGGTGGTCGGTGCTCGCAAAGTTCCCCTCCGGTAAATTATGCCAATTGGTTCAAATTAAAAATCTCCATGAGCTCTGTTGAATTCCGCCAGCAGCCGGAAATGCTCAACTCACCCATTTGTGCTCTGTTTTTCATGTTAAGGAGGGCAATGCACATTCTTGCACTGAAAACATTGATAGAACCTCAGCACAGGGTGTGCATGTGCACGCCGATTTTGTTTTCTCTGTTTCTTTATGTGCATAGTGCTGGGCCTAACTTTAACCCAACCTTAACCTTTTCAATACCACCCTTATCTAAATCATCCACCCCTCATTTTCCTTAATTATATCAATGTGTGTCTTTGCGTTTATGTATTTTATGTTTGTGTCATTTTCTTTGTTTTTTGTGACTTTGAATACTTTATTGTTTTTCTGCTTTTCACTTTACTTCTTTATTTTTTCTTCCTTTTCTTTCCTTCCTTTTTTCCTTCCTTCCTTTGTTGCTTCCTTCCTTCCTTCCTTTTTTCTTTCCTTCCTTCCTTTCAGTTTTTTCCCACCCAGCACCATGCCAGAGCAGGGTGGCAGAGGGAGTGGCAAAGTTGGTGCAGCTGCTAGACATACACCTTGTGGGTGTCAGCGCAAACAAAGGGCACAGCCCTGACTCATTTTTGCAAAAGGCAGAAGTGGCAGTATGTGTGAAGTTTGTACTGCACCACCTACCCTCAATTCCGAGAGCAGGCCGGGTAGCAGTTACACCCTTCAAGAGCATAGACTGCTGTGGGGGAGTGTGTGCCAGTGTATGCGTCTCCACACTGTGGTCCAAAACACCCAGCAGCAGCTGACCTTTGGGCAGGCATACTGGACCGTGAGCAGGACCAGCTTGATCTGCTGGGCATCAAGGTGTTGGGGCTCCATGACTAAATAGTTATTTATTTGTTGTGTGTGATCCACAATGCTATTTTTTTCTAATACCAGTGCTGACTCTCAGAGGTAAATAAAGTTTACGTTACGATGAATATTATGTGATCCAATTTGAACTAGCCAGGTTCTCAGTCAGCGCTACCTAATTGTACTTGTAATTGTGCATTTGGGTTGATTATTTAAGAAGCCATGTAGACTGAGATTTCTCTGTCCTGTCACCAAGAATAAGATAGTGTAAGTAGAATTAAGTAATATCAGTGCATCAGCATGCTCTCATTTGTGCCTTTATCTATGTAGTTTATGCAGTCCCAATTGCAATCTCCCAGTGATGTGTAGTATGCAGCTATGCATTAAAAAAAGGGAGTCTGAGTTTGCTGATCAAAGTTGGTTGAGAAGCAAAGATCATTTGTAGCAATATGAATGCATTAGTAGTGGTACGCAGTTGTAAATTTAATTCATGAAATTTGGAGTGCTGCTTAGGTGTAGGAAATTAATAGGTCACCTTGAGTCGATACTAGTGCTATAGGCAATCTGATTTGGGCAAGTTGAATGTTCCTGTGTTTGCTTTGCCAGTCAAAGGCCCTCATTACAACCCTGGCAGTCGGTGTTAAAGCAGCGGTAACACCGCCAACAGGCCGGCGGTCAAAAAAATGGAATCATGACCACGGCGGATACCGCTAACATGTACAGCCACTTTAAAACTCCGACTGCCACGGCGGTAGCAACAAAAACCGCAGCGGTAACCGCCAACAGCCAGACGTAAAACAAGGTTTAGCCCAGTGTATTACAAGAGGCCTATCCGCCACCTTTTCTGGGGCGGTACCAACGGCATGAAAAGCATGGCAGAAACAGTGTTCTGAAGGGAAACAACTCACTTCTCGACGCTCAAGGAAGAACCAGGCCGCTATGGAGCCTGAGCTGCAGGTCTTTCCCACGCTGGTGTGTCTGCTCATACACCAGGACCACCAATGCCGGCAACTACGACCACAGTGAGTACTGTACCTAGCACACAAGGAAGGGGGGAGGAAAAAGAGAGTGACACACACATGCAAAACGCAACACCCCCACCCACACCCACAACACCATACACACAAACACATGCAACAACATTACATATACACCCCGTAACCCTCAGAAATAACGCAAGGACAAAAGAAATGGAGTCAAATGAGTTTAATATTAGAAATACTTAGAAATACATTCAGAAATCAAAAACAGTATTTATAATATATACAATATATACAAAAGGCGGGACAATGCCCACTCAAAAATGTCCGTGACCCACTGGGCCAAAACACATAGGCCTAGCCCACACTTGACTCCTGCCTCAATATGGAGAGAACACTGCAGGGGCATCAGGTCAAAAACACACATGCACCTCAGGGGGACGGGGAAGGAGGGGAGCACGTCAGCCGTAAAATGGTACAACGCCACTGCTCCTGGAGTGGGCTCCATGCCCACTGCTTGTTCCTGGGGAGTGCAAAGCCACAGTCTCTCAAGTGGGTAGTTTGCCCACTGCTTGGTCCTGGGGAGTGCAAGGTCACAGTTTCTCAAGTGGGTGGTTTGCCCACTGCTTGGTCCTGGGGAGTGCAAGGCCAAAGTCTCTCTAGTGGATCCCTTCTTCCACTGGTTCTGGAGGGGGCTTTGTGCCCAGTGTGCTTCATCCTGGCAAGGAGGGGGTGAGTGGATGGCTTCTTCCACTTGTTCTGGAGGGGGCTTTGTGCTCACTGTGCTTCATCCTGTCAAGGAGGGGGTACGTGGATGGCTTCTTCCACTGGTTCTGGAAGGGGCTTTGTGCCCAGTGTGCTTCATCCTGGCAAGGAGGGGGTGAGTGGATGCCTTCTTCCACTGGTTCTGGAGGGGGCAACATGCCCTATGATGCAGATGTTTTGGAGTGCAAGGTAACAGTCTCCCACTTGGGTTTCACAGCGACAGCTTTTGCAGGGGCCAGGACGCACTGCAGCCCATGTAGTCACCACTACACACTGCTCTCTGGTGGTGACAGCTGCTCATTGAATCGTAGTTGCGCTGCAGGTGGTGTGCTGGCAGTGGTGGTAGCCTCCAGGCCTTCACCTGCAGCCTCAGACGGCTGCCCACTGGGGCTGCTGCTTCTGCCAGTGCTGCTGCTTGCGGCGGTGCAGGTGGCGGTGCTTGGTGTTGTGGTGGTAGCCTCCAGGCCTCCACTTGCAGCCTCAGACGGCTATCCACTGGGGCTGCTGCTGCTAGCAGTGGTGCTGCTTGCAGCGGTGCAGCTGGCGGTGCTTCCAACGATGCAGGTGGCTGTGCAGGTGGTGGTGCTGGCGGTTGTGGTGGTAGCCTCCAGGCCTTCACCTGCAGTCTCGGATGGCTGAAGTGCCCTGTCTGGTGGTCTGTGCCCCTTCCTGCCCTTGTCAGATGTTGATGCTTTCTTGTTTCTGGCAGCTGGAGTCTTTGACTTGGCCTTTCTGGCTGGTTGTGCCTCCTTCTCCTTGCTGAATGCTGAGGTGCTGGGCTGGATTATGGCCAACCTGGCCCGAGGTGAAAGACGGGGGAGGGGTAGGGAAGAGGTCAATGTTGGCTAGGAAAAGCTTCTTAGGGACATTGGGGTGTGAAGAGGGTAAAGGTTTCGGAGTGGAGGAAGAGGGAGTGTTTGTAGGAGGCGTCAGTCTGCTGTGTTTAGGAGCAGGCGCATGAGCTGAATGCTGCTGTGAGGTGGATGGCTGTTGGGTGGGTGTGTGCTTGCGTTTGTGCACTTTGGGAGGAGGGGTCACAGACACAGTGGGAGAGGACACAAGGGACGTGTGCATGGATGTGTGGGTGGTGACTGCCAGTGAGGGGCATGTAGTGATAGGCATGCTGGTAATGGAGGTAGTGGATGAGGATGTAGTGCATGCAGGTGTGATTGGAGACACTACTGAGAGGGGGTTGGACGAGAAGGAGGAGGGGTACACAATGGAGGCAGTGGATGTTGGTGTTTCTGCATGGGGATGGTGCTTGTGTGAGTGCCTGTGAGATGAAGTGTGGTGCTTGTGTTTGCCTGAGCCTGTGTGTTGTTTTGGGTGATTGCTGGTCTGAAGGTGTGCTTGGGATAGGTTGGGGTTGAGGGGATTGGGATTGGGTAGAGGAAGTTGCAGGGGGGAGGCTGGAGACAGGGACAGGGACAATGGCAGCCATCAGTGCAGAAGCCATAGCCTGAAATGCTCTCTGTTGGGCCGCCACGTCATACTGAATGCCCTCCAGGTATGCATTTGTTTGTTGCAAATGCCTTTTGATACCCTTGATGGCATTCATTATGGTTGACTGCCCAACAGTGAGGGATCTCAGGAGGTCAATAGCCTCCTTACTGAGGGCAGTAGGGCCTGAGGTGCCTGGGACGAAGGAGATGCCCACCCTCCTGGGTGAGCGGGCACGGGAAACACGCTGAGGGGCTTCTGGGAGGGCTATGCTGGTAAGGGGGGTGGTGGCTGAACCTGTTGTTAGGGAGGGCACAGAGATGGAGGAGGAGTCACTGTCGGTAGTGTCCCCCTCCGTCTCCTTTGTGGTGCTCCCCTCACCCTTTGTCCCACTGGTGTCCTCACCGTCAGTGGATTCGGCCTCCAGGCCCATGTGGGATGCAGCTCCCTCCGTCACCGGTGTCTCTGCTCCTCCGCCTGATGATGCTAATGCACAAGGACAGGGGGACAAAACAAGAAGGGGGGAGACAGAGGATAAACTTGGTCAATGCCAACAACAACACTACCGTTGGCATATACAACACACAGGGATCAGCCCTAAGCACTAGACCATGCACTACCAGTTACAAAGATAGTCACCCGCCCATGGGGTACATTGCCCAACACCATTAGCTGCACACCTGAAACCAACAGGACCCTGCCCAGTAGTAGATGCCCACTAACACTATTGGTGTTTGAGTGCTTCAGAGCCTGTCCAACAATGGACCTACCCTGCCAGTTCAGCCTTGCCTACGGGCACCCACAGCCCACATCCCCCACCCAGGTACAACCTTAACGCGTGCAAAGTCATGATTCAGAATCTGTACTCACCCCCTTGTGACTGCTGTGATGCCTTCAAATGCCCATCCAACTCCGGATAGGCCATCGCCAGGATGTGGAACATCAGGGGGGTCAGGGTACAACGGGCACCCCTTCCTTATTGGGAGGCCAGCCCCAGCTGGGTCTCCGCCGTCTTCCTTGCCCAGCGACGCAGGACCTCCCACCGTTTGCGGCAGTGGGTGCTCCGCTTGTCAAAGACCCCCAGGGTCCCCATCTCCTTGGCGATAGCATGCCAAACACCTTTCTTCTGATGGGCGCTGACCTGCTGAAAAAATACAGCAGAAAAGAGATTAGTCATACCGTCCGGACTGTCATACTCATGGCCCATCATATCCCTCCCATCCCCTGATGCGCATACATTGACCACCAGACATGCAGAACTCTGTCCAGAACCGCTCAGCACCCCCCACACGAGGCTTACACACAGAGCAATCCATACTCACCTGTTTGTCTGGAGGACCATAAAGTAAAGTGTACTGGGTAGGACCCCATCCACCATTCTCTCCAACTCCTCCGAAGTGAAGTCGGGGGCCCTTTTCCTGGACACTCGAGCCATTGTCGCTTCCAGACACAGGTAACAGCAGCACTTGCAGTGTAGGTCCTCTCCTGTTGAAGGTTAGGTAGCAAGTTAGTGAACAGATAGAAAATGGCAGTCACTTCTGCGGCGGTGCGTACCGTCACCGAAGGCGTACATCGCCATTTGCTCCTGGAACCCAAGGGCCCAATGATAACCAATGCACACAACGCCAGCGGAATTACCTCATTTCCACTTGTCTCTCCTCACAGGTCAGGCACCCACCATTTCAGCGAGGCACAGGCCATTGCACCTAACTGGGTCACAGCAGACATAGGCACATCAACTGACTTTCATATTCACATACTGTTTCTGTAAAGGAAAAACTGCATTTTTAATTTCACATATCTGTGGATATGACCCTCTGCTCACCGTTTTCCACCCTAGAGTTCAATCACTGAGGATGAATAGGAGATGGAGACATCCCCCGTGTACAGACCCCTGGTGGACCTGGCGCCAATGGAGGACAGACACATTATACTTACCTACAGACTTGATAGGGCCACAATCCAAGAACTGTGTCCCCAATTGGAGCCAGACCTGATTTCAACTATCCACCAGCAACAGGTATCCCCCCTCTAGTGCAGGTCCTGTCAGTGCTTCATTTCCTGGCAAGTGGTTCCTTCCAAGCAACTGTGGCCATGGCATCAGGGATGGCTCAGCCAGTGTTGTCCAATGTGTTGACCAGAGTGTTGTCTGCCCTGCTGAAACACATCCGCAGCTACATCGTATTCCCCCAGGTGGAGGATTTGGCCACAGTAAAGGCTGACTTTTGTGCCCTGGGACATATCCCCAAAATCATTGGTGCAATTGATGGTACACATATAGCATTTGTGCCCCACCGGAGAAATGGACAAGTGTTCAGGAATAGAAAAGGCTTTAAATCTCTGAATGTGCAGATGGTGTGTTCGGCAGGCCAGTACATCTCCCAGGTGAATGCCAAGTATCCTGGATCTGTGCATGATGCCTTTATCTTGAGGAAGAGCAGCATTCCATATGTGAAGTCTTAACTCCAGAGGCACCGGGTGTGGTTAATAGGTGAGCCCATGATCCCCACCCAGTTGATGTAGGTATATGGGTGTGGGGTTGTCCCTAAGAGTGAGTGTGTGTCTAACAGTTATCCCTCGATATTTGCAGGTGACTCTGGTTATCCCAACCTCTCATGGCTACTGACCCCAGTGAGGAATGCAAGGACAAGGGCAGAGGAACGTTACAATGAGGCACATGGGTGAACAAGGAGGATAATTGAGAGAACCTTTGGCCTCCTGAAGGCCAGATTCCGGTGCTTCCATCTGACAGGTGGCCAAAACGACCGGAGCACCGCCAACAGGCTGGCGGTGCATCCTGGTGTATTTTGACCGCGGCGGTAGCACCGCGGTCGCACCGCCGGGGACGGCGGTTTTCCGCTACAATGGCCCCGGCGGTTGTAATCCGCCAGGGCAGCACTGCTTGCAGCGCTGCCCAGGGGATTACGAGTCCCCGACCGCCAGCCTTTTCCTGGCGGTCTGCACCGCCAGGAAAAGGCTGGCGGTACAGGGAGTCCTGGGGCCACTGGGGGCCCCATGCGGCTTTTCACTGTCTGCTGTGCAGACAGTGAAAAGAGCGACGGGTGCAACTGCACCCAGCGCACGGCCGCAACACCGCCGGCTCCATTTGGAGCCGGCTCCGATGTTGCAGCCCACATCCCCGCTGGGCCGGCGGGCGGAAACTTGGTTTCCGCCCGCCGGCCCAGCGCGGATGTCCAAATGGGCACCGCGGGAGTGCGGCCGCCAATGTTGTCGTGAGGCCCTAGGTGCCTTTTCTGCAGGAGGATGAGCCTGGAGATGGTCTTGTGGCAGTGGTGGAACCTGTGGGCAGTGACCAAGAGGAGGCAGAGGAAGAGGATGTGGACAACAGAAGTTTACTCATTCAACAGTACTTCCTGTGACACACAGGTAAGACACTGTAACTTCACTTTCCATTGCAGTTTTGTGTTAGACATTGAACATGGCAGGCTGATTTCCCTATGTCTATAGCCCCTTACTGTACCCTTTGGCATCTCTGTTTTCAGATCTCTGTGCCCCACTCTGGCTCCTGGTGTGTTTACTGCTGCCCACTACAGGTCATACCTATGTATATATATATATAACTGTACATTTGAATTGCAACGTTTACAGCTTGTTAAACTAATACATATTTCAATCATTTGACAGACTCCATACTTGTATTTGTTCCAAGGGTGTTTATTTATGTGCTAATAATTGGAGGGGGTATTGCAATGGGCTGGGTTGCTGATGGAGGAGAAGTCCAGGATAGAGTCCAGTCTATTTGTATCACAGGTGCATTGTCCAAGGGGGCATACGAAGGGGAGCAATGGCAGTACAAGGTGGACAGGGTGACAGAGTGGGACACAAGGGTAAAATTCAGGAGAGTCTGATTTCCTGGCGGATGTCTTGGCAATGTTCTCTGGCTTCTGCCTGGATCGCAGGGACCGTTTGTGGGGTGGATCTCTCTGCAGGGTGTGGGGTGCTGGTGGCCTGTTGGTCCTGTGGTGGGGCCTCCTGTTCACTAGCGCCAGCGGAGGTGGAGGGCTGTTCTTTGGTGAGGCTAGTGTCAGGGGCCCGGTGTTGTGCCAATGCCTCCCTCGTGGTGTTGGCCAGGTCTGCCAGCACGCCTGCAATGGTGACCAGGGTGGTGTGGATGTCCCTCAGGTCCGCCCTGATCCCTAGGTACTGTTCCTCCTGCAGCCGCTGGGTTTCCTGCAACTTGTCATTACTGAGAGGGGTTGAATTGAATGTCTACACTTTATTTGCATCAAGACAATAATATAGAAACATCGTATATACGAGTTTTGGAACTTACTCATCCGAAAAAGGATTGTTAACAATGAAACATGGTTATACGAAGTGTACTCCAAGATGGCCACTACAGGGTTGTCTCTTTCATATGTCATCTAGAATCATGTGATACGCATTTGACGTACGTTGATTGGATAAATGGAAGTTTCAAAAGGCACTGTAAGGGGTAGAATTTAATGTTTATACTTCATTTGTGACACAACAGTAATATAGAATACATTACATAACGAGGTTTGTTAGTTACTCATGCTTAAATGTATTGTTAACGATGCAAAATTTTCATATGAAATATATCTCATACGGCATCTCAAATCATGTGATACGCATCTGACATATGCTGATTGGATTAACAGGAGTTTTAAAAGTTGCTGAAAGGGGTAGAACTGAATGTTTGCCAAACATTTGCGGCAACGCTGTGAATAAAGATTGATTCATGTTTGATATAGGACTGTTTGTAACTCTTATACAGGTAAGATGGTGGTGTCATAAAGGGTAGATACATGCAGGGGCAGATGTAACTTTCTGAATGGTATACTTAAGAATAGAGTTCATACAGAATAAATTTGCTGTGCAGAGGCGTCTTTGATTGTTTGTTCAAGACGAATGGTACTCCCGGATATTGAGTGATTATTTGGCATATAAACTGTTGTATATGCATATATTACCTGGTTCATTTTTAAATTCACATAACTGGAGAGCTTGGCCATTGAACAAACATAATTAGATGGATGTCTTAGTAGACGTTTTTTATGTTCACGCTGACCTCAGGACATGTCAATATATCTTTATGCGTGTTTGTAGACATGACAGTATGAATTATATGGAAAGATGCGGTGAAGGATATTTGATTGGGTCATTGTATGAAAGTACTATTAATATATATGTTGTTGATTGATCGCAACAAAATATTCATTTGATTTAAGATTAAGTGGGATGAGAACATCCATAATGATTTGCTCTGGATTTTGGCTAGACATATATGCTTTCTATGTGATAAACTTCTGTTTCCCTTCAGTGATTGTTCTCCATGTTACTTTGGAATTCATTGCTTGAGTGACATAAGGTAACTGCGTTTTTGTATGTGTTGTTAGTTTTGGATTGTTTTGGAGAAATAAATACTAATATTGGGCTGTTTGGTACAATATCAAATCAAAATGGTTCTTTCCCATTTTTTACACTTTTTTCATTCCTTGTTCATCCATTTTTTAGTTTCTTTTTTTTACGTTCTGCAATAAAGATTTATTATACATAGTGTATATATAAAAAATATGTGGGGATTTGTTAAAGAAACATCATTTTACTTTGTCACTTTCCCATCTGGTGGATACTAACATAATTACTTGGCAATTTTAAAATGTATGTTATACATTTTTTAATGTGTCGTTTCTTTCACTTTTTCTCTTGCACAAGGATAGTTTCTAAATATCTTGCACATTAACTCACCTGCATGACTTGTGCATGGCTCAATTATGCACCAATTGAGATATTTTTCTTCCTAAATGAGTTTACATTCAGTTCCACATTACAATACTAATATTACTTTTCAGTAGCCCTGAAGAAGTCCTATGAGAGGACGAAACACATGTTGGCTGTTTTTATTAAATGTTGGAATGGTCAAACATTTCCAGATACCCTTGAACTATGATTCATACACCCAACCGATAATAGCTGAAGACTTATCTTTTAACAGTGAACTACATGAGTTTTTGGGCTATTTTCATTAAATGTTTGAATGGTCAAACATTTCCAGATATCCTTGGACTGTGATTCCAACACCCAATTGATAAGGGCAAAAGTCTTACTTTACAACAGTGAATCACATAAGTTTTTGGACTATAAAGGGTTTTTCAATTTCTCTCTTAACGAGAACATACTGTTGTTGGTCATTTCTTCTTATGAAATGTTATATGTTTTGGACCAATACTCGCAATGATTTAATTTAATGTACAATGATTTAATCTAATGATTTATGCTCTGGATTAATGCTCACAACAATCTGATTTAACAATTATAACATTTGATTTAGCAAAATATTCAAATAAATGTATGTTTATGTTTTGTATTGAGTATTATTTAGTATAAGAACCAATAAGATATCTCAAGTCAAAAAGGGGTTATGGGGATCTATAAGTATTGTGAAAATATTAAATAATTGTATTAAGACATTTGAAATGGGCATTGATGATTAATTGTATTAAGGAAATGTTTGATTTGAATTTACATTTGATCAAACAAATATCTTTGTAACAAACGCTTACATATGTGTGCCTCAATTTCCTCTATTTAGTATCATACTGGTCTTCATATAGGTTCCTGTTTATACACATTGGCAACAAGTGTATATGAGTGTTAGTAGCACCATATGTATATCGTATTTTTTGAAACTGTAGGGATGTGCATCTAGGATAGTCATTGTTGCCATGTTGAATACTTCTACTAGTCTGGATGTCTTTCAGGTCATCCCTGATCCCCAGGTACTGTCCTTCCTGCAGCCGCTGGATCTCCTGCTACTTGGCCAGTATCTGGCGCATGGTCTCCTGGGAATGGTGATATACTCCCAGGATCCCTGCAGGTGCCTCATGATGAGTGGGTTCCCTGGGCCTGTCCTCCCTCGTCACACAGCAGTCCTCCCAGCTTCCCTGTTGTCCTGTGCCTCTGTCCCCTGAACTGTGTGCCCACTGTCACTGACCCCAGGTCTCTGATTGTCTTGAGTTTGTGGGGTTGCCTGGGGTTCCTGTAGTGCTGGACACACTGCTGATTGACGTGTCCTGGGGACAGAGGGGCCCGCTGGGTGGGTGCTGTGCTGGTGTTTCCTGAGGGGGAGGCTCTGTGGTGGGTTGGGACTGTAGCAGGGTAGCTGACTGTCCAGAGGTCCCTAATGGGCCAGGTTGGTCATCGTGATCCAGGCGTGCAGAGTTGCTGTCATCACTGTGGGCCTCTTCTGTGGGGGGGACTGGATGTTGGTGGCACCTCCTCTCCGGTGACGTTGAGTGGGGGTCCTGTGAGGATGTAAATGCAGTGTTATTGTATCTGCATGTGCCATCTTGTGCATGGATATCTTTCCCTCTATGGTTGTTATTAGCAAGGCACGTTTGGGTTGTGTGAGATGTTATTGGTTTGTCACTAGTGTGCATGCTTGGTGATGGGTGTCCATGCAGGTCTGTGATGTATGTCCATGCATTGGTTTTGCATGCAGTACTTGGTATTGGGATGGGTGGGTTCTGATAGTGGAGTATACGTGAGGTTGTGGAATGATGAGGTGAGGGTAGGGGTAGGAGTTTGTGGTGGCATGCAGGTAGGGTGGGGTATATAGTAGTAAAGATTTGACTTACCAGAGTCCAGTCCTCCCTCTACTCCTGCAAGGCTCTCAGGATCCATAATCGCCAAGACTTGCTCCTCCCATGTTGTTAGTTGTGGGAGAGGAGGTAGGGGTCCACAGCCAGTCCTCTGTACTGCTACCTGGTATCTTGCTACCATGGAACGCACCTTCCCCCGTAGGTCGTTCCACCTCTTCCTGATGTCATCCCTTGTTCTTGGGTGCTGTCCCACGGCGTTGACCCTGTCCACTACTCTCCACCATAACTCCATCTTCCTTGCAATGGACGTCTGCTGCACCTGTGATCCAAATAGCTGTGGCTCTACCCAGACGATTTCCTCCACCATGACCCTTAGCTCCTCCACTGAGAACCTGGCGTGTCTTTGTGGTGCCATGGGCTTAGTGTGAGTGGTATGTGTGAGGGTGTGTGGGGTAATGTGTTGGGGTGTGTGCTGTGAGGTGCATGGATGGTGTATGGGTGATGGTGTTATGTGGCTCTGATTCAGTGGGTGCTCCTGGCTTGTCTCTCTCTCTTTCAGTTGGCAGTATTTTTTTTCGTTGTAAGGGGTTGTGAGTATTGTGGGTGTGTGTTTTATATTGGATTGGGTGTGTAGGTGTGGTGTGTCAGGCGTGTATATTTTGAATTGTCTAATGTGGTATAGCTTTGTTAGTGTGTGTGTGTTTTGAGCGTGGCGGTGTGTACCGCCAATGGTTTATTGTGGTTGAATGACCACCGCGGAGATTCGTGGGTAATGAAGCTGTGGGCGTATTTCTGTTGGTATAACGGTGTGGGTTTTGGTACTACCAGTTTATCACTGACCTTTGGGCTGGCGGACTTGTGTGGGTGTCTGTATAGTGGCGGGTTTCTCTGTGTGGGTCATAATACCCGTAACGGTATACCGCCGCAGTCACGGTATATTGATGGCCGTCAGCACGGTGGTCGGCGGCATTTACCGCCAGGGTTGTAACGAGGGCCAAAATATGTTAGGGAGATTAACTGAACCTCTAATATACTTTTTAACTTCTTTATTTCTTAATTCAGCAGCCAAGGGGAAGAAGAGGGCAAGATCTGAGGTGGGCCCAGAAGACAAGGGTGCTAGTGCCACCACCATTTCGGCAGCTGGTGGATCTGCTGGCACCAGTAAGTCTTCCTGTTATATTATCATTATTTCTCTAACTTTCACTTCTCCTCATTAAAAATAATTTGTATTTTTATTTACTGTGCATCTCTCCTTTTTTGTACTTATTTTTGTTCTATCTAAGCTTTGTTAAATTCTTGTTATCCCTGCATTTTTCTATTTTTCATGTTTCTGTACCTGAGTTGTTCCTGTCTGCACTAATATTTAGCTTTCTTCTGCTTAGCTTTCCCTTCTCCACTTTTATATCTTGCGGACTAGTACTGTAAGACTTAGAGGACAGTTTATTAGGATGGATACTCTATCGAGAAGATTGCATACCCAAGTCAGCTTTTTTACACATGTCTGTGAAGGATTTCTCACCAGCAATTTCAATGACAGTGCAGCATGGCTGGAAAGTAGTCTGAGGACAGTCCCATTGAATTTGCCTACCAAGTCCTCTCCATAGGTCCTTGTGGATATATAAAATATTCCATTCCTTCATTGTGCTTCAGTGACTTAGCTCTGCCCCTCTATTATGAAACATTTGTGATTGACTTGACTACCTGACTTTCCTAACATAGTTACCAAAATGGGACGGGTGAAAGGATGGTTCAATGAGTGGATACTGAATAGGTGAGTGTGTTTTATGGATGGGTGGATTTTTGGATGGATGGATTGGAATGGTGAAAGAGTGGATGAGAGTGAATGCAAAGTTTAAATGGTGGGTATCAAAGGGTGAATAGAACAATGAAAAGATGAATGGATAATTGCTTGGATCAAGAAATAAGGCAGCTTTTCTGGAGAGAGGTGTGTCTGTTCACCTACTTTTTTCATTTGTTTGATTATCAAAGTTTTGGTTCAAAGTAGAGGGTATTTTAATTTTCTGCCTACTCCCTTAACTCACTGCAGTTGCTGAGTGAGACAGATAAGTAACCTCCCACCCATCATCATTTATTACCTCCTTTCCCATGGCATTTAGTCACTCATGCAACAATGACGTAACTGCAGCCTGGTTCAATTTGGCTTCAGTTAATACAGCATTTACAAAGTTGTCAATATATTGCAAACTTAAAGCAAGGTGTGTTTCCCTTCCCTCCTATTGCCCACTTTGTCACCTCCTAATACTTCAGTCATTTACATTCTGTCCCAATAACCACCAACAATTTTGAAAAATCCCTTTTTGGCATGTGCCACATATATGTTCATGTGATTTATATTTCATAGCTTTCATAACAGATTCATGCCAATTCAAATTTTATCACTTTGACATTCGTCAACTAAAGTGAGGCGTGTGTTGGAAAAAAATTCCCCTGTGATTCGTTATCAGCCACATCAAATTCCAATGTCCCTAGGGGTCCAGCAATGTACTGCTGCTGTGACACTCTACTTTTTAACAATTGTTTGTGCAGAGAACTGTTTACAATTTGTCATTTTCCTTTTTTCGTTGTTGCTATAGCTACTCCTGGTGGACATCCTCCTACACACCAGGAGATAGCAGTGTGGCTGAAACAGCAGAGGCTAGAGGTCATCTGCACAAATTACCGGTGGCTGATGGCTCTGCAGGAGGACACAGCTCAGGCAGCTGCCAACATGCCCACTGGTTCTAGCTCCTCCAACCAGCCACCAGTGACTCCAACATCCCCGCAGCAACAACACCATCAGTGCCTCTGTCAATGGAAAGCAGCCTGTCCGTGTCCCACCACTGCTGCCCTCACTCATGCACCTATTTCAGTTTTCATCCTACAACACCTCATGAACCTGGACCACTTGGAGACACAGATTGAGTCAAAACTCAATGATCTCCAGATCCTCATGGAGAATGCATTCTTTTACCCCTTTTTTAATTTTTTGTTTTAGTGTGAGGGACAATTGTTTTGGGTGGAGAGGGTAAGAAAGAGAGTTGGGACCAGGTTCTTTTACTTTGGGTGTTTAATTTTGACTTTTTTTGGACTTAGTTTCCTTGAACTTTGGTTGGAGTCAACGTGATTTATTTGGGGAGAGGAGTGGGTCTGTTGTGGGTGGAAAGGGCAGGATTTATCATTGTAAATAATAAAAGCGGAATTATTTATTTTGCTTCACTGCCAACTAGATTGAAAGTAAACAGAGATTTAAAGGGTTTTATTATGTCATAACTTTAGAAAGACTGAGACCAGACTACCATGATGACAGTATGATGACGCAACATAAAGAAGACCTGTTATGATAATAAAAACTGACAATTGTAACTTCTTCAGAGCATTGGGAGCTAGTATTTAAGGAAATCTAAACTTAGGAAATAAAAATCCTCGAGTCAGGAGAAGTGGGCTCAGGCTCAGGAGTGGTGTGGAGAAAGTTAAGTGTTTACACACAAGTCAAGGCCTGAAAGATGATGGTAAATAATGATGCGTGGGTGGGTAAATGGGAGCAGTATCAGCTATTGTTCAGGTGTTAGAAGATCATACAATGAGCTAGTGTTTTTTTCACCACATCCTCCCCAGCTAGTGTCTGATCCAATTATGGTGTAAAATTAAGTCACACCTTAAAAGAAATCACACAGCCTTGGGAAAGAGGGTTAGGGGTTTGATGAATGGATGGGCAAAAGGATTTGGGGAAAGATGTGACAATGACAAACACTACACAAAAGAAGCATCAACAATATTCATTGGGGTGCTAAGCAGCATACCATCATCAATCCATTGTGGAAGGAAATTGAGGAATGAGTATGACAGAGTTTAGCTTAATGCATTACGAAAGGTTCTTTAGCCCCAGAGAGACACAAGATAGTATATCTCTAAATGTTCTATCTTCTTGGTTTGAAAAATACAAATTATGGAGGAGTGAAGTTAACCCTCTCAGTTCTCAAAATTATGGGGCCTGCTGTAAAACCCAATTTTGGGTCGTAAAAGGCGATTTTTGCCTTTTGTAACTACAAAATGGCCTTTCCTAATGTACCATCCCTATTTTGGGAGGCGGCATGTTAATACCGGCTTTCAAATTAGAGATTGCAACTTGCAGTTACGACGTGATGTTCAAAGGGAGTCCGTTCCAAATTGTGAGTCACAGTTGCATGTATGATTGTTATGTGATCGCAACTGCAGTCGCAATACAGTGGCAGATAACACCAATTTCAAATTGCTGTTAACCCATTTGGAAGTGGGAAAGGGCCACCAAGGGACCCCTTCTCCTTTGTGAATGGAAGCTAAAATTATTTTCAGAGCAGGTGGTGGTCCCATGGACCACTGCCTACTCTGAAAAAATGAAAAGAAGACTTTTCATCCTTTTTTTTGACATGCATCCAGTTTTCCTTTAAGGATAGCAGGCTACATTTAAAAACTGCTTTATTTAAAAAGCAGTCACAGACATGGTATCCCCAGCATGCTACCATCCCTATGAGTGCGGCCATTCCCAATGGGGTTGTAAATTGTGATCTACCTCATGAATATTGGAAACAGCAAACAGTATATTTAGCACTGTTGTACCTTTTGTTTTGAGACTCACAATCTGCGATTCCCAAACATATTGCAAATTGTGAGTCACAAAACAAAAAGTTGTACATCTGGCCCCTAATTGTTAAAAAGAAGAATTATACTGTATTATCAAAGTTAGCATCCACATTCTTCTCAGAATGTCCGTCACTCTTGGCTGCCTGGCTGAACTCGTCCGGTAGGTAACCTGGAGAGTTGAGCTTCCACCAAAATTTGTTCAGACAGGAGAGGAGAAGGTCTGCATATCTAAACTAGAAACTGTATTGTACAGTCAAGGAGAAGGACAGAAGGAAGTAAAGTAAGTTTCACGAGGAGTCAGGAGTGTACCAAGAAGACTCAGAGGCGGATCAAAAAGACAAGAGGAGTTCCACATTTGAGCTAGCAATGCAGCAAACACACAGGGGGTCATTCCAACCCTGGCGGTCGGTGATAAAGCGGCGGCCAACCCGCCAACAGGCAGGCGGTCAAAAAAAAGGTATTCTGACCCTGGCAGGAACTGCCTACACAGGCCGCCACTTTAACACTCCGACCGCCACGGCGGGACAGACAAACAGCGCGGCGGTCACCGCCAACAGGCAGGCGGCAGACAATGTACCGCCCACCCTATCACAACTCACCAATCCGCCACCTTTTCCGGGGCGGGAGCCCCGTCGATAAAAACACGGCGGAAACAGACTACGAACGGGAAAACGCTCACCTATACACACTCCACGAGGACGGAGAACAGCATGGAACCCGAATTAAACATCCTACCAGCTATTGTCTACCTGCTCATCTACCACGAGTACGAACGCCGGTGCAGACGACAACGGTGAGTACTGCACCTATGACACAGTGGAGGGGGGAGGAGGAAAGCTTACGGGCACACACATATGCGCCCCCCCCCAACTATCTACACACCAATGCAGAGCACCAAGTCACAGTGACACCACCCAAACCCCCCGGAATAATGCAAAGACATAATTAAAGTGAGAAACAACATTTATGTATAAAAGAGGTTCTTTGAAGTCATGGTAAAATAGCAATATGAATTGTAAAAAATCAAGTAAGAACATTGCGAAACCGATAAACATAGGCAATAAGTCCTGCACAGTCACTTAAATTTCCACTGTCCGTGGGCCAAAGTGTATCAACACATGGGCAAAGCCCACACAGGAGACCTGAGTCCGTTGGAGAGAACACTGCTGGGGCATCAGATGACAAAACTACAGGCACCTCAGGGGGAATGGAAGGGTGGGCACCTCAGCCACATGAGTCCACGACGCCAGATCCACGAAGGGTCCACCATGCCCACTGTGCCATCCTGGGGAGTGCAAAGCCACAGTCTCACAAGTCTCTACAGTGGGTGGTCTGCCCACTGTGCCATCCTGGGGAGTGCAGAGACACAGGCCATCAGGTGGATCACAGACTCCACAGGTAATGGAGGAGGCAGGGTGCCCCGAGTGCAGCGTGAACACTAGCTCGACACAGAACCGGCACTGTCAATGGGCCAGCGGTGCTTGACAGGAAGGGCCCAGCGGAGCGGTGCTTGAGACGGCGGGGCCCAGCGGAGCGGTGCTTGACAGGAAGGGCCCAGCGGAGCAGTGCTTGAGACGGCGGGGCCCAGCGGAGCGGTGCTTGACAGGAAGGGCCCAGCGGAGCGGTGCTTGACAGGAAGGGCCCAGCGGAGCGGTGCTTGAGACGGCGGGGCCCAGCGGAGCGGTGCTTGACAGTAAGGGCCCAGGGGAGCGGTGCTTGACAGGAAGGGCCCAGCGGAGCGGTGCCTGACAGGAAGGGCCCAGCGGAGCGGTGCTTGAGACGGCGGGGCCCAGCAGAGCGGTGCTTGAGACGGCGGGGCCCAGCGGAGCGGTGCTTGACAGGAAGGGCCCAGCGGAGCAGTGCTTGACAGGAAGGGCCCAGCGGAGCGGTGCTTGACAGGAAGGGCCCAGCGGAGCGGTGCTTGAGACGGCGGGCCCAGCGGAGCGGTGCCTGACAGGAAGGGCCCAGCGGAGCGGTGCTTGAGACGGCAGGGCCCAGCGGAGCGGTGCTTGAGACGGCGGGGCCCAGCGGAGCAGTGCTTGACAGGAAGGGCCCAGCGGAGCGGTGCTTGAGACGGCGGGGCCCAGCGGAGCGGTGCTTGACAGGAAGGGCCCAGCGGAGCGGTGCTTGAGACGGCAGGGCCCAGCGGAGCGGTGCCTTTCTGCACGGCGGGGCCCTCTTCAGCGGTGTCTTTCTGCATGGCGGGGCCCTCTTCAGCGGTGTCTTTCTGCACGGCGGGGCCCTCTTCAGCGGTGCCTTTCTGCACGGCGGGGCCCTCTTCAGCGGTGCCTTTCTGCACGGCGGGGCCCTCTTCAGCGGTGTCTTTCTGCACAGCGGGGCCCTCTTCAGCGGTGCCTTTCTGCACCGCGGGGCCCTCTTCAGCGGTGCCTTTCTGCACGGCGGGCCCTCTTCAGAGGTGTCTTTCTGCACGGCGGAGCCCTCTTCATCGGTGCTTGTCCAGTCATTCAAGGGAGCCAGACCTGGCCAGGACTCCCAGCTTAGTCGCCCTCCGACCGTGCAGTTGCTGGACCCTTCTGTGACGGAGTCCTGGGCCCGTGGGTGTCCTCCCTCACACCCGGGATGGGGATTGTGGGGCCCTCCTGGTCCACGCCCCTGCTGGCTGACTTCTCCGCCCTGCTGCCCTTGCCCTCCTTCGATGAGGCTCTCTGGCCCTTGCCTCCCCTGGATGTTGTGGCAGGTGACGGCCCAGGACTTTGCTCCTTGGGGGCAGCCGTGTCAGTCTTCTTGCGGCGGCCCTTGATTTTACGGGTCCTCTTTCCAGGGGGGGGGCTGGCTGTCCCCTTACTGCTGGCCGATGTATCAGTGCTGGGAAAGGGTGGACTACAAAACCCGTGCACAATGGTGACACTTGAAGCAGGGCTGGTGGTGGCTGAGGTGCTCTTGGGACTCTTAGCAGATGGAGGGGGTGGGTCAGGTGGGGCAAAGAGGTTAAGTTTGGAGAGGTAAAGTTTTTTAGGATCAATGTAAAGGGTAGGTGTAGTGGGTATGGGAGTGGAGGAAGAGGATGTGGTTGTAGGAGAGTCAGGTGTGCTGTCTTTGGGTGCAGGTGCTTGTGACGTAGGCTGTCGTGAGGTGGTTGGCTGTTGGGTGGGTGGCTGCCTGTGTTTGTGTGTCTTGGAAGAGGGGGTGACAGACACAGTGGGAGAGGATACAGGGGACGTGTAAATGGCAGTGGGGGTGGTGACTGCACGTGTGCGGACTGTACTGGAGGGTGTGCTGGTGATGGAAGTACTGGCTAATGGTGGTGTGCATGCAGGTGTGAGTGGAGACGTCACAGGGAGGGAGGAGGGAGACGAGGAGGAGGGGGACACAGGGGTGGTTGTGACTGTTGGCATGTCTGCATCTAGGTGTTGCTTGGGTGAATGCTTGTGTGATCTGTGGTGCTTATGTCTGGATGAGCTGCCCTTGGGTGTTGAGGTGTGTGCAGGCTGGTCTGATGGTGTGGATGGGATAGGCTGAGGAACAGGAGACAGAGACAGGGTGGAGGCAGTTAGAAGAGGGAGGCTGGAAACAGGGACAATGGCTGCCGTCAGTGCTGAGGCCAGAGCATTGAACGATCGTTGATGGGCAGCCTGACCCGAATGAATGCCCTCCAGGTATGCATTGCTCCGATGCACCTCCCTCTCTACCCCCTGGATGGCATTCAAAAGGGTAGACTGCCCAACAATGATGGTCTGTAGGAGGTCAATGACCTCCTCACTGAGGGCAGCAGGGCTAACATGGGCAGGGCCTGAGGTGCCTGGGGCGAAGGAGATGCCCGCCTTCTTGGGCGAGCGGGCACGGAGCGAAGGCTGAGGGGCTGCTGGGAGGGCGGAGCTGGTGCGCTGGGTGGCGGCTGTACCTGTAGAGGCGGGGGGCCCGGATGTTGCTGCCACCGCTAGGGAGCTCCCTTCCGAGGACGTGTCGGTGTTGCTGGTGTCACCACGGGTCCCCGTTGTGGTGCTCCCCTCGCCCTCCGTATCACTGGTGACCTCGGTGTCTGTACCATGGCCCACCGGGGCCTTGTGAGTTGCAGCTCCCTCGTGCTCCGATGCCAATTCTCCTCCGCCTGATGATGCTAATGCACACATGCACAAGAAGATAAAGAAAAAGGGTGGGGGGAGAAATAAAAACAGGTTGAGTGCATGCATTGTCAACACCGTTGGCGGAGAGGACAGACACAGGAGCCTCATGCACTACGCCGCACAATCGGGGTACACTACTCAGTACTTGTGACTAGGCCAACAGGTCTATGGACAACAAATGCGCACATGGGTGATGCTGGACCATGGATTGCTGTACTTGGCACCCTACAGAGGTGGGGGGCGGGGGCACAGGGCCATGCCTAAAGGAGGGGACTACACTACAGAAAGCGCCCTGGCCTAATGTCACCCACAGCCCTCCTCCCCCACCCAGACGCCTCCACTGCGTATAAAGATAGCAGAATGTGCTGGTACTCACCCCCTTGTGTCTGCTGTGATGTCCTCACGCGCCCATCCAAATCGGGGTAGGCCACCGCCAGGATCCGGGACATCAGGGGGGTCAAGGTACGACTGGCACCCCTCCTACGTTGGGAGGCCATCCCCAGTAGTGACTCGGCGGTCTTCCTGGTCCCGCGGCGGATGTCCTCCCACCTCTTTCGGCAGTGGGTGCCCCGTATGTTGTGGACCCCCAGGTCCCGGACTTTCTTGGCGATGGCACGCCAAATGTCGACTTTCTGATGGGCGCTGACCTATTTGACATGTACAGGGTGGGAAAGGAAATTTCAACATTTTTCTGCATGTTAGATGTGATTGCCCCCCCCTCCCCAACCCTGCCATGTGGCACATGCTCTCATCTGTCGTGCCTTGCACTCCTCATTCGCTCCCCACCCCACCATCTTACATCCACCATACACAACCCAGGCATAGCCCATTCAACGTGCAACCAGTGTACTTACCTGTTGGTCTGGAGGACCGTAGAGTACCGCATACTGGGGCAGGACCCCATCCACAAGTTTCTCCAACTCTTCTGAAGTGAAGGCAGGGGCCCTTTCCCCAGTCGCAGCAGCCATTGTCTCTTCCAGACCGAGGTCACAGCAACACTTGCAGTATAGGTCCTCTCCTGTGGATGATCAGGTCTCGAGTGATTAAGCAGATAGAAAATGGCGGTCACGCCCGCGGCGGTGCGTACCGCGGCGGTGCGTACCGCAGCGGTGCGTACCGCGACCGCCGGCGCACATCGTCATTGGCTCCTGAGACCCATAGGGTTCAATGTTAACCAATGCTGCTTTGCGCCGCGGTCTTCGACCGCCTATCGCCACGGTGTGCTACGCCAGCGCAGTGACCTCACATCCCACTGTCACACTTCACAGGTCAGGCAGCCGCCATTTCAAGGGCCCACATGGCATGATTTCTACTGCGTCACACAGGCCTAGGCCTTGCATTGCCACTCATAAAAGCCTTTCAATGCATAGCGATTTGTGTACTGTGCAAGCTGTGGGAACGAACTTGTGGGTTGCTTGACTCTGTGCTCCATGTTGTCCTTCCTAGGCACCGTCCGCTGGGACTTGCGAGGAGAAGGATGAATCCTCCCGTGTACCGACCGCTGGTGGACCTGTCGACAATGGAAGAACGACATATTATACTTCGATACCGACTTGACCGAGCCACTATACATGAACTGTGTGCCCAGCTGGAGCCAGACCTGATGTCCCCCATCCGCCAACCCAGAGGGATTCCCCCTCTGGTGCAGGTTCTGTCAGTACTCAATTTTTTGGCAAGTGGGTCTTTTCAGACAACAGTGGCCATGTCATCAGGGATGTCTCAGCCTATGTTTTCTAAGGTTTTGTCCAGAGTGTTGTCTGCCCTGATGAAATACATGCGGAGATACATTGTTTTCCCTGAGGAGGGTGATTTGGCCACTGTGAAGGGTGATTTCTATGCCCTTGGACATATCCCCAACATCACTGTTGCCATTGATGGGACCCATGTGGCTTTAGTACCCCCAAAAGACAATGAGCAGGTGCACAGAAATAGAAAAAATTACCATTCGATGAATGTCCAGGTGGTCTGTTTGGCTGACCAGTACATCTCCCATCTAAATGCCAAGTTCCCGGGGTCAGTGCATGACGCGTATGTTATGCGAAATAGCAGCATCCCTTATGTGATGGAACAGCTACAGAGACACCGTGTGTGGCTAATAGGTGACTCTGGTTACCCCAACCTGCCTTGGCTATTGACCCCAGTGAGGAATCCCCGGACCAGGGCAGAGGAACGGTACAATGAGGCACATGGGCGAACTAGGAGGATTATAGAACGGACCTTCGGTGTCCTGAAGGCCAGGTTTAGGTGCCTGCATATGACAGGGGGATCCCTCATGTACTCACCAAAGAAGGTGTGTCATATCATTGTGGCCTGCTGTATGCTTCACAATCTTGCATTGCGACGCCAGGTGCCTTTCCTGCAGGAGGATGGTCCAGATGGTGGTGTTGTAGCAGCTGTGGAGCCTGTGGAGAGTGAAGAGGAGGAAGACGACGGGGACGACACGGACAACAGGGACACAGTTATACAACAGTATTTTCAGTAGCACACAGGTAAGAATCACCCACGCCATTTTACATTTACTTCTGGCCTCCTGCATCTCTACTTTCTGTGTTTCCCCCCAGTTCCTTTTCACTGATTTTTAATTTCCCTTCCCTTTTCAGAGCTGTATGACCCACAGCGTGACTTCTGCTTTGTTTGCCCATGGACTAATGCTTATTGACACTGGTATGTTATCATCACAATGTAAATGAACATTATTGCACCGTTATGTGTAATACATTTGTAAAGAATACAAGCAGACTCCTGACATTTGAAGTGCAATTGGAGATTTATTTTAAGTGCTGCGTATAGGTCCATGATAGTAAAACGTGATGGGTGGGGGTGGAGTAATGTCCATGGCAGAGTCCAGTTCTCAGTAGCACAGGTGCATTGCCCATATGCCTATGGAAGGATGGAGCAGGGGCAGTTCAAGGTTGGACAGGGTGACAATGTGGGACAGTGGGATGACATCAGGGGGTATCGTTTGCTGGCGGGGGTCTTGGCATCCTACTCTGTCTTCTTGTGTGATCTTAGGTTCCGCTTGCGGGGTGGTTGATCTTCAACAGGAGGTGGGGTTCTGGTGGCCTGTCGTGGTGTGGGGGCCTCCTGTCCACTAGCGCCGGCGGAGGTGGTAGGCTGTTCGTCGTCCGGGCTGGTGACAGGGGCCCTTTGGGGTGCCACATGGTCCTGCAATGTGGTGACTATCTGGTTGAGGGCCAGGACAATGGTCCCCATTGCGGTACCGATGTTCCTGAGTTCGTCTCTGAACCCCATGTACCGTTCCTCCTGCTGTGCCTGGATCTCCTGGAACCTGGCCAGTACCGTCGCCATCGTCTCCTGGGAGTGGTGGTATGCTCCCATGATGGTGGTGAGGGCCTCTTGGAGAGTGGGTTCCCTGGGCCAGTCAACCCCCTCTCGCACAGCAGCCCTCCCAGTTGCCCTGTTTCCCCGGGCCTCTGTCCCCTGACGGTGTGCCCACTACCACTGCCCCCAGGTCCCTGTTGTTGTTGGGGTGGTGGGTCAGCCTGGGTGCCCTGTAGTGGTGGACACACCGCTGATTGACGCGTCCTGGAGACAGAGGCATGGGCCCGCTGGGTGGGAGCTGTGCTGGTATTCCCAGAGGGGGTTGGGACTGCTGTGGCCTGTGTCTGTGTGTGGGGAACCGACTGTCCAGAGGTCCCCGATGGTCCGGGCTGGTCATCAGGTTCTAGGTCGACAGAGCTGCTGTCATCACTGGGGGCCTGTTCTGGGGGTGGGATGGACAAATCTGGACCCTCCTGGCCGGTGTGTTGGCGTTCAGGCCCTGCAGGGGTAAAAGAGTATGGTTATTGCTTCTGTGTGTGCCATGGCGTGCGATTTGTGGGTGCCCTTGTCCCCCAGTGCTGGCATTCCCTTGTGGGAGGAGTTGTGAGGGTGGTTTGTGGGGGGGGATGGGTATGTGCAGTGGTCATGCTTGGGTGATGGGTGTCCATGGTTTGTGTTGGCATTCAGGGATTGGTGTTGTGTTGGGTGGGTTGTACTGGTGAGACATTGGCAGGGAGGATGTGTGCTGGGGGGTTGGGGGTGAGGGCGGGGGTGTGGGTTGGCATGCTGGTGGTTGGGGGGGGTGAAGTAGTTGGGATTAGACTTACCAGAGTCCATTCCTCCGCCTGCTCCAGCGAGGCCCTCAGGATGCAGGATGTTCAAGACCTCTTGCTCCCATGCTGTGAATTCGGGTGGAGTGGGTGGGTGTCCGCCGCCAGTCTTCTGCACAGCGATGTTGTGTCTTGACACCATCGACCGCACCTTCCCCAGTAGGTCGTTCCAGCGCTTTCGGATGTCTTCCCGGTTTCTGGGATGCTGTTCCACAGCGTTGACCCTGTTGACGATCCTTTGCCATAGCTCCGCCTTCCTGGCTATTGTGATGTGCTGCACCTGTGTGCCGAATAGCTGGGGCTCTACCCTAATTATTTCCTCCACCATGACCCTGAGTTCTTGGTCCGAGAACCTGGGGTGTCTTTGGGGTGCCATGGGGTGGTGTGGGGTGGTGTTTGTGGTGATGAGTGTGGTGTGTGTGGTGTTTTGTGCGTGGATGTAGTGTGGGTGATGATGTTGTGTTCCTCTGTGTGTTGGGGTTTTCGATAGCTGTGCTCCCTCTCTCTCTCTCTCTCACCTTCTCTCCGAATTTCTAGTAGTGGGGGTTTGTGGGTGATGTGGGAGTGTGTTTTATAGTTGATTGGATGTGTGGGTGTGGTGTGTGTATGTGTATCAGGTGTGTGTATTTCGATTTGGCCAATGTGGCTGTGTTTTGTAAAGGTGTGTGTATTTTGACCGCAGCGGTGTGTACCGCCAATGGAATACCGCGGTTGAAAGACCGCCGCGTGGATTCGTGGGTCGTAATGGCATGGGCGTGTTTGTGTTGGCGTGATGGTGGAGGTTTGGTCATCTCCAGTTTATCGCTGACCGCTGATGAGGCGGCCTTCCGTGGATGTCGGGTTTTTGGCGGTTTGGCAGTTGTGGGTCAAAATGACCGTGGCGGTTTACCGCGGCCGCGGCGGTAGAATGGCGGACTTCTGACCGGCGGTAAGAGCCTTTTACCGCCGAGGTCAGAATGACTCCCACAGTCAGGAACGATTCCCAAATCAACACGCCTCTCTCTAATCAATAAAGCTGAGTGAGTACTAGCCCTCAGAATCTTCATCATCATCACGGTTTCTTTTTGAAGTCGATAACTTTCTTGTTCTAGCTGTTGAGGTAGTCCCCCCTGAGCCTTTCCATCATCCTCTCCTCCTCCTGATTCTGAGTAACTCCATCCCACTGCCAACCAGAGCGAGATAGACCTGTGGTGCACTGCTGTACAAGAATAAATAAAGAATAATTAGAAAAGCAGAACTGGAGCATTTAGTTTACATGTTAACTGAAGGGACTGGTCTGGTGTCTGAACAACCAGAAAAAAAGGTGTGCACACTGCAGGTAAATTTTGCTAAGTTTGAAAGGCCTATTACCTTTATTGAACACTCTCCCTCACTGTCTGCTACTACATACATCATCAATCATCACTCACAATCACTCAATTATATATCATCACTCATTGATGTAATAGTAGTTACCTCATTCGATCCAAGTACGGTGCTAGATACAATATGTTATCCCCCCTTTGATGCTAGCAACACATTGGAATTTGGAATTGGCACTGACAGTCTTTTAACCAATGATCTTCTGGGGCAGCCCTGCTAGGAGATGCTTAAAAGGAAAGGCAATGGCATGTGATAGAGGCAGACATTGGGCCTCATTATGACCCTGGCGGGTGGCGGAGGCCGCCCACCAGGATGCCGCCCTCCAAAATACCGCGCCGCGGTCAAAAGACCGCGGCGGGTATTACGAGTTTTCCCCTGGGCTGGCGGGCGGTTGCTGAAAATCCGCCCGCCAGCCCAGGGGAAAACGACCTTCCCACGAGGATGCCGGCTCGTAATCGAGCCGGCGGAGTGGGAAGGTGCGACGGGTGCAGTGGCACCCGTCGCGTATTTCAGTGTCTGCAAGGCAGACACTGAAATACTTTGCGGGGCCCTCTTACGGGGGCCCCTGCCGTGCCCATGCCATTGGCAAGGGCACAGCAGGGGCCCCCAGGGGCCCCGCAACCCCCCCTACCGCCATCCTGTTCATGGCGGCTTTCCCAACAGGATGGCGGTAGGGGGGGTCAGAATCCTCATGGCTGCGGAGCGCGCTCCGCAGCCATGGAGGATTCAAACGAGCAGCGGAAAGTCAGCGGGAGACCGCTGACTTTCCGCTTCTGACCGCGGCTGAACCGCCGCGGTCAGAATGCTCGTTGGAGCACCGCCAGCCTGTTGGCGGTGCTCCCGTGGCCGCCAGGGTCAGAATGACCCTCATTGTCTCCAATGTCCTGAATGAAATGTGGAGGCATCTTGACTGTACACGGGTCCAACTCCAATCCGGCCATATATGTGACTAAAAAATGGAGAACAACATCAATGTGACACAAACATAAAGTTGTACTAGCTACTCTCATTGTTTTATAAAGAGAGAAGCTCAACAAGAAATAACTCAAATGCTCTACAGTGGCACTGGCATACTCAGTCCAGGAACTACAATTTGTCCTCAAGCTCAGGTGGTTCATCCAGAAGCTGGTCAGCTAAAACACTTGATTCTGACCAATCATCCTCTGTCTCCTCTTGTAACGTTTCAAGAACAGCGTAATCAGTTGGTACGATATGTTGGTTCATTTTGATTATGGTCAATCTCTCCATGTTTTGAAGCAAGAGACTAGTCATTCTCAATATACAACTGCATCAGCTGTACTGAACACATCCTCAGCAGACATACTGACTAGAGGACAAGCCAGGTACTCTAGTGCCAGCCTGCTGCGCTCTGGCTGTTGGCACGTCTTCCCATACCAATACACCAATCCATATACTCCTCTTTTGGGTCATCCAGATACTCTGGAACATCCTCTGAATGATCATTGGTGCTGCCACTTGCTCAACCTCTTTTGTCTTCACCTCTGCACTGGACTTCAGACCTGCTACTTGAAACCAAGTCAATGCAGAGAATTGGCTCAATTCTTCTGTTGCTGTTGTTGCATGTGTTCTTGTTGCTGGTTTTGGCTACTGTGATGAGACAAGACTGCCCTCTCTGGAAGTTGAAGGTATAACTCAGAACTGTGGAGTGGGACTCCAAGTTTCATCCTTTCTTCGTTCTGTTATTCGGCTTGCACAACAATCCATCCCTTGTGTTTTTAAACATCCCCTTCAGAAAAAGGAATGAAAGTGGGCAGAATTTTTTTGTACCATCAATCAAGTAGGTGGCACACATGCACTCTTTGGATGAGATGATGTCTTTCTGCAGCCTTGCATTACTAGCCAAGTGAAAGATTATGGCCCTCATTATGGACTTGATGGTCAAGACTGCCATGCCGGTGGAGGTGGAAATTTGCCCCACTGCATGGCGGTCTCGACTGCCACATAATGTTCACAGTTGGGACCACCACAGACGGCCTTCCACCACTGCCAAGCTACCACCCTCAGGGAGCCTGACGATGGCAGAATTCTTCATCCAACAGGGCAGTGCTGCTCCGGATAAAGAACCCTTGTTCCACCAGCCATTCGGCAAAAGGGATTCTAAGGGGCCCCCCTGGGGTTCCTTGCACTGCCCATGCACTTGACATGGGCAGTTCAGGGGCCCCAGTGCAGAGCCCTATGGCGCAGGTCACTGGCCGGTTTATGGGCAGTGATCTGCGTGATGGCTGCTGCTGAACCCCCCCGCACAGCAGCATTGATGCTGGCTCAATGTGGAGCCGTCGGCAATGTCCTGGCCCAGCATTCCACTGAGCCAGCCGGCGGAAACACTGTTTCCACCCGCCGGCCCATCGGAATGTTAATTATTTTGCCAGCAGGGTCTCAAGGGAGCTGGCGGTCTGTGATTAGACCTCCACCATGAACACAGCGTGGATTCCCGCCGTGTTCATAATGAACCCCTAAGTTCTCAACCAAGGCATGTGCTTCTGGGTTTCCGTTTACACCTGCAAGTGCAAACCTTGTTTTGCTGGTACTGTAGCAGGTGCAAAATCTGGTTTCCTTGGCCCTTCGTACTGTCCTCTTTGCTAACTTAACGTGTGAAACCTCAAAAGGTAGTAGCATTGAAGTCAGGCATTTGACTGGGCCCCATTTGACAACATCCATTGTCATTGCTTTCCCACCACCTCCTCTTTGAATGGCATAGTCATTGATCTGTCTGTACTTCTCAAATAGATGCTGCAACATGCAATAGGTTGAGTTCCAATGTGTTGGCACCTCCTGTATCATGGCTTTAACTTATATTCAGTTAGCACACTGAATAATCAGCAACTGCTTCCGGGCTGAAAAAGAATGGCTGAAAAGAGTTCAGATTAATCTGTAAGTAGTCAGCATTTTGCTAATATCTTCTTTTTTGAGAAAGCCTTGCACAACCTGGTTAATGCAGTGCACCAAACACAGGACCCTGATATAGCCACCGTCAGCCACGTCCTTGACTATGTTACTGCAATTGTCTGTTGCAAAACATATGATTCTGAGACCTCTGGATCTCAGCCATTTAGACACCTGTCTGTTAAATTTTCCCAAGATGTTTGCAGCTGTATGTGATTTCTCCATGGTAAATATGGCCATTGTTCCATGCCACTGAACCCTCTTAAAACTTTCTTCAAGGGCAAGCTGTGTAGATAGAGTTTGCTTTACCCCTGCAAAAGAGATCCAGTGTGTAGCGATGCACATGTAATCTGTCAATTGACAAATGGTCCACATGTCAATCATCAGGTGGATAATGTAGAGAATACTTTGCTGCAAAGCTTGTCCAACCAATTGCAGCACATGGTGATGCAACACTGAAACAGCAAATCCTGCAAAATAGGTTTGACTTGGAAGCTTCCACTGCAGGCAGATGACTGTCACAAATTCTAAGACTCCTACTCCTTCTAAAAAAAGAAAAAGGGAGGAGGTCCAGTACTAACATTTATGCCAGCTTCCCATTGTGCAAACCTGTGATTGGGTGGTTGTGGTCATAGGGCCCCTCCTTTCTAAACATGCCCATAATAGTGGCCTAGATTTTGTTTTTTTGGGAGGCCACGGATGCAGGTGACTTTCGAGAAGTAGGGGGTGGAAGATTTAATGTGCATCATAGGGCAGTCACTGTATGATGTGCTTTCTCCATCTGACTCTGTCTTCTTGTGTCATTGTGAGGTCGCTGAGAAAGGTGATTCCACCGCACTGCTGGAGACAGGGCTACTTTGCATGATGATGTCATTCTCTTCTACCACTGTGATTGGACTTGTAGCTGATTTTTCCCAGTACTCCTCACCTTCACCACCTTGACCTCACTCAGCAATTTGTTAAGTTGCTCCTCCCACTGGATTGCATGATGTTTTTTCATATGGGTTGTTTGGTCTCCAGCTCCATAATGTGAACTAGACTTACCTCGAAGAACACTTGTGTGGCAAATTAGGCATATTGCAATGTTCCGTTCTTGTTTGATAAGCGTAAAAAGGTCCCAAACTGGGGAAGAGTACTTTCATAGTCAGCCACTGCCAATTGCTGAAGAAGAACTGGAGGTACATGTGTGTGTTGTCCCTTTCCTCTCTGCAAAGCATATTTCTACTGAGGTAGGGGTTGGTGCAGGTCTCTGCTGGGGCTTTACAATATGGGAGCTGTGGTGGTGCCTGTGCCATATCCCTTGTAGCATATTCAATATTAATGTTGGACTCCTCTGTACCGCAATAACTGGATCATCCGCGTCATCCTCCCAATCATCCCCTTCCATAATTCTAAGGCTTTCAGGAACTTTTCTTTTCCCTTGCATCTCCTGCCACCTCCGGGAGTCTGCCAGGGTCCATATCATTATCATCAAAAGTGGTGCTTGGAGAAGATGATGGATTAGTACCCTTTCCTTTCCTTGCTGGAGATCTGGGAACCAATGGTTCTAAAAAAGAAGGCTCATTCTCGACAGGGAGCCAAATCTCCTGTTCTGTTCCAACTTCAGGAAGGTTTACTATTCCTGGCTGCGGCTGCTGTCCACTCTGCTCTGTTTTCTGAAATGATTGAGTACTACTTTGAGAAAGGGACAAATCCAATTCAACGTCACTGCTCATTGGCATCACAATGATTGTAGTGGCTGCTTCACTCACAGACATGGTCTTGGGCTTAGGTTTGAGAGGGTGATGTGGGAATGCTGCTACCAGGTTCCTCCCCGGATGCCAGGGCAGTAGGCACATGTTTCTCATAAAAAGTTGTAGTCAGCACACCACTGGTGGAAAGCTGCTTCTTTTCAGTAACCACTTTCTTGGGAGCAACTTTCTTTACGGCCATCTTAAAGCTCTGAGTTGGTGGTAGCAATAATCTGCAGAAGTGGAAGAGATTGGAGGACTAACATCACTGTACAGGCCTTTTATTTGGCAGTACAGTGGGTGATGTCTCTTCTTTTCTTGTGCACCTAAAAGCAAACCCGAAAGAAAAACATTTAGGCCCTCACTACAACCCTGGCGGTCGGTGATAAAGTGGCGGTAATACCACCAACAGGCCAGCGGTAACAAAAATGGAATTATGACCACAGCAGAAACCGCTCAGACAAACAGCCACTTTAACACACCAACAGCCACAGCGGAATCAACAAGCTCCACGGCGGTAACCGCCAACAGCTAGGCGGAAGACAATGTATTGCCCACACTATTATGACTGGCATATCCACCTTTTCCGGGGCGGTACCAATGACATCAAAAGTCTGACAGAAACAGATCTCAGAAGTCAAATGACTCACCTGTGGAGACTCAGGGAACAACCACGACGCCATGGAGCTCAAGTTGCACATATTCTCCATGCTTATCTACCTTCTGCTGCATTATAAACATCAACGCCGGCGAAGATGACCACGGTGAGCACTGCTGCATATCACACAAGGGAGGGGGGAAGAAAAAGAGAGTGACACACTCACGCAACATGCAACACCCCCACCCCCAACACCATACACACAAACAGATGCAGTAATATTACATATTCTCCCTGTACCCCTCTGGAATAATGCAAGGACAAAATGATTTGAAGAAAGTGAGTGTAATATGAAAAAATACTAGGATTAAGGACATCAAAATCCACACGTATATACATGTCTACAAATGTAGGGACACTGCCCAGTCGTCAATGTCCGTGGGCCACAGGGCCACATCACATAGTCAAGGCCCCACCTCACTCCTGTTACAACACATAGAGAACACTGCAGGGGCATTAGGTAGAAAAAACACAGGCACCTCAGGGGGATGGGGAATGGGGGGCACCTCACCCGGAAGATGGTAAAATGCCACTATTCCTGGATGGGGCTACATTCCCATTGCTTGGTCCTGGGGAGTGCAAGGCCACAGTCTCTCAAAAGGGTGGTTTGCCCATTGCTTGGTCCTGGGGAGTGCAAGGCCACAGTCTCTCAAGTGGGTGGTTTGCCCACTGCTTTGTCCTGGGAAATGCAATGCCACAATCTCTCAAGTGGGTGGTTTGCCCACATGCTCTGGAGAGGGCAATATGGCCTGTGCTTGGTCCTGGAGAGTGCAAGGCTACAATCTCTCTGGTGGGTGGCTACTTCCAATGGTTCTGGAGGGGCATTGTGACCAGTGTGCTTCATCCTGGTAAGGATGGGGTGAGTGGATGGCATCTCCACTGGTTCTGGAGGGGGAATTGTACACAGTGTGCTTCATCCTGTGAAGGATGGGGTGAGTGGATGGCATCTCTACTGGTTCTGGAGGGGGCATTGTGCCCAGTGTGCTTCACCTTGGGAAGGATGAGTTGAGTGGATGGCTTCTTCCACTGGTTCTGGAGGGGGCATTGTGCCCAGTGATGCAGATCTTGGGGAGTACAAGGTCACAGTCTCTCACCTGGGTGTCAGGCCCACAGGATTTGCAGGGACCAGGCCACATAACAGCCCATGGATGTAGGACTACATACTGCCCGCGGGCGTTGACGGCTGTTCAGTGGTGGTAGTGGCAGTGTAGGTGTCAGTGCTGGCAGTGGTGGGAGGAGACTCCAGCCCTTCCCCTGCAGCCTCGGACAGTTGTCTACTGGGGCTGCTGGTGGTGGTGGTGGTGCAGGTGTCGGTGCTGGCAGTGGTGGGGGGAGGCTCCAGCCCTTCCCCTGCAGCCTCGGACGGCTGCCCACTGGGACTGCTGCTGCTGGTTGCGGAGCAGATGTCGGGGCTGGCAGTGGTGGGGGGAGGCTCCAGCCCTTCCCTTGCAGCCTTGGACAGCTGCCCAATGGCGTTGCCACTGCTGGTGGCGGTGCTGACAGTGGTGGGGGGAGGCTCTAGCCCTTCCCCTGCAGCCTCGAACAGCTTCCCACTGGGGCTGGTGCGGTGCTGGTGGCAGTGCTGGTTGCAGTGCTGGTGGCGGTGCTGGCAGTGGTGGGGGGAGGCTCCAGCCCTTCCCCTGAAGCCTCGGACAGCTGAACCACCATGGTTGTTGGTGGGGGCTCCGACTTAGTCCCAGCACCAGGCCTCTTGTCCTTTTTTCCTGCTGGTGCAGGCCCCTTGCCCTTCCTGTCAGCAGCTGGGGATTGCCCTTTGCCCTTCCCTATAGCAGCTGGCGGTGCCTCCTTGCTCTTCTCTGTAGCAGCTGGGGGTGCCTCCTTGCCCTTCCCTGTAGAAGCTGGTAGTGCCTCCTTGCCCTTCCATTTAGCAGCTGATGGTGCCTCCTTGCCCTTCCTAGATGCTGCTGGTGCAGGCACCCTTTCATTGTGGCTGCCTGTTGCCCGGGATCCTCTCTCACCTGCTGTATCTGTCAACACTACTGTGGCCGTGGACTGGGTGGCTGAGGGGCTCATCTGGGTTCTGACCACCTTGACATAAAGGATGGGGAAAGTGGTAGGGAAGAGATCAACAGTGGAGAGGAAAAGCTTCCTAGGGACATTGGGGCAGGAAGAGGGTGAAGGTGTGGGAGTGGAGGAAGAGGAAGTGGTTGTAGGAGGTGTCTGTCTGCTGATTGTGGGTGCAGGTGCATGGGCTGGCTGCTGTTGTGAGGTGGATGGCTGTTGGGTGTCTGAGTGCTTGCGTTTGTGTACTTTGAGAGGAGGGGGTACAGACACAGTGGGAGAGGACACAGGGGACGTGTGCATGGATGTGGGGATGGTGACTGCCAGTGAGGGGAGTGATGGTGGTAGTGGATGAGGATGTAGTGCATGCAGGTGTGAGTATAGACACTACTGGGAGGGAGGTGGATGACGAGGAGGAGGGGGGCACAGTGGAGGTAGTGGATGTTGGTATGTCTGATTCTGGATGGTGTGTGTGTGAGTGCATGTGGCATGATGTGTGGTAATTGTGTTTGCCTGAACCACTGCTGTGTGTTGTCCTTGGTGCATGCTGGTCTGCCTGTGTGCTTGGGATAGGTTGGGGTTGAGGGGAATGGGATTGGGTAGAGGAAGTTTGAGGGGGAGGCTAGAAACAGGGACAATGGCTGCCATCAGGGAGGAGGCCAGAGCTGGATTGATCTCTGTTGGGATGCCATGCCAAAGTGAATGCCCTCCACGAATGCATTAGTCTGTTGCAAATTGGCTGTCACCAACTGGATGGCATTCACAACAGTTGACTGCCCAACAGAGATGGATCGCAGGAGTCAATAGCCTCCTCACTCAGGGCAGCAGGGCTAACTGGGGCAGGGCCTGAGGTGCCTGGGGCGAAGGAGATGCCCACCCTCCTGTTGAGTGGGCATGGTAAACACACTGAGGGGCTGCTGGGAGGGCGGTGCTGGTACGGGGGTGGCAGCTGTACCGGCACAGAGGTGTCCGCCACTACCAGGGAGCTTTCATCTGAGGAGGTATCACTGTCCAAACTGTCTCCTCCAGTCTACACCATGGTACTCCCCTCGCCCTCCGTCCCACTGGTGCCCTCACCGTCAGTGGATTTGGCCTCTTTGGCCCTGTGGGATGCAGCTCTCCTTGTCGCTAGTGCCTCTGCTCCTCTTCCAGATGATGCTAATGCACATAAGGACAAGGTGACAAAACAAAAAGGGGGGGAGAGACAAACGATACACTTGGTCAATGGAGGCAACACCACCACTATTGGCGTACACAGCACACTCACACAGGGAACAGCCCTACGCACTAGGCAATGCACTAACAGTCACAATGCTAGTCAGCAGCTTATGGGCATGGACAGCTAATGCCAATTGCAGCATACCTGAGACCAACAGACCCCTGCCCAGTAGTGGATGCCTACTAGCTTGGTTGGAGGTATTTTACATCAGGACCCTGCCCAATATGGGACCTTCACTGCAGTGTCCAGCCTTGCCTACGGGCACCCACAGGCCCACATCCCCCTCCCGGATACCACCCCACCAGCCATAAGTTGTGATGATAGCTACTGTACTCACCCCCTTGTGGCTGCTGTGATGCCCCCAAGCGCCCATCCAGCTCCGGATAGGCCACCACCAGTATGCGGGCCATCAGGGGCATCAGGGTTTGACAGGCACCCCTTCCTCATTGGGAGGCCATCCCCAGCTGGGCCTCCATGGTCTTCCCTGCCCAGCGTCTCAGGTCTTCCCACCGTTTACGACAGTGGGTGCTCCGCCTGCTGTAGACCACAAGGATCTGCACGTCCTTTGCGATGGTACACCATGTACCATTTTTTTGATGGGCTGTGACCTGCAGAGAAATGCACATAGGAAAATGTATGAGTCAGACAGTCCTGCCTGTTACACTCATGGCCCACAATAGCCCTCACATCCTCTTACACACAGACATGGCCCACCATACATGCAGCACGCTTGACAGTGCTCTTCCACCATTCCACCAACCCCCACTGCACGAGGCCTTCACACATACCACTCCATGCATTCATGCCCCATGCATCGTGCTCATAGTGTACTCACCTGTTGGTCTGGAGGCCCATACAGCATTCAGTACTATGGCAGGACCCCATCCACCAGTCGCTTCAACTCTGCCGCACTGAAGGGAGGGGCCCTTTTCCCAGTGACACGAGCCATGGTAGGTTCCAGACACAGGTCACAGCAGCACATGCAGTGTAGGTCCTCTCCTGTTGAAGGTCAGGTAGCAAATGAGTGACCAGATAGAAAATGGTGGTCACGTCCGCGGCGGTGTGTACCGTCACCGCCGGCGTACATCACCATTGGCCACTTTAACCCATAGGGCCCAATGTTAACAAATGAGGAGTTGCACTGCAGTTTTCAACCACCTCCCGGAGAGGTGCACAATGTCTGTGGAATTACCTCATTTCCACATGTCCTGAAGAATTGAACAGGTGTTCCGAAATCGAAAGACCTTTCACTCTATGAATGTGCAGCTAGTGTGCCTGGCGGACCAGTACATCTCCCATGTCAATGCTAAGTATCCTGGGTCTGTGCATGATGCCTTTATCCCGAAGAATAGCAGCATCCCATATGTGGTGGCTCAACTCCAGAGGCACAGGGTGTGGCTAATAGGTGAGCCCTGGTTCCCACCCAGTGGATGTTGGTGTATGGGTATGGTGTGGGCCCTAAGGGTGAGTGTGTGGCTAACAGTTGTCCCTCAATATTTGGAGGTGACTTTGGTTACCCCAACCTCTCATGGCTACTGACCCCTGTGAGGAATGTCAGGACAAGGGCAGAAGAATGTTACAATGAAGCACATGGGTGAAGAAGAAGAATCATAGAGAGGACATTTGGCCTCCTGAAGGCTAGGTTTCATTGCCTTTATCTGAAAGGTGGTTCCCAGTGCTACTCACCCAAGAAGGTCTACCAGATCATCGTGGCATGCTGTATGTTACACAACCTTGCCTTACGTCGCCAGTTGCCTTTTCTGCTGGAGGACGAGGCTGGAGATGGCCGTGTGTCAGCAGTGGACCCTGTGGACAGTGAAGATGAGGAGTCAGAGAATGAGGATGAGGACAACAGTAGTGCAATAATTCGACAATACTTCCAATGACACACAGATAAAACAGTATGACTTCACATTTAAATTACTGTTTTGTGTTTGACATTGTCACTGGCAGGCTGATTTTTCCTCTTCTATGGCCACTCACTGTACCCTTTGGCATCTCTATTTTCAGATATTTGTGCCACACTATTGCCCCTGGTGTGTTGACTGCAGCCAACTACAGGTCATTCCTATGTATACATTACTGTACAGCTGTATTGCAGTGTTTATACATTGTTAAACAAATACATCGTTCAATCATTTGACAGACTCCATACTTGTATTTTTTTCAAATGATGTTTATTTAAGTACTAATAAGTAGAGGGGGATGTGCTAAGGGTTGGGCTGATGGTGGAAGAAAGTCCAGGATAGAGTCCAGTCTATGTGGATCAGAGGTGCATTGTCCAAGGGGGCATAGGAAGTGGAGCAATGGCAGTTCAAAGTGGACAGGGTAACAGAGCGGGACACAAGGGTTACAATCAGGAGAGTCTTATTTCCTGGCGTGGGTCTTGGCAATAGTCTCTGGCTTCTGCCTGGATCACAGTGACCGTTTGCAGGGTGGTTCTCCTTCTGCAGGGTGAGGGGTGCTGGTGGACTGTTGGTCCTGTGGTGGGGCATCCTGTCCACTAGCGGCACCGGAGGTGGAGGGATGGTCATCAGTTTGGTTAGTGGTGGGGTGCCACTGCCTCCTTCATAGTGTTGCCCATGTCTGTCAGCACCCCTGCAATGGAGACCAGGGTGGTGTTAATGGACTTCAAGTCCTCCCTTATCCCCAGGTACTGTCCCTCCTGCAGCCGCTGGTTCTCCTACAACTTTTCCAGTATCTGGCCAATCGTCTCCTGGGAATGGTGGCATGCTCCCAGGATCTTGGTGAGTGCCTCCTGGAGAGTCGGTTCCCTGGACCTGTCCTCCCCCTGTTGCACAGCAGTCCTCCCAGCTTCCCTATTGTCCTGTGCTTCTGTCCCCTGAACCGTGTGCCCACTGCCACTCACCCCAGGTCCCTGATTGTCCTGTGTTTGTGGGGTGGACTGGATTCCCTGTAGTGGTGGACACACTGCTGATTGACGTGTCCTGGGGAAAGAGGTATGGGCCCGCTGGGTATGTACTGTGGTGGTGTTTCCTGAGGGGGGAGGCTCTGTGGTGGCATGGGACTGTGCCTGGGTAACCGACTTTACAGAGATCCCTGATGGGCCAGGTTGGTCATCCAGATCCAGAAATCCAGAGCTGCTGTTATCACTGTGGCCCTCTTCTGGGGGGGGACTGGATGTTGCAGGTACCTATTCTCCGGTGTCGTTGGCTGGGGGACCAGAGGGGATGTAAATGCAGTGTTATTGTTTCTGCGTGTGACATTGTGTGTTGCCCTCAAGGGTTGTTATTGCCCTGGCAGCTTTGCCTTGTGTGAGTAGTTATTTGGTGGGCTTGCTGTTTCTCTCTAGTGTGCATACTTTAGTGATAGGTGTCCATGCAGGTCTGTGATGGGGTCCATGCATTGGTGTTGCATGCAGTGCTTGGTATTGGGAGGGGTGAGTTGTGATGGTGGGGTATGCAGGAGGTGGTGGAGTGATGGGAGTGTGGCAAAGAGTGGGGGTTTGTGATGGCATGCAGGTAGGGCTGGTGATAGTAGTAAAGAGTTCACTTACCAGAGTCCATTCCTCCTCCTGCCAGGCCCTCAGGATGCATGACTGCCAAGACTTGCTCCTCCCATGTTGTTAGTTGTGGGGGAGGGGGTTGGGGTCTATCGCCAGTCCTCTGTACAGCTATTTGGTGTCTTGCTGCTGTGGAATGTACCTTCCCCCATAGGTTGTTCCACCTCTTCCTAATGTCATCCCTTGTTCTGGGGTGCTGTCCCATGGCGTTGACCCTGTCCATGATTCTCCGCCATAGCTCTGTCTTCCTAGCAATGGATGCCTGCTGCACCTGTGATCCGAATAGCTGTGGCTCAACCCGGATGACTTCCTCCACCATGACCCTCGGCTTCTCCTCTGTGGTGTTGTTGTGGTGCCATGGGTGTAGTGTAAGTGGTGTGGGTGAGGGTGTGCGGGGTGATGATTGGGGTGTGTGATGTAAGGTGCGTGGATGGTGTACAGGTGATGGTGGTGTGTGGCTGTGGTCTTGTCTGTGGTCTTCCTATCTGTCTTTTGGCACTTGTTTGTATTCGTAAAGGGTTGTGGATTATGTGGGTGTGTGTTTTGTAGTGGTGTGGGTGTGGTGTGTGTATGGGTGTCAGGTGTGTGTAGTTTGAATTGTTCAATTTGGTACTGTTTTGTATGTGTGTGTGTATGTTGAGCGCGGTATGTAGCGCCAATGGTTTACCGCCATTGAATGTCCGCTGCGGTGAATCGTGGGTCATAACGTTGTGGGCGTAGTTCTGTTGGCGTAACAGTGTGGATTTTGCTACCACCACTCTATCACTGACCTTTGGGGTGGAGGACTTGTGTGTGTGGCTGTATAGTGATGGGTTGCTATGTATGTGTGTCATAATATGGGTAGCAGTGATCCGCTGCTACGGCGGTATATTGGAGGCAATCAGAATGGCAGTAAGTGGTACCTACCACCAATGTCATAATAAGGGTCTTGGTGAAGCATGGTCTTTTTGCAATTTGAATTAGTACAGCAAAGCCAGTATTAGTGTAGTTAGTTATGTAGATAATAATAAATCAACCACTTTTAAGCCAAACCACACAACCCTACCAAAAAAGTTAACTTTCAATCATGATAACACATTTTACTGATATAGTTCTATGCTTTATGGCCATCTATTCTAAAGGAGACACCTGGGGAAGTCAGAGAAGTGCATGGCTAAATGAATTAAACTTAACAAATTAATGTTGTTGTGCTCCTATGGCAGACAATGTGGTTCAGTGTGGTCCAGAGAGTTATGGAACAATTAATCATTAAACATGAATGATGCTCATGTGTCTGCTGTGCACCAGAGACAGGTGTCCAGGAATAAGTGGAATTATACCTGAATGCTGTTGTGCAGCTGTGTGCCTATGGTGGATTGATGGATCGATGGATGGATCGACCGATTAATCGAGGCAAAAAGCAAAAATATATATATATAACATAAAAAATAAAAAATATAGAAGTAAAAAATTAAAAACTAGAATAAAAAATAAAAAAGTTAAATACAAAATAAAGAAATGAAAATAAAAACAAAATAAAAATAATAATACATTAAAATATAAAAATGAAAAATAATTTTCATTTGTATGGTAGGATGAGTAGAAACCTATTGTGTGGCAAGGAGGCACAAAATAAAAAAAATCCAACAAATATATGCAATATTATATAAGCACTGTTCATCATATTCATACTATACTTATACTATAATGATCCTCAAGCATATTACTAAACTGATATCACAGCCATCCATGCAAGCCTATGGCAAAGGCACATTGACTAGATGCAGAAAATGGCTGCCAGACACATGGTCAAACAACAACAGCAAACAAGGAGGCATGAGGAACAAAGAACCCATGCAAGTCTACAACAAAGTCACAGCAGCTTGATGCACAAAATGGCCAACAGCCACATGATCAAACAACAACAGTGAGCAAGAAGGCATGGGGAACAAAGAACACATGCAAGTCTATTAGAAAATCATACTGGCTGGCTGCAGGAAATGCTCGTAAGCCACATGGTCAAACAACAACAGCAAGCTAGGAGGAATGGGGAACACAGAATAAATGTAAGCCTATGGCAAAGGCACACTGGCTGGGTATACAAAACAACTGTTAGCCAAAAGGTCAAACAACAACAGCGAGCACAGATGCATGGGGAACTTAAAACACAAGCAAGCTGATGGCAAAGGCACTCTGGCTGGATGCCCAAAATGGCTGCCAGCCACATAGTCAAACAACAACAACGAGCAGGGATCATGGGAAACAAAGAACACATTCATGCCCATAGACACAGAATACAGAAAATGGCCCCTGGCCACATGGCATGGAGAGCAAAAATAAATGAAGGTCGATGACAAACACAAACATGCACACACACACACACAGTCACTGGCCAGAAAAAGGAGGCATGTGGTAACACTGAAGACAATACTACCAAGTTTAGTTATGCAAAACATAAAAATGAACTGAGCTATAAAATGTTCCAACACACACCCTTCTATGGCTTGAAATATTACCCACTTATACAACTGTTGCAGAAAATAATGAAATGCAAACAATAGCCAACATTTTTAATTTAATTGAATTCAATGCTATCCCTGCCCTAAATGAAGTTTTGAAAACATATACCACATAAACATTTCTTTCATGCACTGATGACTACTAGTACTACTGGGCATACTTGCTAGCTGGCCCGTTGGAAGTCTAGGCCGCTTTTTAAAATAAACATATATTGAAACGTAAGCAACATGGAGAAAGGGTACTAAAGTGTGCAACCTTTTTCCTTTACAAAAGCTGAAAAATGAAATGCAAAATAAATAACTAGGCCCTTACTTAAACTCCAGGCCATCCACCACAATGAAATGTAAAACTAAAATAAAAGTACAAAGAAATACTGGTGCATCTCCTATTAAACACACCTTATACAATAGTTTTGTTTAACTGACTTGTGTGAGATCACAAAAATAAAGGCCCTGATTTAGATCTTGGCTGTATTACCACCAAGCTGTGTTGGTGGTGGGCCTGAACACCATCAAGTTGGTGGTTTACCGCATGCCGCATTGAGATGTATTGCGGCTAAGCTGACGCCGCAGCCTCCAATGCCAATGACTAGGTCTTCCGTCACCATCTTGAAGGCGGAATCCCACTAAACCTATTTAGATCACACATTTGTGCTGGCAATATATCAGTGGAGGGCCCATGATGGCAGGAGTCTGTCCTTCAGCCCCGTGCAGTATAGTACCATGGCTGTGGCCGTTGGTTGGATGCAAGTATGCCACACCTGTTGTATATTGGACAATTGAGAACATCTGCAAAACACACTCTGAAACAAATCCCATTCTAGACCTTGATCCTTTACCATTCAACTGCAGCAGATCATTCAGGCACCCTTTATTTCTAACCGGGAGACAGGTTATGGTTTTGTTTTATTTTCCTTTCCCTCTGAGTTTTTTTGTACAATTTTACTTAATTTCATTATGTTAGAAATGGAGTCTTTGGTTGGCAGTCAGATCACCCCCTGTCCAAGCAAGGACCCTCACTCTAGTCAGGGTAAAGGAGAATCACCCTTACTAAGTAGCTTGGCACAAGCAGGCAGGCATAACTTCGGAGTCTACTTGTAAAGTATTTGTACCAACATACACAGTAACTCAGTGAAAACACTACAAAATGACACAACACAGGTTTAAAAAATAAGTAATATTTATCTGAACAAAACACGACTAAATGACAAAAATCCACCATATACAAGTTATAAATTAAAAAGCAAAAAGAGTCTTAAATCCTTAGAAAACGGTGCTAACGCTGTTAACAGGAAAAAGTACCTGGGTTGCATCAAAATAACACCGCATGGGCGAGTGTGCGTTGAAAAAGGCCAGTGATGCGTCAATTTCTCACTTGCAAGCGAGACCGTGCGTCATTTCTCCTCCTGTCAGGTTGTTGAAGTAAGCCTCAGCAAGGCCTACTAGTGCAAGGGGTTCACCTTTCTCTGCACAAAGTCCTCAGACCATGTAGGAAGAAGTTGGCACAGAAACTGGAATAAAAGACAAATGTTTATTAACCTCATGAGGTGGTACTACAGTTCAGACAGCACCCTTGGGTAATGTCTGAAGAAGCACACTGAACTGAGAGAGCATGGTCCTTTTATACCCACACAGGGGCTAAAAGGAGATGGTACAGTTATGGAAGCAAGACTTGTATACATGTAAGGTCATGTGGAAAATGCACAGTCGACAGGTAGGAGGAGCTAACAGTTTCCAAGGACTAACAGCTGCAGACCTTACTGAGCATGTGCGAAAGTAAGAGATGCTAAATATAACTTGTCACTAGGCAGATTTCAAGAGCAGTTAACAGAAAGGTAGGACAGAGCACATGGTGAGCCCATGGCAGCATGTAGCAGAGAAAATGGCTGCGATGAATACAAAATGGATTCCGCAAAATGTTCACAATAGTTACTAAATACAAGATGCCTTCTGCTAATGCTTAATCTAATCACTGCTAAATTACAATAGGGTTGGTGGGCTTTGCGTTGTTTTTCCGCACCAAGCAAAGTTTGCATCGAAAATCCTGCCACACAGTATTAGAAAAACTGCGCTATGTGGGTTGCAACTTTATCAGCCTCCGTCCGGGGGTGCTGCATGTAGTTTCTCCAGCTGCGTGCATCGATCTTCCAGCCGTGATGCAGGTGGAGCATAGATTTCAACCTCAAAGCCGGTGGTGCATTGTTTCTCAGCGGCGTCTCAGAAGCTGCATCAAAATTTGCCCTGCACGGCAGTCTGTGCTTGTATTTTTAGTCTTGGTCTGCGAGCTTCACCCTTCAAGGCCCCAGGAACTGGATAGGACACAACTTGGCAGGGCAGATGGCCCTGAGAATTCTACAACAGGAGGCAAGCTCAGGACAAGCCCTTGGAGATTTCTTCACAAACAAGAATGCACAACAAAGTCCAGTCTGTGTCCCCTTGCACAGGCAGAAGCAGCAGCTGCAGGATAGCTCCACAAAGCACAGTCACAAGCAGGGCAGCACTTCTTCTCAGCTCTTCAGCTCTTCTCCAGGCAGAGGTTCCTCTTGATTTCAGGAAGTGATCCAATTTTTCAGGGGTTTGGGTGTTCTTCCTATACCCATTTTGGCCTTTTAAGTAGGCTTACTTCAAAGGAAAGTCTCTCTTGTTTATGGAATCCTGCCTTGCCCAGGCCAGGCCCCAGACACACACCGGGGGGTTGGAGACTGCATTGTGTGAGGTCAGGCACAGCCCTTTCAGGTTTAAGTGACCATTCCTCCCCTCCCTCCTAGCATAGATGGCTCATCGGGATACGCAGGCTACACCCGAGCTCCCATTGTGTCACTGTATAGAGAGAGGTGCAAACAGCCCAACTGTCAAACTGACCTAGACAGGGAATCCACAAACAGGCAGAGTCACACAATGGCTTAAGCAAGACAATGCTTTACTTTCTAAAAGTGGCATTTTCAAACACACAATCTCAAAACCAACCTCACTAAAAGAAGTATTTTTAAATTGTGAGCTCAGAGACCCCAAACTCCACATGTCTATCTGCCCCCAAAGGGAATCTATGCTTGAATCATATTTAAAGGTACCCCCCATGTTAAACTATGAGAGAGAGAGGCCTTGCAACAGTGAAAAACGAATTTGGCAATATTTCACTGTCAGGACATATAAAACAAATTAGTATATGTCCTATCTTAAACATAGACTGCACCCTACCCATGGGGCTACCTACTGCCTACCGTAGGGGTGTCTTACATGTAAGAAAAGGGACGGTTTAGGCCTGGCAATTTGGTACACTTGCCAAATCGAATAGGCATTTTAAAAACTGCACACACAGACACTGCAGTGGCAGGTCTGAGGCATGATTACAGGGCTACTCATCTGGGTGGCACAACCAGTGCTGCAGGCCCACTAGCAGCATTTGATTTACAGGCCCTGGGCACCTCTTGTCCACTGTACTAGCGACTTACTAGTAAATCAAATATGCCAATCATGGAATGCCAATTACATACACATTTATTTTAGGAACACTTGCCCTTTAGCATTGGATAGCAGTGGTAAAGTGCCCAGAGTAACGAAAACAGAAAAAATAGAGTCCAGCGCATCAACAACCTGGGAAACAGAGGCAAAACATTAGGGGAGAGCACGCCAAGGATGCCAAGTCTAATACACTACACTCATTTAAAAAAAAAAAAAGAAAAACTGCAATAGCAGGGTGAAGGAAGTTGAGTTCTGAGCTGTGATATTAAGCCAAGTCAGTGGATAACAGGTAATACTATGACTTAACTCTGGTTCCCGCAACACCCAGGATTGATTTTCGTCTTGGTCCAGCAGCAGCAGGGGTATCATCGCCATGATTGGGTTCATGTGAGCAGTGAAGAGGAAAAGGTGAGTTTTGTGTTCATATAGCTCCCTATCCACCAACTCAGGTGAGGAGGTTTAGCCGCCACAGTTTTGTCAGCAGGACTGCACATCATTATTGGTTTGGCAGTAAAAGGGTCTATGATGCCGTCAATGCAGGCAGTGAATCATGGCAGTGCAGTGGGCCATCTGTGGTCTTTTGCCTATAAACCCATTGACATCTAAATACGGCGGGTCTGCAATCATGGCAGAGGGTGAGTTTACAGTCTGAAAACCGATGGCAGGACCGTTACAGCCAACTTCTAAATTAGGCCCAAAGTCCTTAAATCTAAGATTATATATCCAGCAGACAAATAGAGTGATCCTTCCACATCGAAATCCAAGTGAAAAGTGACCATAGATGAACAAAGCAGTGGGAGGAGCCTGCTTGACAGAAGCAGGTATTTGGGGTCTCTGGGGTACTTCCTTCCATTGGAAAAGAAAATTCACTTGCAAACATATTTTTGACCAGATTTAACTGCTTCTGGTGTCGAAAATGTATTCGAGGTGCATTGGCACTTGCGAGCAGCACCGTATTAGTTACATCAAATCGGAAGCCATGCAAGGGCGTGTAAAATCTTTTGGTGCTTGCTAGACACCTTAGACTATTGTAGCACTCGCAAGTGAGTGCCAAAAACTAATCTTGAACGCACAAATGGAAAAATAGCTCCACTTCACACCAAATGGTGGAATTTGGGAATTCTATGTATTGATAAGTTCCCGAATTCCCCAAACTCTGCTAGCGAAGTGAAGTTTTGTGCCCAGGACACTTTCACTTTCCCTAACTCAAAGACTTTCAGGACATTTCCTTATCACTTGTCTCTTGTGGTAGGTCTCATACACGCCCTGGTTCCAGTTCATGTTGAGATCATCAGAAGGGAGGCTTGGAGAAAATGGTGGAGTACTGTTTCTTTTTCTTGCTGGTGATCAGGAAGCCAATGGTTCAATATTGAGAGCTACCTCTTGTTCGGTAGGAAGCTCAACCTCCTGTTCTACTCCTAATTCAGGAAGATGTATTGTTGGCTGCATCTCTTTTTGTCTACTTTGCTCAGCTTCCGGTGATGATTGGGTCATTTGCAGCTGAGACAAATCCGATAGAGGTGACTTGCTTGTTGCACTGTGCTACTTTCTGGTAAATAGGCCCCATAAAATTTTGTAGCAAGTGACTGTATAGAGTCATTAAGCCATTGTTGCTGCTTTAAGAGAATTGCTAGATGTATTTAAATTTTAGTGTACATGTAAATTTAACCTGGACCTACTACAAACAATGGTGCTCCCTTCATCTATACTGATTTGTCTCCACTATTTGTGCTCCTTTTGCTCCTTTTGAGATGACTCAGCATAATTTCCTCTAGCAGTGCATTTTACAAATATAGAATTTGTAGCTCAGTCCCAGACCCCTCTTGTTTATGTCCCATACTTTAACCAAATGTTGTCAGAGTTCCCACTCTATCTCTTCTTCAGAATAGTGGACTTTTGAACATTAATTAGTGTTGGAAACCTGGCGAGCAGGTGATGTAGGAAGGGAATGGATGGGAGCAGGATGATTCTTAGTTCTATGGATGCCAGAGAAGAGTTCAGTTTGTGTTCACTTAATCTGATGAGTTGGCCTCCCCGCAAAACAGGCTTCAGGTAAAAGTAGCATAACAGTGACATATTTAGCAATTCGTTTTTGTGCTTTGAAAACTTTCTGTGTCCCTGTATGTCACAAATGAGGTGAGTTAGGCGACTCTTGGAGTTAATTGTTGTCCTTCTTCTGGTCTTCTCAGGGCCACTAGTGATGTGATTTTACTTTTTGAGGATGCCATCCATATAAATAGTGGCAGCTTATGGGTGGGCAAGAGTACATTGTCAACACAAAACATGTTTGTTGAGTTCCTTTCTCCTTCTTATGCTAGTGTTTTTCCTGCCTAGTGAAACATTCCTGAAGGGAGGCCTGGTATCAGCACCCTTTGTGTGTGCACTGTTGAGTGCCATTAGAAATGCAAGCTGAGCAGGTTCCAGCTCCACCTCACCCATCCTGGCAACATAGTCCAGTTCCCTTAACACCCAGCAGCACTGTCTAGTACAAATATAATTTCAAGGTTGACTGAAAATCATACCCCAGGTCCAGCAGGAATGTTACAGCCAGGCTCCTGAAAGCTTATGCTGCACATTGTCAGTTGTTCTAAAGGTGTCATTTTCATGCTGATAAATTACATTTCAAATTTTGCATTATGGCAGATGTAGCATTATTATCGAAAAAGTTCAATAAGCATCCGTTTTGAAATTCCATGACTGGTTTTAACAATCATCATGATTAATGAAGTTAATAACTACCACCAGAGACCTACAAATACTTAGCCAGAATCATCCACACCCCATCACTCACCTATCACAACACACAGACCATCAACCAATCACCCACCCAAAGAACTCCATCAATCAACCATCCAAACCCACAACCTCACCCAAGCACAAAACATCAAACTACCCTCACCCAAACCCACACCCTCATTCAAACCCAAAGTTCCACCCAAAACCACAAACCTCAACCACAATAGTCCAGGGAATAGAACTCTGCTCTGCTGGTAGAGTTTTCAGAATTCAGGCCCTTCACCATACGTGGGGTAGAGCAGAGTTCCAAAAGTCCACACTATGGAACAGAGCAGAGATTGTTCGTGCTCATTGTTGGAAAATGGGTTATTGGACAGAGCAGGTAAGTACCTACACTTAGCAACAGGCCACTAACCTCCACTTAGGTCTCAATAAATTAAACCTAGCTCAACCCTTGGTAGCTTGGCAACGATCGACAAGGCTTAACTTAGGAGACGTGTAAAGTATTTACAAATCACAAAACAGTAAATAACTAAAACACAAAACTCAATAAAAATCCAACACCAATTTATCAAAACAAATAATATTTTTCTTTTTAAAATGACACCAAAACAAATAAAATCGGATAAGGGGAACCGGAGATATGAATTTTTAAACAATTAATGTTTTTTAGCGCTTAGAAACTAATTACGCCAATCTGGTCATCTGATCGCAACTTGACCGGGGCAAAATCAAAGTTTGAGACCTACCGCCATGGAGCTCTGCTTGGCTACAGCTCACGGAAGGCCTCGGTCAAAAGTTTACTTTCGGACTTAGTCATTTTTCTGGAGATTTTGTTCAGCGGGACCAAGTCGCCAGCCCAATTCGACCTCCTTCGGACTTAGTCATTTTTTCAAGATGAAAATCCAGAAGCCTGAAGCTTGCCCTGTTCGGACACACTGCCTGGGAGGTCCCGGTCAACTTCCTACGTTCAGACTTAGTCACTTGTTTGGAGATTTTCTTCACCGGGACGAACCTGCAAGTCAGGCCTGGTCACGGTTGCGGCAAGCTGACTAGAGTTGCCGTGGCAGGTCGGTCCCTATAGGGAGCTTTTTTTTTCCAAAAGTTCCCCAAACTTCTCCAAACTTCTGGATCTTCCTCTAGATGTTCCTTGAAGGATCCTTTGAGGTCCACAGCTCACACCAAGGTTCCAGAAGGTCTGAATGCTCCTTGAGGGTGCGGACTACAACTCCTAGAATGCACCTGATGCAAACTTCTTTTTGGCCACTGGACAGTATTCAGCTGTTCAGTTTCTTCAGGAGTCAGTGCAGGGGACTCTGGTTAGCACGTTTTCACCTGTAGCAAACAGGGAGACCCACCTTCAACCAGTTGAAGCCAGGAAAAGTCCTTTTTGTGGTGAAGCCCAAGAGTGCAGCTGGTGCAGTTCTCCAGAGAGCAATGTCCAGGTGCAGGTCAGGGGTCCAGCATGGCAGTCCTTCTTCTGTAGTTCTTCCTTGTTGGAATCTGGTAGAAATCTGAGGTGTGGGTACAGGTCTGATAGTTTGTGAAAAACTGTTTATCCAATCAGGTGCAGGGTCCTTCCCCCTGTGATCATCACTTCCTGGGAAGTGCGGGAAAAATCAATCCCAGGGAGCAACATTCCTCAAAAATCCATCATGGCTTAAAGTGATTTTTAGGGGTCACATCTGGCTGATCCCACCCACTTGTTTGGCTATAAATCTTAAACACACTCTTCTCCTAATCTAATCAGGGGGGCACCTAAATGTCTGGTTTTGCAGGATGTGAGGGAGGTGCTGGGTTGCTCCAAATGTCTCTCCCTGCCTTTGAAGACCAGTTTGGCAGGCCTCCCACTTCTTGCTACCCCATCTGCTGAGGGAAGGTCTCCTCCCCCAGGCACACCTCGTTGTGTTGAGCCAGGCAACTTCACACCTCATCAAGGCAGCCTGGTTAGGCTGTCAGAGGCTGACCAATCAGAGCAAAGCAGAAAACCATTGCAGGACTGAAGTTGGCAACTTTTCAGGTAAAGTTTAAAACTCTTTACCTGAACAAGTTATATTAAATTCAACAATTGTAAGTTGTGGGACTTCTTATAACAATTAATTTGATACCAGACTCAAGATATCTGTCAATTGAGGGGACTTCATAAATTAAAATAAAGCCTCCCCATTCTAGCCTATGTAGGCCATTCACTACAATGAGGGAAAACTAAATTGGCTGTTTTACCTCACCAGGGATTATAAAATCTTATTTATAAGGTCCCTGCTTATAGCTATATGGAACCCAACCCTAGGGGCACATAGGGCACATCTTAGGGGTGACATATGTAAAAATAAGGCAGTTTAAGACGGAACTACTTTTAATTAAGTTGAATTTGCATGTAACTTTAATTTAAAAGCAGCCTGCAAGGCAGGCCTTCTTTTAATATGACACAGGGCACCTTAAAAGGGCACCTAGGGGGGCACCACCTATGCTGGGATCCCTAAACCCACATGCCCTACCATATGCTGGAACTTATAGGTAGGTTGACTTAACCAATTCTAATTAGCCTAATTTGCATACTCATTTATTACAAAGCACAGGCCCAGGGACTGGTTAGCAGTACCCAGGGCACAATCAGAGTCAGGAAAACCCCAGCAAACAAAGTGAAAAATGGGGGCAAAAAGTCAGAGGGCCTCTGCAAAGAGCCCTGATTTCTCACACAAGTCCCCCAGCCCACACGGCCAGGAGACTCAGTCCAACCCTGGGAGAGTCTTCCTGGCTTGTTAGGCAAGGAAGAAAGTGAAGAAAACTGGCTGTCCCTTTGCAGGGCCTACTCTGCCTAACATCCTCCTGTCATGGTCATGAACCCAACCCAACAGTGGAAGGACCCATTCTAAACTGAAACTACCCTCTCGGGGGGTCTTCCTCCTCTCTCTCTTCCAACTTGGGTAGTGAGGTGCCCACCTCCCCTATCCCTAACTTTCTTAGGGTGACACCTAGCTTAAGCAAAGAGGTCACCCAACACCTGAGCAACCTCACCATGACCATCAGGGTCAGGGGGCCTACTTTGCTTTTGGTCCTGGGGTCTGCCTCTGAGGCCAAGTGCAGTGATGCCATGAAGGCCAACACCCAGCAGAGGTTACTGACAGATCTCAGGACCCAGAACCACACCCTAAGCTTTGCACTGACAGGTGGCTGAGCTGCTTTAGGGGCAACTGAGGGATCCTGTTACCCCTCTTGCTGAATAGAGTGGGGGGCTATCACCTCCTGTGGCAGAAACCTTCCTTCCACTCTCCCTTCTGTCAGTGCAGGGGCAACACCATGCAGCTGGACAGCTGCCTGACTACTCAGGACTTCCTTGGGGTCAGGTGAGGCCTCACCAGTGCCAACTCTGGGCTCTTCCCCTACTGGGGCAAGTGGTCTTTGGCACCCTGGAACTCTCTTTAAGAGTGGCCTTCCCTTCCTTTTCTTCTTTCCTTTTCCTGGAGACCCCTGTCTCTTAACTATAGGGACTAGCTCCCCAGGACTTTGGGTTAACGACGCCCTAGGCGACCACCCCGTCTGGGTCCAGACTCACCTCTGGGAGGTCATTGCCCAGGATACAATCTAGTAGGAGGTCAGCACTGACTACCGCCCTAAACCAGTCAAGGGTACACTCCCCCTCTAGGGGCACTATGGCTACAGGTTTGGAGGTGACCTCCCCTGTGGCTATCCTGACTTTCCTGGTCTCGGCTGGGATTTACATGTCTGGGGTCCCCAGCCGGTCACTCACTATGGTGTGACTGGCATAGATGTGTCTCAAGCCAGTGTTAGGGATCCCATTCACCTGATTGGGGTGAAAGTGCCTACTCCCACTCTCAGAGATCACCAGCATACCATCTGGTCCTGTCTCCAAGCCCAGTGCTATGAGGACTTCATCATCTGAGGAGTCCTCCTCCATGGCTACACTGGACAGCCCAGTACTAACCACTTTCCTTGGACAGGCTGCATCGCCCCCGAAGTGACCTGTCTGTTGGCAGTGAAAGCAAGTCCAAGAGCTTTTTTAACCCTGGGTCTCCCTGCCTCTGCTTGTCAGAGTGGGAGTGGGATTTACTCCCCTCCTTCTTAGCATTCTGGGGTACAGAGGGAGTCTCTGTGGTGGGTTTACCACTTCCCTCCTTAGGCTTTTGGGGACCTGACTCCCCCTTCTTGGAGTCTTCCCCCTGGGACATGAAAACCACCCTGGTTCTTAACCTCTCATCAGCTGCCTCCCCCAGCTCCCTGGGGTTGGTCAACTTAGAATCCACTAGACGCTGGCATAACCTTCCTTGCATACAATTGGTCAAGATGTGCTCTCTCTCATGATCAAATTGTATAACCCCTCATTAGGTTTTACTTTGTTATCTTGAATCCAGCACTGTAGTGCCTTAAGTGTGGTGTCTACAAAATCAGCCCAAGACTGTGTAGTGACCTTTTGGGTGTCCCTGAACTTCATCCTATACTTCTCTGGGGTCAGACCAAATTTCTTGGTTAAGCACCTCTTCATACTAGGGTAAGAATCTGCCTCCTCCCCACTTAAAGTCAGAAGCCTATCCCTCCCAGAACTGGGGACCAACTCCCATAGAAGTAAACCCCAGTATTAAGGCTTAACCTTTCTCATCTGGAGGGCCCTCTTGAAGGCCCCTGGACACTTGTCTATGTCATCCCCCTCTACATAAGCAGGAACCACCCCCTTGGGTAGTCTGGGACAACCTCCAGACCCATCAACACCTCAACTTCTCTGTTGCTACCACCATCTCTCTGTTCAATTCTTGCCCACTTTTCCTCCTCCTGGTCTGATACCATAGACCCTCCCCTCCCACTAGCTATGGATGGGGCCCTAGCTGCTGAGATAACTGTGAGGCAATCATCCTCCTCCTCCTGGAGGTCGGAGAGGATGTCTTCACTCTCCCTTCCTAACTCTGAAGCTTTCTCTGTCTCTTTCAGCGCTACCCAGGCTTCAAGGAAATTGACCATCAGAGCCTTCCAAAGGATGTTAGCAGCAGGCAATACCCTCTTTCTGCACAACACCCTAAGCTCAGCTGCAATAAGTGTAGGTAGGCTAGCCAGATCAAGCTCCATGGTCTCCCTTAAGTTTTGTGTCACTTAAAAACAAAAAATTGGCACCAATTGATCAGTACAATTTAGTAAAATAGAAAATGAAGTAATTTAAAATTAGTCCAAATTTGAAAAATCAAAAATACTTTTGCTCTAGGTCAATTTAAAGGATGTTTAACTTATTTCACTTAAAACTGTACTGTGTCTTTAAACACAAGTTCTGGATCCCACCACTGCGCACCAAAAATGTTGGAAAATTGGTTATTGGTAACAGCAAGTAAGTACCTACACATAGCAACAGGCCACTAACCTGCACTTAGGTCCAGTTTGATCTCAATAAATTAAACCCAGCTCAACCCTTGGGAGCTTGGCAACAAGCGACAAGGCTTAACTTAGGAGACATGTGAGTAAACCATTTAAAAATCACAAAAGAGTAAATAAGTAAAACACAAAACACAGCAAAAATCCAACACCAATTTATAAAAACAGATTATATTTTTATCTTTAAAATGGCACCAGAAAGGATAAAATCAGATAAGGGGATTTGGAGACATGAATTTTCAAATAATTAATGTTTTTTAGCGTTTAGAAATCTGGTCATCTGGTCCCACCTCGCCCTGGGCAAAATCAAAGTTTGAGGCCCACCATGATAGGGCCCTGCTTGGCTACAGCTCGCGGGAGGCCTCATCAAAAGTTTACCTTTAGACTTAGTTGTTTTTCTGGAGATTTTCTTCAGCTGGACCAAGTCGCCCGTACAGTTCGACCTCCTGGAACTCTTCCTCGGATACGCATCGAGGTAGCCCTCTGTGAAGATTTTTACCTTCGGACTTTGTCATTTTTTTTAGAGGAAAATCCTTTGACTGGGCCAAACCTGAATCTTGATCCGACTGAGCCCTCTTTGGATACACTGCCTGGGAGGTCCCGGTCAACCTCCTACGTTCTGACATAGTCACTTTTTCGGAGATTTTCTTCACCGGGACGAACCTGCAAGTCAAGCTGGGTTTCAGTTGAGGCAAGCCGGCTAGAGTTGCCGTGGCGGGTCCGTCCCTTTATGGAGCTTTTTTATGAATGTTCTCCAAACGTCTGGATCTTTTTTGACATGTTCCTTTAAGGTTCTTTGGAGGTTCACAACTCACCCCAAGTTTCCAGAAGCTCTGAGATTCTCTTTGAGGGTGCTGAGTACAACTTTCAGAATGCACCTGGCGTAAACTCCTTTTTGGCCTCTGGACAGTGGTCAGCTGGTCAGTTTCTTCAGGAGTTGGTACAGGGACCTCTGGATAGCATGTTTTAATCTGTAGAAAACAGGGAGTCTCTCCTTGAACCAGTTTAAGCCAGGCAAAGTCCTTCTTGTGGTGAAGCCCAAGTGTGCAACTGGAGCAACCCTCCAGAGTTTAGTATCCAGGTGCAGGTCAGGGGTCCAGCAGGGCAGTCCTTCTTCTTCTCTCATTCTTCCTTGTTGGAATCTGGTAGGGATCTGAGGTGTGGGTGCAGGTCTTACAGTTTTATCCTTGCTCCTGGATGAAAAACAGGGGGGTCCTGGTTCTCCATTCAGGTGCAGGGTCCTTCCCCCTGTGATGACCACTTCCTGGGAGGTGTTGGGTTGCTTCAAATGTCCTTCCCTGCCTTTGAAGACCAGTTTGGCAGCCCCTCCCCCTTCTGCTGACAGAAGAGCTCCTCAGAACAGACCAGCTACTTTAGTTACCAAACACATACCTACACAAAGTACTCCGGTTTTGTTTCTCTCTTTTTTCTTCAATAGCAGTGTACTTCACATGTCTACCTTGCTCGGTCTGGGATTGAGATAGAATTACTCAGAATCTGGAGGTGGAGGATGGAAGGACTCAGGGCAGGACTCCCTCAACAGCTGGTAGAAAACGTTATCGACTTCAAAGAGAAACCAAGATGATGGAGGAGACTCTGAGGCCTGAGTATATGATATCTGCATTACTGCCTCTAATGCAAAACTCCTCTCTTATATTCTTAGTCTGCATCTGGGTCTTCTTGGAACACTCCTGACTGCTCATGAAGCTTACCCTGCTTCCTTTTCTCCTTCTCCTTTGCTATATAATGCAGCTACTGTTTTTTTCAATATGCAGGCCTTCTCATAGTCCTCTCCTGCATGAACAAAACTTGGGGAAAGCGCAAGACTCCAGCTTACCTACAGGACAGGTTCAGACAGGCACCCAGGAGTTCCAGACATTCCAAGAAGAATGGAGATGCATCATCCAATTAGACAATACAGTATCATTTTCCTTTTTACAGTCATCATTTTTAGAACAGGGTGGGTTGAATTCAATCTTCATCAATTTGTATATTTCAAAACTAGAAGACATAACATTTAGGCTATACTATCTGGGGTCTCTCCGGGGCAGAATGACTGTTTGCAACGCGTTTAACTAAATTGTGTCATACTTATCCCTTCATTTATTTCCTCAACAGATTGAAGATGCTGTGCTACTCAGCGCCCCAATTAATTTTGCTATGGTTTCTTATGTGTAGTGTTTGTCTTTGTCACACCTTTCCCCAAATCCCCTTTCCCATCCATTCATTGAGACCCTAGCCCTTTTTAACTAGGCTGTGTGACTTATGGAGGTGTGACTTCATTTTATACCATAAACTTGCTGGGACGGATGCAGTGAAAGTGACATCAACTCACTGCATGACCTTCTATTTCCTAAGCAACCTAATCACCATTCCACACCAGCCCTATTACCATCAGCATTTCTGTATTGTGTGAGTGTTCTGTAAACCCTTAACCTTGTCCAACCACTCTTGAGTCTGAGCCCACATCTCCCGACTCCATGATTTCACTTCCTAAGTTTACTTTTATAGCTCCTCGCTATTGCTCAGAAGAAATTGATGTTGCTAGATTTTATTGTCATCGCAGTTATTCTTTGTTGTATGTCTAATGCTGTCATTGTGGTAGTCCGGTCTCAGTCATCCTAATGTTATGATGATATATGACCCACTAACTCTTTGTTTTCTTTCAATTCAATCTGCTGCTAGAATTTCCATAGGTGAAAGTAGCATCTTCAGTCTTCAGTGTTATTATGCTAGCCTGCTATTACTACTACCTACCAAACCCTTAAGATGCCACCTTAGGAAAAGCCCTGCAGTAAGAAGACTCTCCCTCTTCATTTATTCATGTAATAGAAGAACTATGGATTGAAGTGAACTTATTTAGTTAGTAAATAACTCCTACAGAAGAATATGTCTGCCTGTACTAGGTTTTTGTAGACAAAACAGGCAATGGCAGTCATCAATTAGTGGTCAATATATAATTGCAGAGGGCAATAGAGCAAGGGGCTATGCAAATATCATACACTATTTTGGCAGATTAAAAAACAGGCTACACTAAAAAACAGCAGTGCAAACTAAAAGACCAAAATAAAGATTTGAGGTGCAAATGAAGTAAAACAAAATATCCCCTTTAATTGTTTATAAAGAGAAAATCCTTCCTCTCCACCCACAACAGTCTCACAGCTTTCCCTATACAAATAATAACCCCATGCCCAAAAACTCCTCTGAAAAGTCCAAAGTCCATCCCAACTCTCTCCCCACCCTATCAACCCAAAACAAGTCCCTCCCACCAAAACATTATTATTAGAAAAGGGCTTAGAAGAGGCACTGTTAATAAGGGTCCAGAGCTGGTCCAAACTCTATTCACTGCTGATGAGCCGGCTCTCCATGCCATTCATTCACTGCTGTATGCGGTTCAGCAATGCCCTGTTGGACCAGAAGAGTGCAGCAGCAGGTGCAGACAGGTACCATTTCTGCTGACAACAGCACTGGTGATGTACTGGCCAAAAGGCTGGGGCTGCCATGCTGCTCTGCTGGGTCTTGAGTCTGTCTGTTTCGGCCTCTAACTCCTCTTTGACCACCAGACGCCAATATTCGGGCTGGAAGTACTCCAGCCTCTGCTGCCACAGATAGGCTACTATCTCTTGACTGGTTGGTGGTGGTTGTTGGGCAAGAGTAGCTATATTGCGAAAAAGAAGAATTGATAAGTTAAATTGTAAATAATGCTCTGAACAAACACTTCTTCAAAAGTAGGCAGTGGTGGCACAGTACTACTACATTGTCGGTCTCCTGGGTACATTGGAATTTGATGTGATTATGATTAGAAGATTCATTGGGCCAATTTTATTTGTTTACCTACACATGCCTCACATAAAAAACACTGTCTGTCTGGTAAAAAAAAAAATCAGACAGAATAACTCTAAATTAAAAAACTGTGATTTCAATTATTTTTTTTAAAGGCTTTTCTAGTAAATAAACAGACAAAATTAGTGGAAAAAATGAATTGTCTCTCATTTAAGAGGTGTAAGGCATTATGCACTATGGAATACAAGTTGCTGTGCCAAATTATTGGAGGCAATATAGCCAGCGCTTTGAATACTTTGCTACTGTCTGTAGGTGATGCAGCTGTAACTGATAAATATCTATCTTTAAATCCAATAGTCCTGCTTTTCCCCATATGCCTTTCACTGCGTTTCTACCCTGGCTCCAAAGAGGCAGATGAATAAATATGATACGTCATACATGTCATGTATACAATGTGGATATATTTATCCTGTCTGCCGTAAGTAGATGGTTGGGATAATGATACACTGCACTACAGGGAAAGGAATGGGCTATATAGATTGTATTTGGTACTTTCATAAGAGAGTATCCCTTACGCCAAACTTGAAATCAAATTGAGAATTTACTAGTCCCACTTTACTCCCTGGCCTTTAATCATTGGGCAGTAAGGAAAGGAAACTTGACTTATTCTACTGCAGAGTAAGGCAGAAGGATTAGGCAGGTAGGTAGAATGTTTGCTATAGAAAAATACAGGGATGTCACTGATCAGCGATTCATCATGTGCCTAAGATTTGGCTTATTCAGTCACTATATAGCGAAAGTCTAAAGATAAAACTCTGAACAGTTGTAAAATGAATCTGTTATGGGAATACTGCACTGCACTGCACTGCACTTCTTTGTTCATGGGTAGCAAAATGCCATGGGTAGGTAGGATGTTGATGAATCATTATTGGATACATATCTGCCTTATCTAACAAATAGAGTGAGTCAAGGGATTAGAGAACATGTTTAAAATACACCCCACTTTTAACCAAAGCTTTGATAACCATAAATAATAACACACAAAGTAAGCGAAGGATGTGATCATCATGACTCTCTACTGAAGAGTTCCCCTCTTTATTCATGCAAGCAATTATTCAATCAACTTTTCATTCTTCCTACTATATTCCCCCATAGCCACCATGATTTAAGCTTTACTTTCTCTCGCCCAGTCTTTCACCCAAATTCACAATCCTTTATCCATCCATTCAGTACCCAATATCCACCCTTTCTTTCAATCATCATTTCACCCATCCATCTATTTACCCAGTACTCACTCACACATCCTTTATCATCCACCCATGCATCCTTTCTTTTCACTGATCCTTTCTTTTAATCTTCTGTCATTTCACATTTCCATCAAGCCTTCATTTTTAGCATATATTATGTGTGCTTTTGCTAAATTGAAGATAGAAGAGGCCATAAGTAACCCAACCACTGATGTAGCTGTAATGCGGGGAGTTCATGAATCCGATCATGACAACACCCTTTTAGCTAGTGAATAATAGTAATTGTCAATAAGCAAGCATTGTGACTTACCATCTCCCGTCCCTGCAGCCACTTCTCCAACTGCTCCTGCTCCTGTAGAACTTGAACCACCTCTACTGGTCACACTGGTCAGTGTAGCTAGAAAAAAACACTTTAGAGTTTTTAGATGCCAGGTACACCTCCCCTTCTTAATTTTATTTAATCAAACAAATGCAACCACAATACCTTGTTACAATTTGGTTAGCACTGCAGTATCTTCTATCAAAAATATCAGTCTGTGCATTTTTTCGGACTCTTAGAAAAGCCAGGTTGTCAAGACAACCAAAAGCTTTGCAAAATGGAGGTACAGAGCTATAGCCTATGGCAATGATGACTCTGAATCACTGAAGAACAAGGAAGGGGTGGAATAAAAAAATGGTAATTGAAAGACTGATAATGCAGGGATAACAAGAATCAATTAAAACCTGGAAAAGGAAGTTGGAAAAAAGGGAGGCAGTATGAAAAGGGAACAAGGCAAAATGAAATCTAGTAATAAAGTGAGGAGAGGTAAAGGTTAGGGAAATAATAATAATAATAATAATAATATATAATAGGACATACTGGGATGAGCAGAGCCATCAGCATCGACACTGGTGGTCGGCTCGTCCCCAGCTCCTGCTGGACCCACCTGTGTAGTGCCCCTTTTCTTGCCCTCGGGTGCTGATGTAAGATATAAAAAAGATGAAAAAAAAACATTAGTGGTACCATTAATCTCCACAAAATTATTATATGATAGGCAATTGCAATGGCATTGTACTTAAATCTGATCACATATGGTACTAGTTTAATCGACTATAGTTGAGGTGGCTATATTCCTGAAATCTCTATTCCAAATTCCCTTAACAAAAACTACATTTGGAACTAATGCATTGCAATGAATGATCTTTGATCCTATTCTCATTTCTCACCCCTCTTAATGGACCAACCCAGTCTCCCTCCTTTGTAATGCAAATATGAATACTTGCATCACTGTGAAATTGTTTGGGACTGTAAGAGCTACATAAAGCCACAAAAAATGTTAACTCACTGATGTCACTAATTCACTCTGGAGACAGGAGGACAGAGGCATCTGCATTACAATGGCTTCTTAAATAATCAGCCAAAAAGAGTGCCTACCTGTAGCGTCAAGCACTTCCTTAGCTCTAACTGGATCACATACTAAATAATATTCCTAGCATGAACTAAATATAAGTGACCTCTTAGTGCAAGCTACATGCCATTCGGAAAAAAAGTTAGCATTGTAGAACACAAGCACAAAAATATAATGCTCTCCAAGCCCTTGAATCTCAACACCTGTCAGGTGAAGCAGGTACTGCTCACGGTTGATTATATCCTCCCAGGGGTGCGTCAGCTGCTGGGTGGTGCCCTGGGTCTGGAAGGTGGCCCTGACACACTGGCGCACCCTAGTCTGACTCAGCCGATGCTCCTGCAGGGTGTAACCTCTGGCAGTCCTGCTGCCCTATGCCAGCATTGAGGGGAAGTGGTGCTGCAAATAAAGATCAGTGCTGCCACCTCCACCTCAGAAAAGATTGGCCAGGGCTGCACCCCTTGGCAGTGGCACTACTGCCAACCACAAGGTAGGCAGCTCCTGGCTGTCCAGGGGGTGCTGCTCTTCCCCTGATCACTGGCACCGCTGTGCTCTGCCGTGAGACTGGATGAAGAAGAAAAAAATGTATAGGGAGAAGGAAGGAAGAAAAGGGAAAAATAATCAAAAATACAAAATGTTGAAAAAAACAAATACAGCGGCACAAAAATAGATGCTAATAAAATAAATAAGAATGAGGGGTATTTAAGAGGGTGGAGGATCACAAAGATAAATTTGGGATGAAAAAACAGGCCAAGCACCATAAACAGAGTGAAAAACAAGAAGGCTGCTCCCATGCAAACCACGTGGTGCCATTCACGTGGGATTTTGAACACGATTATACACTTCACATTGCGTTTGATATCACATGCAACGTGAACGGGTGTGAAAGAGAACTCTACCCGCTCGCGGAACTCCATGGAGTTTTTTTCTACTTCGTGGAGTTCTATGTGCGACTATGCGCACTCTGCCCAGGCCTAACTCAAACCCAAAGACTCATCCCATACCACCACCACACCTGAACCCACCATACAATACACACACTTACCCCAACATACACAACCGTTCCAAAATACCACACCCATCCCAGCACCTTCCAAACACCCACTTCACCCACCCAATCTCTCCTTACACCTTCCTCACAGACATCCACTTCTTTAATCAAACCCCTCATAAAAGATGCTACCTATAATTCTTAGAAGTACCTGATTTACAACAGCTCTTGGAGTGACAAAAGCCCCTTTAGGAGAAGGGACCTTTCGTACAAAGATTAGGAGGTTGGAGGTGTTTTTTTTTGCAGTACAAAACTTTTCTTTATTATAAAATTTAAGATTTAAAACATTGATATAAACATTCAAATTTAAATATTTGTTTATGTAAAAGAAGGAAAGATATAGGGCCTGATTTAGGTCTTTGTGGAGGGAATACTCTGTCATAAACATGATGGATATTCCATCCACCCTATTAAGATCCCCATAAAAGACAATGGGATCATAACAGGATTGAATTGGAGGGATGTTGGTCACTCTTTATTACAATTGTAACATGGAGTTCAGTGCAAATTTCACCAACCACCAAATCTTTGAGTTTCTATTTGTGTGAGCGACAATTAGAGTCCCCTACTGTGATTTTCGGGGGCTAGGATGGCACCCAATGAGATTTTCGAACCGTGGCCAGTTGCAGGCAGACGCACCGATTCGTGCTGGGAAGCAGCCGATCGAGTGGAAAATCTATTTGAGTAAAACCAATTCAAGAAGAAGCACCCTCTGGCACACCACATTGTGCCATTTACACTGATTTTGCAGTGCGGAACGAGTTCCCAGCACTAACAAATCAGAGTGAGCAGTGTGATGTGCAATTTCTGCTCATTCGCGGAACTCTGAAGAATCTAGTGCACTTTTCAAGAAACTCTGTGAAATTCTGCAGAGTGAAACTCCCCGAGTTCTGCCCACCCCTGGTAACAATTTAAAATCACTATATGAAATTGACAGTATAATTAGATCTTTTATTTTTAATTGGTTTAAATTTTTTGATGAATGATTTTTTCCAAATTGATTTTTGTTTCCAATTTCTGTATTTTAGCTATTTAGGAACATGGAGGTGGATCTGTCTGCCATGGAGAGTCTTATCATCATAGAGCTGAGGCACATGTGCAAGCCGAGTTGGGTAAAGCTGAGCAGGAAATCTAAGAAGAATGATTTTTACAAAGCACTTAAGGACTAGCAAGAGGTCCACCATCTACAGGTCACCTCAAAGGAGAATGAGGAGGTGGAGGAAACCCAAAAAGAGGTAGAGGTAAAGGCAGGAGAAATCCTGCCTCAAAATGGACTCTCTTGTGCACTTCCAGGACTGGGAATGATGCAGATGCTAACAAACTAAGCCCTTCTGAGCTGGCCATCCACCAGACAGACTACACAGACAAGCAGTCAGAGAGGAAAATTCAGGCCAAACTGGCAGTTCTTGCCATTCATAAAAAGAAGTTGGAACTGGAGGAACAGAAGGACAGATTGAGACTTGTACAGGTCAATATGATGACAGCAGCAGAGGTTAGGAGTCTACAGTGAGGGATGCACACATCTATCATTTGCCAAAATAGAGGGTACCTAGCTTTCTATAAGGTGATGACATTGATAAATGGTACACTCTCATCGGGTATACAAAAAGCACTGCCACCCCAGCATATGCAGAAATAAATTAGGCAAGAATGACCAGTTCCTGCACATTAAGTCCTCCTCCTCCTCAGTTCTTGAATTCTGCAAGAAACTGAAGACCTTGCTCTTCTCCTCGCCCTGACCCTGGCTTAGCCCACAAAGTTCCTTCTTCATCACCAGGATACCCTCTGGGATGAGTTGTGCACCATACAAATACAAATAACATAGCACGACATAGTGCCTCTATATGGTATCAAAATACTCCTGACTCTGGAAAAAAAGGTAATTGGTTCATACACCCTAATGAAGGATGCACAAAGTCTGACATTTTGTTTCACTCCAGAAGAATACCACAAGTATGTAACACATACACAACAGGCCCAAAAAATCTTTGGTTGATTTTGTATGTATGCCACGGAAAACATTGCTAGGCTGGGTAAATAGCAATACAGTGAACACTTATGATGGGTTATACAGTTTGGTTATGCAGGAGCATATCTTGAGTAATTATTCTTCAGAGTTCCACCAGCATCTAGTGGATTCCAATCTTAATGACACCAGACAGCTTTGAAAGGCAGCTGATTTGTGGGTGTGCACTAGGATGTCTAAAATGTCCCAGGACGGTGATCCCAAGAAAAGGGGGGGGGGTTAAGCCTTTCCCAGGGAAAAGAGGAGAGAAGCAAGAAAGAGAATACAAAGAAAGAGTTCTTTCAAGAGCCATATAAGTCTGAAGAAGAGGGAAACCACATACCATCCCTAACCACTGTATGGTAGGTATACAGGGAAAGGTATTGATCCACCAAAGGCGGTGCTGTTCTATGACTAAACAACCAGGTCACAAGAAGGGAGACTTTGTATTTTTGGAGAAGCTCAATACTGGTGGGCAGTTTCAAGGCACTGCCAGTGTAGGGACTGAGGTGTAAATTTGTCCAGGGGTAAACAAGGGTTGAACTGAACCCACATTATTCTCTGTGAGTGGGATGGAAATTGAAATAATGGGCACCCTGCCTCTCAGCTTGGTGAAGAGGAAATACAAGATGTGGAAATGATTAGTCAACAACCTCTACTGGCCCATGATGCACAAAAAGGTAAGGGAGTTCTGTTGTTCCTGCTGCACCTGCTAAGCAATTGGCAAGACAGGTGAACAGCTCAAAGCTTCCCTTATACAGCCACCAGTGGAGAGACATAGCATGAGAGGGTTAATATTGCTGAGGTCCAAGTCCCCATTACAGACTCAGGAAATAGGTTCATCCTTGTCATAGTGGATCATGCAACTAGGTACCCTGAATCCATACCTCTTCGACCCAAAAATGTGGTAGGTAGGGCTCTACTTGGTATCTTTACCAAATTAGGGCTCACCAAAGAGGTCATTTTAGATGGCAGAACATAACCAATTACTTCAGTGGGGTCTCATCCAGTGGCTATCTGGCTTTGAGAGAACTTTGGTGAATGCAGCTTACAACCCTCACTCAGCTGGAGGATTTCCATTTCTATTTCAATGGCTAAGTCAGAAAGTAAAATATTTGGCTTAAATAACTCTGCTTGCCGAATCGCTGAATCTGACACACTTCACCGAAGTCTGGCTGAAATTGCACCTAGGTTGTGGTTAACTGGTAGTAGTAACTACAGTTTGACACTTTACTATTTCTTGGCATGTTTTGCCTTTATTTCTTTAAACATTCATATTGTTGGTTTCTCTTGTTGGATTTTATGGTGTTGTGTTTTACTTTATAACTGTTGTGTTACTGCTAGATGCTTCACACAGTTTCTTAAGTTGAGCCAGTGTGACCTGTGCCATAGCAACATTATAGAAACTGTGTCTTATCGTAACAAGTTATGGCCTTATTCTTTGTGGTAGAATTCCATTCACCCCAATTAATAATCCACTTTCTTATGTTCTACTAGTTGTATACTGGTAGCTGTGAATTTTCAATTGAAATGTAAAATTGTCTCAGCATAGAATAATTTATTTTACATAACTGAGTGCTTCTTAAAGAAAACCTTCAGAAAATGGAATCACAATTAAAAAGAAAACAGTCAGGAATTCCATTGTAATACATTTTTGGAGGTAGGGACCCATTTTTTAATTAAAAAATACCATGTGTGACTATAAAATCAGGGTTAAAGAAATTTAGAGTCAGTCTCAGTGAGACACAGACCACACAGGGTGTTTATGTGGATAACAATGCATCCACAAGTAATAGTTCAAAACATATTGCATTTACATATATCAGATAATAAAATTATTAAACTAAGAATTCTTATCCATAGTTTAATATTTTGCAATTATCAATAATACTACAGAAAAAGAGTGTTGAGACATCTGGTTATCTAACAAACCTAAACCAAAAGAACTTTGACATTGCTGGAAACATATTTTTGTTATGAATTAGATTAAGGAAATGAGGAGGTAATGCAGATCTGCATTAGAAAATGTCAGTAACAAAGCTGGAAACTCAATAAAACCCACAAGTGAACTACTGAAGAAATGTAGTATTCATTTACCACAACCTATAGCAACCCAAGCTCAGCCAATGCAAAATATGGAAACAATAGTGAACTGCAAACACCAAATACTTATTACTTACCAGCAGTTTCTAAAACACATTTATCAATAAGTATATTAGGCAGTCGGGAATTAACATATAACGAAGTTACGATGAGTGCAATTCAAAGAGCAAGCAGCAAATAGCGTACCACAAGGTTTTTTACGCATGATGCAGAAACTGAACATTTTGAGATCCATGTGCAGAGCAACTATTACACAGAAAATGACGGGAAACTAAAATCTAATTTAGACTGTTATACAAATATCTTGGTTGGACATTAGCAAAGCCTTGTTGCAGATATCCACCGAGTTTTTAACACCTTAATGGACCCGTCACTAGAACAACATTCAATGGGAATCCAAAACAAACAATGCAGTTTAAGGATGGCACAGTTCATTCCATGCCGCCATTGGAAAGAAGACTCCAACTGCACTATGCACAGGTGATTTGTAGTATCCTGATCCTGAAGGTTTACACATTATAAACATAATTCTTTAAACATTAAGGGTTGTACTATCTAACAGTGCTAGATTGTGCACTGGCATAGTATATTAATTAAATCAAGTAAAAACACCCTCAACATGCTCTGCAAAACCAAACATTAAGAAACGCACAACTAAAAACTATTTTAATTTACCATAATTAAAATTGACAAATTCATAAATATTTTGCAAAATTCAGAAGATGCCGAAATGCATTCTTAGTGCTTTGTCATTTGGTACGCCTTGATTTGTGCTATTGAAACATTCAATAAGCAAAATAAATGCAAATGTTACCTCTTAGAGTAAAAGAGCAAAGAGCAATGCAGGAACGTAAATGAAAGTGTGTTGTAGCCAGGGAGGAAACCATATCCTTTAGTGGGATTGATAAGCCCATATTTACACCAAAAATGGACCGTGTCAAATAGGGAAGTTTTAGAACATTCCTTTCTGATGATTCTTTGGTCACTTTATAATTTTACTTCGATAAAGAGGTGGTCCTATAAAACACAGTACTGTTTCTATCAGGTGAAATACCACCTCATTGACCGGCCATTGCAGGTATCAGGTCTTGAAAGTGGAATATGCAGGACGCTAGATTTCATTGCCAAAACAACACGTTTTCCACAAATCATTTTCCACTTACAAATTCCATCTGTCTTGAGCAGGTGGAGTTTTTTGATCCGAAAATCAAGTGGTAACATTGGACGTCGTATTACTGGCTACTCTAACACAACCTTCAGTGCCATTCCCATTAACACCTGCACGGATACAGACTGGTAACGAAATACTACCCCTCACTTCCTGCACTATTAAATCAATTATCATACAATTTATTTTTAGGAGAGCAACAAGCATGAAACTACAATTTAAGTTTCTGACACTGAATAAAAATGCTTAAAAAAACAAAACAAAAAACAGATATACAGTTTTTAAAACCAGCAAGGTAAACACTTTCCTCACCCATTTAAAGTTATTTTGCTGATTTGGTTTTCTAAATTTATGAATGTAACCGTGAACACCTAATTCAATTCTCTCTAAAGTGAATGTCATAAAATGGAAGAAGCTCAAGTAGTTTATTTCGGACCCTACAATACAATACAGGACAGTTGTAAAGTTTAATCTCTTCAATAGCTCTTAAAACGTCTAGCGTATTCTGCGTTATGATGATGTCGGCATTGTGTGTGAATGCTTAAATAACTGGTATTTCTGAACAATTTTATTGAGGAACAGTAATCTTAAGATTCAACATCACTGACAACCTTTATTGTTTTACAACCTCAGATTGGCTTTTATGTGTGTATTGTTAAGGAAAGGTTGATAAATGGAGCACTACAGATATTCTAGAAACTGTTTTTTGTTGAGAAGGTCTTTGGTGTGTTTATGCTGTAGAAAAAAAACATGCCTCATGATGGACCCTACATTTCGAGCTGTGCTGGTGGCTGAAAATTACATTCTGGCCACATTGTTGAATCAACATTACAAAGTCGGCCTTCAATCCATGCTTCCCTTAGGTGTAGACTTTAATGCATAATAAGGAAGCACTAATCAAGGAAGTGCCCGGAGGAACAGATAGCTAATAATACAGCTCCGATGCCTGCTGGTTCTGATACCACTGCTTTTACATCCTATCCCAAATAAGATTTTGGACACGGTCGCGCCACATAAATATTGCATGTTGAGTTTTTTAGGCTTACTTAGGCTCAAGTTTCTGAGACTTGAACAGTTTAAAACATAGCAGTGAAAATTATATTTTTGGAGAACATTATTTCTCGCACCAGCTGGAAGGTTAAACACATCACATGGAAAAAACAGAAAAAAAAAGCAAGTTTAAGTTGGATGTATGATGCACTGGAATAAATTGAACGAAACGCAATAATTCTTGTCAGAAATAACTATTTTGACTTGCTTATGACACATGTAAGCATATTTTAATTCAATGTAGGGCCTGATCAATTTTTATTAACTGCTAACTAATTGCAAACTGGTTTATGACTGCAAAAATACTCTGTTCTATAAGTGACAACCACAGTTAGTAGAAATGTTAGCTATTTGGAAATCTAGACATATTTTCTATTTGCGAATCAGAAAATACGATTCACAGTCCATATGTACTATAGATTTGCAACTTGGGAATTGGAAAACTGGCATTTAGCCCTCACAAATTATCACCAAATTGAAGCAGAGGTTAATTCATGAAGGAACTCTCCAACCCTAGCTCCAGCACCAACGACATCGCACATTCACAAGACCTCTGCGACTCCCTTTCCACCTTCTTTCACAGCAGGAACACAGACATCCACAACAGCTTCAACAACAAGACCCCAAAAGCAGCTACCAAAAATTCCGACTCACCACCCCCCAAACACACCAACCTCCTGCTCTCCTGGACACACGTAAACAACGCTGACACCACCTAAGTAATGAACACCATTCATTCCGTCTCTCCATCTGACCCCTGCCTGCACTACATCTACAACAGAGTGAGCTCCATCATCGCCCCCCAACTCTGTATGATCATCAATAGCTCCTTCGAGACTGCCACCTTCCAAGAAAGCTGGAAGCACGCCGAGATCAACGCCTTACTCAAGAAACCCAACACGGACCCTAAGGACCTCAAAAACTACTGGCGCATTTCCCTGCTTCCGTTTCTGGTGAAGGTTCTCAAGAAGATCGTCAACAGGTAACTGACCCACACCCTGGAGAAAAACAACACTCTGGACCTGTCCCAATCCGGCTTTTGCAGCAATCACTGCACCGAGACCACCCTCATCGCTGCCACCGGCGACATCCGGACCCTCCTGGACAAAGGTGAAACTGCAGCCCTCATCCTCCTTGACCTCTCGGCCGCCTTTGACACCGTCTGCCACCACACCTGCGCACATGCCTCCATGACGCAGGGATCCGCAACAAGGCCCTGGACTGGATCACCTCCTTCCTCTCCGACAGAACACAGAGAGTCCGCCTCCCTCCATTCCTATCCGAAGCCACCAAGACCATCTGCGGCGTATCACAGGGCTGCTCCCTCAGTCCGACACTCTTCAACGTCTACATGGCACCGCTCACCAAAATTGTCCAATCTCACAACCTCAACATTGTCTCTTACGCCGACGATACCCAGCTGATCCTCTCCCTCACCAAGGACCCCGCCACCACCAAAACCAACCTCCATGAAGGTATGAAGGCCGTTGCCAACTGGATGAAGAACAGTCGCCTAAAACTAAACTCAGATAAGACATAGGTCCTCATCCTCGGCCCCACCCCCTCCGCTTGGGACACCTCCTGGTGGCCGCCCACGCTGGGAGCCACACCAATGCCCACCAACCATACCCGCAACCTGGGTTTCATCATTGACTCATCGATCTCCATGACCCAACAAGTCAACGCCGTCTTATCCTCCTGCTTCAACACCCTCCGCATGTTCCGCAAAATCTGCAGGTGGATCCCTACCAAAACCAGAAGGACAGTTACCCATGCCCTCTTCAGCAGCAGACTGCACTATGGCAACACTTTCTACGCGGGAACCATGGCCGCTGTCCAGAAAAGACTGCAACAGATACAGAACTCCTCCGCACGCCTCATCCTCAACATCCCCCGCCACAGCCACATTACAGCCCATCTGAGAGACCTACACTGGCTCCACATCAACAAAAGGATCACATGCAAACTTCTAACCCACACCCACAAAAAATTCCATATTGCCTGACCAGCATACCTCACTGATTGTCTCACCTTCTACCCCAAACCGTCAGCTCCATTCTACCGACCTCACCCTCACCACCGTCCCACGCATCCACAGTACAATAACCAGCGGCAGATCTTTCTCCTACCTCTCAGTCAAGACCTTGAACACCCTCCCCATTCACCTACATCAGACCAATGACTTACTGACCTTCAGGAGACTCCTCAAGACCTGGCTGTTCGAGCAGTAGCAGCTCCCCCCCTCAAGCGCCTTGAGACTCTCACAGGTGAGTAACACACTCTACAAATGCAATGATTGATTGATTGATTGCATAGGACTACTGTTGACCCCGGGGTGATTCATTCCTGAAGCAGCCAATAGAGCTAGCGCTTGCTGCACTTCCTGTGAAACCAATTTCCTAATACAGTGGTTCCCAACCTGTGGTCGGTGGACTCCCAGGGGTCCGTGACACATTTCCAAGGGGTCCGCAGGCCTGGGCTGGGAGGAAGGCAATTCTCCAGTTGGGGGCCTCTGACAAACACGTGCGTGCTGTTTTCATTTTTATTACTTCCTTTGTTGAGCAGTTTTAAACGCACTGCAAAGCTTCTTGTACTGCAAAAATAAAAGCGTCAAGCTAACTCAAGTGATTAATGTATCTGCTGGAGAGTTTGAACTCAAAGGTAGTGCAGATGGCTACTATGCCTGCAGTAAAGCATGTGTATCATGGAAAAAACAGTATTTTATGTGCATGGCACAGTGGGTTACTGCTTTTGTCACAGAGATTCTTTTGTTACTATGCAGTTCATAATCGTAATCTAGCACAGTGAGCTGTGAACTTCCATTAAAGATCTGCATGCAAACAGCATGGCACAGATTAGAAAGTTGTTTTTTTCCTAGTCTTTCATTTTCCTTATACTGCTAAAAAAGGTTTGTTGTGTAGAAATACATTCTTATTGCTAACGCAGTGCTTAATTTGTGCTTGTTGTTTCCGGTGCTGAGCACCAGCACTTATTTTTGAGGGCCGAGGCTTATTCTTCTGCCTCAAGAATTTGCTGCGAGCAAAAGACACATATGGGAAAGACGGAGGAAGGGAAAAACGAAAAAGCATCACAAAGGGAGAAAGTAGAAAGCTGCTAGTGAGCAGAAGTGGCAGGGAGTGGCTTTATATGGATTGAAGGGGCCCGAGATGGCTTCAGGATTACGCCGCCTCAGTATTCCATGTACCCACATTTAATTGCAGCAGACACGCGTTTAAGAGGAGGGCTTTGGGCACCAGCACCTTTTTATTTACAAATTAAGCACTGTGCTAACGTCATCGCTAAACACTGTGCAGTGTTCTGAATCCTAAGTTTGTGCTTCTCCGGACCAAGCACTCCTCGAAAATGCCTACCAGTGTGGATGACATGTAAATCCTACACCTTGTAGTCCCCTGTAAAGTGCCCTGACACCCTACAGTGGTATGAGAGGTGCTACAAAACAAATGAAGTACATGTGACAGAGAGGCTAGGGCGAGATGAGAGGCCTTTATGGTTTACTTCCTTTCCCATTCACTTATTTATTTGAAAAAGCTTTCTCAGATCTTGCATACCTAAAAAATAAAAACAGAAATCGCTCCGTAAATGTAGAATCTGACCTGAGGATTCACCTTTCCTAAATAAAACCAAACATTGAAAAGGTAGTTGCCGAGATGCAGCGCCAACCTTCCCAAGAGAGTGTTTTAATTTTTGCATATTTTTTCAATACAAAAGAATTTTATCTTTAGTAATTTGAGTATTTGTTTGGTGTGTACTTGTTATATTTTTTGCGAATTACTGTTTGAATGTTTGAAAATTAAATCGCACAAATTGCTGGGGGTCCCCGGCTTCCAGTAATGATTCATTGGGGGTCCACAGGAGTCAAAAGGTTGGGAACCACTGTCCTAATCAATTCCTCTTGGGAATTCTGAGCACCTTCGATCTCTGACATATTATAGTCTATCAAACAAAATAACTTTAATCAGTAAATCATAGGTATTTCTTCAAACGCATTTTGTAATCAAGCAATTTCCTAAATTAATATTTGCTGTTGCCAAATATTTTTTGCTCAAGAAAGTGCTTCTCTGAATTTGTTAACCTTGGACAAAATCACCTTGATCATTGCTAAAAACGCAGCTGTTCAGGACGCAACCTATGCAATTCTGAAATATCCACAATACAAGCCCTATATCCTGAAAACGCAGAGCATCGGATGCAGTCTGACAGTACGCATTAGCCTCAAGAATGATGGTTCCACTGAGATGATGCTGAAATACCCATAATACAAGCCTTACATCTTGAAGAAAAAGGGGTGTCGGATACGCACAGCATCAGCCTCATGAAAGGTGGCTGTGCACATACTGAACTAGTGCGCAACTGAACATGCCTGCACTCGAATGCTGATTTTAGCTTGTGTGATCAAAATATTGGTAGGTAGGCCTGAATTTTAAAAAACTGTCATTCAAAAACACTGGCCAAAATATTACTTACCTAAACATATCTGGAATACTTTAAAAAGCGGCAATTATGCACATTTGGTTATGAACAAAACACTTCTTTACATGAATTAATCCCTTATCAATATAAAAAAACAGATGTACCACATACAATTATTCCCTCAAAGAAAACACCTGTAAATTGAGTTTATCTTGAAAACAACATCCTAAGGAATAACAACATTAAATCTAAGCATGTAATAATTAAACAATTAAGAAAAAATACATATTTACAAAAAGAAAATTAACATCAGGATACTTATCTGCTCAGAAGCAGCAAACAAAAGAGGGAGAGTATGGAATGCAGTGTCTTTATAAAGACTGGAGTGTTCTGTTTTGATTTGTGGTGTCATTGTGTTCTAATATTGGACCTTTAAAAGGTTGCTTTTCAGAAGGAGTGAATAAATGTATTAATCCATAATGCTAACCTACTGTCTTGCCCTACAATTTAACTCAAAATAAATATTTGAACAGTAATGATATATATCAGAGCATCTGGTAAATGTATTCAAAATTTTCTTTAACAGTGATTATTTTATTTTTATCATATACAATCAATCATCAAAATATATCACAAATACACACATCACCAAAGAAAGATCAAGCTGCCTGAAAGTCAATAAAGGGTGCAATCATATATTCACATCCTCCTTCGAAGGTGTACAACACTGGACAATTAAAACAGGCAATATACTTTTTGGTGGAACAAAATCCTTTACATGGTCACACCTTTATCAGGACTGTCCACAATAACAAAATATGTCACAAAAGATTAACTTTAATTCCATGTATTTCTTGTACAAAAATCCGAATGAGCTGATCTCAGTGGGGCCTTTCACATAAGGAGTCAGTCGACATCATAAGCTTAGGAACATCAGGGAATAATAACACATACCACTCCTACGGAGTCTGGCAACAATATCTGCTCAGACAAATTATATAAAATGTATTTTTCTTGAACATAATTTTTTTTCTTTTTTGAAAGGTGAAAGATTAACAATATCAAATCCAGCAGTGCTTTCATCAAAATGATATTTGCTTAAAAACACGCAAACAAACATTAAATGCTATAGTTGCATGTATTTATTTAATGATGACTACTGTAGTTACTCCATTGACCTCTTCCCCCCTCTGCCCATTCACTCTTGCCCATAGAGTAGTAGTGGCAGCCGTAGTTCCATGCTCCTCTGAAATGTGTCTCCTAGTACTAAGGGCCACATGTACAAAGATAAAAATTTGAGAGTCGGAAATTGCGATTTCATGTGAATCGCAATTACCGACTCGCAAATCAGAATGTACGAACAAATAGCAGACCAATTTTGCGATTCAGTGCCGAGTCACATCTCAATTTGTAAAATTGCAAATTGTGATTACCTAAATTGCACATGGGGGTATAACTGAATTGGAATTTGCGACCCGGAATCGCAAATTGCCACTGAGTCGCAATTGGCAAACGGGTGCAAAGGGACCGAGAAATTACAATTGCTGGATGATGACCTCAGAACCAGAAAGTGGCTCCCATGGAAGTGGGAGGAGTCTAGCCAGGACTTACAGCAGAGCCACATCCAGCTGAGAGGAGCAACTGCAGCCATGGCAAGACAAACAAAGGAGGCAAACACTGCAGGGAGGAAGAGAAATCTCAAATTCTCAGGCAAAGAGTTGGAGGTCCTCCTTGAGGGTAGTGCTGCCTACACCATGAGGTCCTGTTTGGGAAGGCAGTAATGAGTGTCCCTGACTCACAAAAAAATAAAATCTGGCTGAACATGCATGGTAAGATCAATGCCATTGGGGGCAGTCACGACTCCATCAAGGAAGTGTGCAAAAGATGGTATGATCTCAGGTCAAGAACCAAGGAAAGGTTTGCAGAGCGGATGAAGGAGGCGCATGGAGCAAGTGGGGGACCATCCACAGTACCACCACGCACAGACATTGAACCATGGTGGAGACCACACTGGAGCCAGAGGCTGTTGTTGGAATTTGGGACAGTTCAGCACCAAATAGTTCCATGCCTATATGCCCACCTCATGTTCAGTGCATTGTGGGTAATTCCATACATTAGTCCATATTTTGAGGAATTATTATTTTGATAAGCCACACATCTGAGAGGCACTGACAGTGTAGCCCCTGTATCCCACAGGTCTCCCTCAGGTATCCACTGTTGACCCCAGTGTGGAGGGAGGTGATGAGGCCACCATGGCAGCAGACGAGAATGTCAGCATTTCCGCAGAGGAGTGCAACATAACACCAATTGTTCCCCATGCACGTGAAACAACAGAGGACACAGATGTGGACAATGAGCCAGTAAACCTGACTCCCGTGCCACAGATGGGTGAGAACCAGCCACTGAGATCAGCAGGGTGTGGGCATAGAAGGCGTGGTCTGACGCATGATGCAGGTGAGGAGGAGTTCAGTACACAACTATTCCTGGGACTGGAGGCATCCCTACTCAGCAGTCAGCACCTGCAAAACAAACTCTTGTGGTTTATGAACCAGAATCTACTCCAAATACAACAGACTCTCACACAGGGATTTGGTAATGTTGAATCACAATTATCCACCATGAACACCAACATGGTCAACCTCACAACTGTCCTTATTGACCTATGTAGGGAAATGGTCGCAGATCGGGCCCATGTAAGGCGCAATGAGCACAACACAGCTGCACAGTTGGACTGGCTCAGTCAGTCCATTGGCTGCCTACCCACGACAACCACATGCCTGTCAAGGCGCACTGTCACGCTCCAGGTTGAACTAGGACATTTTGCTGGAGATGTGGCAAGGTGACTGGGCCGCATTACTGCTGCTGTGGACCTTATTCATATCTCCCAGCCAGCAAGAGGCACTGGTGACACCCCTCAGGACAGTGAGAACTTATCGAGTGTGAGCAGCATTTCTGCCTCAGATACCCGCATCCTGCATAGTAGCAGTGTCTGCCAGACATCTGTGGACCAACCAGGCACAGGCCATGGTGGTCAATGCTGTAGGAGGGTGTGATGTTTTGTCACTAGGTTTATCTTAAGGCACATGAGTGGAATGTGTTAGGTTTTGTTACAAAATACTTGTTTACTGCTTGGTATACACCACAATTTACATAATGCACTTCTGACATTAAAGGATATTTTTGTTTTGCACAACCTGGCTATGTGTGTCTTATAGTTGTGAGTGATGTTACAGTTGGCACATACCTGCCAAAGTAATGAGTTGCTATGTGATCCAGTCTCCGTCTGCCCTCCATTGCGATGCTACCATCACGAGGCTGTCATAGTGGTGGCACCTGCCCCTCATCCTCAGAATCTATGTCATCTAGGGTGAGATGTAGCCCACATCTGGTTGCTATGTTGTGTAGGATGGCACATGTCGCCACAATCATGCATGCAGTCTTTGGGGCATACTGGAGTGCACCTTCACTTTTGTGCGGGCATCTAAAACGTGACTCCAACATTCCAAAGGTCCTTTCAATGATGATTCTGGTGCACCGATGTCCAATGTTGTAGCGCCTCTCATTCTGATTAACAGGTGTTAGGTATGGAGTGAGTATCCATGGATTCGGAGCATATGCACTGTCACATGTGTAACAAAGCAGCAGATATGAGCCTGGCTTCACATGGTTTTGCAGTGACACGTATTTATGACATTGGTAGGTACTACACAGTGCCTAATAAATATTCATCATCAATCTCCCCACGTTCTAGGCGTTGGTGTATCCCACTGTGCCTGAAAATGTATGCATCATGTGTGCTCCCTGGAAATTTTGCCACTATATTGGTTATGACAGTATGGGCATCACATATCACCTGGATGTTGAGTGAGTGAGTACATTTCCTATTGCAGAACAGATATTCCAGAGTTGCAGGAGGACATGTGGTATATGTGTTCTGTGCACACACCCTATTACATGGGAAAAGTTTGCCATTCTGTAGATGTCAAATTTTGGGTTGTGTATTTCCTCCGTATTCCTGGGAAGGTAAATGTATCTAGACATGTGTGCGAGTATGGCATCTAAGAACTGTGTAAAGAATTGTGACAGGGCACTTTGGTCAGCCCACCGGCAACAGCAATCACCCCCTGGTAGCTACTTGAGGCCAAGAGGTGCAGTGAGCAAAGCACTTGCACATGTGTGGGGATGGAGCTGCTGCGCAGGGTTTGGCTTTCTAGCTGAGGTTTTAGCAGTTCAATGATCTCTAAGATGAGTGTGCTGCTCAATCTATATTTTTCATATATTTCCTCCTCAGTCTGTTGAAATATGGTCTGCCTGGTTCTGTATATCCTCTCCTGTCTCTGTCTCCTCCTCCTCTGTTGGGCAGCCTTGACTCGCCTCCTCCATGAAATAAAATAGAGTGCAGCCATTTTGAAAAACCCAGATACCTTCTGGGTCTGCTTTTATACTTTGGATCTGCTTACCACCTGTTTGGAATCAGGGCTAATCCGGGTGTGCAAAATGGCCTATTTGCGAATAATCACAATTTGCGACTGCCATGTACATTCGGTTTGCGAGTCGCAAATTGTGATTTCCTATTTTCGAGTCCCAAAATCCAGTCGCAAATGTTTGCGATTCGGTAATTGGTCGCATTGCTAATTGGGACTCGGTAATGGTATTTGTACACACCATTATACGTTTTGGACGGTTGCAAATAGCACTGCGACCAATTTGTGAGTCGCAAAACATACGTACATGTGGCTCTAAGTGCTGTAGACATTTCATGGACAATACCACTACTGAGGACACCTCAATCTCTGCAACATTAACTCACTCTGTGGTTGTAGCATGGCCAGTTAGCAATTTCTCAAGAACTGATGTGAACTGTACCAGACCCTTTGAAGCATCCCCATTGAAATGCGTCAAAGGGTCAAAAAGTGACACAAATCCAGCGCTAAAAAGTATAAATACGGGCCTTAATATCAACAAAACAGTAAATAAGTAAAACACAACACACAATAAAAATCTGATACCATTTTATAAAAATAGGAAATATTTTCATCTTTATAATAACAATAAAACAACAGCAATCGTAAGTAGGGAACTAGCGACATTATGTTTTAAATATTAAAAGTAAAACTAGCACTTAGAAGCAAATAGCTTTCAAAGGGTTAAAAAAGGTTGCGCAGGAAAAGGGACAAAGTCCAGAGTTAAGGCCACCCATGATGTAACACTGTTAACTTACGTTCAGAAGTGTTTCTTGATTCAGGAAAGTGCTCCAGAGCATCCGCCAAGGGTTTAGAGGCTCTGGTTTGCCTCTTGGGGTCTGGGACTACAGCTCTCACAATGCACCTCTTCAACTTATTCAGCTTTTTACAACAGTTGCTCCAAACATCTCCAAACATCTGGATCTTCTTCCAGAGGTCCTTTTTTGATCCTTGAAGTGTGCACAAACTTGGTCCAAGGTTCCAGAAGCTCAAAATTGTTCCTTGGGAGTTGGAACGACAATTCCCAGAATACAACTGGTCAGAATCCTCAAATGGCCACTGGATCCTGGTTAGCTGGGCTGTTCGTGCAGGACTTGATGCAGGATACTCTGGGCAGCTCCTTTGTACATGTAGCTTACAGGGAGTCCACTCCATGAGCTGCAGAAACAAGGCAAAGTCCTTTTCTTGGTGTAGCCCAAAATGTGTAGCATGTGCAGTCCCTGTGAGTGCAGTTCTTCAGCTTCAAGGTCCAACATGGCAGTCCTTCTTCTCCAGAATCTTTTCCCAGCAGTTATCTGAATTGTGGGGCAGCTCTGCCATATTTATCCTTGTTCCTGGGTTGGGAGTTGGGGGGTTTCCTGTCCAATGGGGTGCAGGCCACCACCCTCTGGGGTGACCACTTCCTGTGACGTATGGCAAAAATCAATACCAAAAAGAAACATTCTCTAAAGATCCAAAATACAGAAAATTCCTCCCTGGGGCATAGATCTGGCTTAGTCCACCCACTGGTGTGACTAATTCTCCCTAACACACCCCTTTTAGCCCCCTTCTAATCTGATTATTGGGGCTCACATTTGTCTGGGGGAGCAGGAAATGGGGAAGGTCCAGTTTCTGTCCCAAGTGGCTTTCCCTCCCTTGAAGACTAGTTTGGTTACTTTTCCTTTGTTCTGTTCAGCCGTTTGCTGCAGCAGTTCTTCTCTCACCAGATGCTCCCTTTGTATTAGCCCAGGCCACTTCACACCTCATTAAGGTAGCTTGGCTCAGGCCAGAGGCTGACCAATCAGGAAAGGGCACTACAGGGCTGAATTTGGTAAAATTCAAAAAGAGTTCTAAAACTCTTTCTCCGTTCTAGTTATAATACATTCCACCTTGGTAAGTTGTTGGATTTATTATAACATTTAATGTGATACCAAATTTGATATATGTAGCTCCTCTCTGTCAGAAATAAGCCTTTATTATTTTAAAATAAAGCTCCCAATGGCAGCCTATGGAGCCCATTGCCTAAATGGGAAAAAACAATTGTAGCTGTTTTTCCCTAACCAGGGCTTATAAAATATCTTTTATAAAGTCCCTGCTTATATTTACAGTGCACCCAACCCTTGGGGGCACCTAGAGCAGACCTTATATGCAAAAATAAAGGCCCATATTTATACTTTTTGACGCAAAACTGCGCCGGCGCAATTTTGCGTAAAAAATATTACTGCCGGCTAACGCCATTTTGGTGCGCCGTGCAGGAGTCATATTTATACTTTGACGCACGGTGCCGCAAACCACAGGTGGGAGTCATTATTTTTGACCCACACCGCAGCGTCAAGTCGTAAAGCAAAACGACGTTAACGCAGCGGAAATGACTGTGGGTCGATTTACGACCCCGCAAACCGGATATGCGCTGTTTTTTGATGCAATAGCATTAAAAAAAAACGTGAACACTGCCATCTCACCAGAGGAGAGCCAAAATGGATCCCAGATGCCACTACAGACCCCAGGAAGATGACAGCAGACCAGGAACCAGCCAGGAGGACCCACACAAGAACCAGGACACTTTTAAGAAGAAAAGAAAGTGTCGCTTTAGTGCAGAGGAGCAGGAAATTCTGGTTAAAGAGGTGACGGAACACCAGCACCAACTGTTTGTCACCTCAAAGTTGCCAGTCAGTAGTAGAGAGGCTATATGGCAACAAATTGTTGACAAGATTAACAGTGTGGCTGAAGTACGCAGAACTGTCATTGAGTGCAAGAAATGCTGGCATGACTGCAAGCGCAGGACCAAGGAAAAGATGGCCAGGAACAGGAAGGCAGCACTGCAGACTGGAGGGGGTAGTCCAGCACACCACGAGGCCCTGGACCACATGGAAGAGGTGGGCGCAGCCGTCATCCCTGAGGAGATCGTCACAGGGATTCAAGGGCAGGACAGCGCAGACTACCAGGAGACAACGCACATGCAGGGTAAGTCGCATGGGGAATTATAATGCAATAATGTCAACTGTGAGCAGGGGGGGATACCGACCACAAAATGCATGGAAGTCATCTTATACATGGAGTGGCATGGGTAAAGGGGCACGGCAGGGGGGCATGGCCCATTCTGAGAAGACCTGGGGCACACTATTACACAACACCAACAACAGTCCCATGGGGGCATGCTGTTATGCCAACGATGGAGCAAAGGGAAAGCCACGCCAGGAGGGAAGGCCACAACGTCAAACTGACATCCCGGCACACGTCAGCCACCATACCCCTACATTAACTAGCACCCTCTTAACAACCTCTAGCCATACCGACAACTGGAATGTAACTGCGACTACAGTTGCCACTACCACCTCTGCTCTGTGTGCAGCTCAAGTAGCCAATGGCAGTAACCTCCCCATGGATCATACACACCTAAATTAGGGGGTGAGGATGACAACTTCAAAAATCCCCAGAAACAAGACAAAGGCCCCAGTACTGTCAAATGTCAATGCCCATAGTTGTCGCAAACATCAGCCAATGTAAACAACAATAGGAGCTACACAGTACTAAGGACACACCCATGCTGCATATGTCTGTGCCTGGGTAACAATGTAACATCCCAAATGTCATCCTGCTCAGACAACAGCATTGAGGGGGGCAACACATGTAACTGGTCACTGAAATACACCTGCACAGTCAGGGGAGGAAATAGGACACTGATACGATTATCAGGGCAATCCAATGTAACACACATTCCCCAACATCAGCAGGACACATTACCAATGTCAACATCCATATCAGGTCATAACATTGCCATGCATACGATATGCCACATGTCAATTACATTTAAGTGGATGTGAAAGATCAGAGATTGGGGCAGGTCCAGATTGTTAAGTGTGCTGCCAGGGCCATCAGTACACCCACAGCCAGTGAAAGGTCTCACCATGAGAATGGATGTAGACGGAGGGTTGAGTATGAAAAGAAGGTGGCAATTCTCTATTTGGCATAAACTAACACCTAGAGGCGATGAGGCTGACAAGTCGGATAACTCAATAACATACATGTGACATGGAGGTGGGCCATAGGCCTGGAAGAATGCCCATCTGAAGGACTGGAGAAATTAACACAAAACAAGATCACAAAGTGAATTCATCAAAAAACAGGCACGTCACATCAAAATTGCCACAACACAGACACACTAATTGTACCCGGTTTCATTGCAGAGGAAGATGGATCTCCTGTGGATATGCCTGTCCCAGATTTCCCTGATGACATGGATGACGAGCCGATAAACATTCCCCAGGAGACTATCCAAAAGGTCCTTGAAACCCTCCAGACCCCACCTTCAGTCACAAGGAGGTGCACAGAACAAGCAGCCATCGCAGAGGATCCACCCACCACCCCAATTGTAAGACCTGCAAGCTCCAATACAGCTGAGGACTCAGACGACACTGGCACTAGCTTTGAGAGAACTGTAGTTGGAGTACAGCTGGAGCTGGCCAAGGAGGTGCGGGTGGGGATGCAAACTATGGCAGCCAGCCTTTAGGGGGTGCGTTTGTGCATGATGTCATCTGCAGATCAGGCAGCAGCTATGCAAGCCCTAACATCCATCCTGCAAGGACTACAAGAAACTGTCAAGGAATTCACCACTGCAATAAGGGAGTTGCCACATCACCTCGCACCCCAAACCTTCCACTGCATGCACGAATGCAATCATGACCCCCTCAGGGCCGACCTGGCTGCCTACCATCGTGATGTGGCTGCTATTCTCAAGAACCAGCAGATCCTCCTTGCTGCAGTACTGCCTTTAAGACCTTCACAGGGAGCAGCGACCAGGATGTCTGACTCCACATCTTCTAACACTGAGGTGTGTGTTGCCCCTTCACAAACAACAACAACAAGGACAGAGGAGACAACACACACATCAGAAGAAGAAGACATGGAACAGATCACATTCTCAAATGACCCGGAAGCACTAGTCCCTGCCACATAGCCCACATTTACCAAGGTCCTGCGCTTTGTAACTTGCCAGTCTTGCAACAACTTTACTCAAGCACTGTTCTGTAAACCACTGTATATCTTGTCACCTAGCCCAGTGATTGTCTCTCTCCAACTCATTGGCAAATTCTGTCCCTCTGCACTGTCTGAAACATCAACCCCAGTATGTCAAAAGCATTTTGGTAAACCCTTGTGTTGGATCACAATGTAAGATGTCACTATAATGGACTCACAATCATGGACAATGTACAGATAGCACTACAGCACTTTTCAATAAATAGCACTTACACAACAAATCTGTCTCTGGGTAATGTGACATATCAACTGTCCAGTAGATAACTGAAATGTGCCTACTGTCAAATTACGTAGCTTGTCAATACAACTGTCCTGATAATATGTAGTCAGAGAAATCTGCACAGTGCCCATGATTGCATCATACTCTGCCCATCCTGAGGGACAAATCTAATGAAAAGAGAAACCATACACCATCATGCTGTGTTGGACAGAAGAATGCTTCCTCAGGGGATAACTAAATCATCAAATAGTGGCCGCAAAATGTTGTCAACATGCAAAAATAACACAAATAACATGGCACACTAATCTAAGCAAACACTACAAAAACTGCATAAATGAAGATGTCTGAGTTTACATACAAATAGGTAATCATGCTGAACTGTGTCACAAATGATGTATGAGAGTCATGAAGACAAGAATGAAAGATTGCCAATGAGAACTCATCTTATAAGGGTATCCATGATCATCACACTGCAGTCAGACCTAAAACTGTTTCCCCAATACCAAGTCTGGAAGCACTGTTTGTGACTCTCAAAACACACTTATCAACAGAAACACATTGTCATCCATATTAACTGTGATTGGTGGTTGCAACAAAGGGTCAACACTTTGCAAGGTAGCTCTGGGCTAGCTGCCAATCGTACAGCTCATTTGGGATTTGTTTGTAGCATAGGACACAGATGTTATAGTACAAAATTGATGTACACTGAATTCAAACCCACGATCAAGTACCATTCAACACATACTATTAAGGGTTAACCAAATATTTATTAAATGCTAATCACACCCACAACTGTCCCTAACTAACCTAAGCTACACTTACTTATCACATGTAACGAAATGTTCTAAACATCTACTCCCCACCCCCCTTATGAGACGGGACACATGGAGGACAACACATACTAACCTAAACACATACTATACTATCCTATACAAATATATATATATTTTTTGTTTTTTTGTTTGTAATTTTTTTGTTTTGTTTTTAAAACACACAAGAACCCCAACATAGCCCCCAACCCACCCACCAACACACTTAAGAAGTAAATATATAAAGATTGTGGACCCCCCCACCCACTAACACTAACTAAACTAAAAGCCTATACTAACCTAACACTAAGCCCCCTAAGCCCACTAACTATAAGAACAAGGAAAGAGGAGGGAGGGGAGGGAATCATGTCCATCTAAAAATGTCTAGAGGTTGGCCCTCTGGAGGGTCCTCTTAATAGACTTAACACGCCGGTTAATGTGGCACACATCCCGGCTCAGGTGGCTCAACTTGCGCAGCACTCTGTCCATCTTACGTTCCATTTGGTTAAAGGCTGCAGGGTCAACAGAAGGAGCTGTGGCAGTCTGGATACCAGGTGGAAGAGGTCTGTGTGGGTGTGGTGCCAGGCCTAGTGGGCTGTCCTGCATCGGTGGCAATGCTGGGGCTTGGAAGTCCAGCAGATGTCGGACCAACAGTCCCAGCTGTGGGTGGGGCCACCTGGCTCGGATTGGTGGTTGTGCTGGTGGTGGCTGTGGTGGGAAAAGTAGGCCTAACCTGTGGGAAGGCTCTCCATGCCCCAGAGGCCCGTTCATGGCGATATCGCCGGGCCATCCTCCGGAACCCTGACTCCACCAGCAGGATGTGCTGGTATCTCATGGCCTGGCGCTGGAATTCACAGACCTGGTCTGGAGTCATGTTAGCAGCTGTGAAGACAAATGCAGATATTCTACATTAGCAACTGCATTGTGTGAAATGGCACAAGAAGTTGATCAGAAAATACATCTACTGTACTTTTAACAGCTCATATCACAATACAGATCATTGAATGTCCCTGAGGAAGTACATGGCAGGCCAGACTACAAAGGTCACATCACACACAGCACATCCATAGCCTACAAGATGGGTAACAACTGGCTTTGACTTGCAATCTGAGTTCTGCCAGTTATCAGCTAAGAATCATGCTGCATATCCTCCGCCAAGACCTGGGCTACAAATGTCAGTGTACTGAAAGCAAAACTAAAGCCACATTGTCTGCAAGTTGTAACTGGACTTGCCAGTATGGTACCAAGTGCCAAACCTGAGTGTGTATACTAGTTTGCAACCAAACCGTCACTTATTCACATGTATGTGTAACATACTGGTAGCATCAGTACTAGGTACCCCATTCACAAACCAATGCCTGTGTTTGAGGGTGGGGGGGTGGATAAACAACTATAATTTGCCACCAACATGTACACCGAGGAGTGTATAGAAAACTCACACATGTTTGTCTCTACAGACACACCACAGGTAAGGTCTATCAACAATTAGGAGTCAGCAAACCCTAGAGCAATCCATAGGGCCACACATATCAGGAAATGCAGAACTTGGTGCACAACTTATACTTCCATTGAGGCCTGACTTACATCAGACACATAGGTGGTCATTATGACCCTGGCAGTATTACAACCGCAGGGCCAAAACGACGGGAGCACCGCCAACAGGCTGGCAGTGCCTCCCGGCGTATTTTGACTGCGGCGGTAGCGCCGCGGTTGCACCGCCGGGGCCGGCGTTTTTTCCGCCACAATGGTCCCGGCGGATGTAATCCGCCTGGACAGCGCTGCTTGCAGCGCTGCCCAGGGGATTATGAGTCCACGACCGCCAGCCTTTTTCTGGCGGTCTGAACCGCCAGGAAAAGGCTGGCGGTATGGGGAGTCGTGGGGCCCCTGGCATTGGCAGTGCAGGGGCCCCCTGACAGGGCCCCATGCGGCTTTTCACTGTCTGCTGTGCAGACAGTGAAAAGCGCGACGGATGCAACCTCACCCGTCGCACGGCCGCAACACCGCCGGCTCCATTTGGAGCCGGTTCCTATGTTGCGGCTGTGATTCCCACTGGGCCGGCGGGCGGAAACCAGGTTTCCGCCCGCCGGCCCAGCGGGGATCTCCAAATAGCCGCAGCGGGGGTGCAGCCGCATTGGCGGCCGCATGGCAGTCAGATCTTGGCGGGTGGCTGATGCCGCCCGCCAAGGTCGTAATGACCCCCATAGTTGCTAGAACACCCATGATCATGAATTGTATGCACACCTAGGCCATTGCACTCAAGTTCCACATACTTGTAGCACTACATGTGGAAGTACATGCTGCTAGGAGGTTCTACCTACTGTTTCATAATTACGTAGGTAAATAGGGAAGCAGATATCTATTGGAAAGCAATTTGCTGTACCAATCTTGGAGAATGTGGGTCTGACAGGCTGACTAAATCGGAGCTGATTTCCAGTACGACTCTTGGTGATACAAGTGTCATCCACATGACTAACCCCTGTACTCACAGTGGGGCCTACAGGAATGGCCTATAATCCCTACATAATACCATTGGATACGCATTGGCCAACTCAAAACATGTGAGAAACTGAATTCCCACTCATGAAAAAGAGAAAAGCTTGCCCAACGCATCACACCTTGCTATGCGTTCAACTCACACAAGTCCATAACCAACAAACACAACACATAACAGACATATCAACACTTACTGGAGTGGTCTGGGTCCTCAAATGTCGCCACCTCTCCCACAGTGTAGGGTGCCGGTCCACCTGTAAGGTATGGAAGGAAGAAATGTGCTTAAAATCTGTGCACAGCGCTACAATTTCATAAACATATACAATGTGTAGGCTGAATAAGGAAATGGCAGCCATTCAGACATGATGGTACTACATCTGATATATCACGGCCAACTTGTACATAGCATGGGTCTCCTGTGACAGTTACACACATATCTGCACACATACATTGGCCCTAACTATCATGTGGTTGCAAACATGCCCGTAATGGGTGACCAGAGCAAAATATGGAGTGTAAGAGTCTCATCATGTGCATCCAAGAGAGACATCCAAAGCCTGGTTACTTGAGGACTGCATTACCAGTCAAACATGCCTTGTGGCCATGACACATTAATGACACATAGGTACAATGTACAGAGGGAGGGGCAGGGACTTTTGTAAGCCCCCCTGTTGTTACATTTGATTCAATTGATGTGGTCTAGCTATGGTGATTTGCACCAACCATGGAGATGTGAAGCCATGTGCATACACTTGGACTGCCATCCATATTTAGAATGTGGCACAACTAACTCCAACAAACATTCTAAGATGTTAGCTGAGGGCACCTTACACCTTTTCACAATGTTTTCAAATCCAGATCTGACATGTATCCAAAAAGATCAAGCAACACAATAATCCCACACATTCATAGTACTTCCGTGAACGCTTTCCTTCCACACTCACCAGACTCACATGAGACATATGCCTGAGCCACTTTGCTATTATCAATTGACGTGAAGGCAGCACTAATTTTCTGCATCACGTAGTGATTCTAAAGTCAGTCTAGCAATTGCGTCAACAAAATTGGCCTAAATGTTGGTACATCTGTACTTCCCTGTCAATAGTACCCTATATAGACGTGATTGGCTCCTATTTTGTTTGCTTTTCTGGCAAAAAGGCCGCACCAATTTCCTTCATGGAAAAGTATCCTGTAAGTTTGCTGAGCACCTGCTACCTGACAGCTAGCCATTGTGATCCTTGCCATAGTGCATCAATTATCCCTTTATGTTTCCCCAGCATTACACACAGTCAGCAAGTTAGCTGGCAGACATTGTACTAATCTAATATGTCACTACAGAGCATTTAATCATGCACATTAACATGATTCGTACTCACCAACAGTGCCACCATCATGATTCACAGGTGGTCCAAGAGATTCTGCTCCTTGGTGATGAGGTCAGCCCACCGGTGCTTCAGCTGGTGGTCACTCCTCTGGCTGGCATACACATGCTGCCGGTGATGCAGCACCTTTCCCCACCGGATTCTGCGCGCCTCTGTTGGATACCCCTGTATCACCCTGCCTGGATCATGAGTGGCAAGAAATGGCACAGAAGCCAGATGAACCCCCCAACTCATCTTCCCCCATCCTGCCAAGACGTGGCCTACCAGACATACTTGAGAAGTGAAAGGGGTAAAAGAAATAGAAAGGGGAAAAGGGGGAAAGTATGGGTACAAATACAGATGAAAAGTAAACTTAACCACTAAAAGAGCCCAACTATCCCCAAACTACCACTACCCACAACAGACTCCCACAAACAACAAAAACACAAGATAAATGGACAAATGTAGACAAAACACAGTAGTACAGTATACAGCAACAATATTTATTTCACAAATGGACTTTACAGATAGCACACAGGACAAAAAAGCACAAAATCTCAGGACAACACTCTCTACACAGCCACACAGTCTAGAAGGATCATAGACTGCAAAGTGAAAGTGAAAGTACTCCCACTGTACATGATCTGTAAACAGGATATCCTATTACCTCACTTCCTGTATGAAAAGTCCCGCCTTTTTTGCGTTATGCATAATTTTTTGTCTACCAAAACTGTATTTGCGTCATTTTTTTTTTACGCACAGAAGTAAAAATTAGCCCACATCCACATAATAGTACATGGCCTGTACAAATATCTGGATGCGGGCTAAATTTCACTCCTGTGCGTCAAAAAAAATTACGCAAACACAGTTTTGGTAGACAAAAAATGACGCATAATGCTAGGAACGTCCAAATTTCAGTGCATTAACTGGTTTTGGGCAATTTTTCTTGTTTTTTTGTTATGTTACATTTGGGACACATCAGAGATAGGCTGATTGAAGACACTATGGTGTTGATGGTGTATGTTCACATGTGTGACATCATACTGCAGCGCACCATGATCCACTACTCCCTTCACAGTATTTTTACGGTTGGCTGACGCAATAGTTGGTCATAAGTATGGCCTACATATATGTGTTGCAGAAATTTTGCATGTTTGCCATAAGGAGAGGATAGCAATGTGACACACATATGTACAATACCTAAATGCCTTTGGCTCAAAGTGTGTGCTTTGGCAACTAATGTATTTGTTGACCAAGTGTGTGTGTATCACATGAAGCATATTTGTACATATGCATGTATGAATGTGACGTCCATGTGTCCAATCCTTAGATGCAAGTCATTGTGGAAATGAGAGAGGGCATGTGTTAGTCATACATGTAACAACACCCGTTATGTGTACTTTCAAGATTTACGGTCACATAGACACCACATGTGACATAGCATGCACCAGATGGATTGCAGACGCTTGTTCATGTCAATGGTCCACCTTTACTACATCCTATGTCCTAGAGTATTGGTAAGAGCTTCCTAGGAACTAGTTGGTGAATCCCACAGTGAGTCATACACATGCATTGAGGAAGTGGGTACCATGTTGTTTGCACAGACAGACAAGGGTGAGTCTCAAATGTATGATGACACCACAGTTAAGGCCATAGAAGTGAGCCCCAACTATCAAGTGGCTGTGGTGGACCAGCATACAAGACAGCACGTGTCCACATATTTCCAGTGATCAATTGCACATAGGTGTCTTGTTCATGTGTGTGGTCCAATGATGATCCTGTATATTGTTTGGGGTGTAATTTGTCACAGTTCGTTCCAGGACTCATCATGATTCAGTGGCAGCTATTCCTGTATCTACTGAGTATCCTTGGTTGATCAATGTGAGTAAAGTGGATGTGGACATGTGAACCAACATGTGGATGGTCCCACCCTGTCACTAAAGACGTGTAATGAGACAGTCAACAGGGCAACCTTGGTGTGCTGAGTGAGATAATGTCTCAGGTGTCATGTTCCAGCAGGTGTCATTACAACATTTGTACACAGGTTAGCCTCTGCAATTCCCACTGCATCTGGGAACATCATAGCCTCTGTGCTGATTATTCTCGCAGCTATTCACCACACACGGCCCATCACTATGTTGTGAGCACTGTGATTCTGTGTGTGAACTGTCATGGTCCTGACATTTGTGTATTTTTCATGGACATTATCAGAGGTTGCTGGTTGTGCTGAAAGCCCCATACCCAATCCCTGCCTACGGCCCTGGGACATTGTCACACTTTGTCATTCATGCATAAATGCAACCCAGACAAGGGATGGGCCATGAATTTTGCTTTTCCAAGAGGATGTAACTCAAATGGTACAGTTAAAAGGCAGATGATGCTATACAATGTATTTGTACAATGAAGACGCCCATGCCCAATACCCCCTGATGAATGAGAGGTTTGCTAACACAAGTGTGGTACATATGTAGACACAGGGATACTTTAGTATGACGCACACACAGTTGCCAGTCAGGCTGACAGAATGCAAGGTGATTCAGGATCCAGCTACTTCACAAGTTACATAATCAGTGGTCTGACTAAGACTGTTTGGAGGACAAACTAGAGAGCTGACATGTCAAACTATGTTTGTCCTGTGTTTTTGAAGGTGACAAATGAACCCAGTGGCTGTGTTACACGGCTTAATTAGTATCAATGCTTAACAGTGTATTTGACATAATGGCAACTCCTATGCTGTTCCAGGCATCAGCAGGGGCAGTGCTTTTTGAAATGGGTGGTGGGCATGGAGGTGATCACAGGTGTGGGCTGCATCTGTTTCTCACCAGTCCTGTAGGTGAGACTTGCATTCTAAGGACCAACAGACATTTTCACACAGGAAGCAATCTACAGGTGCTAACATGGCTTTGAAACTAGAAGACAGTGTATAAATTAACCTGACGTCCATGCAGTCAGATGTTCTATGACAATGGCATACCATAGGAAAGGGTGTAGCACACTGGTTTGCTAATGATGGTCTGTGTGTGTAGAGGAGGGAATATCAGGGTACACGTCTTAGTATTCCAGTGATCTCTTCCGACAGGTGGGTTGTGACCAGGTGCATGGGTGTGTCAGGAGTTAGGAAATGGGCTGACATGTACATGGAATGTCATGTGTGCAATGCTGCTCATATGTGTGGCACTTGTGCTGTCTATGTTCTGCTTCTATGGGACTCTAGTCACAGATAGTCCTTGCAAATATTGGATGCAGTTGGACTTACTGCTGTCAAGGGTCTGGTCAGGCATTCCTGTTACTGATGCCAAAGCACATTGACTGCCTCATGTATGAGGCTTGTTTTCCCCTTATTGAGTGAAGGTGTCTTAGTTGTGTGCCGCATGCTTCGTTGGACCATGTTTCAACATGTATGTGTGAAATAGTTGTGGTCCTCTGCTATTGTCCTTCAAAGGAGAAATGTACATGATATATGTCATTAACAGTGTGTGTGTATGTGACCATTGTATGTTAGGCATCACATTAGCTCTGGGATGTTCAGTGTCCTACTCAGTATATCAGCAATGCTCCATGAGACAACACTCTTATTCTGATAAGTAGAGATGAAGGTGTGCAAAAAGGAATAGCCAGACCATTATATGGTGACTATAATAGGTGTTTATTTAAATTTGTTAATTAAGGTGGTGAAGGTGATCATATTCAAAAGAAATTGTTGACGATCTGTTGCCGCCTGCGTATACCAGTGGCCGTGTTCTGTAGTTCCCCCTCATGTTGCAGGCCAGCATCCTCCTCTTCCTCCTCTTCAAGCATGTGTGGCTCTGGTTCCAGGAGGGGAATGTTCCTTTTGATGCAAATGTTGTGCAATAGTGCACATGTTAGGATGATCCTACAGACCATCTCCGGGGAATATAGGAGGCTACCACCAGTGATGTCGAGGCACCGGAACCTTGACTTGAGGATGCCAAAGGTCCTCTCGACAATGCTGCGTGTCCTCCTATGTGCGTCACTGTAGGCACGCTCTGCAGAGGTACTTGGGTTGCCAAATGGTGTCATAAGCCATGGCTGGATGCCATACCCCTGATCAGCTGCAAGAGAAAATGATTGGGATCATGTTGATGTAGCTGGCCCTATTGAAATGACCTTTCATGGCAGTAGTTGTCTTGTGTTGTCTGTGACTCTTTTGTGTAATAATGTATCATCCTAGGCTTGTAGGATGTACCATCTGCATTGTGTTGTTTCCTTGGCTGAACAAGTGTTTGTCTGCTAACCGTTTGTTGTCAGCAGTATGTTTTGGGATTTGCAGTACAGTGTGCCCTCCCTAGCATTGTGACTTGTGATACAGGTTTCCGTGTGTCTTCACTGGGGGTGAGATGATAGTTCCATACACAGTTAAAATTGCCATTGTTGTTATCACGTTCATATCAATGTACCCTGGACATCCCATACCTTTAGACTTAGGCAATGGATTAATGTAAAGGTCATTGAGACACTTACATTTTGCAATGTGACATTTGGCCAACCCACTTCACACGTTGTGATCTTTGACGTCTTAACATTAGGTGTACAGTAATTTCCAATGTGTGACAGGTTCAATGGTGACCTAAGAAACATGGCTAGCAATGTCACGACCTCAGTGTGTTCCTGTTCACATGTTGCTGTTGTGGTGTATGTGTTGTGTGTCCTAGAGGGTTGCTGTGCAGTGTGTATATAAGTAGGTTTTTGTACTTACCAACAAGTAGTCCATTGCCATACCGTCCATCATGGAAGTGTTCATTGATGGTGCAGTGACGGAAGATGAATGAGTAATGGACACTCCCAGGATATTTAGCCACGATATTGGTGATCAATCCCTGGTGATCGACTATGGCCTGCAAGTTGATGGAATGTGTGTGCTTCCTGTTGCGGTAGAGGTGTTCAGTTGCAGCAGGTGGCACAAGGCGTACATGTGTGCAGTCGATTGCACCAAGGATGTGTGGGTAGCCACTGATGAGGTAGAACCCCTGTTTTGTTTCCTGCTGCTTCTGCAGTGTGTTAGGGAAGCAGATGTGGCGGGTGTCAGTACAATGATGGCATCCAGTACTTTGGGAAAAAAGGCGGAGAATCATGGTTGTGATATTCCGCCAACCAGGGTACCAGTTGTTTGGAAAGAGCCACTTGCCACCATATGAAGTATGGCAAGCAGCTTGGTTTCTGTTGGGATGGTGCAGAGTGTCAGCAAAGTGGGGGCCAACTGCGGTTCAATGTTGCACAGTAGCTGCTGAATGGCCTGCCAGTTCAACCGGTACCTCTGTATGATGTTGTGTTCCCTGAGGCCCTGAAGGGTGGTTCTGGGGCAGAATATCCTCTCCTGCCTTCTGCGCTGCCTTTGGGGTCCCTGCTGGTGTTGTTGTAGCTGCTGTTGTTGCTGCTGGGCTCTGCGTCTGCGTGCACGCTGGATTAGAATCACCTCCATGGCTCCCTGTTGCTGCTCTGCTGCTCTGCTGTTTGTTCTGTGTGTTCTGATTAAATACAGGTGTGTTTGCCCCATTTTAACGCCTGCCCTGACCCAGGCGTTAATTTTTGACGCAAATCAGGCTGTGCGTCATTTCCCAGCTCCGCCTTTCGGCCGTGCGTCATTTTTGCCCGAAAGCATAAATACGACGCACGGCCGTTTAAGGCATTTTTGGGACGGCAACGCCTACCTTGCATATGATTAACGCAAGGCGGGTTGCCGCATCCAAAAAATGATGCACACGGCGGAATTTTGACGTCCGCGGGCTCGTGCATCAAAGTTTAAATATGGGGCAAAATTTTTGACGCACAATCGCCGCAGACAGAGTATAAATATGCCCCAAAGTAGTTCGAGACTTTGGAAGTATGTTGAATTCCAAAGTCGAATTTGGGGTTAATTTTAACTTAAACGCAGCCAGCAAGGCAAGCCTGCCTTTACAATGATACTGGACACCACAGCACTCCACCTATGGGTGCACTAACTATACTGGGAACCCTCAACGTTCACACCCTACCATGTACTATGGACCTATAGGTAGTTTGTCAGAGAATATTATAATTATGCCTAATTTGCATATACCATTTTAAACAGACCACTGGCCCTGGGACTGGTTAGCAGTGCCCAGGGCACAGTCAGAGACAGGAAACACCAGTATCAGCTACAAATGGGGGCAAAATGTGAGGAGGCTTCTCCAAACAGCCCGGTTTTCCCTCTTACCAATTTGTAATGGAAAGTGAGTATAACTTTAAAACTCATTAGTAAATATGAAGAAGCAGATCACAAACAGTGGTTTTGAGTTCTACCAGCCATATTGCTATACAACCAATGCACTTATAGGTTACACTACAAAATGTCTATTTTTGGGGTGTCACAAACATTCTGCTTAATGAATAATAAATAGTCAAGTGGTTATTTAGATCCTCCTCTGATTAGCTATGAACACGGGGCTGATGGCTTGTAAATGACTGCAGACCTTCATACCTTGAAGGAAAATAGGCAGTTAAAAAAAATAAAATGGGGCACACTTCCAAGGAACTAGTGCATAGGATCCGATGCATCAGTTTCCTTGAGTTGCCCTGCATCCCCCTAGCGACACCATGGTAACGCAGTATTTAGAATACAGTGCACCATGAATACGTTAGCACAATAGCGTCAATGCTAGGCCAGGGTAAGAACACCCGAACCCCTTAGCTCTGGTGTTAGTGTCCAGAGACACCCTGCCTTGGCAAAAAAGCCCTGTTTTTAAAATGTTTGCCATGAACTTCCAGTGCTCCCACAAAATTGAGGCAATTAAAAAAAATAAAAAATACAGGTTCCCACGTTAATTTTTTAAAGGCCACGGGTGTGCCGGGGACATATTAAAAAATTAGGAGGGGGTATGTGGGCCCCCCTCCTGGGCTTACTAGTGGCCCAGGAACAACCACCTTCCCAGGGCTTTACTAAAATATAACGTGGGGGGTTCGCACCCTCCCGTGCAGGGGCATGAATGATAGTTACCTTAGGGAACAAGTTATAGTTATTTGAGATAACTGTAACTATAACAGGTGAATTTCTATGGTTTTGTAAATTTAAAATGTGAGCCTAACTATAATGTCCCTGTAGTCATAGGTATTTTAATTGAATATATATATATATATATATATATATATATATATATATATATATATATATATATATATATATATATATATATATATGTGTGTGTGTGTGTGTGTATGTGTGTGTATGTGTGCGTGTGTATGTGTGTGTTTGTAATTGCACGTATATATACTTTGGCCCTCATTACAACCCTGGCGGTCAGTGATAAAGCTGCGGTAATACCGCCAACAGCACTGAAGAAAAAAAATGGAATCACAACCATGGCGGAAACCTCCAACATAGACAGCCACTTTAACACTCCGACCGCCACGGCGGTAGAAACAAACACCGTGGCGGTCACCACCAACAGACAGGCGGAGGACAAAGTACCGCTCACACTATTACAAGAGGCCTTTCCGCCACCTTTTCCGGGGCGGTACCAATGCTATCAAAAGCATGGCGGAAACAGTACACAGAAGAGAAACCACTCACCTCTCGACACCCAACGAGGAACCAGGACGCCATGGAGCCCGAACTACACATCCTGCCCATGCTGGTCTTCCTCCTTCTGTATCAGTAGCAGGAAAGATGCTGTCGCCGACCACGGTAAGTACTGCACCTACAACACAGGGGAGGGCGGGAGGGAAAAGAGAGTGATACACACATGCAACACGCAATACCCCCACCCTCACCCACAACACCATACACACAAATACATGCAGCAACATTACATCTATACCCTCTCACCCCCTGGAAGAACGCAAGGACAAAAGGGAAATGATTGTAAAAATTGTAATCAATAAAAATCAGATAGTGCAAGTTCAAAAATCAGTATATACAAATATGTACACCACCAACACAAGTCCAGATATTACTCAAACATCGTCCGTGGATCAGTGTCCCAAAATGCATGGGCAAAGCCCACACAAGATAACTGACTCGAAATGGAGAGAACACTGCAGGGGCATCAGATCAAAATGAAACAGGCACATCAGGGGGAGGAGGGCACCTCAGCCGGATGAACGCATGACGCCACTGCTCCATGAGGGGGACCCATGCCCACTGCTGTATCCTGGGGAGTGCAAAGCCACAGTCTCACAAATCTTTCAGTGGGTGGTTTGCCCATCGCTGTATCCTGGGGAGTGCAAAGCCACAGTCTCACAAGTCTTTCCAGTGGGTAGTTTGCCCTCTGCTTTATCCTGGGGAGTGCAAAGCCACAGTCTCACAAGTGGATGACAGTCTCCACTGGTTCTGGAGGGGGCTTTGTGCCCAGAGTGCTTCATTCTGCCAAGGACTGCAGAAGTGGATGTGATTCTACACTGGTTCTGGAGGGGGCTTTGTACCCAGAGTGCTTCATCCTGTCAAGAACTGAGGAAGTGGATGTGATTCTCCACTGGTTCTGGAGGGGGCTTTGTGCCCAGAGTGCTTCATCCTGCCAAGGACTGAGGTAGTGGATGTATCTCTCCACTGGTTCTGGAGGGGGCTTTGTGCCCAGAGTGCTTCACATGCAGTGTGGCAGGTCCCATTACCTCACATGGGTGTGTGTGCCACGAGATTGCCTGGGAACAGGTAACATGATACGCCATGGAGGCAGAGACACACTCCACCCTACTGTGACTTCGCCTGACACCTACAGGTACAAACAGTGCTGAGAGTCATGCCTCATGGACGCTGGGCAGGGTCCAGGACGTCTCCTGCAGCCTCGGACGGCTGACCACTGGGGATAATTGCCATGTCAGCTGTGGTGGCACTGTCTGAGCACGTCACAGGGCTGGTGGCGGTGCTTGCAGCGGTGTCTGTGGCGGAGGTGCTGGCGGAGGTGCATGTGTCTGCACCTGTTGAGGGACACAGCAGGGCGTCTCCTGCAGCTTCGGACGGCTGCCCACCGAGGATGATGCTGGGGACTGCTGCTGAGGCAGCAGACATGCAGGTGGTGGTGCTAGTGGCGATGCTGGTGGCGGTGCAGCTGGCGGTGTCCACCGCCGTACAGGTTGGGGTAGTGGTTGACAGAAGGGGTGACCAGGGTCCCTCAGTTGGAACCACTGTGCCCTGTCCTGCCCTGCTCTTCAGTTTGTGTCCCTTCTCCACCTTGCTTGCTGGTAGGTGCGGCTTCTACCTCTGGCATGTGGGCACCTTCTTCACCTTGGCAGGTAGCAGAATGGCCTGCTCTTTGGCCTCGCTAGGTGGCACACTGGCAGCCCTGATGGGTGGCGCTCGCGATGAGACCTGGGTTGCTGGTACCACTGTGCTTGGGGATTAGGTGGCTGATGTGCTGGGCGAAGGCCTGGAAAGCCTGGCCCTAGGGGAAGGATGGGTGGGAGGTGTAAGGAAGAGGTCAATGTTAGCCAGGAAAAGTTTCTTAGACACACTGGGACGGGAAGATGGAGTGTGTTTGGGAGTGGAGGAAGAGGTAGTGGTTGTAGGAGGTGTACGTTTGCTGAATTTGGGTGAAGGTGCATGGGCCGGAGGCTGTTGTGAGGTGGATGGCTGTTGGGTGGGTGTGTGCCTGCGTTTGTGTACTTTGGGAGGTGGGCTCACAGACACACTGGGAGAGGACACAGGGGATGTGTGAATGGTAGTGGGGGTGGTGAGTGCACATGAGCGGTGTGTGGTGATGGGCATGCTGGTGATGGAGGTAGTGGATGAAGAAGTAGTGCATGCAGGTGTGAGTGGAGACGAGACAGGGAGGGAGGAGGAGGACGTGGATGAGGGGGACACATGGAGGCAGTGGATGTTGCTGTGTCTGCAAGGTGATGGTACTTGTGTGAGTGCTTGTGGAATGTGTGGTGCTTATGTTTGCCATGTCCACTCTTGTGTGTTGATGAGTGTGCATGCTGGTCTGATGGTGTGCTTGGGATAGGCTGAGGTACAGGGGACTGGGTCTGGGTGGAGGAAAATGGAGGGAGGAGGCTGGACACAGGTACAATGGCTGCCATCAGTGCTGAGGCCAAAGCCTAAAATGCTATCTGTTGGGCCACCTGCCCAGAATGAATGCCCTCCAGGTATGCATTTGTTTGCTGCAAATGCCTCTTAACTCCCTGGATGGCATTCAAACTGGTAGATTGCCCAACAGTGAGGGATCTCAGGAGGTCAATAGCCTCCTCACTGAGGGCAGCAGGGCTGACTGGGGCAGGGGCTGAGGTGCCTGGGGCAAAGGAGATGCCCACCCTCCTGGGTGAGCGGGCACAGGACACAAGCTGAGGGGCTGCTAGGAGGGCGGTGCTAGTAGGGGGTGGCGGCTGTACCTGTTGATGCGGTGGGCACAGAGGTGCCCGCCACCGCAAGGGATCTCCCATGAGAGGAGGAGTTGCTGTCACTGGTGTATGCTCCTCTCCCCGTCGTGGAGCTCCCCTCGCCCTCCGTCCCACTGGTGCCTTCAAACTCCGTTACTTCACCCTCCAGGGCCATGTGGGATGCAGCTCCCTTGTGCTCCGGTGCCACTGCTCCTCCACCAGATGACGCTAATGCACGCAAGAACAGGGTGACAAAACAAAAAGTGGGGGGAAAGACAGAAGAGACACACGGTCAGTGCATGCAACACCACTACCGTTGGTGGACACAACACACAGGGAGCAGCCCTATGGACTAAGCCATGCACTAACAGTGCAGGGGAAAAGCACATGCCCAATGGTGACTCTGCCTAGACCCATTTCATGCACAGCTGGCACCCAGGGGAGCCTGACTAAGTGTACAGGACAAATACCACCTTTGGGGTTGGACTGGGAATGAGGCTGCAAAACAATGGATCTACCTTTGCACGTATGCCTTTGCCTAGGGGAACCCACAGGCCACCACCCCCACCCAGACACCTCGTCAAGCGTGCAGAGTCAGCTGAATGAGAGTGTACTCACCCCCTTGTGGCTGCTGTGATGCCCTCAAGTGCCCATCCAACTCCGGATATGCCACCGCCAGGATCCAGTACATCAGGGGGGACATGGTGCGACTAGCACCCCTTCCACGTTGGGAGGCCATCCCCAGCTGGGCCTCCGCCGTCTTCTTGGTCCATCAGCGCAGGTCCTCCCATCTTTTCCGGCATTGGGTGCTGCATTTATGGTAGACCCCCAGGGTCCGCACTTCCTTGGTGATGGCATGCCAAATACCCTTCTTCTGGTGGGCGCTGACCAAGAGGAAAAGTGAAGTGAGAATGGATGTTGCTATCCCATACAGTTCTTTTCATGCATTGCCTAAAAACCGCCCACCCTGACATACATACACACACACTATCCTCACATGCTGGCCTGACCCCCTCCCCTCCCTCTTCCAACCAAGACTCTCCATACAATCATGTGCCATCCACCATGCTCACAGTGTACTCGCCTGTTTGTCTGGAGGACCGTACAGTTGTGTGTAGTGGGAGAGGACCCCACCCACTAGTTTCTCCAACTCCTCCGAAGTGAAGGCAGGGGCCCTTTCCCCAGACACTGTAGCCATTGTTGCTTCCAGACACAGGTCACAGCAGCACTTGCAGTGTAGGTCCTCTCTTGTTGAAGGTCAGGTATCAAGTGAGTGAACAGTTAGAAAATGGCGGCCACGTTCGCGGTGGTGCGTACCGTCATCACCGGCGTACATCGTCATTGCCTACTGGAACCCATAGGGGCCAATGTTAACCAATGCTGAATTGCGCTGCGTTCTTCGACCGCCTACCGCGATGGTGTACAACGCCAGCGAAGTTACCTCATTTCCCCTTGTCCCACCTTACAGGTCATGCAGCCGCCATTTCAGGGGGCCACATGGCAGGCCAAATAACTGCGTCACACCTATTTCGGCCAGGAATATGGACAGACAGAGGCACATGGAGAAATTTTTAAAAATTTTGCCAAAAAACATTGTGATACCTAAGTGTTGTATGACCCTCTGCTCACCGTTCTCCTCCATAGGGCACGTCCGCTGGGGCAGGTGATGAGATGGCGGCATCGTCCGGTGTACAGACCCCTGGTGGACCAGTCAAAAATGGAAGAGAGACACATAATTATCACTTACAGACTTGATTGTGCAACAATCCAGGAACTGTGTGCCCAATTGTAGCCAGACCTGATTCCAGCTATCCGCTATCCCACAGGAATCCCCCCTCTAATGCAGGTCCAGTCTGTGAAAGGAGACTTTTATGCCCTGGGACATATCCCCAACATCATTGGTGCCATTGACGGTACACATGTGGCATTTGTCCCCCCCCCCCGCAGGAATGAACAGGTAAACAGAAACCAGAAAAGCTACCATTCTATGAATGTGCAGATGGTGTGTTTGGCAGACCAGTACATCTCCCATGTGAATGCCAAATTCCCTGGCTCAGTACATGACACTTACATCCTGCAGAATAGCAGCATCCCTTATGTGATGGGGCAACTACAGAGGCACCGGGTGTGGCTAGTAGGTGAGCCTAAAGTCCCCACACAGTTTCATTTGGTGCCTGTGTATGGGAGATTCCCTAATGTTTGGAGGATGTCTAACAGTTGTCCCTCGATATTTGCAGGTGACTCTGGTTACCCCAACCAATCATGGCTACTGACACCAGTGAGGAATCCCAGGACAAGGGCAGAGGAACGCTACAGTGAGGCACATGGGTGAACTAGAAGGATAATCGAGCGCACCTTCGGCCTCCTGAAGGCCAGATTCCGGTGCCTCCATCTTACAGGTGGATCCCTGTGCTACTCACCGAAGAAGGTGTGCCAGATCACCGTGGCCTGCTGTATGTTGCAGAACCTGGCTTTGCGACACCAGGTGCTTTTCTGCAGGAACATAGGCCTGATGTTGGTCTTGCGGCAGCTGTGGAGCCTGTGGACAGTGAAGAAGAGGAGGCAGAAGAAGAAGATGTAGACAACCAAAACAACATCATCATGCAATACTTCCAGTGAGACACAGGTAAGAAGATGGAACTGCTTCCCACATCTCATACTATTGTAGGAGCTAGCATGTCTGCCTTTTTCACTCTGTGTATCGACCCTGACTTGTCACTTTGCCTTTCCATTTCACAGATCTGGGTCCCAATTTGTGCCCTCTGCTATGTTTACTCCTGGCCTACAGATGTGTAACATTGGTATGTGAACAAGTAGATTGACATTGCTATATTCCAGAGAGTTTGCAATTACACATTTGTGAAAGCACAGACTGACTCCAGATTATTTTGTGATTCAAGGGTGTTTGTTTCTGTGCAAATAAGTGGAGGGGTGTGTGAAATGGGCTGGGGTGATGGTAGAGGAATGTCCATGGCAGAGTCCAGTCTCTTGGTCTCACAGGAGCATTGTCCAATGGGGTATAGGAAGTGGAGCTATGGCAGTTTAAGGTGGACAGGATGACAAAGTGGGACAGAAGGGTGATATTCAGGAGGGTCTTATTTCTTGGTGGGGGTCTTGGTAATGTTCTCTGACTTGTTCCTGGATCTCTGGGACCATTTGTGGGGTGGTTCTCCTTCTGCAGGGGGTGGGGTGCAATGGTGACCAGGGTGGTGTTAATGGACTTCAAGTTCTCCCTGATCCCAAGGTAGTGTTCCTCCTGCAGCCGCTGGGTCTCCTGAAACTTGGCCAGTACCGTGCCCAGGGTCTCCTGGGAATGGTGGTATGCTCCCATGATGTTGGAGAGTGCCTCGTGGAGAGTGGGTTCCCTGGGCCTGTCCTCCCCCTGTCGCACAGCAGTCCTCCCAGCTTCCCTGTTATCCTGTGCCTCTGTCCCCTGAACCATGTGCCCACTGCCACTGACCCCAGGTCCCTGATTGTCTTGGGTTGGTGGGTTTGCCTGGGGTCCCTGTAGAGGTGGACACACTGCTGATTGATGTGTCCTGGGGACAGAGGCATGGGACTGTGTCAGGGGAACCGACTGTCCCGAGGTCTCTGATGGGGCGGGCTGGTCATCTTGATCCAGGTGTGCAGAGCTGCTGTCATCACTGTGGGCCTCTTCTGTGGGGGGACTGGATATGTCTGATAACCTCCTGTCCGGTGACGTTGGGTATGGGTCCTGTTGGGGTGTAAATGCATAATTTTAGTATCTGTGTGTGCCATCTTGTGCATTGGGTGAGGTACCCTCTACTCCTGTGCTTGCGTCCTTGTGTTAGCCCTTTTGTGATAGTTGGTTTGGGGTCTCTGTGGGTTTCTGTACTGGACATTCTTTGGTGACGGTGGTCCATGCATAGGTGTTGCATGCAGGGCCTTGGTATTGAGATGTGTGGGTTGTGATAGTGGGACATATGGAGTTGATGGTGTGATGGGGTGAGGGTAAGAGTAGGTGTATGTGATGGCATGCAGGTGGGGTGAGGGGGATATAGTAGTAAAGATATTACTTACCAGAGTCCAGTCCTCCTGCTACTCCTGCAAGGCCCTCAGGATGCATTATTGCCAAGACTTGCTCCTCCCATGTTGTTAGTTGTGGGGGAGGAGGTGGGGGTCCACTGCCAGTCCTCTGTACAGCAATCTGGTGTCTGGATACCACGGAACGTACCTTCCCCCGTAGGTCGTTCCACCTCTTCCTGATGTCATCCCGTGTTCTTGGATGCTGTCCCACTGCGTTGACCCTGTCAACAATTCTCCACCATAGCTCTATCTTCCTTGCAATGGATCTCTGCTGCACCTGTGATCCGAATAGCTGTGGCTCTACCCAGATGATTTCCTCCACCATGACCCTGACCTCCTCCTCAGAAAACCTGTGGTGTCTTTGAGGAGCAATGATGTGGTGTGGGTGATGTGTGAGGTGCTGACTGTTGTGATGTGTGAGGGGATGTGTTGGTGTGTGTTGTTTGAGTTGCCTGTGTTGTAGTTTAGCAGCGATTAGATTAAGCATTAGCAAAAGACATCTTGTATTTAGTAACTATTGTGAACATTTCGCGGAATCCATTTTGTATTCATGGCAGCCATTTTCTCTCTGCACATGCTGCCATGTGCTCACCATGTGCTCTGTCCTACCTTTCTGTTAACTACTCTTGAAAATCTACCTAGTGACAAGTTATATTTAGCATCTCCCACTTTCGCACATGCTCTGTAAGGTCTGCAGCTGTTAGTCCTTGAAAACTGTTAGCTCCTCCTACCTGTCGACTGTGCATTTTGCACATGACCTTACATGTATGCAAGTCTTGCTTCTATAACTGTACCACCCCCTTTTAGCCCCTGAGTGGGTATAAAAGGACCATGCTCTCTCAGTTCAGTTTGCAACTTCAAACATTACCGAAGGGTGCTGTTTGAACTGTAGTACCACCTCATGAGGTTAATAAACTTTGTCTTTTATTTCAGTTTCTGTGCCAACTTCTTCCTACATGGTCTGAGGACTTTGTGCAGAGAAAGGTGAACCCCTTGCACTAATAGGCCTTGCTGAGGCTTACTTCAACAAATTGGTGCCCGAACAGGGACTCATCGGCGACTCGGATGCCCAACGGATTGGTCGCGACGAAGGATTGGGATCTCGCTGCGGACGATCAATGCCTGAGGAGACACGAGTCTTGGCAACCACAGCGTTTTTCCCTTCCTTCTGACTTGACCATGCAGGTGGCGCCGGTCCTCGACTGAGATCCTTTTTGTTAATTCGTCATGCAGTGACCAATTGGTCGATTTTAGAACTTGGCAGTTGGAACCTGGACACCCTGTGATTGGTAAGAGCCGTTTTACGGCATTTGCTGTGGGTTTTGATGCCTTTGTTTGTAATGTAGTTTAGCACTACTTACTGTAGCTCTCGTGTTTTGGGTGACTAGTCAATTTGTGTCCTTTGAATTGATATATAAATTGCAATTTATATAGGCAGGTAATGAGGAGAATTTTCTCCAATTTAATTTTGATTTGAACGGCACCCTAAGTGCTACTTTGATTATAATATTGCATATTCAGCACTATTTTTTGGCATGCCTGTTTTTAGCGCACTTCGTAGAATGTGTTGCTTTTGTAATGGTACCAAATTGAGACTGGAAGAATCGCAACCAACTCCCCCAGAGGGGACGCCCAATTGAGGTATGTATGTTAAATATGGTCTTTCTTCTATAATGTACAGCACATTATGGAATAAATACACTCGTGCGGATCCTGAGTTATGTTGGCCTATGCATGGGTCATTTGATTTGCAAAAGATTGAGTATGTGGAACAATGTATGTGTAAGCGAAAGTCTAGGCAAGATATGTTTGACTGTGTACGAATGTCTGAGAAAGAAGTGCGTGGGCGAGTGAAGCGTGAGCAAGCCTTCCTTGAGAAAGAGCAGCGGAAGAATGTATATGTGAAGGCATTGGAAATGAGAAAGAAAGAAATAAATGACTTAAAGGAGCTAGAAGAGAAAGAACGTAAATTACAGGTAACTGGCCAATACACTTTTAGGCAACCTCTCTATCCTATTCTTAATAAACCGCACAATGATTTTTTATTACTAGATCGCCCTCTACCTCCGTATGTCGTTCCTTCTGCCACTCATGAGTTAGCTGAGGTCTCCGGTTCAGAGCAACAGAAGATACGAGACAGTCGCTCTATGTTGCCTGCTGACAATGCGTCTGAGCTTAGATCTATTGCTCGTAAAACAATTTGTAGCGATATCTCTGCTTCTGAACTTTTAGATAAAATGAAAGGGTGGACGGAAAAGGAGCAGCTATATTTTACTGAGGCATTTGGCACAGAAGTTATTGAACTATTTCGGAAATATTCTGATGAGTTAGAGCCCGATGATGTTGCAGCTGATCATAAGCAAATGCGTGATGGTCTTTTTGTCTTCTCCCAGGTGGCTGATGCAATCAGGCGTTTGGTGAAATTATGTGTTGCAGCAGACCGTTTGTGAGAGGAGAAAAGGGCAGTGGACGTAGTTGCACGGACATCTCAGACTGGCAGGGTACAAGCTTCCATCTTTGGAACAGATAAGATTATGATAGTTCACGCGAAACCAATGCGGGAGGCCGCACCTTTGTATGTTCCTCCTAAAGGATTGGGTACAAGTGATGATAAAACTTCTGTTGATGCTAAGGGTTATTTTATTTATAATTGGGTGTAAACTCCTTGGAATAGGGCAGATGTAATGGCACTTAAAACAGCATTACCTGACCCGCGGAAAAATACAGCCGCCTTTTATGAGGAAGTTGAGGGAGCAATTAGTTCTTGTACTATGACTTTGGACACCTTGATTCTTTTGTTTTGCCTGAAGGTGTGGCTCTCATACAATATGTCGATGATATTTTGTTGGCAGCTGAGACCCCTGAGCAATGTGAAAAGTGCACTTTGTCCTTACTTTCTTTTCTTGCTTCACACCATAATAAAGTGTCACGAAAGAAATTGCAATATTGTAGACCAAAGGTAACCTAGTTAGGTCACCTTTTGTCTAAGGAGGTCCGTGCACTTACATCAGATCGTATTCAAGCAATTTTAGACACACCAGTACCCTCTACTCAGAAAGATGTTCGTGCATTCCTTGGTCTCACTTCTTTCTGTAGGCAATGGATATTATGGTTTTCACACATTGTCAAACCTTTGCTATCACTTTTGACTAAAGATACTCCAATGCCCCTCCCTGGGTGTTTTCGGTCAGTTGCGGCAAAGGTGTGTCAATACGTCAGAGTGAAGGGATAGTTTTGTCACATAAGCTGTTGGTGTTAGTACCCCATGCAGTTGATGCTCTTTTAAATCAAACAAAGACACAACATTTAACTAGCGCTCGTATAACAGGATATGAGTTGACATTGCTGGCTCCTCACATTACACTGAAGAGATGTGCAACACGAAATCCAGCCACTTTGTTGCCATATCCGGTGACTCAGCCTCAGTCACAAGAAACACATGATTGTATATTACTTACCGAAGAACAGACAAATGGTCGTATTGATTTACAAGATACGCCCCTTCCAGATGAAGATGGGGAATTGTGGGTTGATGGGTCTTGTTTGAAGTTGCCAGATGGTACGACCTCAGCTGCATATGCAATCACCACAATACACACAGTAGTGGAGACAGCTCGTATACCACAGAAGTCAGCTCAAGCAGCTGAACTAATAGCGTTGACACAAGCATGTGAGCTTAGTACTTACTTATGTGTGAACATTTATACAGACAGCCGCTATGCTTTTGGAGTGGCTCATGATTTTGGTTTGCTTTGGAAGGAGAGAGGCTTTCTCACATCCCACGGGATGCAGATAATGCATGGAGAATTAGTGCATAACCTCTTGACTGCATTGACATATCCAAAGAAACTAGCTATTGTAAAATGTAGTGCACACAAGAAAGTGACCGATAAGATAGGGCAAGGTAATGCTCTTGCGGACCGCGTAGCACGTGAGACTGCGATGCAGCGAAGTACTACTTCTATGTATGTAGTGAAGTCACAAGCTGAACGTTGGCATAATGCTAGACAAGACGTATTAGATATACAGAAATCTGCTTCTGTGAAAGAACGTGAGCAATGGTCTGAATATGGAGAATTGGATGATGAGGGCTTTTGGCGGAATAAGCAGATGGATAAATGGAAATTGTCTATAGCTTCTGTACAACCTATTGTTCAGATGGCACATGGGCTGGCACATGTTGGAGCTTCAACTATAACAAAGTTGCTTACGCAAGTTTGGGAGCATCCAGAAATTTCCAGTACAGCTAAGAGAGTAGTACAGTCTTGTTTGATCTGTTTACAATACAATCCTGGAAAAGGGACACGTACTCCTGTGGGAGAGTTTGCTACACCAACTGCACCTTTTGAAGTTCTACAAATGGATTATATTCAGCTTGAACGCTGCAACAATTTAAAGTATGTCTTGGTGGTGGTATGTGCTTTCAGTAAATGGATAGAGGCGTACCCAACAGAGGATAATACTGCCATTACCACAGCGAAGGTGCTTTTGAAATAATTTTTCCCTAGGTTTGGTGTTTGCAGACTTTCATGGAATGATAACGGACCTCATTTTGTTGGGGAAGTTATTAAGTATGTCCTGAAAGGATTAGGGATCAAACAGAAGTTCCATGCGGTTTTCCACCCACAATCAGCAGGGTTGGTGGAAAGGTATAATGCTACTTTGAAGCTGAAGTTAGCGAAGATACAGGCTTTCACATCCTTAACTTGGCCGGATGCATTACCGTTGGCATTATTGTCTATTAGGTCAGTGCCACACTCTCCAACAGGCCTGACCCCCTATGAAATAGTATTCGGAAGGCCAATGAATATTTGGGGAGTTCCTAAGCCAAATTCTGTATATGATGTACTGTGTGTCCTGATGAATGATTATTTGGCACAGTTAACCAACAATTTGGTTTCTATTCATCAACAGGTTCGAGAAGCACTTCCTGACAGATCTAGAGGTGAAGGCCATGAACTCCGACCTGGTGACCAGGTGATGATTAAGTCCTTTGAAAGATCAAGCAGCTTGGAACCAAGGTGGTGAGGCCCAGAACAGGTGCTCCTTGCGACAAGGACAGCAGTTCGAGTGACGAACCGAAAGAATTGGGTCCATAGTACTCACTGCAAGAGAGTGCTACCTACCTTGGTGGAACCTGCTGTGCTGACCGATCATCGAGAGATTTTGACTACGGCGAAAGGCCGTGCTATATCACCAGACGAATCTGCAGAGGTCTTCCCGGACCATACGACTTCTGGAGTGTCGCAATATCATTTGAGACCGAGGAAAGAATCTGAAAATGTTTTGAAAAAAACTGGTTGAGCTACTGCCCTGGGTTAGTGAAACGGAGAGCCACTGTGGCAAGGGGGGGGGGATCAGCCATGCATTAGAGTAGTGACACCCGACTTGGCCCGTGGTGAAGAAATCAGCAGCTGCCCAGGGATAAGAGCTCCAACAATTGTTTTTAATTCATTTCTGAAAGGGTCGATTATCACTGTTGCTAAAATGAATAACAAACTGATCATTAGTACTATGGGGTTTGTTGTTGTTTTGGTGGTTATAGCAATAATCACCTGGTTTGTTGAAAAGAAGTCTCCTGCTCGTGAGTTTTTTTGTTGCCACCACTCCAGTACCAAAGGATCACTATTACTTTACGCTTCCCTATCAGGATCAGAAGCACCGTCAATCATACTTCAATAATACTTTCATTCAGATGTTGCATCATACTCATAATGCTACAAATACCACTAACTGTTGGGTATGTGGAATGATACCTGCGCATCAAAAGAAAGGAGGAACACCTTTCATTCCTCTTCCTTTTTCACACAATGGTTCTTGTCAAGCTTGGTACACGCTTTTGTTTGCATCTGGAAAACGTACAGAGGGCGGACTTCTTTTTCGCCTTAATAAAGTATGCTACCAAGACAAAGATGGGTATCCCCAAGCCAAAGGACCTAAATGGGGATGGGAAGAGTATCAACCGGACAATGTTTCAGTACCATATGTCTTCACAAATATAAGAGACTCTGACAAGAAAGAACAATTTGTGATTTCTGTTACAAAAACTAAAGCAGATTTATGTATACATAGCATTGGGCGAAGTCCATTAGGGATAAGCGATTGTACCTTGATTTTAACTATTGAGGGTGTTAATAATAGTAGTTTTACAGCTTCACATAATACATATTTTGTTTGTGGTAACTATGGATATTACCAACTACCTGTTGGAAGGTCAGGTGTGTGTAATGATTGCAATATTTTTCACATGCTATTTCTGTATTCAGTGTGGTCCAATGTTCTGCTCCATGTGTATTACTGCTTGTATGCCTACCAAAAGAAATATTACAGAAATGAAAGCACAACATATGTTAGATAAGGAAATAGCTGAAATGATGAGCATAAATATACAAGATGAATATTTAGATTATCCCAGAAAGACGAATGTCTTCAGCTAATGCTGAAAGGGTCATCTGTTGTAGTTTAGCAGCGATTAGATTAAGCATTAGCAGAAGACATCTTGTATTTAGTAACTATTGTGAACATTTCGCGGAATCCATTTTGTATTCATGGCAGCCATTTTCTCTGCCACATGCTGCCATGTGCTCACCATGTGCTCTGTCCTACCTTTCTGTTAACTACTCTTGAAAATCTGCCTAGTGACAAGTTATATTTAGCATCTCCCACTTTCGCACATGCTCTGTAAGGTCTGCAGCTGTTAGTCCTTGAAAACTGTTAGCTCCTCCTACCTGTCGACTGTGCATTTTCCACATGACCTTACATGTATGCAAGTCTTGCTTCTATAACTGTACCACCTCCTTTTAGCCCCTGCGTGGGTATAAATGGACCATGCTCTCTCAGTTCAGTGTGCTACTTCAAACATTACCGAAGGGTGCTGTTTGAACTGTAGTACCACCTCATGAGGTTAATAAACTTTGGCCCTCATTCTGTCCTTGGCGGGCGGCAGAGGCCGCCCGCCAAAGTCCCGCCGTCAGGTTACCGTTCCGCGGTCGAAAGACCGCAGCGGTAATTCTGACTTTCCCGCTGGGCTGGCGGGCGGTCGCCTTCAGGCCGCCCGCCAGCCCAGCGGGAAAGAGGCTTCCACGATGAAGCCGGCTCGGAATCGAGCCGGCGGAGTGGAATCTGTGCAACAGACAGTGAAATACATTTAGGGGCCCTCTTACGGGGGCCCCTGCAATGCCCATGCCAGTGGCATGGGCACTGCAGGGGCCCCCAGGGGCCCCGCGACCCCCCCCTACCGCCGGGATCTGGATGGCGGTAGGGGGGGTCGGAATCCCCTTGGAGGATTCAATGGGGCGGCGGTACACTGGCGGGAGCCCGCCAGTGTTGCCGGTCCGACCGCGGCTTTACCGCCGCGGTCGGAATCCCCATTGGAGCACCGCCGGCCTGTCGGCGGTGCTCCCGCGGTCCTCCGCCCTGGCGGTCTTTGACCGCCAGGGTCAGAATGACCGCCTTTGTCTTTTATTACAGTTTCTGTGCCAACTTCTTCCTACATGGTCTGAGTGAGTCTTTGTGCAGAGAAAGGTGAACCCCTTGCACTGGTAGGCCTTGCTGAGGCTTACTTCAACACCTGATGGTGTGTGTGTCTGTGGATGCTGGTGTAGTGTTAGCTAATCTCTCTCTCTAGCCTTCTTTAAAATTTTGGGTTGTGAGGGTTTGTGGGTAATGTGGGTGTGAGCTTTATACTAGATTGGGTGTGTGGGTGTGGTGTGTGTATATGTATCAGGTGTGTGCATTTTGATTTGTCCAATGTGGTGTTGTTTTGTAAATGTGTGTGTATTTTGAGCGCAGCGGTGTGTACTGCTAATGGATTACCGCAGTTGAAAGACCGCCCCGTTGATTCGTGGGTCGTGATAGTGTGGGCGTATTCTTGTTGGCGTGACGGTGTGGGTTTTGGTATCACCAGTTTATCACTGATCTTTGGTGTGGCGGACTTGTGTGGGTGTCTGTATTGTGGCGGATTCCGAGCTGTGGATCGTAATACCCGTAGCGGATTTCCGCCACCGCAACGGTATGCTGGCGGTCTTCAGCACGGCGGAAAGCAGAATTTACCGCCAGGGTTGTGATGAGGGCCTTTGTTTTTATTAAATATATATTTCCAAGCATAATCCCTAATGTGACTGAAATTAAGTACGAAGAGATTATTTACAATCCTCAATGTCAAGCAGCTTCAGCGATCTGTTTTAGATTAGAGTGAGAATAGTAAATCTACACCCCTCCGAAGTCTAACACATTAACAAATGTGACTGAGATTGGATTGGGAATAGTAAATCTATATTCTTCAAAATCAAAAAATTTCTCCTGTATGATTCAGATTATAGTTGCAATGGATATTCTAAGTTTCTTAAAATTCTATTTTTTTCTATGTTGCCGTTTTTAATTGTGTGCATACAACAAATGTACATACCTAAAATTATAACATTTTTTAATACTCAACAGATTTGCAATACACCTATCTATGTCTTTATTGAGCCATTGGATTTTGGATATTGTTAAAAGTGGCATGGACATGATTGAGAGTATTTACGACTGTCGGTAATTTGTACAGTCTTTAAATATTCTGGGAAATTGCTTTTATAATGTCACACAAACTGGAGTTGAAGAATTAAAATGTCTACACATGTAAGCAAATGATCTAGATTATAATTTGTTGGTTAGAGGAGAGTAAAAGTGGAAGCAAGCTCAATGATGTTGATAATAGGGAAAGAGCCACAGGTATTTGGTATTTTGATTAGTAATATCTCTAGGTACATCAAATTTGAACTTGTTTCTATAGGAATAGATAGTATCACAAAAGTAGAAGATGAATTATCTGCATTTATTGAGTAAGTATGAGATTATGGATTTCAGGAGAGGGATAGTATTAAACTAAATGTGCTAGAAGAGTGGCAGGAAGGAAGTGGGAAAGGTATTAGTATATTTATACTGATAATCAAATTTATCTGAATATATGGTGTGTTTGTAATATTTTCTCCTGCTTTCTAATTTTGTATAGGGTATATGGGATTTGGATATTTGCTACCAATTTTCACTTTTCTTGTCAGTCTTTTATATTGCATGGTGATTCAGACAACCAAACGTGCTTTCATTTTGTACATTGTCTTTTTAATTTGAGTTGGCTACATACTTAGAATAATATTATACTTCTTGGCACTGCAACTGATGTCAGTCACTTAGAATGATTACTTGATTTTAGGACTGATGATCTTCTAAATGCCCTAATGAATCCAACATGTGTAGCTGGTTATTGTTGGTTAAGGTTGATTTGGAGTAAAGAATATGGAAGAGGAGCGAAATTTGTTTGACCGGACAATTAGATTGAAGAGAATTTTTTAATAGCACCTGGATCAAAGACAGTAAGATAAAAAATGTTTGCTTGTACTTTGTAGCCTGGGAGGATTGATGGTAAAAGCTGTGGAGTAATGTTAGCTCATTTACAACAGCAGAAGATGAACATTTGGTATTGCTCTGATTGATATTCAAGACCTAAAAAGATATTTTCATTAGACAGCATTTGGTTTAAAAATTTCGGAGAACTATTCAAGGAAATTGGTTCTGATGTGGAAGACACATACACACTTGCGAACTAGTATGTAGATAATAATGAGTTAGGACAGTAGGATGGTAATTTAGAGGCATTCAAATGTGTCTTAGAGAGTGGTAGTTATAAATCTGCATTTGATGTTTTCCTTCTGAATGACTGCTATGCTACCTACTAATTTATGTTGCCTCTCAGCATTGCTGATTTGTATCCTTAAGGATCTAGTGAGTGAATAACCTATTGTGAAAGTGTGGTACAAAGTGGAGTTACACATAAGGGGTCATTATGAGTATGTCGGAATACCGCCAATCCATCACCGGCACCGCTAGTGCGGTCAGGCTGCTATGGACGACGGGAGGCACCTTCAGGCCAGCAAAGGCCATGTTTCAGACGGACCGATAACAAAGATGCACACCACAAAGGTTTCCGCCATGGACACACCATCACGGACATCCTGGCAGAAACCAACAGTATAAATGGAGTCACTCACCTTCAGGAAGCCATACTCCATCTGGAGTCACCATGGAACCTGAACTAGAAGTCTTCCTACTGCTCCTACTTGCCCAACAACTCCAGGACCAGTGACACTGACAATGGCAGCAACTGTGAGTACAGCCACTTACCGGTCAGTGTCACATAATGCCAAGGTTGCTATGCACACACAACATACACATCCGGTACGGGTAGTGATGGTGACACATATACGTACTCCTACACTGACACTCACATTCACACACAGCCACATACACACAAGCACAGACTCAGTACACACACCACGGCCAGCACACGCTACCAAAACACACAGACATGGAGCACCTGCACTGTCAAAAACAACAACAGTACACAGCACCAGCAAACTACTCAACAACCGCAACACCTCATAAGCACGGTCAACACTCCATAACACACCCCCACCTGACATTACTAACAAACACAATGTAACAACACAATTGACCTAATCCACACAATCACACAGCCATACAACAAGGTATACATCACATCACATCACATCACACAAACACATCACACATCAGTTCAGACATACCAATCACCACACACACAAACGCACACAGTACAACTACACAAGGGCATACCACACTCCAAATAACAAATGTCAACACTAACAATACACACAATATCAACAGAAAAGAATGTCCCAAACACATACATGCTCAACACACCATACCCAACAATCATAGTGGAACAAAGGCAAAGCACACACTTACACAAGCAGCTCAGACACAACTGGTAGCATAACCACCACACACATAACACACAAAAGAAAGCAGGCAAGAACATAAAAGCCATGAGGAATGAAAGGCAGGACAAATATGTAACGCTGAGACCAAATACTGGCTGTCCCAGATGTATGTATATTAGGATTTATAAAAATATGAATAAACAAATATATATTATTATAGATTGCCCTTAGGTCAGTCCAAACTAGATCATGCACAATGCACATAAGGCATTTTAGAGTGCCCCTGCTTGACTCCTGACTGCTAATCAACCTCCATGGGTAGGGGCACCAAGGGGCAGACAGGCACCTCAGGGCTTAGGGGGAAAGAGGGGTTTGGGACCAGTTTGTGAGAGGGGGTTTTTGGGTTTGGGAGGGGGCTTTGGACGTGGCTTAGGGGAGGGCTTGGAACGTTTTGGAGGGGTCGGCTTTTTGGCAGGGAGGGGCATGGGCAGCAGCAGGGGGCCAGGGAGGACTTGGAGGTGGTAGGGATGGACTTTGGGAGGGAAACAGATGTTTTCGGTGTCATATGGGGTAGGAGGAGAACTAGGAAAAGGTTCAACTCTGAGAGGAAACACTTCTTAGATGCACAGGGACGGTCATGGCAAAAGGGTTTGGGAGTGGAGGAAGAGGGAGTGCTTGTAGGAGGTGTCTTAGTGGATGTTTTGGGAAAATGTGTGCGAGGAATGCTTGTGTGTGCTGGATGTCTGTTGGGTGGGTGAGGGTGGGCATTTTGTGTCTTGGCAGGAGGGTGGGTGGAGGAGCTTGGGAGATGCTGTGTTGTGACTGCAGGTATGGTGGATGTGCTGCATGTGGGTATGTCTGTGGTTGTGGTGTCTGCGCATGAGGTGGCTGTAGGTAGGATAGGTGTTGTGGCTGTATTGGTGAATGTCGGTGTGGTGTCTGCAGGTGTGTCAGGTATAGTGTATGTGAAGGTGAGGGTGATGGGAGAGTCTGTGCAGGTAGTGGCTGTTGGTGTGTCAGCAAGGTATGTTGTTTGTGTGCATGCCAGTGGTGGGGCTTGTGGTGCTTATGTTTGTCTGCAGAACCCTTGGATGTTGAAGTGAATACATGCTTGTCTGTCTTTGTGGAGGAAGATGGAGGGGGGATGGATGACAAAGGGTGACTGGCTACTGCCAGTGGGGAGGCCAGAGCCTGAAAGGATCTCTGTAGGCCAGCCAGTGCACAGTGAAAGCCCTCCATGAACACATTGCTCCGTTGTATCTGAGTTGCAGTCCCTGAATGGCATTGACAATGGTCGACTGACCCACAGAGATGGATTTCAGGAGGTCAATAGCCTCCTTCACTGAGGGCAGAAGGGCTGACAGGGGCAGGAGCAGAAGTGTCTGCAGCGAAGGAGACGGCCACCCTCCTGGGTGAGGGAGCACAGACTAGTGGGTGGGGAGCTACAGGGGAGGCAGTGGTAATAAGGGGGTGGCAGACAAAGATGGTGCTGGGGTAGTCCCAGATTGGTCTGCCACCACCAAGTAGTGTCCATTGGAGGAGGATTCTGAAGATAATGAGGTGGAAGATCTGGTCTCCCCCATGGCATTCTCCTCATCCTCCAGGCCACTGGGTCCCTTGTTGTCATTGGTCAAAACACTCTGGGCCCCATGGCCAGCAGCATCCCCACTCGCCTGTGCTCCATCTCCTTCGCTTACAGATGCACACAAATAGAGAGAGGGAGAGGGAGAGACAGCAAGGGAGAGAAAGGTTTATCATATTCCTTTCATACACACATTTAAACATGCACAATTGTAGGAGAACATCTCCAGGCTAGGCAATTATGGTTGGCATTACACATATCCTACATCATGTCACAACATGTTACAACTATGCACCCCTTAATATAAACCCTCACACCCACATCTGATTCCAAGTATGTGAGCACGACTAGAGTAATCCAATTGAACACCTGTAAAACCATGTCAGCATGTGACTCATGCCCTGCCACAAATAGGTATATCAAGCAGATTCAAGATCATATCTCTCCATACTCCTATCACCTATTAGAAGAGCAGTTGACTGATAACAACACATCATGCACGTCCTGAGATAACACCTGACCAGTCCTTCTCAATTACTAATGTACCTTGATAGTGTAGACTACCCTATTCACAGACCATATAGCATCTGCCAAACAAATCACATGGCTAGCTGACCCATATACATATATGGCAACATGAGTACCTGAACTGATGAAGCCAGAGAAAGTGAGACTCCCACCCAGGTGACAACTGATGAGTAGAATACAAGTCTGGAGTACAGGCGTGGCATGACATTCACACATTCACAAAGACACATCTGCTGACACAAAACACAGTTACACCACATCACTCCATAAATGCAAGTGCAGCTACAGTGGCCTAAATAGCACACATGATAAATCCCTAGGCAATCATTGAGCGCTGTGTAGTAGTTTGTAAAGTAGGCATGTTTTAAACAGTTCATAGGAATGTTATATTTATCCACGTTTGTTTCATTTCCTTTTGTTTTATTTCCTCGTGCGTGCGTCTGTGCACGAGATCATTCCTTTGTATTCTATTTGGAATGCATTGTTTGATTTACGAGTCAGTTGCTTCTCTATGCTTGCTCCTGTCAACCAGCCTCTCCGTTGCTGGGAACTTTACTAAGAATAAACAAAACCTTTTTCCACCTTGCTTTTGGAATCTCATTACAACATTTTGGCGACGAGCGTTCCCAGCAGTGCCAGTCACATCGGAGAAAAATTACGAGTTGATTGAAATCATTTTTTCACTACAACTACGGGACTTTGGCTTCTCTTCCTCAGTCGGTAGGAAATGGATGTTTGTTATCTTCAGCTATCTCCCTGATTTATTGACTTGCTCAGCCTGGGTCAGCAATTAAGGCTGTTCTCCGCTTATAGCTTTCCTTCTAAGCTACTGTTTACATTTCAAATTTGGAGCCCTGGCAGCACCTATTTAACAGCCAGTCTTCAGCTGGAACTTAACTTATGTGACCCCATTTTGTTTTCTTTTCATTGTATTCTTCAAATTAGTCACACATAACCTGACTTGAGTTTTGTTTTGCTCAACATGCCAGCAACCTAATTTCATTATTAATCTGTCAAAAACTGAGTACCAGCTCCTATTTTTTTCATTTTGTTTCTGATTTGATTATTTAAATATATATATATATATATAGTTATATACATTTATTTGTATTTAACAATGCAACAGTGTTGTAATCCACCTCCGCCACTACAACAAAATCCAGGGGATGTACCCATGAAGTGGAGCAAATGGCATGGTTTATTTAATAATTTTATGATTGCCATTGATGGAAATTCGTTTTCTGCGACTAGAAAAAAAGGGCTTCTATTAAACGTTATTGGCACAGAAGCTCAGGAAATATTTGATCATTTACCTCCACATAAACCACCTGAAGGAACTGATATAAATGATTATGATGTTTTTTCTGAAGCTTTGGACAGATTACAATTACATTTCACAGTTGAACCAAATGTAGTTACAGAACGTTTTAACTTTTATTCACGGCACCAATTTTCCACAGAACCTGTTGAAGGATATGTGGCTGCTCTTCGCATTTTGGCTTCAACTTGTGATTTTGGTGTCATTACTGATCAATATATTCGGGATCAAGTTATTATGCACTGTTATAACAAAAAAATTCAAGAACAACTTCTGAGACACAAAAATCCATCACTCAAAGAAGTAATAGAAGTTGTTAAAGGTATTGAAAGGTCAATACGATCGTGTAAGACATTAAGGGCCTGATTCTAACTTTGGAGGACGGTGTTAAACCGTCCCAAAAGTGGCGGATATACCACCTACCGTATTACGAGTCCATTATATCCTATGGAACTCGTAATACGGTAGATGGTATATCCGCCACTTTTGGGACGGTTTAACACCGTCCTCCAAAGTTAGAATCAGGCCCTAAATGATGACAAAGATAATCATCTTGAAGTAGCTGCCATACGCAATGTCAACAAAAATAAGTACAGCAAAGGGTACAACAAAAATAATCTAAACAAATTAAAATGTATGCGATGTGGATCAAATTTGCATACCAACAAATCAACCTGTCCTGCCTTATTTAAAGAGTGTTTCAAATGTGGTAAAACGGGACATTTTTCGACAGTTTGCAGATCTCAAAGGAATGTCAATTCGATTGTTGGAAAACAATTAGAGACTGAACATTGTATCCAAGATGTTGAAAGCGTAGTCTTGATGATTACAGAAGATAAGTCTAAGCAACATAATATTTTTAACACTGATATTGACAACCAGATATATCGTCCTCCAAAGTGCGAAGTTATCATTGATGGATTCTCAACTATAATGCTAGTGGATTCTGGATCACCTTTTTCTATCATATCTGAGGCATTTTTCAACAAAAACTGGTCTGGACGGAAGTTGGAGAGCAATGACATTAAGGCTTATGGTTACAGTCAGACAATAATTAATATTTTAGGTTACTTTGTAGCTTCTATTTCTTGTCATGATCACAATATTTTAGGTAAAATTTATGTAGTTGACAAAGGACAGCATGTTTTGGGATGGAGACATCAAGGTAATCTTGGAATGGTTTTGGATCCATCTGCTGATGTTCCGGTGTATTGCATGACCATACAGCAAGGTATTGAAGTGATTATTTCAGAGTACAAAAATGTCTTTAGAAAAGAATTGGGTACTGTTAAAGGATTCACACATAACATTAAACTGAAAGTGGGAGCATTACCAGTCAGACACAAGTTGAGAGATGTTCCACTTAGTGTCAGGAAAGAACTTAGGCCCTCATTCTGACCTTGGCGGGCGGCGGAGGCCGCCCGCCAAAGTCCCGCCGTCAGGTTACCGTTCCGCGGTCGAAAGACCGCGGCGGTAATTCTGACTTTCCCGCTGGGCTGGCGGGCGGTCGCCTTCAGGCCGCCCGCCAGCCCAGCGGGAAAGAGGCTTCCACGATCAAGCCGGCTCGGAATCGAGCCGGCGGAGTGGAAGCTGTGCGACGGGTGCAGTTGCACCCGTCGCGTATTTCACTGTCTGCGCAGCAGACAGTGAAATACATTTAGGGGCCCTCTTACGGGGGCCCCTGCAATGCCCATGCCAGTGGCATGGGCACTGCAGGGGCCCCCAGGGGCCCCGCGACCCCCCCTACCGCCATCCGGATCCCGGCGGTCGGACCGCCGGGATCTGGATGGCGGTAGGGGGGGTCGGAATCCCCTCGGCGGCGCAGCAAGCTGCGCCGCCTTGGAGGATTCAATGGGGCGGCGGTACACTGGCGGGAGCCCGCCAGTGTTGCCGATCCGACCGCGGCTTTACCGCCGCGGTCGGAATCCCCATTGGAGCACCGCCGGCCTGTCGGCGGTGCTCCCGCGGTCCTCCGCCCTGGCGGTCTTTGACCGCCAGGGTCAGAATGAGGGCCTTAGTATTTTGCTTGATCAATTACTTAAGGATCGTGTCATTGAACCAGTAGACTCCTCTGAATGGGTTTCTCCCATATTTTTAGTTAAAAAAAAGAGTGGGTCTTTGAGATTATGTGCAGATTTGAGATCATTAAATAAACAAATTATTGTTGATTGCCATCCTCTACCAAAGATTCAAGAACTTTTTGCACTTTTGGGTGGAGCAAAATTCTTTACATCTCTTGATCTCAAATCAGCATATCATCAGATTACTCTTGATGAGGAATGCAGACATTTAACTACATTTATAACTCCAGAAGGGGCTTTCAGATATACCCGCATGCCGTTTGGGTTGGCATCTGCTGCATCCGTATTCCAAAAGCTTATGCATAGGCTATTTACAAACATGGATGGAGTTATGGCTTTTCAAGACGACATCCTAATTTTTGCTGATACCATTGATTCTCATAATATGAGATTGTCAAAAGTACTGTCAGTTTTACAAGAAAAAGGGATGACACTACAAATGGAAAAATGTAAATTTTTAACCCAGGAGGTAGAGTATTTAGGACACACCATATCTTCGAAGGGTATAGCTCCTAAAGCTTGTTTGTTACAATCTATAAAAGAGATGGGCATACCCTCTGATAAAGATCAATTAAGATCTTACCTGGGCTTGTGTGAATTTTACTCTAGGTTTGTGTTTCATTTTTCCCAAATAGCGTTACCTTTAAGAAATTTACTTAAGAAAGGAGTAAAATTTACATGGTTGAGTGAACATCAGGAGGCGTATGATAAACTTAAAAAAAGCATTATTGAGGCGGCACCATTGTCTCAGTTCAATCAAAATTTATGTTGTGCTGTTTACGTTGATGCCAGCTCTGAAGGGTTAGGGGCAATACTTACTCATAAAAATCATGTCACAGAAAATACTGTGGCTTTCGCTTCAAGACCTCTTTCAGTTTCTGAATCTAAGTATTCAACTATTGAGAGAGAAGATTTAGCATGCACATGGGCAGTGGAACATTTTAAAACTTATTTGTGGGGCAGAGAATTTACCATTAAAACAGATCACAAACCCTTATTAGCATTGCTAAACAGTAACGGTACTGGTAGAGCATCTTCTCGTCTAGTCAGGATTTTATCAACAATATATGAGTATAATTTCAGAGCAGTACATATTCAAGGAATTCTCAATTGTGTGGCTGGCTGTCTATCCAGATTACCTGACAATTCTGTTAAATTGTTTCCTGAGACATTAGAAGAATGTGTGGTTGCTACTATAGATGATATTTTACCCCTATGTAAGGATGTGTTTTCCAAGGATGCCTGGTGTAAGAGTTGCAGTGAGGATGAAGAATTACAAAACATTCAAAAATTTTGTAACACAGAATGGCCTCGTGAAAGGGTGTTGTCACCATCTATGCAGATATGTTGGAAGGTCAGAAATTCAATTTCAGTATCAGGGGATTTAATCTTTAAAGATGATTGTGTGATTCCCCCTAAGGCGCTTCGCCCCAATATTATTAAGTTAGCTCACGCAGGACACTTAGGGGAAACCTTAACTAAAAATAAAATAAGAGAAATGTTTTGGTGGCCTTATATGGATAGGCAAATTTCAGGATTTGTCAAACAATGTGTCATTTGCTCTAATTCTGATAAGACTCTTGTCACCAGTAAATGTGTACCTGTTAAATCTGAGTTTCCATCAAGACCATGGAACAAAGTAGCATTGGATATTTTGGGACCATATGATAATCTAGCTAGGTGCAAGATGTATATCATTGTACTTATTGATTACTTTTCTAAATGGGCAGAGGTCAAATGGATTGTCCAACCCACCACTGACAGTGTTATAAGATTTTTAAAAGAATGTTTTTTTAAGGAGGGGTTACCATCTAGCATTGTCACCGACAATGGTAAACAGTTCACATCCTTTAAGTTTCAGGAATTCATGAAAGTCAATAATATTTTGCATTTAAAAACTTTGCTTTATGCTCCAAATATGAATGGCCTTGTGGAAAGATTTAATAGGGTTATTGTGGAGGCTGTACAATCGGCCATAATCAATAGGTTTAATGTCAAAGAATTTGTTGAAGAAAAGATTTGGGCATATCATTCGTCCCCCAATTTGACAACTGGGTTTTCACCATTTTCCATGCTCAAAGGGCGTGTTCCACGCACCACTTTATCCCCTTCTTGGTTGAGAAATGAATTACCCATTATTGACCTTAGAAAAATGTATTTTGAGGCTAAAAGAAAAGTTGAGAAGAAAAATAAGGGAGAATTAGACAAAAATAATATTGATAATACTAAGGTGAAAATTGGGGATTTTGTCAGGATCAAACTTCCTTATCGAGTGAGAAAGGGTGAGTCAAAGTTTTCAAAAGCATTCAAGGTTGTATGTGTGGGAAAAACCGCAGTCAAGTTGAATAATGATTCATGGTGGAGTCTAAGCAGAGTTGCTAAAGTCACTAATAGTACTGAAAAACATAATCCTAATTCATATATGGATTTGTCCTCAGGGGTGATGAAGAACATTTGTATGGATAAATCGCAATACTTTTCTCTTTCAGATTTTGAACGTGACAGTAACACAGAAAGATCTCAGTTGACACCTGGTATTGTGGGTAATGAGGAGACTCCTATTGATTGCAATGAGGACTTTGAGATTATTGATTCCACTTTTGTGCCTATTGTGCCAAATGTCAATCAGCAGGATAATGTACAAGTCAAAGATTATGTCCATGAAAGAGTCAACAATGATAGTGTAGATCTTCCTAAAAGAGTATCTGTACTACCCAAAAAATATGCTGATTTTGTTTTGTGCTAAGTTATTTATTTATTAATTATTTTTATTATAATATTGAAGAGAGGAGATATGTAGTAGTTTGTAAAGTAGGCATGTTTTAAACAGTTCATAGGAATGTTATATTTATCCACGTTTGTTTCATTTCCTTTTGTTTTATTTCCTCGTGCGTGCGTCTGTGCACGAGATCATTCCTTTGTATTCTATTTGGAATGCATTGTTTGATTTACGAGTCAGTTGCTTCTCTATGCTTGCTCCTGTCAACCAGCCTCTCCGTTGCTGGGAACTTTACTAAGAATAAACAAAACCTTTTTCCACCTTGCTTTTGGAATCTCATTACAACACGCTGTCTTACAACAACTAAACTTCAGACAACCACAATTGACACCATAGGCAAATTACCATTCCACCAGACATGCAGTTAAAGTTCCAGGACTTCACAACAGTAAACCAACCTCACTCACACCATACCTGACTAGTGGGTCCATGTACCAAACTCCAGGCTACACAAATTGCACACCGAAATTACATGCACACATGGACCTACATGACTGCTAGTGTATATACAACATTTTCCATGACCACAAATACCTGCTCAAGAAATAGTAGATACAGTGAGACTGCAAACGCCATACAACCAGTGCCAAGTACCATGAAACAGTCAGTACCTACCCCCTTGTGGCTGCTGTGCCGCCCTCAAATGCCCATCCACCTCAGGGTAGGCCTCTGCCAAAATGCAGGCCATTAGGGGGGGGTCAGGGTCTGATGGGCACACGTTCTTCGTTGGGAGGACATCACCAGCTGGGCCTCTCCAGTCTTCTGGGTCCAGCATCTCAGGTACACCCACCACTTGCGACAATGGGTGATCCACTGGCTGTGGACCATCCTACCAGCACACACACCTGTACAGTATGCCACATGCATGCATCTACTCCAACAACAGTTCACATAGCTGACTCACTGTCACACACATCACCAATCACACATGGCAGGGACATTGGACTCACCTGTTGCTCTGGTGCCCCATATAGCTGTCCCTACATGGGTAGAACCTCCTTCACCAGCCCCTCCAGCTCTTCTTGTGTGAAGGCAGGGGCATGATAGCTCCAAGAGGCAGTACACAGCAGCTCACATAGTGGATGTCTTGCTAGCAACAGTCTCAGAAGTCAAGTGAAAAAAACTGCAGAAAATGGCGGTCACTGCTGCCACGTACAGGAACGCCACCGCCGGCGGTTATCGGCCATTAGCTGCAGTCTGCCATACTCAGCAATGTCCACCTATGAAAAGTTACACAGCAGTTGCGACCACCTACCTCCATGACGACTTCCCCGGCAGACCTACGTCACTTCCAACTGCCCAGAGCAGTAGGTAAGGCACCTGCCATTTTGGTCACATGTACTTGATGCATTTGCTTAAATAAGAGTGTCAGACACCTAGGTGTCCTAATATCTGTGTAACCCAATGTTGTGACTTTATGACTGTGCTACAGAATGGGCCAATCATGTGACTATGACAATTTGAGTATAAATATATTTGGAAAGTTCTGTGTAGCTACTCTGAGGTACTCTAAGGTACATAGGCGTTAGATAACCATAGGTTACTTTGTTCACATATGTGTGACCAGTACAGGACTGCACAGTCACCCACATTCTTCCTTATTCATATGTGTTATATGTCCTATCCAAGTCACATTACCTCCAAATTGCTGCAATAATGGTGTATGATGTGCATTTCTATGGTCTGTAATGTTTATGTCAGCACAGCTAGCCATCCCCTACACATGTTAGGTGTCTGCTACTATTCCATGTGCTGCTGACATGTGCTTGCTGCATGTTTCATTGTACATTCTCCCCTCCATACATAGATATCCTGCTATGAGAGGAATGAGACAACCACCAGTGCACCATCCACTGGTAGACCTGGCAACCATGGAGGACAGGCATGTCATCCAGACCTATCGTCTGAATCGTCAGACCATCATGGATCTATATAGACAGTTGGAGCCAGATCTGTTGCCAAGTGTTGGAAAATGGGTTATTGGTAGGGCAGGTAGGTACCTACACCTAGCAACAAGCCACAAACCTCCACGTAAGTACAGTTAGGTCTCAGTAAATTAATCCCAGCTCTACCCTTGGTAGCGTGGCATCGAGCGTCAAGGCTTAACTTAGGAGACAAAGTGTAAAGCATTCAAATATCACAAAACAGTAATTAAATAAAACACAGGAAACAGTTTAAAAATCCAAAACCAATTTATAAAAATAGCTTATATTTTTATCTTTAAAATGACACAAAAACGATTAAAATCGGTTCAGGGGAACCGGAGATATGAATTTTTAAAGTATTATTATTTTCTAGCGCTTAGAAACAAAAAGCGCCTATCGGGTCATCTGGTTGCACCAGGACCGGGGCAAAGTCAAACTTTCAGGCCGACCGCGATGGAGCCCTGCTCGGCTACAAGTCGCGGGAGGCCTCGGTTAAAAAGTTACCTTCTGACTTAGTCTCTTTTTTGATGTTTTTCTTCCCCGGGACGAACCTGCCAGTTGGATCCGACCTCCTGGAGCCCTTGTCCGGATACGCGAAGTCGGTTTCCTCGGTGGTGATTTTTACCTTCGGACTTAGTCGTTTTTTCGAGATGAAAATCCTTCGACCGGGGTAAACCTGGATCTTGATCCGACGTCCGTGGAGCCCTTCTCGGATACGATGGCTGGAAGGTCCCGGTCAACTTTTTACGTTCGGACTTAGTCTCTTTTTTGGATGTTTTTCTTTACCGGGACGAACCACGAAGTCAGGCCGGGTCGCGGTTGAGGCAAGCCGGCTAGAATTTCTGCGTCGGGTCGGTCACTTTATGGAGCTTTTTTCCAAAATTTCTCCAATCTTTTCCAAACTTCTGGGGCTTCACCCAGATGTTCTTTTAAGGTTCTTTTGGGGTCCACAGCTCACCCCAAGGGTCCAGAAGTTCTGTGATGGTCCTTGGGAAGTGCGGACTTCAACTCCCAGAATACACCTGGCGCAAACTCCTTTTTGCCACTGGACAGTGGTCAGCTGGTCACTTTTTCAGGAGTTGGTGCAGGGGACTCTGGATAGCAATTTTTCACCTGTAGCAAACAGGGAGTCCCTCCTTGAACCAGTGGAAGCCAGGCAAAGTCCTTCTTGTGGTGAAGCCCAAGTGTGCAGCTGGTGCAGTCTTTCTGAGTGCAGGGTCCAGGTGCAGGCCAGGGGTCCAGCAGGGCAGTCCTTCTTCTCCTTGTAGTTCTTTCTTCTTGAAATTTGGTGGGGATCTGAGGCGTGGGTGCAGGTCTGCCAGTTTTATCCTTGCTCCTGGGTGAAAAGCAGGGGGGCCCTGGTTCTCCAATCAGGGACAGGGTCGTCCCCCTGTGATGACCACTTCCTGGGAAGTGTGGCAAAAATCCATCCCAGAAGGCAACAGTCTCTAAAAATCCAAAATGGATGAATCTGATTTTTGGAGGAGAGATCTGGCTGAGCCCACCCACTGGTGTGGCTAAAAATCATAAACACACCCCTCTCCTGCCCTCTCCTAATCTAATCAAGGGGGCACCTAGCTGTCTGGGGTTGCAGGATGTGGGGGTGTTGCTGGGTGCTCCAGATGTCCTTCTCTGCCTTTGAAGACCAGTTTGGCAGCCCTCCCCCTTCCTGCCTCACCATCTGCTGAGGGGAGATTCTCTCCCCCAAGCACATTCCTTTGTGTGAAGTCAGGCCACTTCACACCTCATTAAAGTAGCCTGGCAGAAGCTGCTGCAGGCTGGCCAATCAGAGCACAGCAGCAAAAACAATGCAGAGCTGAAATTGGCAACTTTTTAGGTAAAGTCTAAACTTTTTACCTGCACTAGTTATATTAAATCCAACAACTGGAAGTTGTGGGATTTATTATAACAATCAATTTGATACCAAATTCTTGGTATGTAACACTTAAGGAGACTTTAAAATTTTAAATAAAGTCTGCCCATTCTAGCCTATGAAGGCCATTTACTTCAATGAGGGAAAAACGAATTTGGCTGTTTTTACCTCACCAGGGCTTATAAATCTATTTTTATAAAGTCCCTGCTTATAGTTACATGGCACCCAGCCCTAGGGGCACATAGGGCACACCTTAGGGGTGACTTATATGTAAAAATAAGGTAGTTTAAGACTTTGGAAGTACCTTTAATTCCAAAGTCGAATTTGCATATAACTTTAATTTAAAAGCAGCCAGCAAGGCAGGCTTGCTTTGAAAATGACACTGGGCACCTCAGCAATGCACCTAGGTGTGCACCACCTATGCTGTGGTCCCTAAACCTACATGCCCTACCATATACTAGGGACTTATAGGTAGGTTAACTTAGCCAATTATAATTAGCCTAATTTGCATATCCATTTTATACAGAGCACAGGCCCTGGGACTGGTTAGCAGTACCCAGGGCACCATCAGAGTCAGGAAAACACCAGCATAAAGTGGAAAATGGGGGCAAAAAGTTAGGGGGCCTCTGCAATCAGCCCCAGTTTCTCACACAACCCCCCCCCAGCCCACACGCCCAGGAGACTCAGCCCAACCCTGGGAGAGTCTTCCTGGCTTGTTAGGCGAGGAAGACAGTGAAGAAAACTGGCTGTCGCTTTGCAGGGCCTACTCTGCCTTATATCCTCCTGTCAGGGTCACTCCCTCTGGGTAGTGAAGCCATCCCAACAGTAAAAGGACCCAACCCAAACTGAAACTTCCCTCTAGGGGGGTCTTCCTCCTCTCTCTCTGCCAACTTGGGTAGTGAGGTGCCCACCTCCCCTACTCCTAACTTTGCTAGGGCAAGACCTAGCTTACCCAAAGAGGTCACCCAACACTTGAGCAACCCCACCATGACCAACAGGGTCAGGGGGCCTACTTTGCTATTGGCCTTGGGGTCTGCCTCCCAGGCCAAGTACAGTGTTGCCAGGAAGGCTAGCACCCAGCAGAGGCTACTGACAGCTTTCAGTACCCAGAACCACACCCTAAGCTCTCCACTGACAGGTGGCTGAGCTGCTTTAGGGGCATCTTTGGGGTCCTGGCACCCCTCTTGCTGTCTAGAGTGGGGGGCTACCACCTCCTGTGGCAGACACCCTCCTTCCACTCTCCCTTCTGTCAGTGCAGGGGCAACACCTTGCATCTGGACAGCTGCCTGACTACTCAGGACTTCCTTGGGGTCAGGTGAGGCCTCACCAGTGCCAACTCTAGGCTCCCCCCCTACTGGGGCAGAAGGCCTTTGGCTCCCTGGAACTCTCTTTAAGAGTGGCCTACCCTTCCTTTTCTTCTTTCCTTTTCTTGGGGACCCCTGTCTCCTAACTGTAGGGACTGACTCCCCAGGACTTTGGGTTGGGGGGGCGCCCTGGGCGACCACCCCATCTGTGACCAGACTCACCTCTGGGAGGTCATTGCCCAGGATACAATCTAGGGGAAGGTCAGCACTGACTACCACCCTAATCCAGTCAAGGATACCCTCCCTCTCTAGGGGCACTATGGCTACAGGTTTGGAGGTGACCTCCCCTGTGGCTATCCTGACTTTCTTTGTCTTTCCTGGGACATACATGTCTGGGGTCACTAACCGGTCACTCACTACAGTGTGACTGGCACAGGTGTCTCTCAGGCCAGTGGTAGGGATCCCATTCACTTGAATGTGGTGGAAGTGCCTACTCCCACCCTCAGGGATCACCAGCTTACCATCTGGTCCTGTCTCCCAGCACAATGCTAGGAGGACTTCATCATCTGAGGAATCCTCCTCTATGGCTACACTGGACAGCCCAGTGCTAACCACTTTCTTTGGACAGGCTGCATCTCCTCTGAAGTGACCTGTCTGCTGACAGTCAAAGCAAGCCCTACTGTCCAAGAGCTTTTTTAACCCTGGGTCTCCCTGTCTCTGCATGTCAGATTGGGAGTGGGATTTACTCTCCTCCTTCTTAGGGTTCTGGGGTACAGAGGGAGTCTCTGTGGTGGGCTTACCACCTCCCTCCTTAGGTTTTTGGGGACCTGTCCCCCCCTTCTTGGAGTCTCCCCCCTGGGACTTGACAACCACCCTGGTCCTCAACCACTCATCAGCTGCCTCCCCTAGCTCTCTAGGGTTGGTCAGCTTAGAGTCCACTAGATGCTGGCGTAACCTTTCTTGGATACAATTGGTCAAGATGTGCTCTCTCATGATCAGATTGTATAACCCCTCATAAGTATTAACTTTGTTGCCAATAATCCAGCCCTCCAGTGCTTTTAGTGAGGTGTCTACAAAGTCAACCCAAGACTGGGTACTGACCTTCTGGGTGTCCCTGAACTTCATTCTATATTGCTCTGGGGTCAGACCAAACTTCTTGGCTAAGCACCTTTTCATACTAGGGTATGAATCTGCCTCCTCCCCCCTTAAGGTCAGAAGCCTATCCCTCCCTGAGTTGGGGACCAACTCCCACAAAAGGGAACCCCAGTATTGAGGCCTAACCCTTCTCATTTGGAGTGCCCTCTCAAAGGCCTCCAGCCACTTATCTATGTCATCCCCCTCTACATAAGCAGGAACCACCCCCTTGGGTAATCTGGGGCAAACTCCCCCACCCATGGACACCTCAGCTTCTTTATCGCTGCTTCCATCTCTTTTTTCTTGGTATGCCCACTTTTGCTTTTCTAGGGCCAGCTTATCTGCTTCCAAAGCTATGTAGGCTAGCTGGGCTTCCAGCTCTCTTTCCCTGATGGATGGGTTCTCTCCTCCTGAAAGGACCCTCTTCCTACCACTAGCTTTGGGTCTGCCCCTAGTGACTGTATCCAGTGAGGACCGTTCCTCCTCTTCCTCACTTGGGGTCTGATGCCTTCCCTCCCCTGAGTGGTTAGAGTTAGCATCTTCCTCTTTTTCTTCCTCCTCTGGAGCTTCCTCTGTCTCTACCTCTTGTGCCTCAGCCCCTGAGATCAGGGGTTGCAGGCAACCCCCTCTCAATACACAACCCCCTAAGCTGGACTACTGTCAGTGTGGGAGGGCTAGCCAGATCAAGCTCCATGGTTCCCTAGTTTTGTGTCAACAAAAACTTTTTACAAAAATTGGTAACAAGAATTTAGAAAAATTACAAAAATTCAATAATTGAAATTAATCCAAATTAATTTAAAATTAAAAATTAAAAACAATTTTTGCACTAGGACAATTTAAAGGATTTTTAATTTGTTTTATCTAAAACTGTAACGTGATATTGAACACAAGTACAGGATCCCGTCGCTGCTTCCAATTATGTTGGAAAATGGGTTATTGGTAGGGCAGGTAGGTACCTACACCTAGCAACAAGCCACAAACCTCCACGTAAGTACAGTTAGGTCTCAGTAAATTAATCCCAGCTCTACCCTTGGTAGCTTGGCATCGAGCGTCAAGGCTTAACTTAGGAGACAAAGTGTAAAGCATTCAAATATCACAAAACAGTAATTAAATAAAACACAGGAAACAGTTTAAAAATCCAAAACCAATTTATAAAAATAGCTTATATTTTTATCTTTAAAATGACACAAAAACGATTAAAATCGGTTCAGGGGAACCGGAGATATGAATTTTTAAAGTATTATTATTTTCTAGCGCTTAGAAACAAAAAGCGCCTATCGGGTCATCTGGTTGCACCAGGACCGGGGCAAAGTCAAACTTTCAGGCCGACCGCGATGGAGCCCTGCTCGGCTACAAGTCGCGGGAGGCCTCGGTTAAAAAGTTACCTTCTGACTTAGTCTCTTTTTTGATGTTTTTCTTCCCCGGGACGAACCTGCCAGTTGGATCCGACCTCCTGGAGCCCTTGTCCGGATACGCGAAGTCGGTTTCCTCGGTGGTGATTTTTACCTTCGGACTTAGTCGTTTTTTCGAGATGAAAATCCTTCGACCGGGGTAAACCTGGATCTTGATCCGACGTCCGTGGAGCCCTTCTCGGATACGATGGCTGGAAGGTCCCGGTCAACTTTTTACGTTCGGACTTAGTCTCTTTTTTGGATGTTTTTCTTTACCGGGACGAACCACGAAGTCAGGCCGGGTCGCGGTTGAGGCAAGCCGGCTAGAATTTCCGCGTCGGGTCGGTCACTTTATGGAGCTTTTTTCCAAAATTTCTCCAATCTTTTCCAAACTTCTGGGGCTTCACCCAGATGTTCTTTTAAGGTTCTTTTGGGGTCCACAGCTCACCCCAAGGGTCCAGAAGTTCTGTGATGGTCCTTGGGAAGTGCGGACTTCAACTCCCAGAATACACCTGGCGCAAACTCCTTTTTGGCCACTGGACAGTGGTCAGCTGGTCACTTTTTCAGGAGTTGGTGCAGGGGACTCTGGATAGCAATTTTTCACCTGTAGCAAACAGGGAGTCCCTCCTTGAACCAGTGGAAGCCAGGCAAAGTCCTTCTTGTGGTGAAGCCCAAGTGTGCAGCTGGTGCAGTCTTTCTGAGTGCAGGGTCCAGGTGCAGGCCAGGGGTCCAGCAGGGCAGTCCTTCTTCTCCTTGTAGTTCTTTCTTCTTGAAATTTGGTGGGGATCTGAGGCGTGGGTGCAGGTCTGCCAGTTTTATCCTTGCTCCTGGGTGAAAAGCAGGGGGGCCCTGGTTCTCCAATCAGGGACAGGGTCGTCCCCCTGTGATGACCACTTCCTGGGAAGTGTGGCAAAAATCCATCCCAGAAGGCAACAGTCTCTAAAAATCCAAAATGGATGAATCTGATTTTTGGAGGAGAGATCTGGCTGAGCCCACCCACTGGTGTGGCTAAAAATCATAAACACACCCCTCTCCTGCCCTCTCCTAATCTAATCAAGGGGGCACCTAGCTGTCTGGGGTTGCAGGATGTGGGGGTGTTGCTGGGTGCTCCAGATGTCCTTCTCTGCCTTTGAAGACCAGTTTGGCAGCCCTCCCCCTTCCTGCCTCACCATCTGCTGAGGGGAGATTCTCTCCCCCAAGCACATTCCTTTGTGTGAAGTCAGGCCACTTCACACCTCATTAAAGTAGCCTGGCAGAAGCTGCTGCAGGCTGGCCAATCAGAGCACAGCAGCAAAAACAATGCAGAGCTGAAATTGGCAACTTTTTAGGTAAAGTCTAAACTTTTTACCTGCACTAGTTATATTAAATCCAACAACTGGAAGTTGTGGGATTTATTATAACAATCAATTTGATACCAAATTCTTGGTATGTAACACTTAAGGAGACTTTAAAATTTTAAATAAAGTCTGCCCATTCTAGCCTATGAAGGCCATTTACTTCAATGAGGGAAAAACGAATTTGGCTGTTTTTACCTCACCAGGGCTTATAAATCTATTTTTATAAAGTCCCTGCTTATAGTTACATGGCACCCAGCCCTAGGGGCACATAGGGCACACCTTAGGGGTGACTTATATGTAAAAATAAGGTAGTTTAAGACTTTGGAAGTACCTTTAATTCCAAAGTCGAATTTGCATATAACTTTAATTTAAAAGCAGCCAGCAAGGCAGGCTTGCTTTGAAAATGACACTGGGCACCTCAGCAATGCACCTAGGTGTGCACCACCTATGCTGTGGTCCCTAAACCTACATGCCCTACCATATACTAGGGACTTATAGGTAGGTTAACTTAGCCAATTATAATTAGCCTAATTTGCATATCCATTTTATACAGAGCACAGGCCCTGGGACTGGTTAGCAGTACCCAGGGCACCATCAGAGTCAGGAAAACACCAGCATAAAGTGGAAAATGGGGGCAAAAAGTTAGGGGGCCTCTGCAATCAGCCCCAGTTTCTCACACCAAGCAATCACAATCCCTATTGCATATCTCCCATTGTTCAAGTATTGTCAGAGTAGCACTTCCTGGCCACTGAGTCATTCCAGACTACTGTGGCCTTAACAACAGGGATGTCTCAGCCTATGTTCAGAGTGATGCTGAGGGATGTACTGTATGCTTTCTTGAAACACCTGGACAGCTACATAAGATTTCCCCAAAGAGCTGCTATGGCCTTTGTGAAGGCTGCCTTTTATCAGATGGGAAAGATTCCTCATGTGGTAAGGGCCATTGATGGCACCCATGTATTCCTGGTCCCTCCCACTGTCAACAAACAGGTGATAGGAACAGGAAGAACTACCACTCTATAAACATGCAGGTGATATGATTGGCAAACCAGTACCTCTCCCAAGTGACAGACAAGTTTCCAGGTTCCGTGCATGACTCCTACATAGTGCAGAACAGCAATGTTCCGCACATGATGGTACGACTACACACAGAGAGGGCCTCACTGGTTGGTAAGTATGCATTGTAATGTGTTTAAATGTAATGTAAGATGTCATCATTATCTGCCCACTTGCTGAACCTTCAATTCAATAAGTTCTACCATTGTGTTCACAGGTGACTCTGGGTATCCAAACCTTCCTTGGCTGTTGACACCTGTGAGATACCCATCCACACCAGGGAAACTCCGATTTAATGAGGCCCATGGAAGGACAAGGGGTATCATTGAACAAATCTTTTGGCCTCCTGAAGGCAAGATTCAGGTCCCTGGGCCTATATGGAGGTTCCCTCCTCTACTCACCCCTCAAGATTTGCCTAATCATTGTAGCCTGCTGCATGCGCCACAATCTAGCCCTGAGATGTCAGATACCAATGATAGCTGATGACAGTGATGTAGCTGTACGTGTGGCTGCACATGGTGATATGAAAAGTGATAACAGCAAGAGGAAGAAGGAGCAGCTGACTCTAGGACAGAGTGCATCAATCAATACTTCCCGTGACATACAGGTATGTGGTGTGGGCCTTTTCAAGTCTTGTTTGTGTACAATGGGAAGTAGATAGTTGACATTACACCTCCTGACCTTTGGCATATGTGATGGTATAATGATGTCCAATGCCTATGTGTGAGTAGTGGAAGCAGACATATAGGATGTAAGGTGTACAGTATTAGTGATTCACCTCTTGCATGTATTGTAGCAACTGATTCCAACTTTCTCTTCTCTAGTGGACTCACCAGTTTAGATCTGGATTTCTTGCATTCTTCACCCACTGGATGTGGATTTCATCTCTGGGTCTGCTACCTAAGACTTGAAGTATACATAGTCAGAAGTTAGTGGTGATTGTGTACAGTTCTGAGAGGTGTACATGTCAGTTAACCTGTTAAACGGATCATGTGAAGCATTTAAGCCCAGTGCTGTAAGGGACCAATCTAGGTGCCCATGAATAGGAGTTACACTACAATAGTGATGCAGTGGATTACCTGCATATGTGCTCACTGTGTCATCTTGCCTTCCATCCCAATGGTAATCTCTGTCTTGCTCTAATTGCCACAACACTTTTGCCTTGTGTTACTGTGTATTTCAATCTCACTCTTTGACATCTGTCAATGTACATTACTATTGTCATTTGTGTCCAGCTGAGGAATCCTCCATCTGAAGGCAACTACACTGCCAGTTTGAATCAGGGGGGCATCACCAGACCACTGCAAATATACAGTAGTTATGATCAAAAGTGATGTATTGTGCTTTTCAGTTTAGTGACATGCAAAAATAATGTGAAGAATGTAACAAACAGGTGATGAGTGGAGTCATGGTAGATTGGCAGAGCACAGTAGTTGCTACAACATTGGGTCACACGGACAGTGTCCTTGTTCCAAGGGAAAATGGAGTTCTGTCTCAGTCCAGTCAACAGGCTATATAGGTTGCACACAAGTGTGACAAAGCAGAAGAGGTTCACTTCCTGTCAGTTGGTTTGGTCTTGGCATCTGGTCCAGCCAGATGTCTGAATGGATGTCCACATTTGTGGGGTGAGGGGGGTTGTTCTCTAGCTACAGAGGGATGGGGGTCTAAGGCTTGGGGTCCCCTGGCAGGGCCTCCATTCCACTATCTGCCGCTGATGTAGAGGGGGCAGATGTCACATTGCTAGTGGAAGGGGCCTGATGGTGGGGTGCTAAACCACGCAGTGTGCTGGTCACGTCCCTCAACACCCCTGCTATGGAGGCCATGGTGGCCTTGTGTGCCTGCCACATCTGAATGACCTCCCGGTGGTGTTCCCTCTGCAGGCTTTGATTTTCCCCCCAAATGGTGATGATCTGGCCCATTGCACACTTCAGAAGATCTACAAATGGATCCCCACTGAAACCAGAGGAACAGTCACCCAAGCCCTCGTAAGCAGCAAACTGGACTAAGCAATGCCCTCTACGCAGGCGCCACGCCAAACTCCAGAAAAGACTGCAATACATCCAGAACGCCTCCGCACACCTTATCCTGGACATCCCCTGCCACTGCCACATCACAGCTCATCTGAGAGACGTGCATTGACTCCCCGTCAACAAGAGAATCACCTTCAAACTCCTCACGCGTGCTCAAAAGGCACTGCACAACACCGGGCCAGAATACCTCAACAGATGGCTCTACTTCTATACCCCGACCTGACAGCTTCGCTCCTCCGACCTTGTCCACGCCACCGTCCCATGCATCCACAGAACAACCACTAGCAGCATATCATTCTCGCACCTTGCCACCAAAACGTGGAACACTCTTCCCACCCACCTGTGTCAGACCAAGGTCCTCCTTATCTTCAGGAGACTTCTCAAGACTTGGCTGTTCGAGCAATAGCAGCCTCTCCTCAGTGCCTTGAGACCCTCACGAATGAGTTGTGTGCTTTACAAATTCCCTGATTGATTGATTGATCCTGTCCTGGGAAGTTTGGTACGCTTCCAGTACTTGGGAGATGGTATCCTGCTCGGTGGAGTCCCTTGGGTGCCCCATCCTCTGTCCCACAGCATCCCTCCCATGCCCTCTACCTCCAAGTACTTGTGTCCTTGGAACAGTGTGCCCACTCCCAGTGTTAGCCGGACCATCATTGTTAGGGGTGTCAAGATCCGACTCAGGTCCCTGTACTGTGGTGCTCACATTAGATTGAACAGTCCTTGGGACACAGGTTTGGTGGTGCTTGCTTGGCTGTGATGTTGGAGGGGGATTGATGTGTGCAGGGTGAGGCTGGGAGTCGTCGACGGACCAGGTGTTCATCATGGGCCAGGTAGGTCATCACTGTCCAGACATCCAGGCATGTTGTCCTAACTGAGGCCTTCATCCTGAGGAGGGCTAGCAGTGTCTGGTATCCTCTCCATGGTGGCAATGGTAGGGGGACCTGTGGATAGAATGAGACACAGAGTGCAGTTGAGAAAGTATGCTTGGCTCCTTCTTTGTGAGATGCAGACAGTGGCTTACCATGATTCCCTGCAATGACAACGACAGATGCGGCACAGCATAGCTTGGTAGTACATATAAGTCTGTGACAGGACTACCATACTCCATGTTCAGTGCTGTCATCGATGATTGGTAGATATGGTACTGCTGACGGGTTCTATTACTATCTGATACTCAACATGACAATTTGACTCTGGTACCTAGAGAGCATGCAGGCTTAGTAGGTGTTACAAAATTTGGCTGCACATTGCACCATGATGTCACATTTAGAACACAGTATGTGGGTATGCAGGGTCAAATTACTGTCTGTGGATCTTGTGCATGTGCATGGAGGCTGGCACATTACTTTCCAGACCATGGTCAGTCCATTACTGACTTGGAGATATAGATAAGTGTCTATTTGGAATTGCCAGTGGGCTATAGCTGTGTTTGCCTTTCTTGGCATTGTGGTAGGCAATTGCATTGCTGTCATTGCCATGAACTGGTCCTCAGTCGTACTTTCTAGTTGGTGTAGGTAGTGCAATAGTCATACTTGCATGAAAAATGAAGTGATGTGCACATTGCAGCTTTTCACATAAATGGTTTGGTGCATTGTGGGACTTGTAGTGATAGGATTAGACTGTGGTATGCGTGCCCTTGCCAAGGGCTGTGTGGGTAGTAGGGCTGTGTGGTGGTGGCATGCAGGAGAGAGGCATTGGCACAGGCAGGTGTAGGGGAACATTCAGTGAATTAGGGGGTATTTGGGTGGTGAGGCAGGACATGACAATGGTATGGGTACTTACCAGACTCCAGTCCCCCAGGTATTCCAGTCAGGCCCACCGGATGCAGTATCTCTAAGACCTTCTCATCCCATGATGTAACTGTCGGGGAGGAGGTGGGGGCCCACCTGGAAATTGATGTTAGCTGGACCTGTGCTCCAAACAGTTGTGGCTCTATCCTTACAATTTCATCCACCATGACCCTCAACTCATCGTCGGTGAATAGTGGGTGCCTTTGTGGGGACATGGTTGTGATTGTGTTGAAGGTGTGGGGGGGGTGCTGTGTATGGAAGGGTGCAGTGTTGGGTGATTGATGGGATGAGGGTGGTGCATTGTGAGGGATGGGCGGTTGCCATGAAATGTGTGTGCTCGTTATATGTGTACTGAGTTTGTTTAGCTGGTGTGTAATGTGTGTGATATCTGTGTGCCTATAGTGTTTGGGTGCTCTGTGTGTGTGTGTGTCCCTGCACTGTGTTTCTCAGTATTGAGGTTGTTTGTAATGGATTGTGGCTTGTGTGGAGGGGTGTTATATAGTGGTGTGTGTAGGTGTGTCAGATGTATGGATGTGCGTCAGGTGTGGGGTATTCAAACTGTCCAATGTCGTGTTGTGTTCTGTCAATGGCGGTTTATGACCGTGGCAGCTCGCTCCGCCAATGTTTTTCCACCATGAAGGAACTGCTGTGGTGGTTTGTGGGTCGTAATCTGATAGGTGGATATGTGTCGGGCTGGCTGCGCTGAAGGTGGAAAGACCCCTTTCCCGACTGCCAGTGTCCTGGCAGTGTCAGAAGTTTGGCTGTTTTTTGGCAGTCTCCACGGTGTGGATCATAGCACGGTGGTCACATGTCCGCCAAGATGGTGGTCTTTTTGCGGCCACCACAGAGCCGGTCTTGGCAAAAGACTGCCAAAGTCGTAATGAGACTCATAATGTACAAAATATGGTCAGAAATGAGGTTGGTGACTTCAAAGTGATGCACATTGCCCAACTTGTTATTTGCAGTTCTTTGCATTCATAGTATTTGATGCTTACATTATCAAGAGTGTAGGTGTAATTGATTTTTATACTAATGATGTTATTTGTGTTGGCATGTGAATGCCACTGAGGTGAAAGTACGAGCAGTAGAAAGACAGAATTAAAATGATGACTGATTGTAGACATGCTGTTGCTTTTGTCTAGTGTGGCAAACAGCGGAGGGTTAACTTGTTATTTTTGTACATTTCTAGTGAATGCCAGAGAAACAAATTATAGCTGATCAGGCATAAAAGACTTGGCATCTATGGGGATTCTGCACATTAGTAGCATAAGTTCCATAGTTTGACATCAAAAAATTGTGAAAGTGCTTTTGCTAGTTTAAAATTAAGAATCTTTAACCTGTAAGAGATGTTTTGTAGGCCTCAATATATTACTGCACATAGATGTGGCTTTGCATTTGAAGCTTGCACAGAGGCATGCATTTTGTTTAAACGGCTGACAAACACATCCAACCTAGTGGGAATGGGCAATAACACCTGGATAGTGACCTGCTTAGGACAGCAGACCACCGTGTCTGTGTTTACACTTAAAATGCAGCCTGTATTCATTAAAGGAAAACAGAATACATTTCAAACAGAAAAATTACATTTTTCTGTTTAATTATTAACGGTAGGCAGTGGTCTGTGGGACTACTGTCTGCTTTTAAAATATATTTTTGTTACCATTCACAAAGAGGAAGGGATCTCCTGGGATCCCCTTCCTGTTTGCGACTGGTTTACCAATCACTTGAAGTAGGCGATAAACTGCAATTGATTTGGGACTGCGGTTCGGACAGAATTTGTTACCTTCTAGAATCTTATCAGTGAATCAAACTTAATGCTGAACATAAGTACTGTAGGGTGTTTAAAGTTGCAAACAAACATTATATATAAATTCTTTAATGCCTAAACTTATCATGGGTGCTCTGGAGGTGTTTGAGACAAAATGAAAGGCCAGTTATAGGCTTTAAAGTACAATATGTGTCAGCTGCACAGTCCTCTTGTGATCATGATCCCATATTGCTGAGTAAAAAAATACCCAGTGGCCTACAGATTTCCATTTTGATGTTCTAACTCATTGTTCTATAAATAACTGCACACTTTACCAGCTCTACTGATCTGTCTCACTGACAACATTTGGGAATCAAAGTGCCACATCAGATCTAGGCATGTGTCCTTCATTTCGCTGAACAAAAGCAAACTGTCAAAAAACTCCTTATTATAGAGCAGTGGTTCCCAAACTGTGGTCCGGGGACCCCTGGGGGTCCGGGAAGCCTCCTCAGGGGGTCCGTAGCTGCTTAAAAAAATAATAATAATATTAATAGATTAGGTCCCCAACTTTCAGTAATGGCTCAGTGGGGGGTTCCTGGATTCCTATAAAGAGTCAGTGGGGGTCCCCTGGCTCCAGTAATGATAAAGTGGGAGTCCCCAGAAGTCAAAAGGTTGGGAACCACTGTTATAGAGCATTTGATTATAACTCATTAATCTCAACCACACAGGTTCTAAGAGATTAACCAAGAGTTAAGATGATGGTGAAATCTAATTGAGCATGTTAATGAGCTACTGGAAGAGACCAGGGACTGTGTTATTTCTACCACACACTACCCTATGTGCACCGTTACACATGTTTCAAAAGGTACACCAGGTGCAAACAAGAACAGTGTGCTGCATTAGAAATAATGCCCTGCCTCCAGGGAAGCTGCAAGGTCGAGCTACCCTTGGGGCAGTGCCTTCAAGTGACATATAGAGATGCAGTTTCAAAGCCACTTCGTATTTCACAGTGCAGGCGGTATGTCACACGCACTTTGAAGAGCAGAGAGAGAGATCCATTGAAGGCTGACACAATAAGTGACTGCACCTGCCTGCAAGAGATGTCTGTAGGCTTCCATTGGACCCAGTGTCTCTCCTTCAAAGTGCTGCCTTTAGGAGGTGCACTGAAAGTGTGCCAATGTTGTTGTGGCACACTTTCAATTGACCTCCTAAGGGCATGTTTTCCTCTGTGCCATAGTACAGATCAAGAAGAGAGGCAAAGTGATTCCCTTATTTGCATGGGGCCACAACACAATGCAAATGAGGGAACGTCCTCTCATGGTGTAGGTAGCCCTGCATATGTGCCAGCGTCATCAGGATTATATGTGGGTGCATCCCAGGGCACAATGTGTAATGCAGCTCTTGGAAGTTTGTTCAGTGAAATACAGGGCATTACTCAGGTCACATTCCACAGAGGGACATTTGGAAAATGTGGGGGATAACAATAGACTGTTTCATAAAATTAGTTGTGTGGATGTAAACTACTAAGACATTTTAAAAATGTTTGTGTTTTTGGAGGATCCAATCAATTACACAATTGAGTCAAGTGAATGATATTTAAGAACCTCAACAGGAAAATGATTAAGATAAACGAGTAAAAGAATTGTAGCTACATATTTTGCATTCTTTTTTTAGAATTTTTTTTATCGAATCGTAAGAAGTTATAAATCTATGAACATTGCGTTATCAGATTAAAGGGTAATATACAATAATGCAGAAGATATTCCAAAAGGTATGTCAATTAAAAAGAAAGTGCACGGAGAATGCAATGGAAATTCATAGATCATAATTTTAGGATAAAGAGGAAAGAAAAAAGAAGAAAGGGAGAAGAGGAGAATAAAAAGATAGAAAGGTAATTTCATATGGCCTTGAGATGATAGAAGCAATATACATTGAATAGCACATTTGGCTACATGTTTAAAGATATGAACGATGTGCAAACCATTATCATATTTAAATTGCAACAAAATGTGCCTTAAAAGTGTATACTATTAACTAAACACAGACACAGATCCTTTAGCAAAAAATGATAAGCAAGTAGTAAATGGCATCCATAACTGAGTACATTTAATAGATAACTGTAATGAAGCAGTCTTATAGCTCTCTAGTCTGTTTTGATAAAAACTGAATTACACCATGTCTGAAGATTAATTTTGTCAGAAGATTTCCAATTGGAGGTGATTACAGTAATAGCTATTGACAGCAGGAGGTCAAATAGTTTACCAAGTGTTTTGTTTGAGCTTCTTAAGACATGAGCACTACCCAAGAAAAGTGACTATTTGTAAAGGGTATGTGCATTTCAATAAATTCAGTAATGCGATGCCATACTGAAAGCCAGAATGTAGACAGAGTTGGACCAGAAAAAAACATATGGAGAACTGTACCAGATTGAGTATGACAGTGCCAACAAGTGTCATGTTGTGTAATTTTGAGTATAAAAAGGCAAGGAGGAGTAAACAAAAGTCTGTTGTCAAAAAAGTGAAGTGTTTGCTTTAGGCTAGCAATGCGAGCAGTGGAGTGAACTTTCATCTCAATTGTATCCCAAACATCGATAGGCCAAGAGATACCAAAATCATTCTTCCACAATGTCTCAACATGTGTTTTGGGTTTGTTATGGTCAGGTGTGGTCAGAAGCTTATTGATTTGATCTGCTTTAGAGTGGATCATTGTGGCGATAGGGAGATGTGAATCAAAGCACGTATTTCATGATATTGGTAGTGCAGATGGGAATATAGATTATAAATGGATGATAGTTTGGAAAAGGGAATAGGAGAACCTGCACTTTAGAGCTGAGAAATCATTAAGAGACCTTAATGATTGGCCAACTCTTCCTCTTTTTCAAAAAAATATTTCTACCCAATACGGTTGTTAAGGAAATGATCGATAGGAAATAAAGTGAAAACCCTGGCCCTCATTACGACTTTGATGGTCTTTTGACAAGACCACCAAAGCCGCGGGCACCAGAAGACCGCTAGTGCTGGCGATCTTCAGACCACCATATTATGAGTACTGCAGGATTTCTGACACATTTTGGGTGGAAATCATGCAATAGTCGTGCTGGCCGTCAGAGGCTCATGGGCCGCTAAAAGGACTCCACCAGCCATATGATGACCTTCAATATGGCCTGGCGGTGTCCTGATGGCGGGGAGCTGCCGGCGGTGGAAGCGCCCATTCCCGTTCCCTGTTGGACGACCTCCACACTGGACAAGGTAAGTCGGGCGTACGACAGGGTTGGGGTGTTGTGTGTGTGTGTGTGAGTGGGTTTTGTCTGTGTGTGTGTATGAGTGTGTGTATGCATGTGTGAATGTATGTGTGTATGCATGGTTGAATGCGTGTATGAATGTTGAAGTGAGTGTGTGTATGAATGCCAAAGTGAATGTGTGAATGAATGTTGAGGTGAATCCGTGTATAATGATTGTGAGTGTATGCATGTATGGATGCTTGTGAGTGAATGCGTGTATGTCAGTGTTGGTGAATGAGTGTATGCAGGGTGCGTGTGGGTGTCTATATGCGTGTATGTGGGGGCACTGTATTAGAACGAAAGGTGGGGGAGGGGGCGCTGTTCTACTAAGGGGGTGGGGGATGCAAGGAGGGGGCTCTGTTCTGGTAGGGGGTGGAGGTTCTGAAATGGAGGGGGGGTGGGGTTTTGGGCTTGCTGAGGCGGTGGGGAAGTCATCTGCCAGTGACAGGAAAGATATTTCCTGTCACCTGTAGCTTTTCCATCAGGGTTTTCATGGCAGTGCTCCCACAGCAGAAACCCTGGTGGAAAGCCGACTCCTAATACCTACTGCAGTCTTCATTGGACTGCCGGGTCAGTGATGCTAATCTCTATACCGGCTGTCTAACCGCCCTGGTGGTACAGGGGGGGGATGTGGCGGGTTGGCAGACGCCAACTTGCCACACTCATAATGTGGCGGTCTTATCTGTCGGCCCATCGGTGGTGAGACTGCTACCGTGGCCCTGGTGGTCAGAACACCGCCAGGGTCATAATGAGGGCCATAATATGGTTTGAAAAGGAAACACACATGAGCAATTCTGTTAGGAAGCCAATATTTAAGAGGATTACAAATAAAAATAATATGATTGTATCAAAAAGGTGCTCTCATAACTTGTTCCAATATGATCCAAAGATTGGATGGAATGTCTGATGGTGACAAAGAAGGTTGTAGTTGCTTGATGTAAAAGGCTTGGTGAGAATTAACTAGATCAGGGAAAATAATACCCCTACTAGATTTTGAAAGCTTTAGTCTTGATAACACAACTCTAGGAGGTTTACCATGCCAGAGGAACGTCTAAAGAATGAACAAAGCTGATAGGTAAAGGAACAAGGAGCATAGTAAGATGAAAATCAATAATAGAGAAAAACATAATTTTAATGGTGTCATGACGCCCCCACCAGGAAAGATATAACAGAGACCATTTCCTGGAGTTGATAGTCTTTCTAATAGGATTTGTGAGTTAGTTTTAACTGTATTTTTAATTGTGCTCCTATAACATATTCCTAAGCATTTAGGACCTCATTATGACCATGCAGTCTTCTCACTGCCAAGGCCACGGTGGCGGTCTCACGGCCGATGGGCCTGCGGTGAAGCCTGCCACATTATGAGTGTGGCCGGTTGGCCTTTGCCAACCCGCCACATCCCTGGCTGTACCGCCAGGATGGTTGGACAGTCAGGCCAGAGATTAGCATCTCCGACCCGTGGTCCAAAGTATACCGCCTGCGGTATTAGGAGATGGCTTTCCACAAAAACTCTGGCTTAAAGGCTACGGGTGACAGGAAAATTATTTCTTGTCACTGGCAGATGACTACCCCACCCCCCCCAGCAAGCCCAATATGCCACACCCCCCTCCATACCAGAACCCCCACCCCCCTACCAGAACCACGCCCCATCCCCCTTCTAGTACAGCGCCCCCACCCCCTTCTAGAACAGCAGCCTTATCTCCCCAACCCCCTTCTACTAAAGCGCCCCCTCCCACCCCCATCACATACATGCACACAGACACCCACATGCACCCCTGCACACACACATTCACCAATACTGACATACACGCATTCACTCACAAGTATCCACACACGCATACACTCACAAGCATCCATACAAGGATTCACCTCAACATTCATTCATGCATTCACTTCAACATTCATACAAGTACTCACTTCAACATTCATACACGTATTCAATCACGCATATAAACACGCACATTCACACACACACACAAACACACTCATACACACACCTATACCCATACACACAAGTATACACACACACATACACACACGCAGACAACACCCACTCATAGACAACAACCAACACCCTCTCACCCTTTTCCCCCGTTGGACACCTAATTTACCTTGTCCGGAAAGGAGGTCGTCCAGCAGGGAACTGGTGCTTCCACCACCAATATTGCCCTGCCATCAGGACACTGCCAGGCCATATTACAGGTCAAAAAATGGCTGGTGGAGTCCTTTTGGTGGGGTAGGGCCGGTGGTGGAACCGTCCAAGTGCCTCCGAACGCCAACGCGACTACTGCAGGATTTCAATCCAAAATGTGGCAGAAATCCTACAGTACTCGTAATATTCTGGTACCCGAAGCTTTGTCGTGATGAGGGTCTTAATCTTGGTAGAGTTCTTAGGAGGGACCTGCTTCTTCGCTTTAGAGCAGAAATTATTTAAAGATAAATCATCTGTTTCATCCATGTTATATTTATAGCATGATACTGCAGGGTAGCGAACAAGTTTATGAAGGAAAGCAGGAAAATATATTTAAGGGCAGGACAGAAAGAGAAGAATGTAATTTGCAGAGGCTGTGAACCTGATATGAGTATCATGAACTTTGAAACCAATATCATTTGCAGTGGATTTTAATTGGTGAAGAAAATATTCTAGTGCTAAAACAAATAGTAAAGGTGATAAAGAGCACCCTTGATGTGTTCCTCTTGGTAGAGGGAAGTAAGATGATCTTCTACCATTGACAAGCATGGAAGATTGAGGGGAAGAATAATATCAACGAGTTGGAGGAAGTTTGACCCAATACAACACCATTGTAAAGCCTTCATTAGGAAAGCCCAGTCAACCCTTTTAAAAGATATTTTTGCATCAAGGGATAATACTGTATCTTGTGGGCTTTATTATTAATATTAAGGATGGTAATAGAGTTTCTGCTATGCTTCTGTTGGGAATAAAGCGGGATTGATGGACATCAAGAAGATTAGGCATAAAGGAAAGTAGACGCGAGGCAAAGGCTTTGGCAAAAAAATTGCAATTCCTTGTTCTCAAATGGGATTTTACGGCATTTAATCAATACTGTTGTCTTTCTCTCCTGCTTCCAATGTTATATTCTCTCATAGATACTCCTGGTCGACATGATAATGTTTATTGATGTTCATTTACTGAATGCTTGTAATTAATGATTTTCCATATGTTCCCTTCCCTTGTTTCAGTTGGATTCCATTGTGGATTCTTCTTATTGTCTTCTCACGCTTGCCTGCTCATATCATCTTATATGTTATCCTTCCTGTATTTAATGATAAGTGTGATATTTTCTTTTAGCCATTTACACTTAATAGAGTTTTGATAATGCTGGTATTTAGTATATCTGCATATAGATTTATTTCCTTGCTTCTTCGGTCCTGTTTCCATATATCTTCTGTCTTCTATTACTGTTCATGAGTCGCTAGTGCTATGCCCATCTTCTCAGATGTTCCACTATCCCTTGCCATCATGAGAATTATTTTATCTTCTCTTAATTCTTCTCTTGCATCGGTGGACCTTATTCCCTTTGATGCCTTATTTATGTGTATCCTATTTTCGAAGGCGTGCATTCACTGTTCCCTTTGCTCTGTACTCCTATACTCATACTCCTTTTATATTTCATTTTTCCTGAAAGATTTGCTTTGCCTTGTAAATTTACCTAATCAACAACTGTCTATGTTTTTCCCTAATTCAATGCAACTAAGGACAGTTTCTTGGAATGTGAAGGGTCTTAAAACTTAAAATCCCCGTTAAACGTCAGCATGCCTTATCCCATCTTGCTAGTTTGAAATGTTGTATTGCATTGTTACAGGAAACGTATCTCAGTGACCTAGAAGCAGCTAAACTAAAGAAGCAGTGGGCTGGTGATGTTTTTATGTTCCCCTCCCAAACCAACGAAAATTTTATAGAGTTATAATTCTATGCCACAAATCTTTACATACCATCATGCACTCTCAACACCATAACTCAGAGGTACAATGGTTACTGGTCCCACTTACACTTGAGAACATCAACCTCTCAATACCCATTTTCTATGGTCCCATGCACCCAGACTCTAATTTCTGGGGAAACATGTCACATACCCTTGAAGACCACGTTCCTCACAACTTATAAATTGGAGGGGATTTTAATCAAGTGTGCAATCCCTTTTTAGATACATGTTCTACTTTCCGCTTCATTCCTCATGCCTCACATAAGTCCTTCAAGAACCTAATTTTACAGCACTCACTCTGCAATTCATGGTGGCTATAATATCCTGATTTACTAGACTATTCATTTTATTCTCTGACGTATCAATCTCAATTGTGCAGGGACTATATATTTCTGAGCAAATGTTTAATTCAACATGGAGTCAATTCAGAAATAGGATCTATTCAAATCAACGATCACTCTCCAGATTTAACTGATATTGACATTGTTTCCAGTCAACCTAACAAATCCTCTTGGAGATATAATAATTTATTACTCTCAGACACTGTTTTCCTCAAATCTTATACTGCTTTCATCAATGAATTCTTTCATTTGAGTGACAATAATCAGACCCCATGTCCTCCAGTCTGGTAAACGTTTAAGCCTGCCTCAAGAGGTTTCATGATAGGTTTCCCTAATTTATAGAAAAAAACAGTCAGCAAAAATTCTACTTCTATTTTGGCTCTTATTAGTCTCTACAACATAATTAGTATACTAGTAAAAATAACAGATCTGATCTAGATGCCTTAGTTAATGCTAAGACTGAGTTTAACACATTTTCTATTGAACAGGCTTGTGACACTCTTCTTAAAATTAATGCCAAGTATTATGGAGGCAATAATAGAGCTGGTTCCCTCCTTGCCAGTTACTTAAAAGGCAGACAGGAAAAATCAGCAATCAAATCCACCACTGCACAGAGCAGAGGACATGTGTAATGAGACTCAAATTTTGAAGCATGTTTTGCCTCTTACTACAAAGACCTATATTCCCCAGAATATACACAATCAGAGAAGTATTTTTCCACATATTTCTCAATTCTTATACCAAAAACTACACCATCCCCAGATCTGTCCACCCTAGAACAACCACTTCAAATTTAAGAAATACAGTCAGCTGCCCAATGTCTTTGAAAAGGTAAAGCTCCTGGCCCTGATGGCTTCACAATAGATTTTTATCTTTGTTTTACTAAGCTTTTATTTCTTAAACTCTTCAAGCTCTTCACCTACCTCATCAATTCTAGTTGCACTTTTGGCTCTTTTTCAGAGGTTACCATTTTGCTTGATTCCAAAGAAGGAACTGAATATAAAAATTACAGACTAAGGGCCAGATGTATGAACAAACGCCCTTGCAAATCGCAAATTGCGATTTGTAAGAAATCGCTATTTCTGAGTTGCAATATGCAATGTAACATAATTGCGATTCGGAATTAGCGATTTCTTAAAATTTGCTAATGCAATTTGCGAGGCCCAAATACTGAATCGCAAAAATGTTTACCATTCGGTATTTGAAAATCGCGAATTGCGGGAACGCACACCTGGTAGAGCCTGATGACATCACAAGCAGGAAGTGAGTCATCCCAGGCAGTTTGCAGGTGCCATACCCAAAGGAGCAGTGAGAGAGACACATCCCAGTCACAGGGAGCAAGTCTGTGAACAAGGCAGGACTTCACATCAGCATGGACAACTCTGCAAATGGAAAGGAGAAGGGAGAGAGGAAGAGAAAACTCAAGTTCAGTAAGCAGGAACTGGAGGTGCTCACTGAGGAGGTGGTGAGGAGCCATGACCGGCTGTTCGGCAAGAGCTCACTCCAGGTCCCAGAGAGTGAGAACTGCAAACTCTGGGCGGACATATAAACCAAAATCTGCGCTGTGTGGGTTGCACAGCGCTCAGTGGAGGAGATCAGAAAGAGGTGGTACGACATGCGTTTCCGTGCCAAGGAGAGGGTGGCCAGAAGACTACAGGAGGTGGACCTCCACCAAGACATCCTCCACCCCCATGGAAGACCTGGTGGAGTCGACACTCCTCCCAGAAGCTGTCAGTGGGGTCACTGACATAGCCACATCTGGCACACCAAGCACCAGTAAAGGTAAGTGCAATATTAAAATGTAACCCCATATGTGTATGTATAAATGCCCCTTAGGAATTAGCAATTAGTGCAAAGCATTGTGATAAGTAGTCCATTCCACATCTTAGAAGCGGCAAAACAATGCCTTATGGGAGTGGTAGTCCACAACCCAGAGCTGAAAGTAGCACATAGAATGTAATTAAGTAGAGCGACACCCAGAAGAACACATCACCCACTACATAGTAATATGATGTAACTGTACATTTATTACCATTGTGTAACTTTTGGTGATACATACATAAATGACATGCTTCACATTGTCGTTGCAGATGTCGCAGGCCCAGCAGCATCAGCATATGCCATTGTGGGGGATGCTGAAACCCAGCCTCCATCAGACTCCAACACCAGTGAGTCAGTGAATATTGTGCCTATCAGACGCAGGGCAAGGGCTGTACCTCTCCCCGAATTGTCAGGACCCAGATGACATGCAGGATGACGGCCACACTCCATCCTCAGACGGCAGATCCACCGTAATGCAGGAGTCCCAGCCCCAGCATCACTCAACACCCCGCAGGAGGCCTCAGTATGCAGACACACAGCATGTGGAAGCAGGAGAGGGCACATCAGTCTTCGGTGGCCTGGAATCCTCTATGCTTAAACTGCAGGGCCTGCAAAAGAAGAAGATTACGGCAATGCATAGGCAGATGCAGGCACACAATGCCAACATGGGGCGGCTGCATCAGCAGTTGGAGTGCCTTAATTCGAACATTTCCAAGCTGCATGAGGGACAGATCACATCTGCCGAGGACACCAGGGAGCTGACCAATGCAGTGAATGAACTCTGCAAGGAGATAAGGCAAGACAGAGTCAGCCACCGCAGGCATGAGAGGCGATTCATGGGCATGTTTACTGGATTCTGTAGATCGGTCAATCGCCTTGCAACATTTACGGCCCTCATATCGCGGCGTGCTGTGGCCGCACAGATGGAGGCAGCGCACAGCAGTAGGGATGTAGCCCAGGGACTGGTCCAGATAACGAATGTGCTGGATCCTATGCTGGGTAACCGCTCTTCTACACCTAGTGAACTTGGACTAGGGGAGACTGAGGACTCATCTAGCCTCAGCAGCGTTGCAGTTCCCACGACAGATCCGAGGCAGATACCAGAGGTGCCGGTGAGGTCACTGCGCACTCAAGTGGCTTGCGTTGCCGTAAAAAGTGACTTTAATGGCCACAGGGGACTGTCAGCATTTTTTGTTTTACAGTGAACTATGAATGAATAGTGAGACACTGTTAATGCTTATTTTATGACACATGTGTTTAATTTTTTTGCTAGTGACACTTATGTCACCTGACGTTAAGGTAATAAAGGTACTAACTACCAGAACACATGTCCGTGAAGTTATGTTGTTATTACTTACATCTGAAATTGTTGTGCGTGATGTCTTCATGCCTTTGCCTGCCCTCTGTTGCACTGGTCCTGTCTGCTGGCTGTAGGGGGAGTGTGGGATCATCATCCTCATCTGAGTATGGAACAGATATTTCCACAGGTATGAACCTGGTGGTAGCTATATTGTGCAGGATTGCACATGTGGCCACTATTCTACAGCTCGTGTCCGGGCTGTACTGTAGTGCCCCTCCACTTTTGTGGATACACCGGAAGCGACTCTTCAGCAGGCCAAAGGTGCGCTCAACCACATTGCGGGTTGCCCTGTGTGCTGAATTGTATCTCAGTTCTGCTGGTGTTGTAGGATTTAGGTAGGGCGTCATCATGTAGGTGCGCACTGCGTAGGCACTGTCTCCTGGATGGAACAGAGGGTATAATGAGTAACTGAGCCATCTGACGTCACAACGCCATCAATGCACCAGTGTACAGAGGGACAATAACTAGTAGATATCCTTCACCAAACTCCCCAGCTAGCAGTGTTGTGTGAATCCCACTGTGGCGAAAGATGTACGAATCATGTGTGCTCCCTGGGTACCTGGCCACGAGATCAGTTATGATGTAGGAGGCATTGCATATCACTTGTATATTCATTGAATGTTGGTATTTACGATTGCGGTACACATACTCTGTGGCCGATGGTGGACAGATTGCAACATGTGTCCCTTCTATGGCACCTAGGAAGTGGGGGAACTGTGCTGTCTGGTAGAAATCTATTTTAGTCTGCTGTATTTCCTGTGGGGTGTGGGGGAATCTGATGTACTGGTGTATCCTACTCAGCATGGCGTTGATAAATGCAGTGAAAAATCTAGAGAGGGCAAGCTGTGATACTCCTCCAGCTGCTGCTATGATCCCTTGATAGCTCCCTGAGGCAAGTAGGTGCAGGGAGCATAATACCTGCACATGTGTGGGTATGCTATTTGCCCTGTGTGTTATGCGCTGCAGTATGGGTTGTAGCTCAGCTATCAGGTCAAGTATCATGGCTGAGTTCAACCTGTACTGATCATATATCTCCTCCTCAGTCTGGTCAAAAAGGGTAATGCGCACTCTGAAAATGCGCTCCTGTCTCGTCCTCCCTCTCCTCAAACCTGCCAAGATCCTCATTCTCCTCGCCATGATGTAGAGTGCAGCCATTGTGGAAAAGAGTCTGAGGCATTCTGGGCCTCTTTATATAGGTTGCACCTGTTTACCACCTGGTTTCACTCAGTGGTAATTTGCATGTGTAAAAGGCCATTCTGCAACTTTTTGATGCATTGAATTGCTGTTGGAAAATGGGTTATTGGTAAGGGCAGGTAGGTACCTACACCTAGCAACAAGCCACTAACCTCCACCTAGGTACAGTTAGGTCTCAGTAAATTAATCCCAGCTCAACCCTTGGTAGCTTGGCAACGAGCGTCAAGGCTTAACTTAGGAGACAAGTGTAAAGCATTCAAATATCACAAAACAGTAATCAAATAAAACACAGGAAACAGTTTAAAAATCCAAAACCAATTTATAAAAATAGTTTATATTTTTATCTTTAAAATGACACCAAAACGAATAAAATCGGATAAAGGGAACCGGAGATATGAATTTTTAAAGAATTATTACTTTTCTAGCGCTTAGAAACAAAAAGTGCCAATCGGGTCATCTGGTTGCACCAGGACCGGGGCAAAGTCAAACTTTCAGGCCGACCGCGATGGAGCCCTGCTCGGCTACAGGTCGCGGGAGGCCTCGGTCAAAAAGTTACCTTCTGACTTAGTCTTTATTTTGAAGTTTTTCTTCACCGAGACGAACCTGCCAGTTGAATCCGACCTCCTGGAGCCCTTGTCCGGATACGCAATGTGGGTTTCCTCGGTGGTGATTTCTACCTTTGGACTTAGTCGTTTTTTCGAGATGAAAATCCTTCGACCGGGGTAAACCTGGATCTTGATCCGACGTCCGTGGAGCCCTTCTCGGATACGATGGCTGGGAGGTCCCGGTCAACTTTTTACGTTCGGACTTAGTCTCTTTTTTGGATGTTTTTCTTTACCGGGACGAACCACGAAGTCAGGCCGGGTCGCGGTTGAGGCAAGCCGGCTAGAATTTCCGCGGCGGGTCGGTCCCTCTATGGAGCTTTTTTCCAAAAATTCTCAAATCTTCTCCAAACTTCTGGGGCTTCACCCAGATGTTCTTTTAAGGTTCTTTTGGGGTCCACAGCTCACCCCAAGGGTCCAGAAGTTCTGTGATGGTCCTTGGGGGGTGCGGACTTCAACTCCCAGAATGCACCTGGCGCAAACTCCTTTTTGCCCACTGGACAGTGGTCAGCTGGTCGCTTTCTTCAGGAGTTGGTGCAGGGGACTCTGGTTAGCAATTTTTCACCTGTAGCAAACAGGGAGTCCCTCCTTGAACCAGTTGAAGCCAGGCAAAGTCCTTCTTGTGGTGAAGCCCAAGTGTGCAGCTGGTGCAGTCCTTCTGAGTGCAGGTTCCAGGTGCAGGCCAGGGGTCCAGCAGGGCAGTCCTTCTTCTCCTTAAGTTCTTTCTTCTTGAAATTTGGTGGGGATCTGAGGCGTGGGTGCAGGTCTGCCAGTTTTATCCTTGCTCCTGGGTGAAAAGCAGGGTGGCCCTGGTTCTCCAATCAGGGACAGGGTCATCCCCCTGTGATGACCACTTCCTGGGAAGTGTGGCAAAAATCCATCCCAGAAGGCAACAGTCTCTAAAAATCCAACATGGATGAATCTGATTTTTGGAGGTTACATCTGGCTGAGCCCACCCACTGGTGTGGCTAAAAATCATAAACACACCCCTCTCCTGCCCTCTCCTAATCTAATCAAGGGGGCACCTAGCTGTCTGGGGTTGCAGGATGTGGGGGTGTTGCTGGGTGCTCCAAATGTCCTTCTCTGCCTTTGAAGACCAGTTTGGCAGCCCTCCCCCTTCCTGTCTCACCATCTGCTGAGGGGAGATTCTCTCCCCCAAGCACATTCCTTTGTGTGAAGCCAGGCCACTTCACACCTAATCAAGGCAGCCTGGCAGAAGCTGCTGCAGGCTGGCCAATCAGAGCACAGCAGCAAAAACAATGCAGAGCTGAAATTGGCAACTTTTTAGGTAAAGTCTAAACTTTTTATCTGAACAAGTTATATTAAATCCAACAACTGGAAGTTGTGGGATTTATTACAACAATTAATTTGATACCAAATTCTTGGTATGTAACATTTAAGGAGACTTTAAAATTTAAAATAAAGTCTGCCCATTCTAGCCTATGAAGGCCATTTACTTCAATGAGGGAAAAACGAATTTGGCTGTTTTGACCTCACCAGGGCTTATAAATCTATTTTTATAAAGTCCCTGCTTATAGTTACATGACACCCAGCCCTAGGGGCACATAGGGCACACCTTAGGGGTGACTTATATGTAAAAATAAGGTAGTTTAAGACTTTGGAAGTACCTTTAATTCCAAAGTCAAATTTGCATATAACTTTATTTTAAAAGCAGCCAGCAAGGCAGGCTTGCTTTTAAAATGACACTGGGCACCTCAGCAGTGCACCTAGGTGTGCACCACCTATGCTGTGGTCCCTAAACCTACATGCCCTACCATATACTAGGGACTTATAGGTAGGTTAACTTAGCCAATTATAATTAGCCTAATTTGCATATCCATTTTACACAGAGCACATGCCCTGGGACTGGTTAGCAGTACCCAGGGCACCATCAAAGTCAGGAAAACACCAGCAAAAAGAGGAAAATGGGGGCAAAAAGTTATGGGGCCTCTGCAATCAGCCCTGTTTTCTCACAATTGCGATATGGTTTTCCGAGTCCCATTTTGCGTCTCACAATTTCCGACGTGAAATACCGAATCGGTATTTGTGAGTCGCTATTCCGACTCACAATTTGCGAAATGCTAATTGCGATTCGGTATTTCATGTGTGCAAACATCTGCGATTCGCACCGTTTGCAAAAGCAAAATAGTTTGATACATCCGGCCCTAATTTTCGTACATCTTTTACATTTTGCATCCTAAGTACAGATGTGCACTGCTTAAACAAAGTTTTATGTTGCTAATTATGCTCCCTGGGGACTGCTGTGGCCATACTTCGTATATATATGCTGGTAGATTAATACTTAAATATTTATATATCTGCGACTTGCTAGCATCTTCAGTGTACAGCAGATGAAAGAACACTGCATCTCTACACTTCTTGCTGATAAACAAACAGGCTAATGTGGCCGAGGTTTTCTTTGTGGAAGGAGTTGGTCTGTTTCACTGCACTCCAGAATCAGATGAACAGGGAGTATTAATTAACAAGGCTAAACTGAACTTCTGTTGAAAAATTGGAGACATTAGAAAGTCGGTATCGCTAATGAGAAACATTGAATTTGCTTTATTTGCTGAATTAATAATCTAATTTATAAACTCCCGCTGTTCTGTTTCATTGAAACAAATCTGAATATGCAACCCAATGCTGTAATTTTACTGCAAGAGATGGAGTCATTTTTTGTTTCTGCTGACCAACCCCTGTGTTCAAATGTGCTATACCGCTCTTTTACACTTAACTGTGTAATCAGACTACCACCAACTGTATTTGTGTTGAAATGTACCCAAAAGCTAACAAGCTTACACTAAACAGATTATCCCAGGCAAATCATGTTATGAAGAGTCCATTATGTAACATAGCTCAGAATACATATGCCTTTGAAGATTAATATAGCTGGTACTGTGAACATTTCTGATTTTAATCTGCATTCAGACCAGATCCGCATGTCTAAAAAATGTTACTTTGAAGGAAAAATAAATCTGTATTGGAGAAAGTTATTGGCTATTCACCAAAGTATTTAATCAAATAGCATGCTCGAATTTGCTTTTTATAATATGGCAATATTTCGGCTACTCAACATTGTTATTCAGCCACCCATGCTGTTCTCATAACTAGTAAGAAAAACAGCCTAACAAACACATATGTTGTGCATGGGCAAAGTACAAGCAGTTTAGTTAATGTATTTGCAGCACTTTTATAACAGAGCTACATTTTGCGATTGTTGTAACAATGCCAAATATCTGTGTGAAAATTCTGAACTATGGGCCTCGTTTATAGTATGGAAGATGACCAAGCATCCATCCACATGTGCTGTGGCATACTACTGCCCTCTTTGTTTATAGCTCTCCATCTGTTTGGAGGATGTCTAAGCCTTCAGTGGAGCTATTAGCCCAGCAGTGGCTCTGAAGGCACTGTAAGTTTGCTGAGCAGCCTCTATGTTTAATTTGGCTGCTTAATAAACCTGTTTTTAAAAAAAGCTAATCACCCTGGAAGTTTTGGTGGTCATTTTGTATTTTTCTTTATGGGACTGCCATATTTTTACTGGCGACTCAAAAGGAAAAAAGTATGTGAGAGCATCTGCTCTAAATGGGTTTGAAGTATTGTCAAACTTGGCACTCTCTGCAGGGTCAAAACCAAACTCTGCACACTTTTCCCCAGCTACCCAGTGCAAATATTCCTGTGCTCACTCCTTAAAACATGGTGAAATTGTCTAACGCCCAATTGGAACATTTAATTTACTTGTACGTTTCGAGTTAAGTAGTAATACATGTACACAGGGCCTGTAAATTTATTTCTACTAGTAGGCCTGCAGCACTCATTTTGACTCCCCCTTAAGTAGCCCTTTATCCTCTCCCAGGCCTGCCATTGCAGCTTCTATGAGCCATTGTAATTTGCCCTTTTGGCCTGGCAAAATAAACCTTTCTGCCAGGCCTAGAGCTTCCATTATCAATACATGTAACTCGCCCCTAGGGTAGGCCCTAAACAGGCCATAGGGCAGGGTGCAGTGTATTTAAAAAGTTGGACATGCACTCTTACGCTTTACATGTCCTGGTAGTGAAAGATTTCTAATTCCATTTTTTTTACCAGTGCAATGTCTTCCTCTCCCTTAGAATAACATTGAATTACCTTGTCGCATTTAATAAGCAATAACTTTACATTGGGAATATGGACACAGGTCAAGATTAATGTCTAAAGAATTGCAGTTAAAAAACCCTCCTTAATGGTAAAGTTGGGTTTTTAATCACAATTCTAAAAAGTTAGGAAGATGGCATTTTCTTGTCCTTACCATTTGGTGTCTGCAGCCTGATCCTGTGTCACATGGCTCAGTGTTGTGGTGTTTGTGTTTTGTTCTCAGACTCTACCACGTTTGCATATCACAAATACTCTGCTGGTGCACTCTTACTAGGAGTTTGATCTGCTGTTTTGATGTTTGTGACTCTAGGCATGCAGGGGCCACAAAAACAGAGAAAGGGGCTGCCTGACGCCTCATGGGGGAGCACCTAGAAGCTTCCTGCCTTTCAAAGTGGGAACCAGACATACATTTCTGACCTCAGACCCCCAACTCTCCAGTACACATCTGGACCTGTGAAAGATTCTGCAATGAGGGAGTGCTGTGCTTTTTAAAGGACTGCCTCTCTACTGGACCACTCCACTGAAGGACTGCGGCCCTCCTCTGGTGACCTGCTGACCTGCTACCTTCTTGCCTGGGTAAGAAGATCTGACAAGCATCTCTAAACCCAGAACCCCAGAGTGACTTCAAGGGTTAGTTGCCTGCACTCCTATCCAGAAGCCTCAGGAACATAACAGGCTTTCAACAACCTTGAAACCACCAAACTGGACTCTGCCGCCTGTGAGCCCTGCCCTCCCAAGTGGTGCCACCCCAGTTCTGGACCCTTTGAAGTGGGCCTCAAGGTTTTTTGCCAACTTATCTGTGCATCCAGCTTAACTGATGCATCTCCTCTGCAGCATGGCATATTTCCCAAAGAACCACCTTGGTGCATCGCCCATGCAACTGATACATCACACCTGCTGTGTGGACTTCCCAGATGTAACACCTTCCCATCACAGACCATCAGAACTGATGCATCTCCACACTAGGATATCTCCTCTTCCAAGGCAGCCCATCGGAACTGCCTCTGCATGGCGCATCTTCTCACCTGGATCCAGTGGCGGCTGGTGGATTTTCTAAGTGGTGGGGCAGAAATTTTATACCTGAGTAAAATGAGCGAGCCCAAAGTAGAAAAGGAGGGTGCAGGGGGTTCTCCACCCACAAGAACATTTTGAATAAAATGGATTACAATGGTGGTTTCAAACCACATATTTACTGCAAATTGTTGAAAAATGGGATCCAAATATAGCCTTTTAAAGCACAAATATTAAGAAAAAATTAGAAAAGGGTCAACAATGTGCCCAATCCTCAAACTGGTCATCTTGCAGAATGACCTTCCAGCCAAAGTACATTCAACCACCTTTTGAGACTGGCAAAGATATATCAAAACCACTCAGCCAGAGATATGTGTGCATAATATTTTATAAGACCAACATGATAAGATATAATTTTATATAGCACTTCATACCACTTGTGCGTGCACGCCACACGACATTTGTATGCGCTTTAAACAAATGTACATATTAGCTGTTACTATTACCCAATGGTCTGGTAATCAGTGTACCGACTCAGGAAGGATGAAAGACTGAATTCCAAGGGCCAGAGAGACCTGTGGCTGGAGCCCTTGAAGTCACGGGCGGCCTTGGATTACAGGATTCTTTTAGAAGAGAGGACCTCTGGAGAGGAAGGGGTTACAGCTGCAATGGCCAGCGAGCTGTAGTGTGCCAAGATGGTACTGAGGGGAGGGAACTAAGGGGGCTTCGAGACGTTCCAGAACCTGCCTGGAATCTGAGTTGCGAACAGAGAATTGACCCCTAAATGCAGAGTTTCATCATCCACCGCCCCAGGGGTTTGAGTGGAAACTTCCCAGGCTGTGTTCACATATGATGTGTGTGATTATTACATAATGACAAACACCGCGACAGGCAGTCTGCCCAGTGCCAGGGCCACACACAGACACAACGGAGAAGACACATTGCACGGGGTGCTGCCTCCGTCGAATTAAGAGAGCATTGAGCATGTGGCGAACCTGAGTCCTTAAATGAAGGACGCTTTTCATATGTCCACCTCCCGCAGTCCAAACATTGAGAAATTAGCCCTTTGTCTGCACATTGACTGTACTGTTTTAATTGTATTTGTATAGCACTTATTGGCTCTGAGAAGGTGCAGTTTCTTTATTACTCAGTGACGTTTAAATAAATGTGTTTCTAGAACATTCATTGAAGAGTGTTGTGGTACTTAATTCAGACCTTGTAGACAGCAGGGTAAGGTGCAGGAGCTCCGTCGCTTTCAAGTCAAGACACACAATTTCACCTGTGTGTTTGAGCGCGTTTTCGATCCTTTCGTTTTGGGTAATTGTTGGGGAGCACTAATGTGTCAAAGGGTGGGGGGATGAGGGCGACGCTCTGATAAGAGGTACAATATAATGCATGCATTTGCAGGACAGGGTCGCATGTGTAGGGCTGCTGTTTCAGCTAAGGGCACGCACATGCGTAGAAAAGTGCAAGGAAAGCGCAAGCATCAGAAACGTGCAACATTCTATATGAGTATTTTCTAACAGTGATCGCCATTAAAGTAATAATAATGTATGCAACTGCTGTTACTACTAACAAAGATGCTCTGCTGCAATGCTACCATTGCTACTACTTCTACTGATAATAACGAACTCCTGCTATAAAAAAAATCACAATATCAAAGATACCGCAGAACTAGAGCACCCGAGTGCCCCACATCACTACGCATCCCGTACTCCGCCGTTGGTGTTCGTTGTATGAATCACCGGTGTCAGTCCACTTGAACTGAATGAAGTATGAATGACGATGCCAGAATGCATTACGATTGGAATGTGTGGTCTCTGGTCATCTGGTAGCATTTCGGGTTACCTCAGTCAGTAGACATGACCTGTTTTTTTAAAGCTCACAGAAACATCTCAGTTCATGGTTTTCGTTGTGTGCTGTTAATGCACAGCTGCGTCGCGACCCCATGTGTCACATTAGGCAAGTCCTCTATTTTTTAAGAAAAACAGTCTATAATTCAGAGATTTGTATTTGCAGCGACACCTTAAATGACATTCTAATTGCATGTTTATAGCGCTCCACACACATGATAGGGCGCCACAGCGCACTAGAAGACATGTAGCAGGCTAGCCCCTGCTTGGGACGGACAGTAAATTAATTGCAGTGTGGACTCTGTGGGAAGCATCACCGTGCCTGATGGGGCTGCTCCACCCAGATACGAAAGAGGAGCCCCACACGTCATGCAGTGGATACCAGCCGTCCTGGTAGATTATCTGTACACTTAGCTTGGAGTGGCCGGGGAGTTATACTCACAGATTGGAGCTGGTAACTGCTGCATCCTCTCTTTCTTCACTTCTTTAGAAGTAAGGAGTCTACCGTCCGACCGACTCCCAACAGTAGCGCGGGAAGCAGACACCTCGTGTTTGCTAGCACAAACTGCGCAGACTCGATTTTGAGCTTGCTGCCTGCAGCCTCTACCCCGCCCACCATTTCCCAACTTGTCACAGGGCTAGACCCACCCTCCGTGATGAATTGGCAAAGGGTGGGGTGACCATCCTCCACTATCCTGACTGACGTGAAGCCCCTAGTACTACAGGGCTTCAGCCTGAAGCGCCTGGGGCTAACTTTATCCTCACGTCATTAGGGGGTGGAGACTGGTCCTTGGAGCTATGTATTTGCCGAGCTGATGACCTCACAAGCCTCAGGCTGTGAGCTTGTCAGCCCGGCAAACATAGACTCAGTCAGGGGAGGGCCTGCCCTGCCCAGAGGAAAATGGAATGCGTCGTCATCATCCTCATCCTGCCAGTCTCAAGTCACGTGACAGTAGCCCTGGGCCAGGCCCCAGCCCCAAGCAAGAAGTGTGTGCATTTTGGTTTAAGGGAGTTAGGGAAGTTTGTTTTAACTTTTTTTTTTTGTTAAGAACTTACGAGGGCGGAGCCCCGACGCCCTCATGCAGAAACCGCCACTGCCTGGATCACACATCCCCTCTGCTGCATGATGCATTCTCGACACAGGACTCCTCATCTCTTTGCAATCAGTATTAAGGTACTGTGTTTAGTGGGCCTCAGTGGATCCCTCTGGATGGCTCGTGCTTCATCATGGTTGGCCTGAACTTGTGACTTTGCCCTGGTCCAGCGTGACCAGATAACTTCAGTTGCCGATTTGTACTTTTTGGCTCTTTATTCACTGAAATATTTAAAATTGCATATCTCTGGTTCTCAAGGTTGAAGCTGTTAAACTAATTACACTTAGGGGGTCATTACGACCCTGGCGGCCGGCGGTAAGGTGGCGGTAACACCGCCAACAGGCTGGCGGTGTTCCGCCAGCAATTATGACCGTGGCGGAATTGCCACGGCCATACCGCCGGCCCCTCCAATATCTCACCGCTGCCCTGGGGATTATGAGTCCCCGACCGCCACCCTGTCCGTGGCGGTAGACACTGCCATTGAAAGGCTGGCGGTAAGGGGACTTGGGGTCCCCAGGCATAGCCCCGTCGCGCATTTCACTGCCCGAATTTCAGGCAGTGAAATGCGCGACAGGTGCTACTGCACCCGCTGCACATCAGCATTGCCGCCGGCTCTATGACGAGCCGGCAGCAATGTTGATGTGACATTTCCGCTGGCCCAGCGGAAATGTTATAATAGGGAGCCAGGAATACCGCCGGTAATGGCGGTATTCTGTCTCCCGCAGCCTCAGTGGTCTTTTTACAAGACTGCCGAGGTCGTAATGACCCCCTTAATATTTTCCTATAGTTTTCTGCCTACTCTCAAACTTCATTTTGCACATATTCATGAGTTATTGACTCCTCATAATTTTCTTAAGGTTTAAGTTCCTTTGTACATCTTCAGATTTTCAACTTGAATAGCATTGTCATTTTCAGTGCATGAATATAGTATGACGTGGGTTTTCTGTATAGTTTATAATTGTGAACCTCACCACTTCTGTAAGCTTAGATTCAGCCTACTTTTTAACAGTTTTTCAACTGTAGTTCCCAGGGGTTCTATATGTGTTCCGCTCCAATTCCAGTTCATGATGAAAGAGAGGAATTTACAGACATCTGTAGATGGACTATTTTGGAGCTGCCGGATACTCAACTCCAAACCATGCTAACTTCTTACAATGCACATTTTACCACTTTCAAACCTGCTCTGGTTAACAGGTTTCAGGCCCCTATGTTTAGAAGCCTGACATGAGTGACTTCGTTATCAGTCTGGATTCTCTTATCTCGCTACTGCAATCATTATGGAAACCACAAGAACTTAAAGCTATCCGGTTGTGTACACAATAAATGATTTCCAAAAGTGTTTAAGTAAGTTAGTCAGTAAGCCAGTCAGTCAGTCAATAAGTCTTTATTCGGCCAAAGATTGATGGAAGAAAGATAAATAACTATAAACAATCCAATAATCAGACAATCATTTAAAATAGTACATGCAACATTTATGGAAGTAGCAGCTCATACCGATTTCTTATGCTAAAAGCAAATCAAATAAAATTCAGAACTGCACAGCATGTTTCCCAAGAGTCAAACTTCTTCAAAAAATGAATTGCAGATTGATAGTCTTAATATCCCGACAATTTCAAACAGGGAATTAAAAAGGCTTTCCTAGGAGCATCATGTAAAGGACAAAACAATGTGAAGTGGCTTGTGCTTTGCTTAGTAAAAATGGTCACAGTGACATGGAGGGAGCTTGCACACCCAACCATCTTGCCTAGGAAAAGTCACCTTAAAATGTATCAGCTCCAGCCTAAAATGAGTTAATAAGGTGTGATGAAAATATTTGTGAACCAAGTCAAATAGGACTCTAAATCGATTGTTGTCACAATTGGAATACATGTCTCCACTATTTTCAGTTGCACAATATTTCACACCTGGAATAATTGCCACAATGATCTTTTATCATTGACTTAGCATCCCGTCTCATATGATCTAGATCTGATAAAGGGTCTGGAAGCCCTAGTTTCACCAAAGATGCTTTCACCTATTTCAGCCAAGTTAGCTTTCCCATATCTTGGAGAGCTAAACAATCCCTATTGCAAACTCTAGTGAAATCCCTACCAGGATTCAACCAGCAGTTAGCCCAGAAAAACAAGGGTACAATTTTAATCTGGTCCTCCACAAAAGTCAAGCAAAAGTCAAGCCCAAATCCGTGTGTGAAAAAAATTAGCAGTATTTTTTGGGATGTCCAGTAGCCAACGTGCAAAACCATTTTCAACCCTCTGCAAGGGGTTTACATCTTGAGAGCCCCAAGCACCTGCTGCATAAGTGCAGCAGAGATACGTTTTGGCTTAAACAAATTAACCATTTCTGGAAGAGGTGTATGTTTTAAAGTCTTGGCAAAGAAAAAAATCACCTCAGCATTTCTCATCTTCTGTTGAGATTTTATATCAACATGAACACTCCAGGAAGAGTTAGAGGTAAAGAGGATCCCCAGATAGTTAAAAGCATGTGTCCATTGCAAGGTGATCTCCCCTAACCTGTGAGTCATGTTTTCTAGGTTTATTGGACCACAGTACATAGCAAAGAATTTAGCTTGATTAATGTTTAATTCCAGCCCCTCCATAATATCGTTAAAAGAGTTGATCAAAACTTGCAAACCCTTTGGCGTGCGAGCTAATAGAACAGCTTTGACCGCATATAAAAGATTTGGAATGAGGAGCCCTGCGATTCTAGGAAAATCAGCAGCTGCACAATTAAGATGATCCACAATTCCAATAATGTACACCAGAAATAAAAAAGGTGCTAAAATGCACCCCTGCCTGATCCCTCTTGATTGAATAATATGGGACAACAGTTCTTCCTGGGGACCATATCTGGCAGCTATTTTTAAATCATAGTGCAGGCGCTTTATCAAATTAAGCAAATTGTGGTCAAAACCCATAAATTCCATTATGGCCCAAAGTTTATCTAGGTTTAACAAGTCAAAGGCACTAGATAGATCTACAAAAGCCAAGTGAATGGAGCCTTTTTTGCATTGACTTTTACTAATAATAAGATGTAAGAAAATGTAAATTTAAAACTCCATAGTGCCCATCCCTGGCCTAAAGCCAGATTGGACCAGAATAAGAGCCTTACATTCATTTTCCCATGTTTGTAACTGAGCCAAAATTACCCTTCCCAGGAGTTTCGTTGTTGCGTCTATCAAAAATATTGTCCTGTTGCAAATTGGAGAGGATCTATCACCCTTCTTAAAAATGGGCTCTAAAGTGGCCGAACACCCAGATTTAGGAATTTTGTCCTTTACTGAGCTACAGAATACCTTTGTTAAAAAAGGGGCTCATAGCTTTGTATCTGTTTTAAAAAAGCCACCCGGAATCCCATTTAGGCCGGGGGCTTTGCCAGATGCCCAGAGATTTAGGGCCTCATTATGAACATGGCGGTCGAAACCGCTGTGTTCATGCTGGTGATCTTCCTACTGACTGCCAGCGTGCCCGGAACCCCACCGGCAGTATAAAGACATTCCTGTGGGCCGGCCAGCGGACAAATTGTTTCCACCCGCCGGCCCACGGGAATGCCTGGCCGGCCCACAGGAATGCCTGGCCGGGACATTGACCATGTGGAGCCGGCGCCAATGCCTCTGTGCGGCAGCTGCACCCGTCGCGCAGATCACTGCCTGTTAATCGGGCAGTGACCTGCGCGATGGGGAACTGTACAGGGGCCCCTGCACTGCCTATGCCAAGTGCATGGGCAGTGCAGGGGCCCCCAGGGGTGCCCCGGTGCACCCCTTCTGCCAGCCTTTCTCCACCAGGGAAATGCTGGGGACTGTGGGATCATTATCTGAGGGGCAGCACCGCTGCCCTGTCGGATGATGATGCCGACTGTTGTCAGGCTGCCTGACGGAGATAGCCTGGCGGTGAGGGCCGTCATGCCGGCAGGCGGGTTTTCCCGCCACTGCCGGCATGGCAGCCCACACCGCCGGTGCACCCCTTCCGCCAGTGTTTCCCTGGCGGGGAAACCCGCCAGAGAAAGGCTGGGGACTGCAGGATCATTATCTGAGGTGCAGCACCTCTGCCCTGTCGGATAATGATGCAGAACGCCGCCAGGCTGCCTGACAGAGGCAGCCTGGCGGTGAGGGCCGCCATGCCGGCTGCCGGGTCTTCACGCCACTGCCGGCATGGCGGCCCACACCGCCAAGATCATAATGACCACCTTAAAGTCGTTTCTACTTCCCCTAGTTCAATAGGTGATAATAATGGAACAGTGGTCTGTTCTGCTGGTTGGGCCTCACTATTCTGGAGCTCCGATGCTCTAGGCTGAAGTGCCCCTTTACAATGCCCAACCTATTTAGCTTCAGGAATAAAAAAATCAGGTTTCGTATTATCAAAATCAGTGAAAAAAGGATGGTTAACCATATTGCAAAACGTTTTTATTTTTTTTGTATCAGCTGCTACAGTTAAACTCTCCAATGCTAGGGCCCTTGTTCAAATCCTTCCTTGCCGCCACAGTGGTCTTATATTCTTTCTTGGCCAAGCGAACCTCCTGCCAACATCTGGGGGTAGCTCTAAGGGCATTTAACAACTATTTATGGGCCGTAGAGCATGCCTTATTAAACCAGTGTTTTAAAGGTGTGGACCAAAGGGGATTTCGAGAAGAGAGGGCATTGTTAATTGCACTACACAGAACATTACAACCATCCAAGACTGCCAGGTTAGTAGACACGTCTGATGAGAACAATTCAATAGAAATAATATTTTCCTTTATAATTTTTTGGGGAAAAGTAAGGGGATAAATGTAATCCCATTTAATCCTCAAGCCTTTCTTCTTATTAGGAATCAATTTGGTTTTGGTACTTAGGGATTAAAACTAGTATTAATGTTAAGAAGGGTGGAGACAGGATTATGGTCACTCAAATAATTTGGTACACTATTGTCCTCTCACATTAAAGGCTGCACGTCAGCTGAAATAATCATAAAACTAATAATGTTTCCCTTTATGCCACCAGTGAAAGTGGAAATTACATCTGACTTTGCCTTAAAACCAAATCCAATTTACATAGCAGCATATTCAAAGCATCCACCAAAGGGCCATGTTTATAATGAACCCTGTACATGCCTTCTTTATACCACATGGTACCACAAGCGTAATACTTGGCTGTGTAACAAAACTGAATATTAAAATCGCCCAACCAAAGCACAATTATTTTCTTCCTCATATTTAATAAAAAACTTTCTTCAAAATCATTTAGGGGGTCATTACAACATAGGTGGTAAAAGCCGCTTACCGCCGCGCAGAAGACCGCCAACACACCGCCGCGGCAGTGGAATTCCGCCACGGTCATTATGACCCAAAGGCTGGAATCCGCCAAAATCTAGACACCCACACAAGTCTGTCACACCAAAGGTCAGTGATAAACTGGTGATAAGAAATCCTCCACCGTCACGCCAACAGGAATACGCCCACACTATCACGACCCACGAATCCACGCAGCGGTCTTTCAACCGCGGTATTCCATTGGCGGTACACACCGCCGCGCTCATAATACACACACATTTACAAAACACAACCACATTGGACAAATCAAAATACACACTCATGATACACATACACACACCACTCCCACACACCCAATACAATATAAAACACACACCCACATCACCCACAAACCCCTACAACAACAATTGCGACTGAAGGACAGAGAGAGACACCACCATCTACAAACGAGTATCCACAGGCACTCAACACCATCACCCACATAACATCCACGCACCTCACACAACACACCAAAAAATATCACCCCACACATCACAACACACACCACCCCACACATCACCCACACCACCCAATGGCACCGCAAAAGACACTTCAGGTTCTCTGAGGAGGAGCTCAGGGTCATGGTGGAGGAAATCATCCGGGTAGAGCCACAGCTATTCGGATCACAGGGGCAGCACACCACCATAGCTAGGAAGATGGAGCTATGGCGAAGAATCGTGGACAGGGTCAACGCAGTGGGACAGCACCCAAGAACACGGGATGACATCAGGAAGAGGTGAAACGACCAACGGGGGAATGGGCGTTCTGTGGTCTCCAGACACCACATTGCGGTACAGAGGACTGGCGGCGGACTCCCACCTCCTCCCCACATGGGAGGAGCAAGTCTTTCTGCATTCTGAGGGCCTTGCAGGAGTAGCTGGAGGAATGGACTCTGGTAAGTCAAATCTTTCACTACTTCATCCCCCACCCTACCTGCATGCTATCACATACCTCCACCCTCGCCCTCACCCCATCACTCCTACTCCTCACACATGTCCCAATATCACAAACCACCCATCCCAACACCAAGCCTTGCATGCAACACCAAAGCATGGACACCCATCACCAAAGCATGGCCACTGCACATACCCATACACTCCCCAAACCATCATCACACATGGTCCTACACAGGAATGCAAGCACTGGGATACACGGTCACCCACCCATTGCACACCATGGCACACACAGATGCAATAATCATGCTTTTACACCCCTGCAGGACCCCTACCCAACGTCACCGGACAGGAGGGTCCACACATGTCCACTCCACCCACCGAAGATGCCCACAGTGATGACAGCAGCTCTGTCCAACTGGATCTAGATGACCAGCCCGGCCCATCTGGGACCTCGGGACTGTCGGTTCCCCTCACACTGGCACAAGCCACTACAGGGCATGCCCCCTCTGGAAACACCAGCACAGCACCCACCCAGCGGGCCCATACCTCTGCCCCCAGGGCACGTCAATCAGCAGTGTGTCCACCACTACAGGGAAAACAGGCTAACCCACCACCCCAAGAACAACAGGGACCTGGGGGCAGTGGGCACACGGTTCAGGGGACAGAGGACAGGAACACAGGGGAACTGGGAGGGCTGCTGTGCGACAGGGGGAGGATAGGCCCAGGGAACCCACTCTCCACGAGACCCTCTCCAACATCATGAGAGCCTACCACCATTCCCAGGAGACGATGGCAACGGTACTGGCCAAGTTTCAGGAGACCCAGCGGTTGCAGGAGGAACAGTATTTGGGGTTCAGGGAGGAACTCAAATCCATCAATTCCACCCTGGGCACCATTGTAGGGGTGCTGAATGAACTCGTCAACACCAGGAGGGACACTGTGGCACAACAAGGGGCCCCTGACACTAGCCTGGACGATGAACTGCCCACCACCTCCGCAGGCGCCAGTGGACAGGAGGCACCACAACAGAACCACCACACCAGCACCCCACCCCTTGCAGAGGGAGAACCACCCCGCAAACGGTCCCTGAGATCCAGGACAAAAACAGAGAACGATGCCAAGACCCTGCCAAGAAATGAGACCACCCTGATTTTCATCCATTTGTCCCACCTTGTCACCCTGTCCATACTTAAACTGCCCCAGCTCCACTTCCTATGCCCCTTTGGACAATGCACCTATGAGACTAATAGACTGGACTCTGCCATGGACATTCCTCCACCATCACCCCTCACCATTTTACAACCCCCTCCAATATTGAGCACTTAAATAAACTCCCTTAAAACACAAGACAATCTGGATGCTGTCTGTGATTTCAAAATAGTGTATTAGCAATTACAGTGCCAAAATGCTCTTTCAAATGTAATATCAACATACCTATGTCACACAGCTCTAGTCCATGAGGAAACAAAGCAGATGTCACACAGTGGGACCCACATCTGTGAAATCGTAAGGGAAAGTGACAACTCAGTGAGCATAAACTGGGTGAAAATGACAGACAGTAGAGAGGTATTAGATTTAAATTAGATGTAGCAGGCAGTGTTGTCTTCTTACCCGTGTCTCACTGGAAGTGTTGCAGGATCACAGTGTTCCTGTTGTCAATGTCCTCTTCTTCTGCTTCCTCGTCTTCACTGTCCACAGGGTCCACAGCTGCCACAACATCTCTATCTGGACCATCCTCCTGCAGAAAAGGCACCTGTCATCGCAAAGCCAAGCTGTGAAGCATACAGCAGGCCATGATGATCTGGTATACCTTCTTTGGTGAGTAGAATAGGGAACCACCTGTCATATGGAGGCACCGGAACCTGGCCTTCAGGAGGCCGAAGGTCCGCTCTATAATCCTCCTAGTTCGCCCATGGGCCTCATTGTAGCATTCCTCTGCCCTTGTCCTGGGATTCCTCACTGAGGTCAGTATCCATGGCAGGTTGGGGTAACCAGAGTCACCTGCAAATGGCGAGGGACAACTGATAGACACACACCAACTCATATGGACACCCACAGACCCAGACAACTATTCCCACTGATTTGGGTCCATGTGCTCACCTATTAGCCACACCCGGTGCCTCTGGAGTTGCCCCATCACATAAGGGATGCTGCTATTCCGCAGGATGTAAGCGTCATGCACTGAGCCAGGGAATTTTGCATTAACATGGGAGATGTACTGGTCTGCCAAACACACCATCTGCACATTCATGGAATGGTAACTCTTCCGGTTTCTGTACACCTGTTCACTCCTGCGGGGGGGTACCAAGGGCACATGTGTCCCATCAGTGGCACCTATGATGTTGGGGACATGTCCCAGGGCATAGAAATCACCTTTCACTGTAGGCATGAATGATGTAGCTCCGCATGTGTTTCAGCAGGGCAGACAACACTCTGGACAACACGTTGGAAAACATAGGCTGGGACATCCCAGATGCTATGGCCACTGTTGTTTGAAAAGACCCACTTGCTAGGAAATAGAGTACTGACAGCGCCTGCACTTGAGGGGGGATTCCTGTGGGATTCCTGTGGGAATATCTGACATCAGGTCTGGCTCCAACTGGGCATACAGTTCCTAGATTGTGGCACGATCAAGCCTGTAGGTGATGATCACATGTCTTTCCTCCATTGTCGACAGGTCTACCAGTGGTCTGTACACCGGAGGATGCTGCCATCTCCTCACATGCCCCAGCGGACGGTGCCTATGAAGGAGAACAGCGAGCATAGAGTCAACCAACTCTGAGGTACGTAAACACAGCTTACTCTGAAAATATTCATAAATCGAACTTTGCCTGTATGAGTGTTTAGGCAAGGCCTAGGTATGTGTGATGCAGTGAAAAAAAATGGCATGTGCCTGACATTTTCTCTATGTTCAATCATTCGATACCTGATCTTCGACAGGAGAGGACCTACACTGCAAGGGCTGCTGTGACCTCAGTCTGGAAGAGACAATGATTCGTGTGTCTGGGGAAAGGTCCCCTGCCTTCAGCTCAGAAGAGTTGGAGAAACTCATGGATGGGGTCCTCTCCCAGTACACGCTACTCTACGGTCCTCCAGACAAAGAGGTAAGTACACTGTGAGCATGCTGTATGGGCAATACTTGTGGAGTGGGGTGGATGAAAGATAGGGAGGGTGAGAATGAGGCATGCATGAAACAACGGTGAGTGCATGTGTGTCATGGCAAGGGTAGGGATGCGGGCCAATGATTGTGACGGTGCAGTTGGTAATTACTTCTCTTTTTCCCCTGTACAATTTCTGTAGGTCAGCGCCCACCAGAAGAAGGACATCTGGCGTGCCATCGCCAAGGAAGTCCGGACCCTGGGGATCTACCACAGACGGAGCACCCACTGCCGGAAAAGATGGGAGGACATTCACCACTGGAGCAAGAAGACGGCGGAGGCCCAGCTGGGGATGGCCTCCCAACGTGGGAGGGGTGCCCGTCGCACCATGACCCCCCTGATGTTCAGGATCCTGGCGGTGGCATACCCAGAGTTGGATGGGCGCTTGAGGGCATCACAGCAGCAACAAGGGGGTGAGTACACTCTAATTCTGCTGATTCAGCGTGCATTGTAGGTGTCTGGGTGGGGGAGGTGGGCTGTGGGTTCCCCTAAGCCAGGGCGAGTTTGGTAGTTAAGTTCCCTACTTCAGGCAGGCCCTGTGGCACCCCACCTGTGTACAGTGCCAACTACACCTAGTCAGGCACCTGTGACATCCATGAGTGCAGAAATCGGCCATAGCCTTGTAAGCCATGTCCCAGGGATTGAATAGTGGACCCCAAGTGCGCGGCGTAGTGCAGGGGGCTTCTGTGTCTGTCGTGTCCGCCAACAGTAGCGGTATTGCATGCACTGAACATGTCTTTCTTCTGTCTTCACCCCCCTTTTTGTGGTCTCCCTGTTCTTGTGTGCATTAACATCATCAGGCGGAGGAGCAGTGGCACCGGAGCAGGAGGGAGCTGCATCCCACATGGCCCTAGAGGGCGAGACTACAGACTCCGAATTCACCAGTAGGACGGAGGGCGAGGGGAGCTCCACTGCGGGGACAGGAGCTGACACCAGCGATACAGACTCCTCCTCTGATGGGAGCTCCCTTGTGGTGGCGGCCCCATCTATGCCCCCTGCATCTACAGGTACAGCTGCCACCCCCTCTACCAACACCGCCCTCCCAGCAGCCCCTCAGCGTTTGCCTTGTGCCCACTCACCACATAGGGTGGGCATCACCTTCGCCCCAGGCACTTCAGGCCCTGCCCCAGTCACCCCTGCTGCCCTCAGTGAGGAGGCCATTGACCTCCTCAGGTCCCTCACTGTTGGGCAGTTTACCATTTTGAATGCCATCCAGGGTGTTGAGAGGCAGTTGCAACAAGCCATTGCATACCTGGAGGGCATTCACTCTGGTCAGGCAGCCCATCAGCGAGCTTTTCAGACTCTGGCCTCAGCACTGATGACAGCCATTGTCTCTGTCTCTAGCCTCCCCCCTCCAACTTCTTCCACTCAGACCCACACCCCTGTACCTCAGCCTATCCCAAGCACACCATCAGACCAGCATGCACACACCTCAACACACAAGGGAAGCTCTGGCAAACATAAGCACCACACTTCCCACAGGCACTCACACAAGCATCACACAAATGCAGACACAACAACATCCACTGCCTCCACTGTGTCCCCCTCCTCCTCGTCTCCCTCCTCCCTTCCTGTCTCATCTCCACTCACACCTGCATGCACTACATCCTCAGCCACTACGTCCATCACCAGCACGCACACCACCACACCCCGCTCACTTGCAGTCACCACCCAACTACCATTCACACATCCCCTGTGTCCTCTCCCAGTGTGTCTGTGAGGCCACCTCCCAAGATACACAAACGCAGCCACACACCCACCCAACAGCCATCCATCTCACGACAGCCTATAGCCCATGCACCTTCACCCAAAGTCAGCAAACGCACACCTCCTACAACCACAACCTCTTCCTCCACTCCCAAACACCCTCCAGCTACCCGTACCAGTGTTCCTAAGAATCTTTTCCTGGCCAGCCTTGACCTCTTTCCCTCACCTCCCCCACCCCTTCAGTCTCCTAGGGCCCGACTCTCCAGGTCCCAGCCTAGCACCTCAGCCACAACATCGGCAGGACCAGTGGTGCCAGTAGTCACCGGATTATGGAGTGCACCAGGGTGCAGGGCAGCCAGTGTGGCAAGGAGCCACAGCACGGACAGTCCCCCACCTGTAGAAAGTTGAACAGTGCCCAGCAGGAGAGGGGAAAGAAATCAGCCACCAAAGCCGCTGCTAGGGGTACAGTTGGGAGTGTGGAGACAGCTGCTACACCATCCAAGGTGGGGAAGGGGCACAGTAAAACCGGCAAGTCTGGGAAGATCAGCACGGCGGACAAGACCGCCAGCAGCTGCCCCGCTGCCCAGGAGATGACCGCCAGCAGCCCCACTGCCAAAGACAGGACCATCAGCAGCAGCCCCGCTGCCCAGGAGATGACTGCCAGCAGCCCCACTGCTAAAGACAGGACCGCCAGCAGCAGCCCTGCTGCCCAGGAGACGACCGCCAGCAGCCCTGCTGCCAAAGACAGGACCGCCAGCAGCAGCCCCGCTGCCCAGGAGATGACCACCAGCAGCCCGCTGCCAAAGACAGGACCGCCAGCAGCAGCCCTGCTGCCAAAGACAGGACCGCCAGCAGCAGCCCAGCTGCCCAGGAGACGAAAGCCAGCAGCCCCGCTGCCAAAGACAGGACTGCCAGCAGCAGCCCCGCTGCCCAGGAGACGACCGCCAGCAGCCCCACTGCCAAAGACAGGACCGCAAGCAGCTGAACCGCTGCCCAAGACAGGCCCGTCAGCAGCGGAACCACTGCCCAGGACACCGCCAGCAGCTGAACCGCTGCCCAGGAAACCGCCGCCAGCAGCACCGCAGGCCTGGACAAGACCGCCACCAGCCGAACCGCTGCCCAGGACACTGCTGCCAGCAGCACCGCAGGCCACGACAAGACCACCACCAGCTGAACCGCTGCCCAGGACACCGCCGCCAGAAGCACCGCTGGCCAGTGAGCGCCAATGATTCCAACCCTACTGAGTCTGCCACAGGCAGGATGAAGCACTCTGGGCACAAATCCCCCTCCAGAACCAGTGGAGAGATACATCCACTTCCTCAGTCCTTGGCAGGATGAAGCACTCTGGGCACAAAGCCCCCTCCAGAACCAGTGGAGAAAGACATCCACTACCTCAGTCCTTGGCAGGATAAAGCACTCTGGGCACAAAGCCCCCTCCAGAACCAGTGGAGAAAGACATCCACTACCTCAGTCCTTGGCAGGATGAAGCACTCTGGGCACAAAGCCCTCTCCAGCACCAGTTGAGTATCACATACACTACCTCAGTCCTTGGCAGGATGAAGCACTCTGGGCACAAAGCCCCCTCCAGAACCAGTGGAGAAAGACATCCACTACCTCAGTCCTTGGCAGGGTGAAGCACTCTGGGCACAAAGCCCCCTCCAGAACCAGTGGAGAAAGACATCCACTACCTCAGTCCTTGGCAGGGTGAAGCACTCTGGGCACAAATCCCCCTCCAGAACCAGTGGAGAGATACATCCACTTCCTCAGTCCTTGGCAGGATGAAGCACTCTGGGCACAAATCCCCCTCCAGAACCAGTGGAGAGATATATCCACTTCCTCAGTCCTTGGCAGGATGAAGCACTCTGGGCACAAAGCCCCCTCCAGAACCAGTGGAGAAAGACATCCACTACCTCAGTCCTTGGCAGGGTGAAGCACTCTGGGCACAAAGCCCCCTCCAGAACCAGTGGAGAAAGACATCCACTACCTCTGTCCTTGGCAGGATGAACCACTCTGGGCACAAGGCCCCCTCCAGAACCAGTGGAGATTGACATCCACTACCTCAGTCCTTGGCAGGATGAAGCACTCTGGGCACAAAGCCCCCTCCAGAACCAGTGGAGACTTTTATCCACTTGAGAGACTGTGGCTTTGCACTCCCCAGGATTGAACAGTTGGCAACCCACCCACTGTAGTGACTTGAAAGACTGTGGCTTTGCACTCCCCAGGATTTAACAGTGGGCAAACCACCCACTGTAGAGACCTGAGAGACTGTGGCTTTGCACTCCCCAGGATTGAACTGTGGGCATGGAGCCCCCTCATGGATCGGGCGTTGTGCACTCAACCGGCTGATGTGCTCCCCCTTCCCTTCCCCCTGAGGTGCCACGTTTCTTTCTAACTGATGCCAGTGCAGTGTTCTCTCTGTCTCTATGCCTTTTGGGCCCAGTGATCGACGGACTATGATGGTGGAATCCCTTGGACTTGTGTTCTTGCTGTATATAATTGTATATAGTATAAATGTATGTATTTGTAAATATTTTTGATGTATGTAATTGAATATATCACAATTATTCGACTCATTTCCTTTTGTCCTTGCATTCTTCCAGGGGTTTCGGGGGTGTATCTGTTATGTATCAATATGTATTAGCGTGTGTGCTGGAGTGGGTGAGGGTGGTGGTGGGGGTGTTGCATGTTGCATGTGTGTGTCACTCTCTTTTCCCTCCCCCTCCCCTGTGACGTAGGTGCAGTACTTACCGTGGTCTCTGCCGCTGGCATTCGTGCTCCTGGTAGAGGAGCAGGAAGATAAAGGCAGAATCTGGAGTTCGGGTTCCATGGCGTCCTGATTCCTCGTGGGGTGTGTTTAGGTGAGCGTTTTCCCTTCGAAGTCCTGTTTCCGCCGTGTTTTTGTTCGCAGTGAATCCGCCCCAGAAAAGGTGGCTGATTGGTGGGTTGTAATAGTGTGGGTGGTACATTGTCCTCCGCCTGTCTGTTGGCGGTTACTGCCGCGTTGTTTGTTTGTACCGCCGTGGCGGTCGGAGTGTTAAAGTGGCTGTCTATGTCTTTCCGACACGGTCGTGATTCCATTTTTTTTTCCGCCGCCCTGTTGCCGGTTTTACCGATGCTTTAACACCGACCGCCAGGGTTTTAATGACCACCTTAATACTCTATTCACCTCATTATTAAAAATATCATTATAAACATTTGCTAATAATAAGTCCCACCTACCCCAAAAGGAAACCATAGAGACCAAAAACTGCGGATTTGGCCACACATTAGATGAGTTAAGCTGTACCAAGCCTAATAAAACAAAGGTAGCAAGACTGCCCCTAGGTCTACCAGACACCAATGATACAGCCATCCAGGTCTATAGGGCCTACATTCCAAATTTCTTGTATGCAGATCACATCTAATGTTCAGACCACATTTAGCCAATCATAATTTTGGAGCTTTCCCCGCGCACCTGCAAAACTCCATGACATGATACTCAACCCCACATGTACCACCTTCTGAATTTGATTAGAGTGTGGCAGGTTGATAACAATCACACCAGCAATTGTGCTAGTTAGCCCTTACTCCCCATCTTGCCTTTCTATTCCTTCAACACAAAAGGGTGGTATAAATACCTCTTGATCACAAGCCTCCAGGTTTGTATTCTCCCTGTCACTGGTGATTGCCACAGAGGGAATACTCAGTCATTCATCAATCTGATCCGTAGGGGCAAGGGTGCTAAATCTCTTTCCAGACAATATATACATGTCATTTCCACCATTCAAAGCCGTCCAGGGTCAAGGATCAACAAAATGTGCATTCTGCAGCGCCAGATTCATATTACGATACAAAAAACCAAGCAGTAACATTTTTATCTGACATTGTTTCACTCCTCCTGCCCTGGCCTGAATGTATTAAAGGACCAATTCCACCAGCCTGGCGTGCCATAATTAGCTACTGCGTTAAGTCCCACCTTCTTAGCAAATTATGTGATATCCAATGAGCCACCTTAATTATTCAGGCCTGGGTTGACTCAACCATATTATCACCTAAAGGTGGAACATTCAACAAAATGAAAACATATTGGCACACTGCTAGTGGGAGATGTATCACTGTGTTAAATTGATGCAAGCCGGAAGAGTCAAAATTAAGCTTTATTGTGGGTAACCAAACCTAACAGGATCCGTGCTGCGCACAACATCAACCAACACCGAATCAAACCCCACATCAGTCCCGGAACATCAGCATCTACCAGGCTCCAGAATGTGAGTCCTGGAACACTGATGTCACCGAGGTTCCAGGCCTAGCGCAATGCTAGGAATAGGAACATTACAACACATCCCCCTCCCTTACATTATATCCCAACAACCCGGAAAATGATAACAAATCAATGTAACAAAATGTACCAGTATTAAACAGAATAGCAGATCACAACAAGTCAAGTTGTATAGTCTTTCATCCAGAGTGGTTTGGAACGTAACCTGGATGAAACATTAGAGCGCAGTAACTTCTTAGATGTTTCTGTGAAATTATTTCTTCTTTGATCATCCAAAGTAGGGGAGTCTTCCACCACACCTCTCCATCTCGCAAATCTGGACATCCTCCACGCATCCCCATTGTCAAGAATCACAATGTTTTTCTTTACTTCTCTGATGCGGAAAGGGCCCTTGAAAGATGACTTACCCTTGGTTTTAAAACAAGGGTTCCTCACCAGCACCAAGTCACCAACCTTCCACTTGACACTAGAAACACAATGCTTAGCATCAAAATGCAACTTGTAATTACGTTGGTACCTCTCACTGAGACCAGGTGCCTTATCAAATTTCTCCTGATCCAGATCAACCCGCGCCAAACCGTTACCGAACCATGCCGGAAACAGCTTAGTGCAACCCAACCTTCCCCTCATGTATTCAAAAGGAGCTATGTTGGTGATGCTGTTTGGAGTGTTGCGATGTGCCCACCACAAGTCCCTCAGGAGATTAGCTAAAGGAGCTCTAGTTTCAATTGCTTCTTGCACACAAGCCTTCACCATTCTATTCATACGCTCAGCTAGACCATTGGCCTGTGGCAGATACAAAGCTGTCCTCAAATGCACAATAGCTAGGGAGTCTAAAAAGTGCTTCATGTCTTGTGATGTCAATTGTACCCCATTGTCCATGACTAAATGACTAGGTATACCCTCCTTAGAGAATTCTTCTTCCAGAAACTAAATTACTGTCTGGGTATTGACTGAATTCACACATTTAGTCACCACCCATTTGGACGCATAGTCCACCATGAGTATGACATATCGTTCATTCGCTGGAAGGTAAACCCCACAAGTAAAATTTTAAGTGCTTGACTGCCCACATGCACGCAAGTGCCTCTTTTTCTATGACAGAATAATGTTGTTCAGCCCCCTTGAGGGAACGAGAAGCAAAGGTAATTACTTTCTCCTCTTGACCCACTCTTTGGATAAGAACAGCCCCCAAACCTTTGACACTTGCATCAGTAAACAAATAAGTTTTGGCAATCACATCAAAATGCCCTAAGGTGGGCATCATCCCAATACAGTTCTTTACAAAAGAGAAAGCAGCCACGCATTCTTCCTCCCAGACAAACTCACAACCCTTCTTCAAAAGTGCTCTCAATGGTTGTGTCACACTAGAAAAGTTGGGAATGAATTTAGAGTAATACTCCGCCAACCATAGGAATGACCTCACATCATCTTTGTCTTTGGGTTCAGGTGCACGAATTATAGAATCAACTAGCTCTAACTTGGGTCTGATTCCCTCACCAGAAATAGTATGTCCCAGGTATGTCACAGAGGTGAGTCTAAATTTACATTTTTCTTTCTTGACAGTAAGACCGGCCTCCGCTAACTTGCTCAAAACTTCTCTCAAAATCTTGTTGTGTTTGCCCACTGTTTTACCATGAACTAATATGTCATCCTGGAAACATAATGTGCCAGAGATTCCCCCTAAGATCTTTTTCATAATGCGTTGAAAACACGCGGCCGCAGAGGCCAGACCAAAAGGCATCCTCAAAAATTGATAAGCCCCCAAAGGTGTTACAAAGGAGGTGAGGTGCCTGGACTCAGGGTGCAAAACAATCTGATGATAAGCCGAGGATAAGTCCAACACACTAAACACCCTTGAACCACCTAAACATGACAACTCTTCTGTAATATTAGGTAGGGGTTGACGATCTATCCATATATACTTGTTAAGGTCTCTGAGATCTACACACATGCGGATCCGCCTCCTGTTATCCTTCGGTGCCAATACAACAGGGGCCAACCATTCCGAAGATTCTATCTCTTCAATCACCCCTGCCACTAATAACCTGTTCAGTTCCGCTTTGAGAGGTTCCAACATCAACTTAGGTACTCTTCTGACGTCATGTACAACCAGTGCCGCATTTTTCTTTAGAACGATCTTGTGTTCAAAACTTATCAAGCAACCTAATTTTTCGCTAAACACACCTGGGAATTCCTTACAGATCTCCATTGAGTCATTCGCATTACTCACCACCATAAATTGATTATCTGAATTGGGATCTAATTTAATATCCATGTCCCGTTGGTGTCGCCAACCTAACAGATTATTGCCACGTTTGGCTACATAGACCTTTCCTATAGTAACTTTGTCTCGGAACTGGATTTTCATGACCCTGTACCCAACCACCTCTATTCTGGCACCCCCACAGCTGACAGGGTTGATGTCAGGTTTAATTAGGGAGTCTAGAGTCTCTCCGAAGATTGCCTGCCAGTTTTTATCGCCAACCATTGTGTAGGGAGAACCCGAGTCTGCTAGAACAGTAACTGTTCTATTATCAAGTTTAATGGTACACTCAGGCATGATTACAGGTCCCTCGTCTACCATACCGGTGCTGTGCTCAACTTGGTCAATCTCCTGTCCTACATATAATACCATCTTGTTAACATTTTCGGTGACAGAATCTATGTTGCTTTTGTCATTGGTGCAGACTCTAGCATAATGGCCTCTCTTTCCGCACTTCCTACATAATGAATTTTGCGCAAAACAATTAGGACTGTTTGCTGCATGACCTGTGTTGCCACAGCGGTAACAACGGAAAGATTTAGGTGGTCATTCTGACCGCGAGGGCGGCGGTCGCCGCCCGCCATGCGGTCACCACCGAATGACCGCCCCGCGGTCAAAAGACCGCGGCGGCCATTCCAACTTTCCCGCTGGGCCGGCGGGCGCCCTCCAAAAGAGCTCCCGCCGGCCCAGCGGGAAAGCCCCTGCAACAATGAAGCCGGCTCCGAATGGAGCCGGCGGAGTTGCAGGGGTGCGACGGGTGCAGTGGCACCCGTCGCGATTTTCACTGTCTGCTAAGCAGACAGTGAAAATCTTTGTGGGGCCCTGTTAGGGGGCCCCTGCACTGCCCATGCCAGTGGCATGGGCAGAGCAGGGGCCCCCAGGGGCCCCACGACACCCGTTCCCGCCATCCTGGTTCTGGCGGTGAAAACCGCCAGAAACAGGCTGGCGGGAAGGGGGTCGGAATCCCCATGGCGGCGCTGCAAGCAGCACCGCCATGGAGGATTCCCTGGGCCAGGGGAAAACCGGCGGGAAACCGCCAGTTCCCCTTTTCTGACCGCGGCTTTACCGCCGCGGTCAGAATAGCCCAGGAAGCACCGCCAGCCTGTTGGCGGTGCTTCCGGGTTGGAATGAGGGCCTTAGTGTCCCTCTTCTTTTCTTGGGCTGACGCTTGTGTCTTATTGTCATTGCCAACCCTTAAAACTTCTTCTTGGATCCTTGGTACTCGTACAGTGGATAGACTATCCCCTTCAGTATAGTTCATCTCTTTGATCCAGTTGCTAGTACTTTCCATTCCTTCGACAATTGCAATCGCTTCCCTCAAGTCGGGGTTCTTTGTCAATAGTTTCTCCTGAACTTTCTTGTTATTGGTGCAACGCACAAGTTGATCACGAATAAGAGAGTCTGTGATTTCACCAAAGTCACAAGTGCGTGCTAATGTGGGTAAAGCAGCGATAACATTTCCTACACTCTCTGTATTACCCTGAGATCTGGCGAAAAATTTATGTCTTTCTAACACAACATTGAGTTTGGACTCGAAATGTGTCACCAGTATCGCTACCGACATCTCATAAACGTCTCTGGGTTCACCATCAGCCCCACCAATGGTCAAGGGTTCTAGACTGTCATAGATATTTCTGCCTTCAATTCCCAGATTGTGTAGAAGGACCGCTTGTTTTCTAGCTGGGGAGAATTTTTCTCCACTTATGGCTATTAAGTAAGAATCAAAAATATTTTTCCATCGTTTCCATGGAAGGATGGGGTCACCTTTGTCCGATAAGAAGGGAGGAGGTTGGGACATAGTAGGTGTAGCCATAATGATTTAACACAAAGTTATATCTGGAACTAGCAACTGGGTGGAGAATGACTCAAGTTAATTAAATGCTTCCCACAATTGTTCTGGCAGAGAAGGAAGCACAGGAATAGTCTAAATTTTCCTTGAAATACGATGCAAAGAACGTGAAAAAAAAAATGAAAAACAGTCTAGCCTTCTTTAATGTAACCGGTGCGGAGTACGGTTGTAAAGCGTGTAGAGCGAATAAAAAAAAAAATATGCAGCGGTGTAGTCTTTGTGTTGAGGCCGTAGCGTCATGAGGTGCGTGCGGCGAAACAGCAGCAGTCTAGTTCTTTTAGTAGAAACCGGAACGTCAGGAAGTGTGCGTGGCGTTAGGCCTGTCACGCTCCATAAGCATGTGAAAAAAAACAATGCGCGCGTGGGAGGACGCAAGCTGAGAGGGGAGATGTCTCAGCCAAAAGCGAGGTCTCTTCCAGCTGGGAATCACTGTGGGGGGCAAAACCTGCCTGAAGGGAATGGTAGCCGCTCACATTTGGAAGATGTCTTCAACACAGCACACTACGGAAACCAGCCTCACGCGCGCGTGGCGGTCATCAAACTAACAGAAATCGGGTGGATCTTCAAACCACACCAAAATGCCACAGAATCTCTCCAAAACGCTACAGGATCTCTTCGGTCTTCAGGTTTTTCAGCAGCGAAGGACGTCAGTTCGGCCGACAGCGCAGCACAAGTAAGTCTCTACTGATGTTGAGAAGGTAAGTTCGTGGGTTCTGGGTTAGTTACTTCTCTCGTCGGCAGTGTTAAAATGATGCAAGCCGGAAGAGTCAAAATTAAGCTTTATTGTGGGTAACCAAACCCAAACAGGATCCGTGCTGCGCACAACATCAACCGACACCGAATCAAACCCCACATCAGTCCCGGAACATCAGCATCTACCAGGCTCCAGAATGTGAGTCCTGGAACACTGATGTCACCAAGGTTCCAGGCCTAGCGCAATGCTAGGAATAGGAACATTACAACACACTGGTTCCTCATTTTTTAACTTCATCAAACCAGGGGGGATTGCCAACTTAGCCGTCGGTACCATTCCATTTAGCTGAGTTCCTTGGGTGTCCCACGACTGCCTCTGAGTATTTGCCATAAAATGACTTCCGACCTTAGCAGGAGCAGTTATTTGCTCAGAATGTTAGATCGTTTTTGTGGCAGCTCTAGCATTGCCCCCCCTTCTTTGTATTTTCCCCGTGGGCCAGAGATGGACGATGCCGGCACAGCTGAAATTGCTGAGGGTAAAGCGGATGAGTCTCTCTTAAGATTTTTTAAACTTTGGAGTTCTGCCATTATGGCTGTGAAATGCATAAGTATTTGACCCAACTCTTTATCCAATAAATCATCCAGTGGTGCATGGATATCTTTCCAAGATGAATGGTGAGTGAAGTTAGGGGGATCTCCTACCCCGGGTTGTCATTTGCTTAACGCCAATTGATTTTATACTAAATGCCCACCTTCTGCACTTCGGTTCTAGGACCAAAGGGAAGATCAGGGCATTGGGCTGAATTTGCAGATAAATCAAGATTATCAGTGGGGGGCTCGGCTACACTCACTTCAAATGTCTCCACATTAGCGTTTATTATAGCCTCATCCGAATTGTGAGGGGGACCCCTCAAATGAGGAGAACAGGAGCTCCCAGAAGAGGCTGCAACACTTCTCTGCAAAACCACTGATTGAGGATTTTCCATTTGCACCTCTTGCGTAGAGAGTGAAGTAACCATGTCCTCTGCCGTAATGGAAAGCCTCATTTCTACCAGCTTTATTTTGTTTGTAATATAATCAACCACCCTAACCAAGAAATTATTGATCTTGGAAGATATCTGTTTGTGTGTACCAGACAAAAGCCCCGCACCAGCTAGCTTCTGTTCCCCCATATTTAAACTGCAAAAGTTCAAGCACATGCGGTAAAACAAACTGGCATCAAGAGTTAAGATTGCCCAAAGTGGAAGAGAGAATGACAGGTTTACAAGGAACTGAAGAAAACCTTTACGCTTTCAAACAATGGCTTTGATGGATAATTACCCCCCAAACCCTCCCCCTACCAGATGCCTGGTTACCTTCAAAACCAGTTTATGGAGTGAAGAAGGATGGCCTGCCGAGGCCTCTGCCAGAGTATGATGGGCTAAGCCGGGACTGGGCATGTTCCGCGCAGCGGGAGTCCCAGGGACCTTAAGTAGCACACTAATGAAGAAAAGCACTCTGGTTCGAGATTTGCAAGTGTCTGCTGGCATCCCCTCGCACAACACTCCTTTGGGCAGCAAACTCTTGGGCAAAAGCATGTCCCATTTTCAAGTCTATTTTGAGACTTTCATTTGAATAATTTCAAGGGTCAGTAACAGACTATTCCACATACATTTCTTAGAAGTACACCCCTAATTTTACTTCCTGATATGTAGTACTTGTACACCTTACTTTGTGGAGTGGATGAGCAAAGTACAAAGAAACTGATGACTCCAGTTTCTTCATGCTTTAAATACAATTTCCAAATCTTCAAATACCTAAATTGAATAATGCAGTCATATTCAGTGCACAATTATAGTGCTTAGTGAGCTTTCTGTGGCATTTCTAAAGGATAGTATCATTCATTGGTAGGCTTGATAAAGCCTACATTTTCAGAGTTTTCAAACTGTTTTCACATGCTCCAATATTTTTGTCAGGATGTAAAACATGAAAGTAAACATTTCTCCAGATGGAATATTTTAAAGCTCCCTGACACTATATTTTAAACCATGCTTCTGTATTAGTCTGCTCTGTATTGTTACTTCAACTCAACTTTCTAAACAGACAACCGTCTCTACACTTACTGTGGTATTTCTCTCTACTTTGAAACAGTGCAACACCAACTTTTGTGTTTGTGTCAAAATAGCAAAATATAATAATACATTCACCTTTTAATCCTCCCCTGATCTTCACGAGGTAACTTACGTCCCTTTCTGAGTCACTCTGTTCTTTTTCCTTCTCATTTCTCTTTACCCCTTTTTCAAACATTCCAACCCTTACATTTTATTTTCTAACTTTAATTTCAATATGTAATTAAAGGAATTTCTACATTGCCATTCTACTAGAATGGAAAAACACATGGAAACTACAGCAAATGTTTCGCATGTAACCAACAGTCCTCTTTTTCTGCTGATAGCTGCAAACCAATATCAGTGAACAGCATTCTTGGGAAACTCTAATTTCCAATCACAATTCACAAAACAAGCAGACGTTACTTGCTTTCTAATGTACTGTTCTACCCAACTAACACCAACCAATCACAAGCTTTTTCCCTCTTGAAATGACACCGTCTTCCAGAACACTTCTCATTCTGCTGCAGACTCCCTCTCTGTGTTGCCCTAGGACACCAGCATCATGATTAACATCTAAATGTGAACCATTCCTTTGTCTTTTGGGCTTGGCAACAAGCCCAAAATTGTAGCATTGTTAAACACCAAGGTTTTTCCTAAAGTAGATTTTACTGTATTGTATGGCATGAACTACGTCCAGTGATTGAAAGCATTCGTGTTCTGAGGACCCTGATATTGTGATTGTGCCCTATGCGGTTAAACATTTGGGAAAAAATAGAGGGAGCTCACAGTTTAAATAAGGAATCCCTTCTCATTGCCTTTGTCTATTCCAAAATATTTCAAATCAAAATTGATAGTAGTCCAACCATTCTGAGGAAAGACTGAGAAATCTCAGTAGCATGTCAGCAGTTCTCTATGACTACAGAATGGGCTCCATATAGCTCAACAGATTCTGCTTTGACATGGATGGTATTTTCAAAAGGAATGGAGTTCAATTCATAGCAGAAGGGGAAAAGATCTCACTAAACAAAATAAAGGAATGTATCTAGTTATACCTGTATTTGTACACAACACAATAGCAACATAACAGCTCCTGTCAAAGCCACATTTACTTACTACAACACATGATATTGTTAGTTAAATATTTTTTATAAAATGTTTGGGTACTTTAGTATTCCCATGGTAATGGGTAAATACCCATTTCATTTAATTTCATGTCATCCATTACATTCATTTTTCTGGAGTATCCCTCTTTCCAGTACTGCAGGAGTACTACACTACCAATTGTATACCAAAAAAAATCAGGGGGAAGGGAGGGGAGAGGCAAGAGTAGCAAGCTAGTCACAAAGATCAAGTGGGTGGGCTGTGGCAGCACAACAGAACATGCCTGGCAGGAGAGGAGAGCAGTGGCAGCAAAATAACCAGGAAGGGTTGCAACATAATGGACCACTTAGGAGAGACCCTGCAAGATGTGGAGTTGAAGGGGCCTTCCATGTGGTGCAGTGAGTAGCAGAGAAATGAACGATGGCTTGGGTTGAGGTTGCAGAGGGTCATGGTGGAGTAGCGGTGGATGGGTGAAGGGCAAGGGGTCCGGGTTGTTGGCATAGACCAAGAGCAGGAGCAGAGACAGGTTTGCATTTGGATGACCACATTTAAGTAGGTTCTGGGAGGTGGGAGGAACACATGGCTGGGCTAGGAGGACACTGGAAGTGGGACAGCGAGAAACAGATGGGATGCAGCATGAGGTGAAGGTAAGGAGCAGCAAGGGAGAGACAGCAGATGAGTAGGAAACAGAACACAAGGATATACAATTAGCAGAGAATCTGTTTTAAAGTAGCAGGGGGCAGAGACAAAAGTAACACAAATAACACAGAGAGAGGGCATAAAAAACAGTGATGACAGCAAAAGGGCAAATTAGAAAATTGCAGAATGAATAGTGGCAAACAATCAGTGGCATTGAGGTGAGCAGTAGCAAAAGAAACAGTAGCCAAGACAAACAAAAAAATAGACAAAGCCAGAGTGAGCAATGGCAACACACACACAGTGGTAAAGACAGACAATGAAGTGACAGAACAAATGTTGGCAGAATGAGCAAAGGGAAAACAGACAGTGGCAAAGACAATCAATGAAAATGTGAAAAAGTTGAACTGAAGTGAGTGAGAGAGCTTTTGCGAGAGAGAGAGAGAAAGAGGGGTACAGCGACAAAAGAGGAGCGATGTGGGTACCTCATCACACACAAGTGGGGTCCACAAGGCCTTATCTCATCAGAGGGCATATGCAGGTAAATCCTAGGGGACTACATCTATTAACCTGCTTACCTTAAGCTGTTAAAATATGCTCTCGCAGTTTGTACTAGTTTCACAGCTCAAAGGAGGAAAGGGTGCACCATGTATGTTTTTAACAAAAATGGGAAGTCTGTATGGTTAAGCCCATAGAGTAAACTTAAAAATGACAAATACTAGGATTAGATTATGATTTATTTTCCTGTGGAGTTTTATACACACATCATCCTAAAGGGTCACCCATCAGTGGAATGAAAACACATCTTAAATGTTTTTATCTGGTGTTTTGAGTGCTGAAGGAGGAAGATGTTGAACCAAATTTTCTAATGTTTTGCACTAATGTTCCTTAGACACAAAGCAGTGTAGAGCAAAGCAATGGTCACCACTGTGTAGTTATAGTTAAGATTGTGCTTCCATAGGAAACGCCTTTTTGTGTTGCTAATAATGTTGGTGCTGTTTGCCAAATCTCGACAAAACTTTCTAAAATATTGTGGCCCATATTTATACTTTTTGACGCAAAACTGCGCCAACGCAGTTTTGCGTCAAATAAATTAGCGCCGGCTAACGCCATTCTGAAGCGCCATGCGGGCGCCGTATTTATTCAATGACGTTAGCCGGCGTTAGCCGCCGGCGCTGTCTGGTGTGCATTAAAAAAAACGACGTACACCAGGCAGCGCCGGCGAAGGGGGAAAATGGCGTATGGGCGTCCAGAAATGGTGCAAGTCAGGCTGAGGCAAAAAATTCGCCACAACCCGATTTGCGCCATTTTTTTACGACGCCCATCCCCCATTGAAATGACTCCTGTCTTAGCAAAGACAGGAGTCATGCCCCCTTGCCCAATGGCCATGCCCAGGGGACTTCTGTCCCCTGGGCATGGTCATTGGGCATAGTGGCATGTAGGGGGGCACAAATCAGGCCCCCCTATGCCAAAAAAAAAAATATATATATATACTTACCTGGACTTAACTTAATGTCCCTGGGGTGGGTCCCTCCATCCTTGGGTGTCCTCCTGGGGTGGGCAAGGGTGGCAGGGGGTGTCCCTGGGGGCAGGGGAGGGCACCTCTGGGCTCATTCTGAGCCCACAGGTCCCTTAACGCCTGCCCTGACCCAGGCGCTAAAATCCGGCGCAAATGCAGGTTTTTTAGTCCCGCCCACTCCCGGGGGTCATTTTTGCCCGGGAGTATAAATACGACGCATATGCATCGCAGTCATTTTTTAAGACGGGAACGCCTACCTTGCATATCATTAACGCAAGGAAGGTGTTCACACAAAAAAATGACGCTAACTCCATGAACTTTGGCACTAGACGCGTCTAACGCCAAAGTATAAATATGGAATTAGTTTTGTGTCGAATTTGCGTCGAAAAAAACGACGCAAATTCGGCGCAAACGGAGTATAAATATGCCCCTGTGACTTTTTGACTAGTTTGCACATGAAAAGTTTTGAATCCATGAAGCAGGAGCAGAAGAAAAACGGGGGTTACAGAAAACTTTTTCCCCCTTCATTTTACCAAAGGAACGTTAGACACAGCTGCACGCCAAACAGTTCAACAGATTTACACCACATTTGTCAGCCAGCTAGATAGGGGCATAGAAAGAATATTTTTTGAATTTTGGTGTGAGTGAGAAAGTCATCCTTTTAGTATGATCACTCCCCATGTTTTCTGTCTGGTAATAGTGGTAACTGACCCTGACTGCCCTGGACTCCGCTACCCAGGCCCAGTGCTAATGTTCTGAGTAAAAAGTATATGGTAAAGAGGCACAATTACAATTGGCAATGACAGACTCTTGTAAGTCCATAATAGATATTAGGGCCAGGGGGATTCAAGCTATCTACACATCTTATATAATGGGGAAGAGACGTTTAGAGACCAAGTAAATTTCCTGCACTTGAGGGTTCACTGCTGTGTTACTTGCTGTCATTTTTAAAGGCAGTCCTGCCTTGCAGACTGTCTTTGTAAAGAAAAATATGTGCAAATTCGACTTTGGAATTAAAAGTACTTCCAAAGTGAGAATCTACTTTATGTTTACATATAAGTCATCCCTAATGTCGGCCCTAGATTTCCAAGGCGTGGGGCACCATGTAACTATAAAAAGGGACATTACAAAAATGTTTTATATGGCCGGGTGAGGGAAAACTGCCTCTTTAATTTTTCCTCATTGTAGATACTTAGGGGCCATATTTGTACTTTTTGATGCAAAACTGCGCCGACCCAGTTTTGCGTCAAAAGGTTTAACGCCGGCTAACGCAATTTCTTTGTGCCACCCGGGCATCAAATTTATACTTTGACGCAGGGCGGCGCTAACCACTGGTCAGAGTTATTTTTGTTTACTCAAACCAATGCACCAAGTCGTAAAGAAAAATGACTTTAACATGGGGAAAATGACTTTAATACGGTTTATGACATAGCAAACCGGATACATGCAATCTTTTGCCGCAATAGTGTCAAAAAGCACCCCAGACACAGGAAAATGTTCAAAGGAGCCCTAAATGGATTCCAGAAGCAATGAGAGACCCCAGGAAAATGACAACTGACCAGGAACCAGCCAGGAGGACCCACACAAGACCCAGGAGAGGGAGGAGAAGAAAAGGAAGTGTTGGTTCAGTGCAGAGGAGCATGAAATACTGGGGAAAGAGGTGACAGAACACCAGCATCAACTTTTTGTTACCTCTAAATTGCCAGTTGGTAGGAGAGAGGCAATTTGGCAACACATTTTCGATAAGATCAACAGTGAGGCAGAAGTACGGAGAACCGTCACCGAGTGCAAGAAACAATGGCATGACTGCAAGTGCAGGACCAAGGAAAAGATGGCAAGGAAAAGGAAGGCAGCACTGCAGACTGGAGGTGGGAGTTCAGCACCTCAGGAGACCCTGGACCACATGGAAGAGATGGTGGCAGCCATCATCCCTGAGGAGATCGTCACAGGGATTCAAGGACAGGACAGCGCAGACTACCAGGATACAACACAGATGCAACGTAAGTGGCATGGGGAACAAAAATGCCTAATTGTTCACTGCAAGCAGGGGAGGACATAACTACTACACAATGCATGTTAGCCATGATAATCAGGTAGTGGAAAGGGCAAAGGGGCACGGCACGGGTGCATGGGCTGTGCAGTGGAAACCTGGGGCACAGCACAACACTACACCAACAACCTTTGCATGGGGGTACTCTGCCATGCCAAGGAAGTTGGAAAGGCAAAGGCAGTCCAGGAGGGTAGGGTACAATGTAAAACTTGCCTGCTGTCACACGACACCTGGTATTGTCACTACATGAACTAGGGCTCAATTTCCAGTCTCAGGCCATATCCGCAAGTGGTATTTACCATTGACAACAGTTGCCACTACCACCTGTGCTGTGTGTGCAGGTCAAGTAGCTAATGGCAGTTACATGCCCATGGATCAAACACACCCAAAATAGAGGGTTCAGAATGACGACTTTATCAATCCCCTGTAATTAATAAAAATGTGCAAATCCTGTCAAATGCTCATGTCTATAGGCACAATAAACATCAAGTATTGTTATTAACATTATCAGGTACACAGCAGTAATGTCATACCCATGATGCACATGTCAGGGTCCACCATGTGCCTATGTTACAATAGCTGCAATGCCACCATGCAACATCTCAAGTGTCATAGTGCTAAGACAACAGCATTGAGGGGGAGGACATATGTTACTAGCTAGTGAAACACACCCGCACAGTCATAAGAGGAAATGAAACACTGCTAGGACCATCAGTGCAATCCAATGTAGCACACATTCCCCAACATCAGCAGTACACACTACTAATGCTGACACCCGTATCGTGCCATGCCAATGCTATACATAGTATATGCTAGGTCTCAGCAACATATTGGTGGATGTGAAATATCAGAGACTGGATCAGTTCCAGATTGTTAAGTGTGGTGGAAGTGCCATCAGAACACCCATAGCCAGTGCAAAGCCACACCATGATAATGGAAGTAGAAGGAGGGTTGAGTTGTACAATAAGGTGGCAACATACAGTTTGGGCAGAACCTACACCTAGAGGAGGTGATGCAGACATTGCCCCAAACTGCCCATACTACATGTGACATGCAGGTGTGGCACAGGCCTGGGAGAATGCTAATTTTGATGACAGTAACAATGAACAGGAACCAAGATTACAATGTGCAACTAATAGGAAGTCAGGAAACTCACACTACAAATGCCACAACACAGACACATTAATTGTAAAATATCTCATTGCAGAGGACGAAGGCTCACCTGGGGATTTGCCTGTCCTGGACTTCCTTGATGACATGGATGACGAGCTGACAAACATTAGCCAGCAGACCCTCCAAGATGTCCTTGGAACTCTCCAGACCCCACCTTCAGTGGCAAAGAGGAGCACAGAAGTAGCAGCAATCACAGAGGACCCACCCGCCACCCGCCACCCTAATTGTACAACCTGCCAGGTCCAACCCAGCTGAGGACTCTGAGGACACTGGTACCACTGGACTGTAGTTGGAGTACAGCGGGAGCTGGCCAAGGAGGTGCGGGTGGGGATGCAAAATAAGGTAGCCAGCCTTGAGGGGATGTGTTCATGCATGATGTCATCTGCAGAACAGGCAGCAGCCATTCAAGTACTAACATCCATCATGCAAGGACTACAACAAAGTGTAAAGGAATTCACCACTGCAGTAAGGGAGTAGCCACCACAAGGGTTTGCACCCCAAACCCTTCACTGCATGCACAAATTCAATCATGACCCCCTCAGGGCAGACCTGGCTGCCTACCACAGTGATGTAGATGCTATACTTAAGAACCAGCAGCTCCTCCTTGCTGCAGTAATGCCCTTAATAGCCCTACAGTTGGCAGCTACTGGGATTTCTGACTCCACGTCTTCAAACACTGAAGTGTGTGTTGCCCCTTCAATCCCCCCACCACCAAGGGCAGAGGAGATGGCACACACATCAGAAGATGAAGAAATGGTACCCGGTAGCGTAAGTCCATGCCACATGGGCACTGATATCCTAGGACCTGTGCTTGTTAACATGCCAGTCTTGCAACAGCTGCTCACATGCACTGTTTTCCAGAACACTGTTTACCTTGACACTATGCTCTGTGATTGTCTCTCACTACCTCATTGGCAATTAATGTTCCTCTGAACTGTATGACACTTCACCCCAGTATGTCCAATGAAATGTCCCATTGCACTTGTGTAGCATCACAATAGAATGCATCACACTAATGGACTCAAAATCCTGGACTATGTAACTATTGCACTACAGCACTTTCAAATAAATAGCACTTACACAACCACTTGGTCTTTGTGTAATGTGACACATCAACTGTGCAAGAGATTAGTGATGTATGTCACATGTCAATGGCCATAAAATGTCAATACAAGTGTCTTGAAAGATTGTGGGCTGATAACTATGCACTGGGGTCTGGATTGTATCATCATCTGTGCTTCCTGAGGCTTATTTCTGAAGTTAATTGAGAACTAACAGTATAATGTTGTGTGACTGAAAAAGTCTGCATCAAGGGATGTTTAAGCTGAAAATCAATGTGTTCCAAATTTCCTTCAAGACAATCTTTATGTATGTGACATCTGACTATAAACTTTCATCACACACACACACACACACACCATACAGCAGGAATGGATGTGTATGAGTGTATGGACATTTATGTAACCTGGGAGTACAATGTAAGAAATGATAGGTGTGAGTTATGTATACAATACTACAAAAGATTAAAACATCATTCAGCTTTTCAGGGTTCACATGAACATCAGGCTGCAGGCAGACGTACCACAGTGGCCAAGATTCAAATCAGGTCTCAAACGATGACAGATTTAAAACACACATTCAAACTTCACAACACATTGGGAACCACAGTTACCTTAAGTGGTGGGTGCAATGTATGGCAGAGGCATTGAGAAGTAGCTGAGGTGTAGCTGCCAATGTGACTGCACATTAGGGATTGTGATTAACCATGTCAATATTGGGATTTGAATGCAGGATGGTACACAAATGCAAATACTAAATTGACACTGTTCACCCATCCCAAGCATATGACACATACTGTAAAGGAGTACCTAAATATTTATTTAACAGTAAAAAAGGATAATAAAACTAGGAGAAACACCTTAACTAGCCTAACCTATCCTAACTACACATTACCCACAACTGGCCCTAACTAGCCTAAGCTAAACTTACCTATCACATATAAGTAAACACTCTAAACATCTACCCCCACCCCTCTTATATGACGGGACACACGTAGGACAACATATACTAACCTAAACACATAGGCCCTCATTACAACCCTGGCGGTAAATCCCGCTTAACGCTGTGTAGAAGACCGCCAACATACCGCTGCGGCCGCAGAATTCCGCTACAGGTATTACGATCCACAGCCCGGAATCCGCCGCAATACAGAGACCCACACAAGTCTGCCACACCAAAGGTCAGTGATAAACTGGCGATAACAAAACCGACACCATCACTCCAACAACAATACGCCCACACTATCATGACCCACGAATCAACGCGGAGGTCTTTAAACCGCTTTACACACCGCCGCACTCAAAATACACACACATATACAAAACACAACCACATTGGCCAATTCAAAATACACACACCTGATACAATTACATACACCACACCCACACACCCACAAAACTATAAAACACACACCTACATTATCCACAAGCCCTTGCTACCAGAAATTTGAAAGCAGGCCAGAGAGAGACACTACCTAAAACAACACCAGCATCCACAGACACACAACACCATCACTTATACAACATCCACGCACCTCAAACAACACAAACCAACTCACACGTCACAACAGACACCACCTCACACATCACCCACACCATCACCCACACCACATCATGGCACCTCAACGACACCCCAGGTTTTCTGAGGAGGAGCTCAGGGTCATGGTGGAGAAAATCGTCTGGGTAGAGCCACAGCTATTGATCACAGGTGGCGCAGAATTGTCGATAGGGTCAATGGAGTGGGACAGGATCCAAGAACACAGGATGACATCATAAAGAGGTGGAACGACCTACGGGGGAAGGTGCATTCTGTGGCCCCCAGACACCAGATTGCTGTACAGAGGACTGGTGGTGGACCCCCACCTCCTCCCCCACAACTAACAACATGGAAGGAGCAAGTCTTGGCAATACTGCATCTTGAGGGCCTCACAGGAGTAGCAGGAAGACTTGACTCTGGTAAGTCAAATCTTTACTACCTTATCCCCCCACCCACCTGCATGTCATCACATACTCCTACCTTTACTCTCCCACCCATCACCCCAGATACCCCACCAACACAACCTACACATCCCAAAACCAAGCCCTGCATGTAACACCAATGCATGGCCACCCATCACCCAAGCATGTCCAGTACAGAGACTCCCTCATGCCCCAAAATCACCAATCACACAAGGACCAAGCCAATAATGCAAGCACTGGAGTAGAGGGTCAACCACCCATTGCACATGATGACACACACAGATACAATAATTATGCATTTACACCCCAACAGGACCCCTACCCAACGTCACCAGACAAGAGGTGCCAGACATATCCAGTGCCCCCCACAGAAGAGGCCCACTGTGAAGACAGCAGCTCTGCACGCCTGGATCAAGATGACCAGCCCGGCCCATCTGGGACCTCGGACAGTCGGTTCCCCTGACACTGTCACAAGCCACCGCAGAGCCTCGCCTCTCAGGAAACACCAGCACATCACCCACCCAGCGGGACCATCCCTCTGTCAATCATCAGTGTGTTCACCACTACAGGGAACCCAGGCAAACCCACCAACCCAAGAAAATCTGGGACCTGGGGGCAGTGGCAGTGGGCACACGGTTCAGGGGACAGAAGCACAGGATAACAGGGAAACTGGGAGGACCGCTGTGCAACAGGGGGAGGACAGGCCCAGGGAACCGACACTCCACAAGGCACTCTCCAACATCATGGGGGCTTACCATCATTCCCAGGAGATGATGGCACCAGTACTGGCCAAGTTTCAGGAGACTACCTTGGGATCAGGGAAGACTTGAAGTCCATTAACACTACCCTGGTCACCATTACAGGGGTGCTGGCAGACCTTCTCAACACCAGGAGGGGCACAGTGGCACAACAAGGGGCCCCTGACACTAGCCTGGATGATGAACAGCCCTCCGCCTCCGCCGGTGCTAGTGGACAGGAGGCACCGCCACAGGTACAACAGGACACCAGCACCCACCCCCTGTAGATGGAGAACCACCCCGCAAACGGTCCCTGAGATCCAGGAACAAGACAGAGAACATTGCCAAGACCCCTGCCAGGAAATGTGACCCCCTAAATGTCACCCTTCTGCCCCACTATGTCACCCTGTCCATCCTTAAACTGCCATTACTCCACTTCCTTTGCCCCTTTGGACAATGCACCTGTGAAACAAATAGACTGGACTCTGCCATGGACATTCCTCCACCATCCCCCCAGCCCATTTTACAACCCCCTCCACTTATTAGCACAGGAATAAACACACTTTAATCACAAAAAATCTAGAGTCAGTCTGTGCTTTCACAAATGTGTAATTGCAATTACTATGGAATATAGCGATGTCAATTTACTTGTTCACATACCAATGTAACACAGCTGTAGGCCAGCAGTAAACATAGCAGAGGGCACAAAGTGGGACCCAGATCTGTGAAATGGAAAGTCAAAGTGACAAGTCAGGGTCTATACACTAAACGAAAATGACAGACATATGCTAGTTCCAACAATAGTATGAGATGTGGGAAGCAGTGACATCTTCTTACCTGTGTCTCACTGGAAGTATTGCATGATGATGTTGTTTCGGTTGTCGATATCCTCTTCTTCTGCCTCCTCTTCTTCACTGTCCACAGGCTCCACAGCTGCCACAAGACCACCATCTGGCCCATTCTCCTGCAGAAAAGGCACCTGGCGATTAAAGCCAGGTTGTGCAGCATACAGCAGGCCGAATATCTGGCACACCTTCTTCGGTGAATAGTATAGGGAGCCACCTGTCAGATGGAGGCACCGTAATCTGGCCTTCAGGAGGCTGAAGGTGCGTTCGATCACCCTCCTAGTTTGCCCAGGTGCCTCATTTTACCGTTCCTCTGCCCTTGTCCTGGGATTCCTCACTGGGATCAGTAGCCATGACATGTTGGGGTAACCAGAGTCACCTGCAAATGTCGAGGGACAATTGTTAGACACACACTAACCCTTAGGGACAGCCCCAACCCAGACAGCCAATGAAACTGTGTGGGGACTATAGGCTCACCTATTAGCCACACACTGTGCCTCTGGATTTGCCCCATCACTTAGGGGATGCTGCTATTCCTCAAAATGGAAGCGCCATGGACTGAGCCAGGATACTTGGCATTCACATGGGAGATGTACTGGTCTGCCAAACACACCATATGCACATTCATGGAATGGTAGCTCTTCAGGTTTCTGTACACCTGTTCATTCCTGCGGGGGGGTACAAATGCCACATGTACCATCAATGGCACCAATGATGTTGGGAATATGTCCCAGGGCATAAAAGTCACCTTTCACTGTGGGCAAATCCTCCACCTGAGGGAACACGATGTAGCTGCACATGTGTTTCAGCAGGGCAGACAACACTCTGGACAACACGTTAGAGAACATTGGCTTGGACATCTCTGATGCCATGGCCACTGTTGTTTGGAAAAACCCACTGGCCAGGAAATGGAGTACAGACAGGACCTGCACTAGAGGGGGGATTCCTGTGGGATGGCGCATAGCTGACATCAGGTCCAGCTCCAACTGGGCACATAGTTCCTGGATTGTTGCACGATCAAGTCTGTATGTGACTAGGATTTGCCTCTCTTCGATTGTCGACAGGTCCACCAGGGGTCTGTACACCGGAGAATGCCGCCATCTCATCACCTGCCCCAGCGGAAGTGCCCTATGGAGGAGAACAGCGAGCAGAGAGTCATCCAACACTGAGGTATCACAATGTGTTATTTGCAGAAACGTTATTAATCCGCAATGTGCCGGTATCTGTCTATATTCTCGGGCTAGATAGGTGTGACGCAGTCAACATCCATCCCATGTGGCCTCCTGAAATGGCGGCTGCCTGACCTGTAAGGTGGGACAAGGGGATATGAGGTAACTGTGCCGGTGTTCTACACCTTTGCGGTGGGAGGTCGAATACTGTGGCGCAATTCTGCCTTGGTTAACATTGGGCCCTATGGGTCCCAGGAGCCAATGACGATGTACGCAGGCGCCACCGCCAGCACCACCGCAACAGACACTGCCGCGACAGACACCGCCGCAAGCACCGCCACCGGCCCCTCGGCGTCCTCGGACACAGGCACCACCGCTGACATGGCTACCATCCCCAGTGGTCAGTCGTCTGAGGCTGGAGGAGAGTTCCTGGACCCTGGGCAGCTTCCATGAGGCATTTCTTCCATCACTGTTTGCACCTGCAGGTGGAAGGCACAGCCGCAGCAGTGTGGGGTATGTCGCTGCCTCCATGACATATCATGCTACCTGAACCTCGCAAATCTCGTGGCACGCACACCCAGGTGAGGGAATTGTACCAGCCACACTGCACGTGGAGCACTCTGGGCACCATGCCCCCTCCAGAAACAGTGGAGATAAATCCACTACCTCAGTCCTTGGCAGGATGAAGCACTCTGGGCACCAGGCCCCCTCCAGAACCAGTGGAGAGATACATCCACTACCTCAGTCCTTGGCAGGATGAAGCACTCTGGGCACCAGGCCCCATAAAGAACCAGTGGAGAGATACATCCACTACCTCAGTCCTTGGCAGGATGAAGCACTCGGCACCAGGCCCCCTCCAGAACATGTGGAGTATCACATCCACTACCTCAGTCCTTGGCAGGATGAAGCACTCTGGGCACTAGACCCCCTCCAGAACCAGTGGAGACTGTTATCCACCTGAGAGACTGTGGCTTTGCACTGCCCAGGATAAAGCAGTGGGCAAACCACCCACTGGAGAGACTTGAGAGACTGTGGATTTGCACACCCCAGGATGAAGCAGTTGGCAAACCATCCACTGGAGCGACTTGAGAGACTGTGGCTTTGCACTGCCCAGGATACAGCAATGGGCATGGAGCCTCCTCGTGCAGCAGTGGCGTTGTGCGTTCATCAGGCTGAGGTGCCCCCCTCCCCCTGAGGTGCCTGTATATTTTCCATCTGATGCCCCAGCAGTGTTCTCTCCATTTCCATTTCCATGCCTCGCCCATGCATTTTGGGCCCAGTGGTCCACAGACAATGATTAGTACACTATCCTTACTTGTGTAGTTGGTGTACATATTTGTATATATGGAATTTGGAGTTTTGACTAATGGATTTTTAATGATTACAATCTTTACAATCATTTCCTTTTGTTCTTGCGTTCTTCCAGGGGGTGGGGGGTGTATATGTAATGTTGCTGCAGGTATTTGTGTGTAAGTTGTTGTGGGTGAGGGTGGGGGGGTTGTGTGTTGCATGTGTGTGTCCCTCTCTTTCCTCCCTCCTCCCCTGTGTTGTAGGTGCAGTACTCACTGTGGTCGCCGCCGCCGCCATTCGTACTCCTGGTAGAAGAGGAGGTAAACCAACAGGGGTAACACCTGAAGTTTGGGCTCCATGGAGTCCAGGTTCATCGTTGGGTGTCGAGCGGTTAGTGTTTTCCCTTCTGTGTAATGTTTCCGCCGTGCTTTTGATAGCGTTGGTTCCGCCCCGGAAAAGGTGGCGGATAGGCCTCTTGTAATACAGTGGGTGGTACTTTGTCTTCCGCCTGTCTGTTGGCGGTGTCCGCCGCGCTGTTTGTTTCTACTGCCGTGGCGGTCGGAGTGTTAAAGTGGGTGTCTATGTTGGCGGTTTCCGCCACGGTCGTAATCCCATTTTTTTTTTCCGCTGGCCTGTTTGTGGTATTACCGCCGCTTTAACACCGACTGCCAGGGTTGTAATGAGGGCCATATTATCTTATCCTAAACAAATCTATATTTTTGGGGTATTATTTTTATATATATATATATATTTTTTAAATTATACACATAAACCCCAACATCATCCCCCACCCACCCACAAAAATAACGCACGTAAAAATATAACCTCCACCCCCCAACCCACTCATGCTAACTAAACTAACAGTCTATTCTAACCTAACACTAAGCCCCCTAAACCCACCAAATATAGGACCCAGGAAAGAGGAGGGAGGGGAGGGAATCATGGCTGAGGGTCACAAAGTGACAAGTTTGCCCTCCGCAGGATCTTCTTTATTCCACACAGTCTCCTGCTATTGCGGGACACCTCCTGCTGCAGCCTGTCCATCCTGTGCAACATCCATTGCATGTCACGTCTCATTTGTTGAAATTCTGCATTGTCTATCATTGCAGCAGGGGTTGTCTGTGTGCCACTAGTGGATGGTAATGCTGGTGGCGGTGCCGTGCTTGGAGGGGGAGGTACAGGAGCTGCTGTCTGTGGGCCTGGAGCTGATGAGGAAGAGGGACCTGCTACAGTGGCTGTCATCCGTTGTGCGACTGTGGTCATAGTTGTTGTGCTGGTGGTGGTGGCTGTTGTGGGCAAGGATGGCCCCCCTTGGGAAAATGCCCTCCAGACCCATGTGGCTCTCTCATGCCGATAACACCATGCCATATTGCGAAGCCCAGACTCCACATCCATTATGTGGCAGTAACGCATCGCCTGCCTCTGGAATTCCCTGATCTGATGGGCATTCATGTTGGCAGCTGTAAAAATAGAGAAAGCCAAACATTAGTGACATTATTGTGTGATACACCTACTGATGACATTCTAACGCTTCCTCAAAATAAGCTTAAACAGTCCATGTCACAGTACAGATCATAGAATGTCCCTGAGGAATGACATGGCAACGCAGCCTATACATCTCCTATTTAACAGCCCGACAATGCTCAAAAAGCTGTGTACCTACTTAAATGATCTGTGCACCATTGTTCTACCATTAGTCACATAACAAATGCTGCAAGTACTCCACATCTGACAGCCCAACTAATGATTATCTTCTGGATGACAATCAAGGCCCACAAGATCTGTGATTTGTAAAGGAAATTGCCTGGACGGTATTCAGTTGCTAATCATGAAGGGGTATCCTAGGTTGGAACAAATGAATGTTGGAATTGCATGTCTGTCTTCTACACTGGGATCCTCACACCTAGGTACACATATTTCATAACCCTAACCCTGTGCCTCAGGGTGTGATGGACTTGCAACTCATACCTTCAAACATCAGGGACAGGCAGGAAGCTTTGGACAGCTGTCCATGGGTTTAGTCAGTTTACCACAGGTAAGGAGGGCTGCCAAATAGGATTGACTCAAAAATTGGACAATCACATCCACATTTATGTTCCTAATTGCGGACAATTGTCAACATCATTTGATCTCACTAATACCTTTCCAAAAATAAGCACATAGATGCAAGCAGCCATCTGAGCTTGATCTGCATGCACACCTATGGCATTCTACTCAGGTGCCACATAAACTTAGCACACCATGTGGAACCAGATGCTGCTAGAATGTCAAACATACAGTCCTACATGTTCATTGGTTCACAGGGAGGCTCATGTCTGTGGGTAATACTTCAACATCACTGGTCTGTGTGAATCAGGGTATGACTTGCTGACTAAATCATGAACATGGCTACCTCATAATTTATCATTGGCATAAATGTAGCAAAATATATCACCCTGTTCAACCTTCCCATGCCTATAGCGCAGCACTAGAATCCCAAAATATGACTCTGCCACAGATTGTCCAACTCAAACTTGGAACAAAATGTCAAATGCCAGGCAAGTCACATATCAGATCATGTGCCAGCACATCACACCTTGAAATGAGTCCAACACACAGGAGTCAATCACACAACAGCTGCAAACACAACACAGAAGTAACATATAAACACTTACTGGGATATGTCTGGGTCCGCAAATCGAGCCACTTCTCGAATTGTGTAGGGGGCTGGTCCACCTGTAACACATGGAAGGGTGAAATTTGCTTAATGTCTGCTCACTGTACAAAACGTGGAACAAAAAATCAATGTGTGTGACATTTTAGATGATAGGGCAGCACCTCAGGCATGTAGACACCCCAACAGACATACCACTGCAAACATGTATTAACCCTGTCACTCCAGTGATTGATAGACACACATACGCACACATGCGCTGGCCCTAACAATCATGTGGTGACAAACATGATTACTCAATTTTGTGCAGAATTCTTTCTAGAGGGTACTCCATTTCTTCATTTGTTGTTATGAGGGACACGAAAAGCCACATTCCTGGTGCACTGCAATACCAGTCACTCAGGTATTGTGGCTTGTGCATCAAGGGAAAATCAGTTACTGTGTAATGCTCATGTGGGTTGGGTTTAGTTCAGGAATTATTGTGCTTTCTATGGTTCATTATGTGTGGGCCTGTGTTGTCTGTAGGTTACATATACCACATTGCCAGTGTACCCACAGCCGTATATGCCCCCTATGACACCATGATGACAGGGATCCTGTGTGTTACTTGATGACAATCTTACGCTAAACATGGATTGGCCATTTATCTAAATCATAAGAACAAAGAAATACATGCTGACAGTGTCTAATTTGACCATCCATGACAGAATGCATGGGCACAGGTGTAGTCATTGCACCTGAAATGTGTTATTCAGGGCCCTGTGTACCTATATCAGGTATTGTAGATCTCAGGCAGCCACATTTATCATCTTACATATGCCAAGTTGGTTGATCTGTAGTTATACAACGAACTGACACTGTCACCTAAGTGAAACGTGGTTTAGCAAATGTCCTACTCTGGCAATCTTGATGAGGTAGGTCTCAATTTGTATGCACCTTGGGAATGGCAGCAGTCACAGGAATGCTGGTCTGCTGATCTTAGCATACACCCATGTCTGTGATAGCCTTCATACTGAGAAGTTAACTATTGTACATATGCTGCACTAGATCAGCAGGGGTGTACCAAACGTAAACTAGCAAACTATTTTGTCACTTTAAATGTATGATGGAAGCAGTCAGGGCTCCCTTGCACAACATCATGCAAATAAATAATTTGTGACCATGCATTCACAAAGTTCAGGGATCCCATGATGACCCATAAACTTATGAAAATTGCTTGGCAATAAAGTGACACAGATGGCAAATGCATCAACGCTGTACCAGCAATTGTGCCCAAGGCAAAGTGAGACACACAGGAACAATGAACATAGGGGCAGAATTTTTTAATAATTTTATGTGTAGCATTTGCTTCCTGTTTTTACTCTACAGCTATGGAAAGTAGCACCAAACATTGAGATATTATCCAGTGGGCATTACTTTGGCATCCATCATTAATTTAAATGCTGCACAAACCAAGACAAAATATCAGGCTAAGATATTACCAGAGGTTAGGAAGATCTTTGTACATGTGGCCATGAATACAGTTCAGACATGTATTCCAAATAATTGGGGACTACCTTCATTCATTGCTTTAGCATGTGAAATACATCTCATTCCTGATACACTCACAGACCATGAATAAAACATTTGTTTGTGCCGCATTACCATCATCTAGTGACATCAAGGCAGCACTAACGTACAAGATCAAGTTGTGTTTTGTAAGTTTGTACTACTTTTGCATCAACTACTTATAGTAATGCGTAGCAAATATTGTATAAATCAGGGACACTGGATGTTCAACTTGCATTCCACATGTCCACAAACCTTGCATGCAGCATATCACCAAATCTGCTACTGTCACTACAGAGCTCTTACTGTACACATTAGTCTGAGTTTTACTCACCAACAGTGCCACCAATCACCACACCCAGGTGGTCCAGCAGGTCTTGCTCTCTGGCCACAAGGTCAGCCCAGCGATGTTTGAGTTGGTGGTCGTTGTGCTGGCTGTTGAATACCCTCTTCAGGTGGAACAACACCTTGGACCACATGAGCCTCCTCGCCTGGTGTGATACCCCTGTATCACCCTGCCACCAGCCTCTAAAATCAGGGGGAGGAAGTGGCACACCAGCCAAATGAAAGCCCCCAGCTCCTTCTCACCCATTCTCCCCAGACATGGCCCGCCCAACATCACAGAAAATAATAGGGATAGGAAAGGGAAAACAGGGAAATACAGGGAAAGGAGGTAAGAAAATGAAACTTAAAGAACCCACAAACAGCCCTACAATACCCCAACTAACAATACCCACTGCACACTCCCAACAGTACAAAGACAAACTTAGACACAAAAATATAAAAAAACAAACTTACACTGAGTCACTGAGACAATTACAAAAACAACAGATGACAATTGGAATGGCACACATGAGACAAAAGCACAATATGGACAAACACAACTCTCAACACAGCCACACAGTCTAGAAGAACCACAGACTGCAAAGTGAAAGTGAAGGTACTCCCACTGTACCATTTCTGTAAACAGGATATCATATTACATCACTTTCTGTCTCAAATGTGGTGTGTTTTTATTATGATGCGTGAAATTTTATGACGCTTAAGGGCTTTCCGTCAAAATTTATTAACGCATATGCTTAAAAATTATCCCGTATTCAAAGATCAATATATTTTTCATGGATAACCAATTTCATGGGGTGCAGTGTTGGAATTAATGCTATGGACCAATCGATGTATAATGGCTGTGAGCGTCATTTTTTAACAGCTATGCAGCATTTTTTTATGCATATGCGTCATTTTTGAAACCTTTGCGTCAAAATATCTGTCTTTAACTGTGTTTGTGTCATTTTTCTCATTTTTTACGTACATGAAAGCTATAACTATACAAAGATAGGCTGTTAGGGCCTGCTGTTTGTTCCAGTGTTTGGGCACATGTGGCAGACTACACTACCATGGACCATAATACTCATGTTGTTGTGCCAGATTAGCACTCTTAACTGATGCAACAGCAACCCAAACATTTGGAATTTAAATTTGTATTCCCTAGTTTGAGAAGGTGGTGCGTCAATAGAGGATAGCAAGGCTACGCAACTTCAAAACTTACACATGGCATGTGTGTTTATGTCTGTGAACTGGCTATTTCAATTGTTGTTGTGCCTCTGTGTGAACGTCACAACACGTGTTTTGCATAATGTGCTTGAATGCATGTTTGGTAATTGTGGATAACCATCAGATGCCATTCATTGAGGTACATCAGTCAGGATATGTGTTTGTCATACCTGTTGCGTCTTATGCTGTGTGAACTTCCCTGACTTTGGGGACAAATTATCTCCCATGACAAACTATTCACAGGATAGATAGAGGACGATTGATAATGGCAATGTTACAAAGGTAAGCCATCACATGTACTGGAATGTTGGATCCCACTTCATGGTCACTTGTATGTATACTACCTATGAGTCAGGCATTTGAACATGCTAGGTAGGTACAGTGTTTGTGACACAGAGTCCCAACTCCAATCCAAAAAAGTTATGGTATACCACAGTTTGAGTCATGTAAATTACCTGTTTCTCCTGTGGCTGTCTAGGACCAGCAGACCATGCTGCATGTGTTCACATATTTCCAGTGGTTCACTGCACAAAGGTGTCCAGTTCAAGTGTGTGGCCATGTGTACCCTGTGTCAGTATTGGCCTCCATGTTGTCACATTTACGTGCAGGTCTAGTCATGTCTGTGGATCTAACCCTTGAATTAACAGAGTATCCTTCAAAGCAGATTTGACCTAAAGCCAAAGATCAACTAACAACACACATGGGGACAGTCCAGCTATAGCATTGCAGACCTTTAATAAGGCAGACGACAGGGCAACCTTGGTGTGCTTAAAAACATTTTGCATCAGTAATAGGAAACAGGCAGGATTCATCACAACATTTGTACACAGGGTATCCTCTAAAATTCCCGCTGCAACAGGGAACATCAGTGCCTCTGTGCTGAATAATTTCACAGCTAGTCATCACGCAAGCCCCATCAAAAGGTGGCGGCAGAAGTGAATCTGTGTGTGGACCGTCTGGGCACAAAGATGGTTTGTCCTTACATATAAATTGGCAACCCTTGTTTGTTGTGCTGGAGGCACCGAACCAAATCCATGCATGCAGCCATGGCACACTGTCACTGTTTGGCACTAATGATGACATGATTCAGAAAATGGCAGCTTCTAAGCAGTTTCAGGCAGCAGCAAGGGCAGGGCAGGTTCAAATGGCTGGTCTGCATGGAAGTGCTCACAGGTGTGTGCAGCTTCAGTCTCTCACAAGAATCAACTTGCCCTTTCACATGGGAAGCAATGAACAGCTGATTACAGGTCCTAACGACTACCAGGCAGTGCATTATCGGACCTGAAGTACATGCAGACTGATGAACTATGACTATGGCATGCCATACTGAAGATGGAAGCACACAGGAGTCAGAATGGGAGTCTGGGTGTGTGTAGATGAAGGTTATCAGGGTACAGATAGCCCATTTACAGTGTCCCCTAGAGAAGTGTGGGGAGAGACTTAAAACATGGCAGTGGCAGGATTTATTACCTGGGATGGACTGCGCAGGGCATGTCTTGTGAGCAATGCTTGTCATACCTGGGGCACTCGTGCTATCCATTTTAAGCTTAGATAGACTCCTTGTCTCACATGCTCCTTGTAAAGATAGCTGATGTCACACTTATTGCTGTCAAGGGTCTGGTCAGACATTCCTGTTACCAATGCAATAGCACATCCACTGCCTCATGTATGAAACACTTTTTTACCTTATGATTGATGGTGTCTTAGTTGTGTTTCATGTGCTGCAATGAACCATGTTGGCAACATGGATGTGTGTCATAGCTGTGGTCCTCTGATATTGGCCTTCACATGTGAAATAGACAGGACACATGTCATTTGCACTGTGTGTGATGTTGGGTGTACATTCATACCCATCAAATGTGATGTTGCTTTTTCAGTATCCTAATCTGTATTTCTGCAATGCTCCATGAGGCTAAACTCCGATTATGATTCCTAGGGATCATGTGATGCAGAAATAATTACCCAGAGCATGATTGGGTGATGAAGGTAAGTGTTTAATGACATAAGCTAACAAAGTGGTGATGGTGACTATAGTTAGAAGAAGTTTTGTACAATGTGTTGTCTCCGACGCATTCCTGCTGCAGTGTTTGGATGCTCCCCCTCATGTCACAAACAGCATCCTCCTCTTCCTCCTCTTCAGGCATTTGTGGGTCTGGATCATAGAGGGGAATGTTCCTCCTTACACAAATGTTGTGCAGGATGGCACAGGTCAAATTTATCTTGCAGACCATTTCAGGTGACTAGAGGAGGCTGCCTCCGGTGATGTTGAGGCACCGGAATCTGGACTTCAGGATGCCAAAAGTCCTCTCTACCATGGTGCGTATCCTCCGATGTGCCTCATTATAGGCACGCTCTGATGCGGTGCTAGGGGTTGGCAAATGGGGTCATGATCCATGGCTAGATCCCATAACCCTGATCAGCTGAAAGAGAAAATGAGTGTAAGTATTTGAATGTTGGTTGCACCTTGATTATCACTTTGCATGTCAGTTGTTATCTTGTGTTGTCTGTGACTCATCTGTGTTTGTGGTATTGTGTGGGATCCCAGGGTTCTATGATGTTCTTTCAGCATTGGGTTGTTTAATTATCAAAACTGGTCTTTGGCTGATTGACCGGATATCAATGGTATATTTGTAAACTTGCAGCTCATTGTGTATCTCCCATTCATTATGTGAAATGAAAGAAGAATCCATGTGCCTTAACTGGAGGTGACATGATACTTACACACACAGAATTGATTCAACTGTGGCGGTAACACGGTTGCACTATATGGCCTGAACATCCCATCCAATTCAACATATGTAAAAGCATGTGAAAATCAACAGTGAGGCCCTTTAATTTGGCTAGGTGACAATGTACAACACATCTCCATCAGTTGACAGCACTGAAGTGTTCCCAAATGACGCTGCACAAATATCCCATGTGTGACAAGTAATATGCAAACCTATATTTTGGCTCATGTGCAAATGTGTACCTACACTACTGAACCTGCTCCAGGTAAGCTGGCTAACTTGGCTGTGAGGGTGAAGGTTTAATTGTCAGAAGGTCCATGTGCCTGTACAGCTGTTGTGTATATGTGTAATTGTCTCAATCCGTATGTGTAGCAGTATGCACTTTGCAATATTGTCACATCAATATGTGTTCTTAGCTCAGTCCACTTGCTTATTGGTAGCGGGCAATGTCACCCCAGGAGTAATGTGAGATGTTGATACTGCCTCAATGATTCCATGTCACCTTCATTACGTCAGCATCATCATGCTATGTGTCTCATGGTGTTTGACCTGCAGCGAAACACATTACACATCCCTTACACAGTACATATTGGTTGGAAGGGTGTGTGATTGAGTGTTATTGATGTGATATTGTAAGATTCATCTTCCAAGTTGTACTGCCAGTTAAGGCCATGTCATTGTCACTGTGTGGTTTAAAATTGGTCCCTTGTGGCTCTGGAGTGGCTTCTGTTGTTATTTGCATCTGTCATTTGTCGATAGGTGTGTATCCCATTGGGTAAGGGTATCAAACATGACTAGCAGTGTCACAACCTCAGTGTCTTCCTGGCCACGTGTCAATGTATTGGTGTATGTGTTGTGTGTCCAACAGGGTTGCTGTGCAGTGTGTATATAACTAGGTTTCTGTACTTACCAAAAAGTAGGCCATTGCCATGTCATACATCCTGGAAGTGTTCATTGATGGTGCAGTGGCTGAAGATGAATGAATCATGCACACTCCCAGGATACTTTGCCACGATGTTGGTGATCAATCCCCGGTGATCCACAATAGCCTGCACATTGATGGAGTGCGTGTGTTTCCTGTTGTGGTTTAAATGCTCGGTTGCAGCAGGTGGCACAATCCGTACATGTGTGCAGTCAATGGCACCATGCTCATGTGGGAAGCCATTGATTTGATAGAAGCCCTGTTTGGTCTCCTGCTGCTTCTGCTGTGTGTTGGGGAAGCTGATGTGGCGGGGTGTGAGGGAAATGATGGCATCCAGTACCTTGAGTACGAAGGCAGAGAATGTGGGCTGTGAGATCCCGGCAACCAGGGCACCAGTGGTTTGAAAAGAGACACTTGCCAACATGTGGAGGACAGCTAGCAGCTTGGTCTCTGGTGGAATGATGTAGGGTGTCTGCAAGCTGGGTGCCAACTGTGGCTCAATGTGGTGCAGCAGCTGCTGTATGGCTTGCCAGTTCAGTCTGTACCTCTGGATGATGTCATGTTCCCTGAGGCCCTGAAGGGTTGTCCTGGTCCTGAATATCCTCTCCTGCCTTCTGCGTTGCCTTTGGGGTCCCTGTTGGTGTGGTGGAAGCTGCTGCTGTTGCTCCTGTGCTCTGCGCCTTCGTGCACGCTGGATGAATAGCACCTACATGTCTTCCTTTTGGAGCTCTGATGTTGCTTCTGTGTGTTTTCCTTAAGTACTAGTGTGTTTGCCCCATTTTAACGCCTGTCCTGACCCAGTCATCCAATTTTGACACAAATCGGTACGTGTGCCATTTTCCGACTCCACCTCCCAGCCGTGCAGCATTTTTGCGCAGTTGGATATATACTGTATGGCGCATGGGTGTTTAAGTCATTTTTTGGATGGGAACGCCTACCTTGCATGTAATTAACGCATGGCAGTTTCACGCATCCAGAAAATGACGCACACTGAAATCTTTTGATCCTAGCGGAATCTAGCGTCAAAGCATAAATATGGTGTTAGTTTTGCGCCACATTTGCGTAATCAAAATGATGCAAATCTGGTGCAAGAAGAGTGTAAATATGCCCCTTAGTGCTATATGATAACTTGGGAACAATTCACATAAGCATAAGTATTGCTTGAAAAAAGCTAAATGTGTCATTAAAGAATGCAAAAGATTTGTAATGATAAATCAAACAACTTGCAACTGATGAATTTATCATAACTAATACAGAAAGTAAGTTACAGGACGTTCTTTTCTGTAAGCCAAAATCCAGCCTGCTAGTGGCCTCTCCGGATTGGTCAACCTTAATAGGATTAGCTAGACTGTTTTGATGAGGTGGTAATGAGTGGCCTGCACTGAGCAGAGTTTATCTGATGGGGAGGTCTGCAGCGGCAGAGGCCAGGCCAGGAAGGGGCATGGCTAAATCAAACTGGGCTTCAATGGAAGCAGGACAGAGAGGAATGCCAGGCAGGCCTACCCACTTACCTTGTACCCCACAGATAGATAGCATGCCTAGGAAAGGAAAGTGCAGATGTCTAGAGAGAGAGTGTTAATGGAAATGAGCCACACCAGTAGGTTTGTTATACCAGGTCTTGTTCCTCTGGGGGGAAATTGTCAATCTTGGATTTTAAAGTGCAGTGCTTTATGAGGCAAGAATATGCAACACTTTGAAGGAAGCTGACATGCTTTTGGGTAGCACCTTGCAGCTCATTTAACAAGGATACCTCCCCTCCTTGTCCCCCAAGATGATTGAATAAAAGAGGCTGAGCTGCTTTGCAACTCAGACCTGATGCCTGAAATCACAAGAAGAAGGGGAACTGCCCTGCTGGAACCCTGGTCTGCAACACATAGGACTGTACTCTGAAGTATTGCTCTTGTTGTACACTGGAACAACAGCCCTGAGGACTTTGCCTTGCTTCAAAAAGGACTCAGGAGTGGATTCCCTGAAAACAACAGGTTAACAAAGCTTGCCTGCACAAACTATCACAAAAGTTCCCAGCCTGGAGCATGACTTTTAAGGATTTGGCCAGAAGCATTGTGGGAGTTCTAGTCCTAAACTTCCAAGGACCATGTCAGAGCTTCTAGGCTCTTGTATTTGTGTTTTTTGGTTGCTTTGAACCCATCAGGGGAACTTCAGGAAGACGTTCCAGAGGTTTGGAGATGTTTGGAGCAACTTTTGGAAAAAGCTCCTTAAGGGGATCGATTTGTCATTGGGAGTCAAGCCGACTACCCTCAACAGCAACCCAGCCAGGATTTCAGGCTCACCTGGATGAAAGCTCCGGAGCTCTAGACTTTCATGATTTGACTGGGGCCTTGCGGAAAAGTAGTCTGACGACGTTGCATTGCAATTGGCTTGCTTTGGAGGACCGCATGACATTGAGAGAGAAAAGCTTCAGAAAGGTTTTTAAGTGCAAAGGTAACATTTTGACTAAGGACTCCTGTTCAGTATGTTCAAGCAGTGCTCCATGGCGGTGAGCCTCAAAATGTGACTTTGTCCCAGTCAAGCATGACTATATGTACTCGGTTGGTGCTATTGATTTCTAAGCACTAGAAACCACATTTTTTATTTGAGATATAAAAATATATATCTCTGGTTCCCTATATTAGAGTTTTGTCATTTTGGTGATATATTACTGATATAAATATTTACTATTGTTATACATTGGAGTAGGATTTAGATTGTGTGTTGTGTCTTACTTACTTACTGTAATGGTCTATTTAAATGCTTTACATACCTGTCTCCTAAGTTAAGCCTGCCTGCTCATTGCCATGCTACCAGAGGATGAGCCAGGAACTGATGTTTTGAGACCTTGACAGGAACTAACATTGCATTGGAGGCATTATTGCTAGTGGTAGTTGTGGACTTACCTCTAATAATAATCAGCCTCTACATGAAGGTTAAAAAGAATTATATATATCATGCTGTGGAGGATCCGTGGAGATTGGCCACCTTCACCTCAACCAGGAAGTGGTGGCAGCCATAATTAAAAAAACAATACACAAGGGGGCAGGGAAGGGATCCTTGATCCCCAAGGGCTGGTAGTGGTGTCCCAGAGGGACCCTGACTGTGTCCAAAAATGTTTTTTTCTTTTATTTTGTCACACATTTGCTGAGGATCCATGGTAAAATTTTAAAAAGCATGGCGTCCTGGCCATTTCCATTGAAAGACCACCCAGTGCGATAGAGCCAAAGGGAGTTGTAGGGTATGTTTTAGGGTTCGGGGCATGCATCCTTCTCCCCATGTCTACACAAGGTTCTGTGGAACCCATCCCCAGGAGCGATATCTCAATTGAAGAGAAGAGAGGCTATGCGGCCCAAACCTCCAAGAGATACCGGCAACCCATCCCATAGGGCTGATAACCCACATGGCCCCCATTCCTGAGCCAGGTGCTATCTATTTACCTATCAGCAGCTAAATGTATGTATTGGTAAACTTGGTTAGACAGACATAAGGGACCCATCACTGGGATCGAAATCGGGAACGAGATGCAGAACCCCAGCTGCTGTTCCCACATCCACAAGTTATTCCCCATTCTGAGGTCAACAATGTGTAACTCTTGTTGTTTAAGGCAGAAATACAGACCAGAATTTGAAATACTGGCTCCCTGGTATTGCCACTTCAAAAATCGGATACTCAAAGCTAGGCCCTAAATCATGTAACAACAAAGTTGAAAAGTAAGAATCTTTCGAACAGATAAACTTTTAAAAGAAAAAATGAACAAAATGAAGTCTTCACTCATAGTCTCAATATGGATTTATTCACTCATCAGGATGATAGTGTATTCGGGCATGAAATATATAGAGTGCTGATTGTGTTCTTCTGGTTTCATATGTGATAGGGAGCATTGATATGGTGAAAAAATGGATAGTTGGGGAAACTTGCGTGTTTACCGCTAGTGGACTCTGAAAAATCAGAAGGCCCCTGTCAGAATATAGTAGCTCCTCCAGGGAAAACTCTCACATGAAAATAAATTGTAGCTACCATTTCTTCTCTATATTATAAATTGGTTAGTAATAGTAATTAATAAGTGTTTTCCTTTGAATTATGTAATTGTCTCGCAAATCCAGGTTTTTGTTTTCCTTAAATTACAAAACATATTCACTTTCTTTATAATCATGATATTCATTATACATATGACAGTAATCAAAGATTATCATATACTTTATCACTTTTCATATATGTTGATAATCCAATTTAACAATTGTATTTTAATTTCACATTGTATTCTTTTTAATGCATTTTCTAATAATAGTATAAGCATAGGAAAGACTTCCTACCCCTAAAACACAGTGATAGAAAACAACACTCAATACTATAATACCTCATACATACACACTCAGACTCATTATTCTAAAAATTCATAAAATAAAAATACTTATACAGACCCATAACAAGATCCCTTTGGGGGTTCCTCCTAATTCACCAGAATCTTTGATTCCCATATAATAGAGATTCTTAAATTACACATTATGGTACATAAATTTCACCCTTTCAAGGTACAATTAAGAATCATAGAACTAATTAGAAGCCATAAGTCCGACATGGACAAGAGACTTAAGTTGTGTCAATAATAAGGCACACTTTCCATGAAGAACAATTGATTGGATGTATGGTGGAACACAATGCCAGATGTATGGTGGAACACAATGCATGTGTGCATTTTGGTGTAATAACTCACTTCCATGTTGCTAGATCGAGCCATATCCACAATAATTACCCAAAAATTTTAATTAGACCTAAATTTCTAAGCGATTCACAAGACACATGTCCAACTATAATTAATACAAACATAAACTAAAAACACAACATATTAACTTAAGGTTGGTTGTATACCATAGTGAGACATTAATATATATATACAGTGTCCCCTTATTTCTGCATACTATCTGTGACTATTTAGTCCATTCTCCCATACTTTCCATAAATCAAATTGGTAATAGCAACTACCTTATCCTTCTGAATTTTAGGAAGTTTTTCTATCTCTTCCCCTCTCCAATTATACGTATAGGACTCAATAAATGCTATATGGGCTTCCTCAATGGCTCACAAGTCGCCTGGATTCACCAGAAAATAAGGCGAAGTAGAGAGTCTACTAGGCAAGAATTCACCATGAGAGCCTAATATAAATGGAGCCTGGCTTATTGCTTCACAGTTAGCTTGTCAGGCACTAGATTAGACCACCTTAAGTTCATATATCAGCTCACTCCGATCATTTCCTTTTTATGTCTGGAGGTATCTTATGGTACAATTCGCTACTGCAGATGCCATAAGTCTGTACATCAAGAATAATACCAACATGCTTATGGTTTTCACAACTTGAGTCCCCTAACGAGCTTCTGTGTTCCCCATAGCTCTAGATACCATAAGCAAACACATACACTGTGAACACCTGACCGTAGTAAATCAATGTCATAAGGACCGGTCTGTCATAATCAGGATTGTCATGGCCATATAATGGCTTACCTCTTAGGACTTCTTATCTTGCTGTACTATTCTCCATTTCACTAACAATATTTCTGCCGTTCAAGGTCGCGTTTCAGAGTGGTATTTATGTTGGTTGGGCCCGTGAAGACATGACGTATTACATGGGCCGGAATAACTAGATAAGAATACTTCATGGTTATCCGACCGTGTTTCAAAATAGAATTTTCATTGGTTGGGCCCATGATAAGATGATGTATTGCGTGGGCCGGTAAAGAATGACCTCCATACTCCATGCAAATCTGACCACCATCTTAAGGCGAACCGTTCTTAGAGAATATGCCAGTCGAGTACACTACTGGTATTGAGAAAAGAAAATGCAGTATTTTACTATCTATCATATAATTCAACAATTAAGATAACAAGACGCCTTTTATCCTTTAAATACCATATAGTTACTTGTTGTTTCAACCTCTTATAGCAAGCATATGAGAACTAGTCTCATCCATGTCAGTAGTGTATTCTAATAATACAATGCAGATTTATTACATAGCCTATAACCACACAATACAGGCGCCACTCTGCAATAATCCTCTTCCAGATATAGGGAAGATGTATATAAAAGCTCATAGAGCGCTGTCCATATATAGTTAGAAAAACAGAACTATAACCTTTCTCAGCTGAAACAGATAACATCTAGAGAAGAAGAAGGTCTCCTAGGTGTCCCCATGGGATGCATTTAACACGGATATGCTGGATGTACGAATGGAGTTATCATATGATAGAATTGCTTCAAAAACATGAAAGGCTACTTAAATAAATGGAGCACCAAATTATATTGGCATAATACGCACACAGCGCATCAGAGGTTGACCTTAAGAATATACCACAAAGTAAAGTTTGCCATCACAATGTCTAAGAGTTGATTACAAAATGATTGAAAAATACCAATCCAGACAGAAATAGATACCATGTAAAAGGATTATTCAAGAGGGGATGCAACCATACCGCTGGCTCTATAGAGTACAATTATAGGTACCAATAAACGATCCCTGAGCATTTTAGGTTATTGCATTCTCCCATGGTATGCATTCATTCAGACTATTCTCAAAAGTATCCAAAGTAAAAATCCAACATACTTCTCGTTTTTACGGATCTTATTACTGTGATTTGTAGAGGTGTTTTTAATTTTTTCAAAATTGTCCACCTGAGATCATCTTTGTGGTGTCCAGTAAATTCCCAATGCCTTACTAATGGAGCTCCCTCTCTTTTGTTGCGAATATTGGACTTATGTTCAGAGATTTGAGTACGTAATTCTCGCCCAGTCTCCCTGACATACCGCTAGTGGATTGCCTTCTTGAGGCTTGAAAGTGGTTATTTAGCTCTCCTGATATGGTGACACTGTTGCACGTACAGTACATTTGATCTTTGCAATATTTAGTCTTGGTTATTTAGTCACAGTTTAACTGTAAACGTTTGGGAGAAAATCATTGTGGAATTCCTTACTACCACAAAGACGTGGCCTGAGGCACTATCAGAACAAAATTCTAATAATGTTTGAAATATTTGAGATGCTATTGTTACCCTCATGAGAGGATTCCAATATTTTGATGATGAAATGGTGGAGCTATATAATAACTAGCTGACATCATAGATATTGTACCTTTTAGTCTTTGTTGTTTCAGTTTCTGGAACAAATCTGCTGACATGTTCCTTCTGCTGACAGCTGATAGAAGGTGCCAGCTGGAGGCCCTGGGAGACTGATGATTAGAGTGAGGCCATTCATCAGTCATTAGGATATGCAGGTGTTCTGGAGAGGGCATTGCCTACTCCCCCAAGGAATTGCAGGTGTTGGGTGGGTGCCAAACCGTGCCCGCAGTCCCTGCCCCGTCCCTGCATTGGTTTTACTGGCTGCTGATTTGCACTTAGTGAAATTGGGGTTGGTGTTCATGTAGAATTAATAGCTAAAGAAACAACAGGCAAAGTATTATTACCCAGAGTGGTATCCCTCTGGGAGTTAACACTCAAGTGGGAAAGAACCTCACATAATGTGGGACTATATGCTTGTAGTAAAAATAGGCAGAACACTTTGTTTGACATTGGACAACTGCTAACACTAGCAGGTACCCAATGAAATATTTGAGTAAATTAGTTTAAATTTGTTTCCACTAGTGTTTGGCCTCCATGGACGGACAGTAGTTAAGTTTTACTAATAGCATTGATGCTGATTTACGAAGCAAAGTTAAAAGAAATGGCAATGAAGAACTTTGCTAAACAACCGAGTTGATGAACTACTGGTGTGACTTTGAAAATTGAGAAACTGAAACCATGGCACTCTTGATTATGACTGGACATTAATCTGTTATAAAATGTCATATTCTGTTGGTAGGGGGGCACAACTTAACCTTTAAGTCACAATAGTGTATGACTGGAAGGCTGTGAAAAAATATATTGAGCTCAACAAGACATCTATGTCTGTGATTCTATAATTAGGATTGGGTGAAATTTAAGTAACACTTCATAATTTTGGGAATTTTGTATTAAGGGCCGTATTTAAAGGCCCCTAGCACCACAGGACCGTCACTTTTTGTGACACTCCTGTGGCGCTAAGCACAGTGCCATATTTACAAGGTGCAGTTAAGCCACTTTTTGTGGCTTAATGCCACCTTGTAAATACAGCACCTTCCCACAAAACACTGTGCGTGGAAGGAGTGTGCAATGGGTGTTGCTGAGGGTGTGCCACAGCAACACCCATTGCATTTTGACGCTGTCTCAGATTTATGAAATCTCTAAACCTGAGGCAGTGCCAAAATCTAACGCCACCCTCATGGGTGGCGTTAGCAGGGTGCAACGAGGAGGAATACTTTTATTCCTCCTCATTTTTTGCTTTTTCTATGTGTGCTGCATTCTTCTCTCTAGAGAAGAAAGACTATTTGCAATGCATTTAACTGAACTGTGTCATACTTACCCCTGCATTGATCCGTTCCACAATAGATTAATGATGGTGTGCTGCTCAGTGGCCAGTTGAATATTGTCGTGGTTTTTTTTGTGTAGTGTTTTTTCTTTGTCACACCATTCCCCAAATCCCCTTTCCCACCCATTCATTGAGCCCCTAACCCTCTTCCCCAGGGCTGTGTGATTTATTGAGGTGTGACTTAATTGTACACTATAAATGGATCAGACACTTGCTGCTGAGGATGTGGTGAAAGTGACACCAACTCACTGCATGACCTTCTATTACCTGAGCAATATTCCACACTGGCCCCATCAACATCATCATTCATGCCTTGTGTTGTGTGTCACAAAAGTGCTTAACCTTGTCCAACCACTCCTGAATCTGAGCCCACTTCTCCTGACTCAACAAACTAATTTTCTAAGTTTAGATTTAAATACTACCTCTCCATCGCTCAAAAGAAGCTGATATTGCTAGTTTTTATTATCATAGCAGGTCTTCTTTGTCATGTGTCAAATACTGTCATGGTGATTTTTTTTTCTTTTAAAGACTTTTCCACTATCTAAACTGACTGTCATTTATGAGTAAGAAATTATGCGCTACTGAGTACAAGTTGTTGTGCCAAGTTAATGAAGGCATGCTAGCCATTGCTTCGAGTACTTTGCAACTGTCTGCAGCTGCAGCAATTATCCATCTCCAATTCTGATGGCCTTGCTCTTCTCTAATAAAATATATTTTGGAAACACTTCACTCGGCCATAAAAATGTGACACATGCCAAAAATGGACTTTTCAATGTTTTTGGTAAGCTGGGACAGAATAATTTAGGAAAGAATAAAAGAGTGAAGAACTAGGGGCCAGATGTGGCAAGCCGTTTGCATGTCGCAAACTGCAAAAATCACAGTTTGCGGCATGCAAACGGCCTAACGCGATGCACATTCACAAATTGCGAGTCGGTACGGACTCGCAATTTGTGAATGCGACTCGCAAATAGGAAGGGGTGTTCCCTTCCTATTTGCGACTCGCATCGCAATTCAGACTTGCTTTGTGACCGCGAATGTGGTCGCAAAGCAACTCGCAGTTACCACCAGTGTCACACTGGTGGTAACTCATTCGCAAAAGGGGACCCCTTCCCCTTTGTGAATGTCGAGAAAAATATTTTTTCAGAGCAGGCACAAAACGAAACCAAATGGTTTCGGTATTTTTTTCATTTTGCAACTCGTTTTCCTTTAAGGAAAACGGGCTGCAAAATGAAAAAAAAACTGCTTTATTTAAAAAGCAGTCACAGACATGGAGGTTTGCTGGCTTCAGCAGGCCACCATCCCCGTGAGTGCAGGGACTCGCTATGGGGTCACAAAATGCGACCCACCTCATGAATATTGATGAGGTGGGTCTTTGCGACCCCATAGCGAGTCGCAGAAGGTGTCTGAGACACCATTCTGCATCCGTTTTTGCGACTTGCAAATTGTGAGTCGCTCAGACTCGCAATTTGCAAGTTGCAAAAACGGATTTTGCTACATCTGGCCCTAGGAGAGGTGACTTGATGAGTGAAGGGAAATACACCTTGTGTATGCAATGTCCAATGCAATGAAAACGTTTTAAATGCTTCATTAACTGAGCAGACGCATATTGAACAGTCAACACTGCAGTCACATATTGAACCGTATTGCACTTCTTCGGTTATGGGTGGCAAAATGCCATGGGCAGGGAGGGGGATGATGAATGCTGATGGGTGGAATAAATATCTGCCTTGCTTAACAAATACAGTGAGTAAAGTGATTAGAAGAACTCAAATTATGATGCCCCCACTTTGAACCATAGCTTTGATATCCATAAAAAAGTAAGTGAAGTAGGTGAGCAGCATGCCCCTCTCAAGAAAAGCTCCATTGTTTAGTCATTCAAGCAATTATTCAATCATTATTTCATTCGTCCTAAGTATATTCACCCATAGCCACCATGATTTAAGCTTTACTTTCTCTCATGTAGTCTTTCACCAAAATGTCCAATCCATCATCCATCCGTTCAGTATCCACCATCTCCATCAATTATCCTTTCACCTATCCATCCATTTACCCAATACTCACCCATGCATCCTTTTACCCACCCACACATCCTTTCCTTTCACTCATCTCATCCATCCTTTCTTTTAACCTCCTCTTTCCATAAAGCCATCATTTTTAACGCACATTATGTGAGCTTTTGCTGAATTGGAGATAGAAGATTCTATAACTCAACCACTGCTGTAACTGGCAAAGCAGGGGATTCATGATCATGAGTCATGATGGTGTCCTTGTAGCTAGTATTATAGTAATTGTCAGTAAGCAAGCAAATTGACTTACCACCGCACATACCCAAGGCCACTCTCTTATTAACTGTTAGAGCATGAGTAAGAAAAAGAAAGCCTTCTCAACAAACATACATGATGAATAATATTAATAATACTTGCTTACTTGGGCCTGCAATCTTTGAAGTAGATAGCAGAGTACCACAAATATGTTCTTAGTCTTACAGTACCACAAGATATATACAGTGAGAGGGAAAGATTGCCAACTAAGCAGAAGAACTCTACAGACTAGAACAGGCCGGAAAAAGTTAGCTACACAACATGAAATAAGGAAAAAATTATAATGAAAGGATAATAGGAATTAATCAATGAATGACTCTTTGATCTGAAAGGCAGGGAATGTTGTTATAGGCCCTGACGAAGGCCCCTAGACCTGATGGGGCTCTTAGAGAAGGCCAAAACCTGTTGGCTTTGGATTAATGTTTCCTGAAAACATTGTAGTATAATAGAAAACAGAAGATATGTTGGTTTTATCTATACATTTGGTACCCTGTAATAAAGAACAAACCTTGCGGTATACCAATAGGTATTTTTAATGATACCATCTGGACCCCTGCCGTTGTCCTGTTGACATTTTATGCAGTACTCCCAAAAGTTTTTGGTTGAGTCCTCCCCCATAGTATCATCTTACTAGGGTGTGGATAGACTGCCAATGATGAAGCATGCCACTATATAGTTGGTGAGACATCTATTCCAATTATTGGAAGAATCCAGTTGGTTAACTGAATGAGAGGTGAGGCTCAATAAACCCCATTTGGATGAATAGTCCTGACAGCTAGCTAAATACCTCCAGCAGTCTAGTTACTATTGTGTGGTATAGATTGTTCTTTGGGTGAACGTGACTCAGTGATATGTTCTCTCATTCTCAATTAGTAATGTGTAGCTCAAGTAACTGTAACTGATACCCTAAGATAACTATAACTCGCACCCTTGCCATGCACTGCTAATTACTCCACATATCGCTCATGACATATTAACCACTTCGCTGCCAGGCCTTTTCCCCCTCCTGTGCCAGGCCTTTTTTTGCTTATTTGGGGCAGTTTGCGCTTAGGCCCGCATAACTTTTTGTCCACATAAGCTAACCAAGCCAAATTTGCGTCCTTTTTTTTCCAACATCCTAGGGATTCTGGAGGTACCCAGACTTTGTGGGTTCCCCTGAAAGAGGCCAAGAAATTGGCCAAAATACAGGGAAAATTTTGTTTTTTTCAAAAAAATTGGAAAAAGTGGCTGCAGAAGAAGGCTTGTGGTTTTTCCCCTGAAAATGGCATCAACAAAGGGTTTGCGGTGCTAAACTCAGCAGCTTCCCAGCTTTCAGGAACAGGCAGACTTGAATCAGAAAACCCAATTTTTCAACACAATTTTGGCATTTGTCTGGGACATACCCCATTTTTGCAATTTTTTGTGCTTTCAGCCTCCTTCCAGTCAGTGACAGAAATGGGCATGAAACCAATGCTGGATCCCAGAAACCTAAACATTTCTGAAACCTAGACAAAATTCTGAATTCAGCAAGGGGTCATTTGTGTAGATCCTACAAGGGTTTCCTACAGAAAATAACAACTGAAAAAGAAAAATATTGAAATTTAGGTGAAAAAAACATAAATGTTTCTCTACGTTTTACGCTGTAACTTTTCCCTGCAATGTCAGATTATCGAAAGCAATATACCGTTACGTCTGCTGGACTCCTCTGGTTGCGGGGATATATAGGGCTTGTAGGTTCATCAAGAACCCGAGGAACCCAGAGCCAATAAATGAGCTGCACCCTGACGTGCGTTTTCATTCTATAACGGGTATACAGCCATTCATTTGCTGAAATATAAAGAGTAAAAAATTGCTATCAAGAAAACCTTTGTATTTCCAAAAAGGGCACAAGATAAGGTGTTGAGGAGCAGTGGTTATTTGCACATCTCTGAATTCCGGGGTGACCATACTAGCATGTGAATTACAGGGCTTTTCTCAAATAGATGTCTTTTTTACACACTCTCCTATATTTGGAAGGAAAAAATGTAGAGAAAGACAAGGGGCAATAACACTTGTTTTGCTAATCTATGTTCCCCCAAGTCTCCCGATAAAAATTATACCTCACTTGTGTGGGTAGGCCTAGCGCCCACGACAGGAAACGCCCCAAAGCGCAACGTGGACACATCCAAATTTTTGGAAGACAACAGAGGTGTTTTTTGCGAAGTGCCTACCTGTAGATTTTGGCCTCTAGCTCAGCCGGCACCTAGGGAAACCTACCAAACCTGTGCATTTCTGAAAACTAGAGACCTAGGGGAATCCAAAGAGGGGTGACTTGCGGGGCTCGGACCAGGTTCTGTTACCCAGAATCCTTTGCAAACCTCAAAATTTGGCTAAAAAAAACACATGTTCCTCACATTTCTGTGGCAGAAAGATCTGGAATCTGAGAGGAGCCACAAATTTCCTTTCACCCAGCGTTCCCCCAAGTCTCCCGATAAAAATGATACCTCACTTGTGTGGGTAGGCCTAGTGCCGGCGACAGGAAACACCCCAAAGCGCAACGTGGACACATCCTAAATTTTGGGAAAAAACAGAGGTGTTTTTTGCGAAGTGCCTACCTGTAGATTTTGGCCTCTTGCTCAGCCGGCACCTAGGGAAACCTACCAAACCTGTGCATTTCTGAAAACTAGAGACCTAGGGGAATCCAAGGAGGGGTGACTTGCGGGGCTCGGACCAGGTTCTGTTACCCAGAATCCTTTGCAAACCTCAAAATTTGGCTAAAAAAACACATGTTCCTCACATTTCTGTGGCAGAAAGTTCTGGAATCTGAGAGGAGCTACAAATTTCCTTCCACCCAGCGTTCCCCCAAGTCTCCTGATAAAAATGATACCTCACTTGCGTGGGTAGGCCTAGCGCCGGCGACAGGAAACACCCCAAAGCGCAACGTGGACACATCCTAAATTTTGGGAAAAAACAGAGGTGTTTTTTGCGAAGTGCCTACCTGTAGATTTTGGCCTCTAGCTCAGCTGGCACCTAGGGAAACCTACCAAATCTGTGCATTTCTGAAAACTAGAGACCTAGGGGAATCCAAGGAGGGGTGACTTGCGGGGCTCGAACCAGGTTCTGTTACCCAGAATCCTTTGCAAACCTCAAAATTTGGCTAAGAAAAACACATGTTCCTCACATTTCTGTGGCAGAAAGTTCTGGAATCTGAGAGGAGCTACAAATTTCCTTCCACCCAGCGTTCCCCTAAGTCTCCCGATAAAAATGATACCTCACTTGCGTGGGTAGGCCTAGCGCCGGCGACAGGAAAGCGCAACGTGGACACATCCTAAATTTTGGAAAAAAACAGAGGTGTTTTTTGCGAAGTGCCTACCTGTAGATTTTGGCCTCTAGCTCAGCCGGCACCTAGGGAAACCTACCAAACCTGTGCATTTCTGAAAACTAGAGACCTAGGGGAATCCAAGGAGGGGTGACTTGCGGGGCTCGGACCAGGTTCTGTTACCCAGAATCCTTTGCAAACCTCAAAATTTGGCTAAAAAAACACATGTTCCTCACATTTCTGTGGCAGAAAGTTCTGGAATCTGAGAGGAGCTACAAATTTCCTTCCACCCAGCGTTCCCCCAAGTCTCCCGATAAAAATGATACCTCACTTGTGTGGGTAGGCCTAGCGCCCGCGACAGGAAATGGCCCAAAACACAACCTGGACACATCACATTTTTTCATAGAAAACAGGGCCTACCTGTGGATTTTGGCCTCTAGCTCAGCCGGCACCTGGGGAAACCTAGCAAACCAGCGCATTTTTGAAAACTAGAAACCCAGGGGAATCCAAGATGGGGTGAATTGTGGGGCTCTGACCAGGTTCTGTTACCCAGAATCCTTTGCAAACCTCAAATTCTGGCTAAAAAAACATGTTTTCCTCACATTTCAGTGACAGAAAGTTCTGGAATCTGAGAGGAGCCACAAATTTCCTTCCACCTAGCGTTCCCCCAAGTCTCCCGATAAAAATGATACCTCACTGGTGTGGGTAGGCCTAGCGCCCGCGACAGGAAATGGCCCAAAACACAACGTGGACACATCACATTTTTTCATAGAAAACAGTGCCTACCTGTGGATTTTGGCCTCTAGCTCAGCCGGGCCCAGGGGGGGCAGAAATGGCCTAAAATAAATTTGTCCCCCACCCCCCAACCCCCCTGCCCCCCGGGAGCGACCCTTGCCTATGGGGTCGCCCCCCCTTGCGTGACATTGGTGCCAAAAAAAAAATCCCCGGTGCCTAGTGGTTTCTGCCCCCCTTGGGGGCAGATTGACCTACAATCGGCCAATCTGCCCCCAAGGGGGGCAGAAATGGTCTAAATACAATTTGCCCCCCAGGGGAGCGACCCTTGCCTAATGGGTCGCTCCCCATCTCTAAAAAAACAAACAAAAACAAAACCCACACAAAAAAAAATTTGCCCTGGCGCCTAAAGGTTTCTGCCCCCCCCGGGGGCAGATCGGCCTAATACCAATAGGCCGATCTGCCCCCAGGGGGGCAGAAATGGCCTAAAATAAATTTGCCCCTCCACCCCCCCCCCGGGGAGCGGCCCTTGCCTGCAAGGTCGCTCCCCTTGCGTGAGGGCGCAAAAAAAAGATCCCTGGTGCCTAGTGGATTCTGCCCCCATTGGGGGCAGATTGACCTACAATCGGCCAATCTGCCCCCAAAGGGGGCAGAAATGGTCTAAATACAATTTGCCCCCCAGGGGAGCGACCCTTGCCTAATGCGTCGCTCCCCATCTCTAAAAAAACAAACAAACAAAAAAAAAAACACAAAAAAACTATTTGCCCAGGCGCCTAGAGGTTTCTGCCCCCCCTGTGGGCAGATCGGCCTAATACCAATAGGCCGATCTGCCCCCAGGGGGGGCAGAAATGGCCTAAAATAAATTTGCCCCCCTCACCCCCCCACCCCCCCGGGGAGCGACCCTTGCCTACAAGGTCGCTCCCCTTGCGTGACGGCGCAAAAAAAAGATCCCTGGTGCCTAGAGGTTTCTGCCCCCCTTGGGGGCAGATTGACCTACAATCGGCCAATCTGCCCCCAAGGGGGGCAGAAATGGTCTAAATACAATTTGCCCCCCAGGGGAGCGACCCTTGCCTAATGCGTCGCTCCCCATCTCTAAAAAAACAAACAAACAAAAAAAAAACACAAAAAACTATTTGCCCAGGCGCCTAGAGGTTTCTGCCCCCCCTGTGGGCAGATCGGCCTAATACTAATAGGCCGATCTGCCCCCAGGGGGGGCAGAAATGGCCTAAAATAAATTTGCCCCCCTCACCCCCCCCCGGGGAGCGACCCTTGCCTACAAGGTCGCTCCCCTTGCGTGACGGCGCAAAAAAAAGATCCCTGGTGCCTAGTGGTTTCTGCCTCCCTTGGGGGCAGATTGACCTAAAATCGGCCGATCTGCCCCCAAAGCGGGCAGAAATGGCCTAAATACAATTTGCCCCTCCAGGGGAGCGACCCTTGCCTAAGGGGACGCTCCCCATCTGTAAAACACAACAACAACAAAAATCCCTGGTGCCTAGTGGTTTCTGCCCCCCGTGGGGGCAGATCGGCCTAATAAAAATAGGCTGATCTGCCCCCATGGGGGCAGAAATACCTAAAATAAATTTGCCCCCCATGGGAACGACCCTTGCCTAAGGGGTCGCTCCCCTTACGTGAAAAACAAACAAACAATAAAAACTCCCTGGTGTCTAGTGGTTTCTGCCCCCCTTGGGGGGCAGATTGGCCTCATAAAAATAAGCCAATCTGCCCCCAAAGGGGGCAGAAATGGCCTAAATATAATTTCCCCCCTATGGGAGCGACCCTTGCCTAAGGGGTCGCATCCCACACCTAAAACACAAAAGAAAACAAATAAAAAAAAAAAAAAAAAAAAAGTATCCCTGGTGTCTAGAGGTTTCTGCCCCCCCTGGGGGCAGATCGGCCTATTATTAGGCCGATCTGCCCCCAGGGGGGGCAGAAAAGGCCTTAAAAAAAAATGACCCCCTGGGAGCGACCCTTGCCCAAGGGGTCGCTCCCTTCTGTCAATTACATCTAAAAAAAAAAAATCCCTGGTGTCTAGTGGGGTTTCAAAACCTCGGAGAGACTTCCAAGGGAAGGAAATACATTTCCTTCCCTTTGAAGCCCCTCCGGGCCTCCCCCACGTGATCGAAAGAGAAATGCTGAGCATTTCTCTTTCGATCGCGCTGGAAGCTCTGCTTCCAGCGCGATGGGGGAGGTTGTGTGATTGTCAGCGTGCGCTCGCGCGCTGACGTCACAGGGGGGGTGGGGGGGGGTTCGGGGGTTGAAGGGGAAGGGATTCCCCTGTCAGCCCTGACCTAGGGGGGTGGGGGGGCGGCCCTCGGGAGGAGCGCTAGCGCTTCTCCCGAGGGCAGCATTCAGGACGTAATGGTTACGTCCATGGCGCCACATGGGCGCTGCCATGGACGTAACCATTACGTCCGTGGCGGGGAAGGGGTTAATAACATAATTAATAATATAAAATTAACATTTGCAGTAAAGCAATTGAGGAGAGAACTGTGCATGGCCCTGCGGCCAAGCACCTATACCCACCCAAACCTGCGCCACACACAGCCTTGCAACCACCCCCTATTGTCCCGTAAAACCACCAATGCTGCCCCAGGTCCAGCCTTCAGCCTGTAAATATACAGGGCAGTGTGACTGGCTCTTACCTGGGGAGGGTGTGCTGACCTCAGGGAGCCACTCTGTTTAACAATAACATACAATAAAAAAAAAAAACAGTTGCAGACTACCTTGTACTTACAGGCAGAAAATAAAATGTCAAGCTAACTCTTTTGATTAATGTCCCTATTAAAAAGAGAGATTGGAGTTTTGACTTGTGGCAATTTTGACATGCCATAAAGTACTGCAGAGGGATAGAATTCCTTTTGCAAAGAACAGATCTGTATTTTATGTATTTTTTGTGGATAGCTGAGTGGATGAGTAAATTCAGCCTTTATCAGACTTTTAAAACAAATAAAATGGATATGAGAGAGGGACTACGGAGATATGAGGGGCACGCTTGATGGGTGGTTGTGAGAGAATACACGGAGAAGGTATTTGGGGGGTGTGCTAGAAATGATTGTCACACTGGGTGCCACCTACCCTAAAGGCTGTAATGATAGTATGTGGCAAGGTGAAGTAATATTGCGTAATTTTGTCTTTTTTTGTACCTTTGAAGAACCTGCAGATTTAGGAAAGAAGATAATGTAAGGTGACTTTGACATTATTTACTGCTGCACACATCTCTGACACACACCCCCACAGACTGTTTTAAGACAACAAAACTGACTTCAACTCAGGATAGTATTTTAGAAAGACGGCTTGAACCAGTAGCTGAGATGGTGTTTTGGTGGATGACTAATGTCCAAGCCATAAGTCAGGTTATGCAGGACAGCTCTGAGGCAGGATCAGAGTCTGAAACAGCAGATACTGAGACAGCATCTGGGAAATGGAGAAGAATCCGAAAGTGACATTTCAGTTGACTTAGTACGATCCAATGACTCATCTTCCAGTTATTCTGAGGGACACAATGATGCCAATTGTGCTGTCTCCTCACAAGTACAGTCTGTGCAACCTGGTGAACGTAGCAGATTGTGCCAAGCCAGAGAGCAGGCATGTGTGGTGGCAAGCAAAGATGTAGTGGTCTCTTGGCAGCCCCCCGATTTAGTTTAGATCCAAAATACCCCTTTCACTAGTGTCAGTGGATATGAAGTCAATACAGCCACCCTTTTGCCAATTGACTAGGTTAATCACTTTTTGGATGATGACTTTCTTGAGCAAATTGTACGGCGAACAGATTTGTGTGCCAAACAATGTCTGCAGGTGCATGGAGGCACTCTAGGGTCTCTTTCTATGTCACAGCAGTGGACTCCAACTTTGCTTGAGAAGTTGAAGATATTTTTGGGCCTTACGCTCAAAATAGGGTTAGTGCAGAAACTAACCTTGCAATCCTACTGGTCTACTTGCACTGTTTTGGCAACCCCATCTTCACACTGTACATGAGAAGAGACCATTTCTTGCTATTGCAGTGCATGCTGCATTTCAATGACAATTCTGCTGCATTGCGCCAGGACCATCCAAAACTGTGGCATGTGTTGGAACATTTGTCTGACAGGTTTCCAGACATTTATACTCCTGGAAATAATGTATCCATCTATGAGTCCTTTATCCTTTAAAATTGGTGGTTGCCGTTAAGACAGTACATTGAGAAAAAAAAGAGCTCACTCAGGCATCAACCTGTAAATGATGTGTGAGAACTCTACTGGCTCCCTGCACAGCTTGAGACTGTATAAAGGGAAGAAATCCACTCTGAACCCTGTAGGTTGCCCTCCCACAGTAGGAGTCACAGGAAAGATTGTTTGCAAGCTTATCCAGCCAATCTTTCACAAAGGTTATAACCTTTATGTGAGAAATTTCTACACAGAAGTAGAACTGTTCAGTGAGGTGTTTAAAATATGGCCTATTGTGGAACATTTGTCTTCCAGGTTTCCTGACATTTCTACTCCTGGAAAGAATATAGCCATCAATGAGTCCTTGATCCTGTACAATGGGTGGCTGCCGTTCAGACAGTACATGGAGAGCAAAAGAGCTTGCTATGGCATCAAGCTGTACATGCTGTGTGAGAGCTTTACTGGCTACATGTGCCGCTTGAGAATGTATATAGGGAAGAACTCTACTATGAACGCTAAAGGTTGTTCTCTCATGCAAGGAGTCACAGGAAAGATTATTTTGGAGCTTGTCCAGCCACTCTTTCACAAAGGTTGTAACTTTCATTTGGACAATTTCTGTACGGGAGTAGAGCTGTTCAGTGAGCTGTATAAAGCTGGCACTCTGGCCTGTTGTACGGTTTGTTCTCGCTGCAAACTATTTCTGCAGGAGCTTATTTATGAGAAGCTCTAGAAATCCAAAGGGCACTGCTTTGCATTCCAGCAAACTGCTTGCAGTCAAGTTCTCAGATAGGGGTGATGTGTACATGCTCATTATAATTCATGATAAGAACCCTTCACCTGTCATGGTTTGGGGTCAGATGGCCAAAGTTCACAAGCCCACCTATATACTTGATTGCAACAAGGACATGGACGAAGTGGATAAGAACGCCCAGGCTCTTCAGCCTTACAATGCAAGTTATATGATATGTACCTGGTACAACTAGATGGTAACATACAATGTGTATGTTGGTTATCATCAGACAACCACAGAAAGACTCATGTCTTTCCTTGACTTTCAATTGTCCGTTATCTTTAGAAGCAGTAGCTTCCACTTAATATGTCCTGGAGAATGTGGCAAGGCTGCAGGAGTAACAGTTTGCTGATCACATTCCTGAAACACCATTAAAGGCTTGACCATGTTGTTGTTGAAAGTCTCCTCCAAGCAGAGAAAAAGGCAGACTACCTCCAGTGCCCATCTCAGCCAGCCCTGTAATTTTCTACTTGCTTTATGTTGTATCGTACAAAAGTAAAGTACTGGGATATTGATAGAAATGGAGCTGCCATTAGGTATACCTTTCAATGGCTGTGCAAAGATACCTTCTTTCCATGGGCCACTACTTCACTATGAAAGCAGCCGTATAAGTGTAGTTCCTCGACTTGAGGAAATCATGGACTTCCTTGTGGCCTGCTCAACATCTTTATCCTCAGTCAGAACCTGGTAAGTGCTCTGTTCACGATTGACAATTGCATTATAGTCCCCACGCTGCACATAATGGTGGACAGAACACATACCACATTACCACGGAGTACCCTCTGTGACAAAATGTTCAAGGCTTGAATAGATTTTGAAGTAATGATTAGGCAACTTAGGTATACTACACAAAGACCAGCCTGATTGACCAAAAGCACCTGAGTAAGTGTAATAAGTCAAATAAGTGTCCTGTGGGACTTATTCACCAACATTTCTACTTGCTTTGAAACTGTGCAAACTTAGTTAGTAACTTGCATTACAACCCTGGCGTTCGGTGATAAAATGACCATGGCGGAAAAAGCTCAGATAAATATCCCACCCACCATATTATGACAGCCCAATCCGTCACCTTTTCCGGGGCGGTACCAACGTCATGAAAAGCCTGGCGGAAACGCTGCACAGAAGGGAGAGGACTTACCAATGAAGACACAGGGAACAACCACGCCACCATGGAGCCCGAGCTGTAAATATTTCCGATGACCTTAAAAGTCCTGCTCCACCATGAACACCAACAACGGCGAAGACGGCCATAGTGAGGACAAGCTGTCAGGAATCTCCAAGGTGCCTCTGGCGTGATCTGTCTGCATCCCCAGGGATTAGGGTTAAATCATATCTCTGTTCTTGGTTAAACCTTCATGTTTCTAAGTAAACATGGGCCCTCATTACAACCCTCGCGGTAAATGCCGCCTACCGCCCTGCTGACGGCCACCAACATACTGTGACAGCAGCGGTATACCACTATGGGTATTATGACCCACACAGAATAATCCACCACTATACAGACACCCTCACAAGTCTGCCACACCAAAGGTCAGTGATAAACTTGCAATAGCAAACCCCATACCGTTACTCCAATAGGAATACACCCACAGTATCACAACTCATGAATCACCGTGGCGGTCTTTTAACCACGGTAAACCTTGGCGGTACACACTGCTGCGCTCAAAATACACACACACTTACAAAACTACACCACATTGGACAATTCAAAATACACACACCTGACACACATACACACACCACACCCACACACTCACACCACTATGAAACACACACCCACATTACCCACAACCCTTTGCAAGAAAAAAAACATTGCCAAATGAGAGAGACACAAGCCAGGAGCACCCACACAATCTGAGCCACAGAACACCATCACACATACACCATCCACGCACCTCACATCACACACCCCAACACAGCACCCCACACATCACCCCACACATCCTCACACATATCACTCACACCACATCCGTGGCACCCCAAAGACACCCCAGGTTCTCTGAGGAGGAGCTAAGGGTCATGGTGGAGGAAATCATCCGGGCAGAGACACAGCTATTCGGATCACAGGTGCAGCAGACATCCATTGCTAGGAAGATGGAGCTATGGCGGAGAATGGTGGACAGGGTCAACGCCGTGGGACAGCACCCCAGAACAAGGGATGACATCAGGAAGAGGTGGAACGACCTACAGGGGAAGGTGCATTCCGTGTTTGCAAGACACAAGGTAGCAGTACAGAGGACTGGTGGTGGACCCCTACCTCCTCCCCCACAACTAACAACATGGGAGGAGCAAGTCTTGGCGATCATGCATCCTGAGGGCCTCGCAGGAGTAGCAGGAGGACTGGACTCTGGTAAGTCAAAGCTTTACTACCATATACTCCAGTCTACCTGCATGCCATCACAAACTCCTACCCCTACCCTCACACCCATCACTACACCACCTCACATATACCCCACTATCACAACCCGCGCATCCCAATACCAAGCTCTGCATGCCACACCAATGCATGAACCCCCATCACAGACCTGCATGGACACCCATCACTACAGCATGCCCATTAGAGAGAATCACCTAGCCCACAAAATCTCCACTCACACAAGGCAAAGCTGAAATGGCAATCACAACCATACAGGGAAACAGACCCATGCACAAGATTGCACACACAGATACAATAACACTGCATTTGCATCCCCACAGGACCCTTACTCAAAGTCACCGGAGAGGAGGTGCCACCAACATCCAGTCCCCCCGATGAGGGCCACAGTGATGACAGCAGCTCTGCACGCCTGGACAAGATGATCAACCTGGCCCATCAGGGACCTCTGGACAGTGGGTTACCTTGCCACAGTCCCATACCACCACAGAGCCTCCCCCCTCAGAAAACACCACCAAAACACCCGCCCAGCGGGCCCATTCCACTGTCCCCAGGACACGTCAATCAGCAGTGTGTCCACCACTACAGGGCCCCCAGGCAACCCCACAAACACAGGACGATCAGTGAACTGGGGTCAGTGGTAGTGGGCACACAGTTCAGGGGACAGAGGCACATGACAACCTGGAAGCTGGGAGGACTGCTGTGCGACAGGGGGAGGACAGGGCCAGGGAACCCACTCTCCAGGAGGCACTCTCCAACATCCTGGGAGTATACCACCATTCCCAGGAGACAATGGACCAGACACTGTCACGACTCACGTGCTGCTTGCGCCTGGAATTTGCAGATCTGGTGGCGTGAATCTTCAATGTTCGGCTTTGGCCCAAAAAGGGGCGACTCTTTCTGGTAGCCACGGTGCTGTAGGCAATGGAGACACCAAGAACAGACCGTGCCCTTCAGAAAGTAGCGCCAGAGGGAAAAACCCCTTCCAAAGGGGAAAAACCTCCAAACAGGAAAAGTCCTGGAGAAAAACAAGAACAAACAAACAGGAATCCAAAAGGAGCAAAAATCAGAAAACACAGAATGCTGAGTCCAAAACCAAAAGGCAAGGAAATCAGGAGCGAAGACACCAACTGAGCAGAAAGTGTTGCAGCGCAAGGAAAGAGGAAAAACACAGCCCTTATATACCAACAAACAGGAAGTGACCCACAGGAAGTAAAAGGACACCATCTTAGATAGGGAAACAATATATAGAACAGAATAGTAGAGGAACCATAGAGAATAGGGAACAAGGAATGCTGGGAAAGCACAGGAATCTGGGAAGGAGGAAAAGACATAAAGAAAGGCACACAACAGACTGCAAACAGAAGAAAGGACAAAGAAACGAAGAAAAACAGGTAAGAGGGTTCAGAGACCCCTGGGACAGTGAAAGGCAGAAGGAAGAACGAGGCCCCAAGCCAATCTGGGGCCTCGAAACGCGCAGGAGAGGCTGGGGGCGCGCCGCGTCTTAATAACGCGGTGCGTGGCCCGAGCCGAACGCCCGGCCGAAGTCGAGCTCTCGGCTCGCGCCGCACCGCGCGGCGCGACAGTAGGTCCCCCTCCCGAAGGCCCAGGTTTAAGAGGGAATAAACAGTGAAAGCGTTGAGTCAGGAGAGGAGCGTGAACGGAAGAGGCATCTTCCCATGAACATTCACTGAGAGGATAACCCTTCCAATGAATCAGATACTGAAGTCGTTTATGAAAAAGACGAGAGTCACAGATTTCCTGCACTTCATATTCAGGAGCATCATTCACAAGGACAGGAGGTGGACAAGGAAACTGACGTGAGTAAGGATCAGGCACATAAGGTTTAAGCTGAGAAACATGAAAAACCGGATGGATCTTCCATGTATGGGGTAAGTGAAGACGGACAGTGACAGGATTGACCAACTGGAGAATACGGAAAGGCCCATAGTAACGAGGTGTGAACTTGTTTTGAGAGAGACGTGAGGGCAAGAATTTGGAGGAGAGCCAGACTTTATCTTGCAGATGATAATTTGGATTGGTTGTACGTCTCTTGTCTGCAGCCTTCTTCATATACCTCTTGGTATGTAACAAATTAGATCGAATTAGTTTATGGAGTTGGAGAAGGCGTTTGGAGAAATAGTTAATAGCAGGTAGAGGAGAGTTGGATTGTGGAGAAGTAGGGAAAGAGGTAGGATGAAAACCATAGGAACAGAAAAAGGGAGTGACCTTGGAGGCACTATGGACTGAGTTATTGTAGGAAAATTCAGCTAAAGAGAGGTAAGTGCTCCAGTTACTTTGGGTAGAATTGCAAAAGCATCGAAGATATTGCTCTAGTCCTTGGTTCAGACGCTCAGTCTGTCCGTTGGTCTGAGGATGGAACCCTGAAGACAGGGCTCTATTCATATTCAGTGTTTTACAAAAATGCTTCCAAAATCGGGAGATGTACTGAGGTCCTCTATCAGAGATTATGGTATGTGGAAGTCCATGGAGACGGAAGACATGATCTATGAATATTTGACCTAGTTCTTGGGAAGTAGGCAGCTTTTTTAGGCCAGTGAAATGAGCCATCTTTGTGAAAGAATCCACTGTGACCATGATAACCCGGTTTCCTGCTGATGGTGGGAGCGAACACATAAAATCAGTAGAGATAGTATGCCATGGGGCCGATGGAACAGGCAAAGGTTGTAGTAATCCTGCCGGTCTGGTGTGAGGTATTTTGACTTGGGCACATATGGGACAGGCCTGAACGTATCTTTCCACATCCAGTTTCCAGGTAGGCCACCAAAAAAATCGTGAGAGTAATTCTTGTGTGGCTTTGATGCCTCTGTGACCAGCTACAGGGGAATCATGGCACATTTGTAATGCTTTCTTTTGCACCTTGTTTGTAGGGAGGAATATCAGGTCTTGGTAATAAAAATATCCTTGTTTTTTGTACAATAATGGTCTTAGTTCTTCTATGTCATGGTCCGATAGGTTGGCGTATTCTTGTTGTACTTCTTCCAGGAAAGACTGAGCCACTCCAATGATCTTACTGGGTTCTAGAAGATACTGGGATGAGGAAGGAGAACACTCTGGATATCGGCGAGACAGAGCATCAGCCAGAATGTTTTGAGATCCTGGAATATATGTAATATAAAAATCGTACTGACTGAAGAAAAAGGCCCAGCGGGCCTGACGACTATTCTGGCATACAAAATTTCTTAAACATTGTAAATTACGGTGGTCTGTCCTCACCTCAAATGGTTCCTTGGAACCCATCAGAAACTGCCTCCACTCAAGGCAGGCTGTTTTCAGAGCCAATAATTCCCTTTCAAGTACGGAATAATGTTGTTCAGCTGTGGAAAGGATATGAGACAAATAGAAAACAGGATGTTCAAGGCCATCATCCTCTTGTCGTTGGAGTAAGACAGCTCCGATGGCTCTCTCAGAAGCATCAGTTACTACTATAAATTGCTTGGTGGTATCTGGATGTCTTAAGATGGGGGCTTGGGTGAAGGCTCTCTTTAAGCTTTGAAAGGCTGCTTCAGCAGCCTCAGTCCAGACAAACCCCTTCTTTAAATTGTCCTTCTTTAAGGTGTGAGTTATGTGGCTAGTCTGACTGGCAAAGTCTAGAATGAATTGTCGATAGAAGTTTGCTAAACCTAGGAAACATTGTGTTTCTTTTATGGTAGAAGGAGAAGGCCACTCTAGGATAGCTTGTACCTTTTCTTGATCCATAGCTATGCCGGTGGGACTTAAATGATAACCCAGATATTTGACTTCCGTTATGTCGAACTCACATTTCTCTGGTTTGCAAAATAGTTCATGATCACGAAGTCTTTGAAGAACTTGTTTCACATGGGAAGTATGGAGTTCAGGATTTCTAGAATAAATAAGAATGTCATCTAGGTAGATCACGACTGTCTGATTAAGTAGGTCTGAAAACACTGAGTCCATAAATCTCTGGAAGATTGCCGGGGCGTTAGTAAGACCAAACGGCATAACCCTATATTCAAAATGGCCAAATGGGGTCCTGAATGCTGTCTTCCATTCGTCGCCTTCTCTTATGCGTAAAAGGTGGTAGGCTCCTCGTAAATCCAATTTAGTAAAACGTTGGGCCCCTCTGATTGCTTCCAGTATGTCCCTGATGAGAGGCAAAGGATAACGATCTTTAATGGTGATTTTATTCAGACCTCGAAAATCCAGGCACGGACGAAGATCCTTAGTCTTCTTGGGCACAAAAAAGAGAGGGGCCCCAGCCGGAGACGACGATGGAACAATAAGACCACTCTGTATATTTTCGTCCAGATACTCCTTTAGAACTTCCCTTTCGGGTTCCGTGAGGGAGTACATCCTCCCAAAAGGAACAATTGTGCCGGGTTCTAATGGAATTGCACAATCATATTCTCGATGTGGAGGTAGCACAGGTTTTGACGGTTTTTGGAAAATATCCTGAAACTCCAAATAGTGGTCTGGGACCCCTTGGACCGTATTAATGGACATACCAGTGGCACCTTCAGTAGCTAAGGATCTTTTCGGAGACCAATACTTGTCGGAAGTAAAACAGTTCTCGTGACAAAATTGCGAAGACAAAGAGACTGTCCGGGTAACCCAATTTATATATGGGTTATGTCTAATGAGCCACGGAATTCCAAGAATGATGGTATGGTTAGGGGACGTAATAAGATCGAAGGAGATGTGTTCTTGATGGTTTCCCACCTGTAGACTTAACATCAGGGTAGTGGTGTCTACAGGACCAGAGGATATCAAAGATCCATCCACAGTGTGTACCTGTTCGGGTACTTCTTTTGCTTGAGTAGGAACTAGGTTAGCAGCAGCCCATGTCTTGTCCATGTATATACCACTAGCACCACAGTCTAGTAATGCCATAGTCTTTTCTTGACGACCGTCAGGAAGTTGTAACAGGACAGGAAAGATGAACAAGGCAGTTGTATTGTCATTAAAGGAGCTGATGGAAGGTATAGCTGTAGATCCCGTCCCCTCCCTTCTTACAGAGGACGGGAGGTGGCGTTTCCCGAAGGTCTGGACGGACGTACTGGACAGGTACGGAGTATGTGACCAGCAGAACCACAATACAGGCACAACCCTCTCTTGCGTCTGTCTTCTCGTTCACTAGCAGAGAGCGGACCTCGGGTAGTATCCACCTGCATGGGTTCCCCTTCGATGTCTCTAGCAAGAGTGCGAGGTTCCTCGGAACGCTGCAGGTATGCACGTGAGCTACTTGGCTGGGTAAACCCTCTACTCCTTTTCTTTTCCGATCTCCGTTCCTGAAGACGATATTCGATGGACAGTGCTTGATCCATCAGGCCACGAAGATCTTCCGCTCTGGTAGAATGCACTAGTTCATCCTTTATTTCTTCTTTGAGTCCTCTACGAAATAATGTTACCAGAGTACGTTCCACCCAAGTGGTCTCTGCCGCCAGCTGACGAAAACGGGTTATATATTGCAGGACGTCTTGGGAGCCTTGTTGGATGTCGCACAAAGCTTCTTCAGCGGAGGCTTCCAATCCAGGACGGCTAAACATTTGTTTGAAGCGACTCACAAAGGCGGAATAGTCTGACAATACAGGGTCGTCGGAGGACACCATCGGGGTTGCCCAGGCCAAGGCTGGGCCGGATAAGGCACTGATAAGATAACCCACCTTGGTCCTGTCGTGGGAGAATTGAGTAGGTCGGAAGGCGAAATACACCGTTAAAGCATCCAAGAACTCGCGAAGCTTGGTTGGTTCACCAGAGAAACAAGGGGTAGAAGCGGAGATTGTCGGAACATCACTGGTGCGGAGGGCCAAAGCCTGTCGTAACGCAGCATTTTCATTACGTAGTTGTTGCAACTCCTGGGCTTGTTGCTGAATCGTGGTTAACAGAGATTGCTCCGGATCTGCAGCAGCCGCCACTGTATTATCTATGGTGTTTGAGGACGTCGGAATGGTTAGGCGCTGCAATCTGTCACGACTCACGTGCTGCTTGCGCCTGGAATTTGCAGATCTGGTGGCGTGAATCTTCAATGTTCGGCTTTGGCCCAAAAAGGGGCGACTCTTTCTGGTAGCCACGGTGCTGTAGGCAATGGAGACACCAAGAACAGACCGTGCCCTTCAGAAAGTAGCGCCAGAGGGAAAAACCCCTTCCAAAGGGGAAAAACCTCCAAACAGGAAAAGTCCTGGAGAAAAACAAGAACAAACAAACAGGAATCCAAAAGGAGCAAAAATCAGAAAACACAGAATGCTGAGTCCAAAACCAAAAGGCAAGGAAATCAGGAGCGAAGACACCAACTGAGCAGAAAGTGTTGCAGCGCAAGGAAAGAGGAAAAACACAGCCCTTATATACCAACAAACAGGAAGTGACCCACAGGAAGTAAAAGGACACCATCTTAGATAGGGAAACAATATATAGAACAGAATAGTAGAGGAACCATAGAGAATAGGGAACAAGGAATGCTGGGAAAGCACAGGAATCTGGGAAGGAGGAAAAGACATAAAGAAAGGCACACAACAGACTGCAAACAGAAGAAAGGACAAAGAAACGAAGAAAAACAGGTAAGAGGGTTCAGAGACCCCTGGGACAGTGAAAGGCAGAAGGAAGAACGAGGCCCCAAGCCAATCTGGGGCCTCGAAACGCGCAGGAGAGGCTGGGGGCGCGCCGCGTCTTAATAACGCGGTGCGTGGCCCGAGCCGAACGCCCGGCCGAAGTCGAGCTCTCGGCTCGCGCCGCACCGCGCGGCGCGACAGACACTGGTCAAGTTGCAGGAGACGCAGCGGCTGGAGGAGGGACAGTACTTGGGGATCAGGGAGGACCTCAAACACATTTACACCATCCTGGTCACCATTGCAGGGGCGCTGCAATGGCCAGCACCATGAGGGAGGCAGTGGCACACCAACAGGCCCCTGACACCAGCCACACAGAAGAACAGCCCTCCACCTCCGCCGGCGCTAGTGGACAGGAGGCCCCACCAGAGGACCAACAGGCCACCAGAACCCCACCCCCTGCAGAAGGAGAACCACCCTGCAAACGGTCCCTGTGATCCAGGCAGAAGCCAGAGAACATTTCCAAGATCCCCGCCAGGAAATAAGACTCTCCTGATTGTCACCCTTCTGTCCCACTCTGTCACCCTATCCACCTTGAACTGCCATTGCTCCCCTTCCTATGCCCCATTGGACAATGCACTTGTGATACCAGGAGACTGGACTCTAAGTGGACATTCCTCCACCATCACCCCAGCCCATTGCACAGCCCCCTTTACTTATTAGTACTTAAATAAACACCCTTGGAACAAATACAAATCTGAAGTCTGTCAAATGATTTAAATATGTATTAGTACATCATTCTGAAAACATTGCAAGTCATATGTAAAGTTATATATACATTGGTATGACCTTCAGTGGGCAGAAGTACACATACCAGGAGCCAGAGTGGGCCACAGAGATATGAAAATAGAGATGCCAAATGGTACAGTAAGTGGTCATAGACATAGGGAAATCCAGCTGCCTTGTACAATGTCCAACAGAAAACTGAAAAGTAAGGTGAAGTTACAGTGTCTTACCTGTGTCACTGGAAGTACTGCAGTATGATATTACTTCTGTTTTCCACATCTTCTTCCTCTTCCTCCTCCCAGTAGGGTCTCCACTCACACCTGCATGCACTACATCCTCATCCTCTACCTCCATCACCAACACGCCTATCACTACACACCCCTCACTGGCAGTCACCACCCCCACATCCATGCACACATCCTGTGTCCTCTCCCACTGTGACCCCTGCTCCTAAAGTACACAAATGCAAGCATCCACCCACCCAACAGCCATCCACCTCACAACAGAATCCAGCCCATGCACCTGCACTCAAACTCAGACACCTCCTACAACCACTCCCTCTTCCTCCACCCCCAAACATTCTCCCTCTTCCCGCCCCAGTGTCCCTAAGAAGCTTTTCCTGGCAAACAATGACCTGTTCCCTACCCCTCTCCCCCCATCCTTCCCCTCAGGCCAAGGTGGCCAAAACCCAGCCCAGCACCTCAGCCACCAAGTCCATGTCCGCTGTGGTTCCTGCAGCTGTCAGAGGCTCAAAGGGGACACCCGTCAGGCCACCCAGTGTGCCACCAACCCCTGCCAAGGCTAAAATCACCCTGCCACCTGGCAAGGTGAAGACCAAAAGTGACACCACCATGTGCCAAGGTCGGGAAGGGGCAAAAATCAACAGGCAAGGCACTTCAGCCATCCGAGGCTGTAGGAGAAAGGCTGGTGGCTACCAGCAAACCGCCAGCACCGCCACCTGCACCGCAGGCAGCACGGACAGCAGCCCTGCTGCATGCACCGCCACCAGCACTGCCACCTGCACTGCCGCAAGCACCATTACTGTCAGCATGCAGCAGGCCCAGTGGGCTGCCGTCCGAGGCTGCAGAAGGGCTGGAGCCTCCCTCCACCACTGGCAGCACCGGCACCTCCACCCCGGCCAGCACCGCTACCTGCACTGCCGCAAGCCCCGCCGCAAGTAATGCCACCTGTACTGCTGACAATAGTACCACTGGCAGCAGCCCCAGTAGGCACCTGTCCAAGGCTGCAGGAGAAGGGCTGGAGGCTCCCTCCACCACTGGCAGCACCCGCACTACCACCACTATGCAGCCGTGACCACCGCCGGATGGACTCTAGCCCTGCTTCCATGGACTATCATGCATCCTGGTCACTGCAAATCTTGTGGCTCAGACATCCAGGTGTGGGACTGTGAGCTGCCACCCCCCAAGTGTTGCATTACTGGGCACAAAGCCTCCTCCAGAACCAGTGGAGAAAGGCATCCACTTACACTGTGGCTTTGCAATCCCCAGGAGCAGGCAGTGGGCAAACCACCCACTTGAGAGACTGTGGCTTTACACTCCTCAGGACCAGGCAGAGGGCAAACCACCAACTTGAGAGACTGTGGCTTTGCACTCCCCAGGACCAAGCAGTGAGCAAACCACCCACTTGAGAGACTTGAGAGACTATGCCTTTGCACTCCCCAGGACCAAGCAGTGGGAAAACCACCCACTTGAGAGACTTGAGAGACTGTTGCTTTGCACTCCCCAGGACCAAGCAATGGGCACACCACCCAATTGATGGACTTGAAAGACTGTGGCTTTGCACTCCCAGGACCAGGCAGTGGGCAAACCACCCACTTGAGAGACTGTGGACTTGCACTCCCCAGGACCAAGCAGTGGGAAACCACCCACTTGAGAGACTGTGGCTTTGCACTCCCCAGGACATCGCTGTGGGCATGGAGCTCCCTCCAGGAGCAGTGGGTTTGTCCCATATTCCGGCTGAGATGCCCCCCTTCCCTGTCCCCCTGAGGTGCCTGTGTGTTTTTGACCTGATGCCCCTGCAGAGTTCTCTCCGTTTTGACGCAGGAGTCAAGTGTGGGCTTGGCCTATGAGTTTTGGCCCTGTGGCCCACTGTCACAGTGTCCTTTCCTCGGGATCTGCACGTTGCTGAACAAAAGGCCCACCTTCCAGCGTCACCAACTCAGAAAGCTATTATAGCACAGAGTTATGATGAAGCCAGTCGGGGGAAAGGGAATTAGAGTACGGAACAGCAAGGAGAGAGATCTGAAAAGAAAAGGTTAGAACAAATATGCATTTACTCATTCATAGAAATATAACTTATCAATTGACTCTTGACTCAAATGCGTCTCCGATATCTGATGGAGACCCCTTTTGAAATGAGGGCAAAGCCTCTTCTTTGAATCATGGAAGAAGAATAAACCACGACCTCAGAACCAAGAGATGGCAAGAGCGTTAGACTATGATCATCATGGAACAAGAATAAACTACGACCTCAGAACCAAGAGATGGCAAGAGCTTTGGACTATGATTACACTCTGAATATCAATCCTGTAACATCTATGCATTCATAACATAAACCTTTGATCATGACATAGAAAATCTCAAAGAATTAAATATGCTCTTCACATATTATGCTTTCCAAAAAACAATGAAAACTATGATTTGCTTATCTCCAGAAATACTTTCACATTCACAACTATAAAGGCCGAAACGTTTTTAATCATTGAACTTGAAGCGCTTTACTTATAACACCAGAAAGCGCTTTTACTTGTCTTGCCTGAAGCGCTCACTCATTATGCTAAGGGGCGCTTTACTCATGTGGCCTGAATCACTATGATTGTTTACCAAGAGCCTTTTACTCATGTGGATTGAAGCGCTTTGATTGCCGTGCCGGGAGAGCTTTTCATCTGTGAACTGAATCGCTTGAATTGCCGTGCCAAGAGCACTTTATACCTGTGGACTGAAGTGCTTGAATTGCCGTGCCAAGAGTGCTTTACATCTGTTGACTGAAGCGCTTGAATTGCTGTGCCTAGAGTGCTTTACGCCTGTGGACTGAAGCGCTTGAATTGTCATGCCAAGAGCGCTTTACACCTGTGGACTGAATCGCTTGAATTGTCGTACCAAGAGTGCTTTACACCTGTGGACTGCAGCGCTTGAATTGTCATGCCAAGAGGGCTTTACACCTGTGGACTGAATCGCTTGAATTGTCGTACCAAGAGCGCTTTACACCTGTGGACTGAAGCGCTTTAATTGCGATGCCTAGAGCGCTTTACATCTGTGGACTGAAACGCTTTTGATCATCGCGCCTAGGCCGCTGTAACCTGGAAACTGAAAATGCTTTGCTCGTTGTGCTAAGGGGCGCTTTACTTCTGGAAGTAATGACTTCCTCCAAAATGGAAGTCATCAAGGCCTTACCACTACGAGTACGACCTACTCGTTTTTTGAATTCACCATGGAAACAAGGATACTTCGATCGGATGCCACTTTGCCATGCAGCAACTCTTCTCTTCTTCAGAGAATCCCCCACGAGGTCTGACAGCATCGAAGTCTTCAAAATAGTAAGCAACGTGCTTGGGTGTGGCTGGGCTTTATAGGCCTGCCACACCCCAAGATGGCTGCTGCCTCTAAAAACATGGGAATTGTAGTCCCTTCATAGAATAGCACTGATAAGTTGTTCTTGTCCACCAATGTCCTGAACCTGCAGACGCGGCAGAGCAGCGCAGCGGAGTTTCGGGTGGGACCTGGATCGTGCATGGCCTTATTCCTGACATTACACCCCTCTCCCAAGTGCGGTCCATGGCCCGGTTTACCAGGATGAAGGAGGTGAAATTGTTGCACCAAAAGTGGTGCATGAACATGTCTTGCAGGTTCCCAAGAGTCATTTTCAAGTCCGCATCCTTTCCAGGACACCAAGAACCAAAGGGAAGACCCCCCTATATTTAGAGACTAAAATAGATCGCACCTCATACTCCCAATGACCTTGGACTAATAGAGGAGCAGGTTGTGTAAAACTTGAGGGCGAAGCAGGTTTAAGAAGCGAAGTATGGAACACCGGATGAATTTTCAAAGACTATGGTAATTTTAGCTTATCTGATACTTGGTTTACTTGTCGTAGTACTTCATAGGGCCCTATGAACTTTGGTTGAAACACATTTTTATTTTTGAATGCAAAGTTTTTCGTGGATAACCAAACTCTATCTTTGTTTGTATACTGAGGACCAGGCTGGTGTTTTTTGTCATATTGTATTTTATATTTTTTCTTTGCTTGACGAAGATTTGTTTGCAATTGTGAACGTACCTTTTTCATGTGTGTTAGCATGTCCATGACAGCTGGAGTGGTTTGAGTAGAGACAGGTAACGTAACTGGAAAAATTTGCAGATGACGCCCATATAAACCATAGAAAGGAGTTAAGTTTAATGAAGAGTGGTGAGAGTTATTATATGCCAGTTCTGCAAGCCACAAAAGATCCAGCCAGGTTTTAGGAGACTTAGTTGCGTAACATCGTAAATATTGTTTCAGAGTTTGGTTAAGTCTCTCTGTTTGACCATCTGTTTGTGGATGATAACTAGTAGACAAAGTCAAATCAATTTGTAAAGCTTTGCACAATTGTTGCCAAAAACGTGCAGAAAATTGTGTACCTCTATCAGAGAGGATAACTCTTGGGAGTCCGTGAAGACGAACTATATTTTCTAAGATGCAAAAAGATATGGATAGTGCACCACTGCGCAAAGTCAGTAAAGTCCAGTAACACAACATTGTCTTTTAAAAATCTTCATTTTTATTATTGCTTTTTCTTGAACAAATGAACAATCAGCCAACGCATTTCGTCCTACACAAAAGGACTTCTTCAGGGCTGAAATGAAACACAAAAAAAATGTATATGTCACACCAGGACAGAAAAGACACAATAAATACAAAAATAATTTAACAACAAAAAGAAAATGTACAAAAACATACAAAAAATATATACAAAAAATCACCTCTAATAGATATACTTATAGTCATAAAGAACTCATAATCATAAGAGACAAGGGACACATGCTACCAGGAATGTTATTCACACATATAGTCGATGAAGACATATATATTAATATATCACATGACACATATTACTAATATTTACAAAGACAAAATACAAAAAACTAAATATAAACACCAGTTTTTAAAAAAAGGATATAATCTACATAGTTCTAAAGATTTTTATAATATCGTCATCATTCTGTAATTTTCAACAATATATTTATTGAAAAGAAAAAAAAAAAAATACATTTTTTATATATATAGAGAAATAAATATGATATCAAACACATCATACCTTATATTTGCATGGTCTTTAAATTGATTGTCTTTCCATATTATTGGAATTAAATGTCCAACCTATTATTACTAAAAAGAATGACAAAATATGTAATATCCCACAGATTGAGAAATGAGTAACAACCAAAATTATTGACTACCTACACATAAATTTAATATTTTCAACATTTTCAAAATATGGAGAATTTAAAAAGAGGTCAACAAACTCCATAAACAAATAGCCCTACATAACTGCCCAAAAATGCCACAAAGAAAGACCACCAAAAGAGTCCATACTATAATTTTTTTTAAAACACGAGAAATTGCACTCTAAAGATAATAACCAAAGCTTTTAAGAATAAATATATAAATATAGCTATTTCTATTTTACAAAAAAACACAGCTCATAAACCATAACCCCACAAACCTACAAGTGCTTAGACAAAAACATATATTTATAAATTCTGACACCACACATGTACTAATATGCTATTAATTTGTGTTCTCACTACAAAACATTCCCAATGGGAGAGGAAATTAATAGGCATACTACAAAACAGCGTTCCACAGGATGACATTTACAAAGAAAAGGCATTTGCGGTATATTTAAATTTAAATGCCTAGTCATCCGTAATACTGCCTGAAAGGTCCGTGAAGCACGTGAAATTGCAATCAATTAGTAACCTCTTACCCCATAAAATAAGGGATCAGCCATGTCCATCCCGGTCGGCAAAGAAAGTAAACTGAGCCCAGCTTGACATCCGCTTTTAAACCCTGGGCAATCTAGATGACGAGATTATTTGACACAGGTGGCATACTCATTGCTATGGCGACCATTCTGGAATAAGAATAGTTGCCATCTTAGGTAAACAGATCGGCCATTTTTGAATGGTGTCATTCATTCTATAAACAGATGTATAGGATCCATCTAGCATTATACAGGCTTAACAGGAGTTTTGATAAAGCCCTAAAAAGTAAAAAGAAACTGATACTCTATACTAAACAGGACCCAAGATGCATATAAGTTGCTATAGCGACTATTATACGATAAAATTACTCTTCATATCGCATAAATACGTCGGCCATTTTGAACTGGTGTCAACTATACTGAGAACCAACAGAGCCTAAGGCATTCTTATAATAAAGCCCTAAAGTATAAAGCTTACAGACTATGCAATGTTATATTAACATGACATAAGAAGAGCCACGAAAAACTGATTGTTTTAAATGGGGTGTCAGCCATCTTAGAAGGAAGTAATCAATAACGTAGATGGTGGCAAAACAAGGAGGAATATAGATAAGACATTGTTGGGGCTTGAAAACGATTTTAATAAAGCCCTACAAGATAAGAAGAGAAAGATAATCTGTGATGAATAACACACAGGAAACATACCCGTCGCTATAGCGACCATAGTACCATTGAAATATTTGCCATAATGGATAAAGGCGTCGGCCATTTTGAACTGGTGTCATGTATACTAAATGTATATAGATTATATGACGATAATGGCCCATCATCTATTGGGGATGAGTATCCAATTCAGAAAACCCTAAAATTGTGAAATTCTAAAAATAAATTAGCCAACAGGGGAAAAAAGATAGAACAGAGACCTAACAAGCGATGCCTATTTAAAGGAAATAATGGAATTCTTCATCTGTATTGTGGCCCATACTCACGGCGCATAGGCGGCATATCCATGCTGCCTCTCTGCACCGCAGGATCAATTCTCTGTCACCCCCTCTTTTGTTTGGTGGTACCATATCAATCCCATGAAACCAGATCTTATTGTCATCTGTATGTTGTTCCAACATATGCAGTGACAGAGGATATCTAATGTCTTTATTCTTATTTGCACGGACATGTTCTTGTATACGGAGTTTGAGAGGCCTTATAGTGCTGCCAACATAGATTTTACCACATCCACATCCTACAATGTAAACAGCACATCTCGTTTTACAGTTGATGAACTGTTTGATTTCATAGCTTTTACGAGAATTGTAGCAGAACTTTTTAATCTTGTCAATACCCAAGCTACAGATGTTGCACTCATGACATATAAAGAAACCTAGTGGGCCCATAGGTAGCCACGTAGATGATTTGTTTGTAGCAATATAACTAGGGCACAAGTGATCCCTAAGGGTTCTAACCCTTCAATAAATTATCTGAGGTTTTTCGGAAATACAATTACGAATATTAGGTATTTCCAATAGTAAATGCCAATGCTGCCTAATGATCTTATATATGTCATTACTTGATGTAGAGAATTGGGTAACAAATCTCACACGGGTCTGCTCCTTTCTTCTTTTGTCACTATTACTATTATTCATTACAAGCGTATTTCTTCTCATTAGTTGTCCTACTCGCTTTTCCGCTTTTGTCAGGATATGTTCTCCATAGCCTTGATTTCTGAATCTTTGTTTGGCTTTATCGACATGTGTCATGAATGTCTTGTTGGTTCTACAATTGCGTCTTATGCGGACCATTTCTCCGAAGGGGATATTGTTGATCACAGACTTAGGATGGGCACTGCTGGCATGTAGGATACTGTTACATGAGGTAGGCTTTCTAAAGAGAGTGCTCTGTATCTTATTCCCTTCAACATAGAATGTAACGTCAAGAAAATCAATCTGTTCTTTGCTGTATTGTAGACTGAGTTTGACATTAAAGGGGTTATCATTAAGAAACATATGATACATCACAAGTTGCTCAACAGAGCCTTTCCATATGAGTATAATATCGTCTATGTATCTACCCAAAAAAAACAATAGATCAGTCCATTGGGACGCATGCTTACCCCAGGCATGCTCCCTCTCATACCAACCCATGAAAAGGCAGGCATAAGAAGGAGCAAACCTGGAACCCATCGCAGTCCCCTGTATTTGATGGAACCACTGACGATCATGTCAGAAAAAATTCTTTGAAAGAATGATATCAATCATTTCCTTCACCATGCTATTATGTTGCCAATGGTCTGCCGTCCCAGTACATAGAAAAGCTTCAACCGCTCTTGGGTGTGGCTGGGCTTTAGAGTCCTGCCACACCCCAAGGTGGCTGCTGCCTCTAAAAACATGGGGATTGTAGTCCCTTCAAGGAATAGCACTGATAAGTGCATCTTGTCCTGAACCTGCAGCTCTATGAGTTTTGCCGCAAGGCAGACGACGCTGATGGCCACCTTTGGAACAAGAGGGGATGACAAGTGTTGCGCAGAAAGCGATGCAGAGTCGCGCAGCGGAGTTTCGGGCAGGACCTGGACCACGCATGGCCTTATTCCTGGCACCCACGGACATTTTGAGTGGACAATGTACCGCCTTATGTACATATTGTATATATTGTAAATACTGTTTTTGCATTTGTAACGTATATCTGACTATTTCTAATATGACACTAATTTGACTCTATTCCTTTTGTCCTTGCGTTACTCCAGAGGGTTACCAGGTGTGTATGTAATGTTAGTGCATGTGTTTGTGTACATGGTGTTGGGGGTGAGGGTAGGGGTGTTGCGTGTTGCGTGTGTGTGTCACTCTCTTTCCCCCCGTGTGCTAGGTGCAGTACTCCCAGAGGTTGTCACCGCCGCCGTTCGTACTCATGGTAGATGAGAAGATACACCAACATTGGTAGCCCTTGTGATTCGGGCTCCATGGCGTTCTGGTTCTTCGTTGAGTTTCGAGAGGTGAGTGGTTTCCCTTCCAAGTACTGTTTCTGCCATGCTTTTGATGGCGTTGGTACCGCAACGGAAAAGCAGGTGAATGGGCGGGTTGTAATGGGGTGGGCAGTACAGTGTCTTCCGCCTGTGTGTTGGCGGTTACCCCTGCGGTGTTTGTTGCTACCACCGTGGCGGTCGAAGTATTAAAGTAGCTGCCTATGTTTGTGATTTCTGCCATGCTCGTGATTCCATTTGTCTTACCGCTGGTCTGTTGGCGGTATTACCGCCGCTTTAACACCGACCGCCAGGGTTGTAATGAGGGCCATAATGTGTTTTGTTACACAATTGGTTTTTATCAATGTTTGTTTAACCAATGCTTGTTTGCTGATGTGAGCAGGTGTAGACATGTGCTTCTAATTAGGTGTGGTGTAGACATGTGCTTCTAATTGGGTGTGGTGACTCATCCACATGTGGAAACTCAACTGCTTTCCTGATTGGCTATAAATAGCAAAGGAAGCATGCCTCCCTGCTTGGCTTTGTTTTGCTTCCTGATCTCAGCATCTGATTTGGCAGTCCAGCCCCTGCTGTTATCCTCATATTCAGGACTTTTGAGGCAATTCTTTTCTTCATCCTATACCAGTTGACACCAGGCATTCCTCCAGCACTCCAGAAAAGACAGCAGCTAAGTGGCTAGTATTCTCCAGGGAGTTTGTTCATTGGGCGCTGCGTTTTCCTAGAACAGCTGGTGTATTTCAGACCTCGTATCGAGTGCTTATCTTGAAGAGCCAAATGCCTTTCTGAACATTCTACATTATTATTGTAGTTACTTGCCTAAATGTGGTTCAGGAAATCTGCTTGAGCTCAAATACTACAAAAAGTGACAGTGTAATTTTAAAAGAGCATTTACGTGACTTTTCTTTCTCTAATAGCATAACTCTTGGATTTAAATGGTGTCATTCATGCCTGTGTTTCAGGTTTGAGGAATTTTCTTTTGAAGGGTTTGTCTCACACACACAGTGAAACCAAACCAAACTGTGCCACCCTAACTGTTTAAACCCAGAGTGGACGTTTGTATTTCTTGGATTGTTTTTGTTCTTTTTAGTTTAACCCTATGCAAGCAGGAAAGTTACACATGATATAATTAATGCCCTTTTTTGTCTTTCTTGTGCATGATAAGTGCAACCACAGTTCTATTTGTAGTGTGAAACAGTGAATCTCTGTGAAGCCAGCCCTAGTGTTGCAGTACTTATTATTATGGTACTCAGTTTGGGTTTTTGGTAATACAGTGTTAGTAATTGTGCCAACAGTTATTATTATCCAAGAAAAGTGCTGGAGCATCCCGGTGTTCTTCTACCGCTCCCATGCCCATATCAGAAAGAGAGATTCAGTTTCAAGGATGTTGAGTGCACTAACTCTACTATCACTCTGTCAACAACAACCTGCCCCCGAGACAGAGGGTGCCTGGCCGGACCGGCAAGACGTGGCAGTGTTTTGTCTCTTTTTCTTCCACTCCCACTTTCCTTTTGGGACACCTGCCAGGGTTTCTGAGTCGGAAGTGCCGAGAGGTGTTCCAGGAGGTGGCAGGGTATACCATTGCCCCTGCAGACATCTTGCTTTTCAGGGGAGTGGCCCTCTCTATACATAAAGCCAAGCCACAACATACAGGTCTGCCTGGGCGATGGATTCCTCAATGGGTACTTTCAAAGGTTTAGCACAGGCTTTACCAGCAGGATTCTCCATCTTTATTAGATTTAACTAGGACCTTAGCAGGATTACAGAAGGAAGACTTTCATTAAAGCAAGAGAACCTGGAGTTGCACACTGAACTACAGCGGTATAAACCACAAGACATCCCCTGGGGAGGAGTCAAACTAAAACAAAGATCTCCAGTACTACAGGCCCCTTGGTTTGACCTGTCTAATCATGTTCCTAGACCCGATTCAGGCCCAACGACTTCCACCACACAACCCATGCAGGTAATGGTCACACCACCAACCCCTGTGCCCTGAGCTCCACCAAAAAGGTTTTTTGGAGAGAGTGCCAAGTTCAATATTAACCAGTGCCAGCTGCAGTTTTTCTGTCGGGCAGCTGCATTCCCCAATGATGCTGCAAAGGTAGCCTTTCTTATCTCTTATTTGGGAGACAAAGCAGCTAATTGGTCTATTCCGCTGCTGGAGCGCAATGACCCTATATTGTATGATTTCAACCGGTTCAAGGAAGCCTTGCTGAAACTGTTCGCCAAACACCTCTTCGTGCAAGCCAGTGACAATGAGATGCTGAATTTGTGGCAGGGAAACAGTGATCTACTGTCCTTTATCACCTCTTTCAATCGGTTGATGGCAGAGACTGAGTGGCCTGAGGAGAAGAGGACCTCCCTCTTCTATCGTGGCCTTCGGGACGATCTCAAGGATGTTCTAGCCCAAATTGTGGAACCTCCTATGGAGTGTTCCGAGTTCATTGACCTGGTGGTACGATTGGCTCACCGCTTGAGTGACGGTAAAGAAGAAAAATTCCGGGGTGACACACGATTAGTGGTGCTCAAAACTGAGAAAAAGGAGTCCAGCATTCCCAATCATGATACACCTGAGCTCATGCAAATTGGCAGTGTGCAGGGCCCACTATCAAAGGATGAGAAAGAACGTAGGAAAAAATTCAAACTGTGTTTATACTGCGTTAAGGCAGGGCATTTTGCTTGGGAATGTCCTAACAAGCCTACTGCTCCTAAGAAAGCCATCAGAGCTGTAACAGGGTCTATATTCTATCTTCCTGAGCAGGCAGAAAACTAACTGGCTCGATAACTTCTGAGACCATTTTATCGAGAGCTTCTTTCAATATGGTGTCACATCTTCTGGCTAATTCCACCAGTCCAGTACCTCGACATCTAACTCTTATTGTGGTGTGAGTGTTGTCCCCTCAGTTCTCCACGAAGCCGGCATCCAAGACAAAGCCCTCAACTGGATCTCATCCTTCCTCTCCGACAGAACCCAGAGAGTCCGACTCTCACCCTTCCGCTCCAAAGCCCCCAACCTCATCTGCGGCATCCCCCAAGGCTCCTCTCTTAGCCCAACGTTGTTCAACGTCTACATGGCCCCCCTCGCACAACTGGCCCGTCAACACAACCTCAGCATCATCTCCTACGCCGACGACACCCAGCTCGTCCTCTCCCTGACCAAAGATCCGCTCACCGCCAAAACCAACCTCCACGAGGGACTAAAATCCATCACCGAGTGGATGAGCAACAGCCGCCTGAAGCTCAACTCCGACAAGACGGAAGTCCTCATCCTCGGACGCACCCCCTCGGCCTGGAACGACTCCTGGTGGCCCACCACCCTCGGACCCCCACCCACCCCAGCCAGCCACTCACGAAACCTCGGCTTCGTCCTCGACTCTGCTCTCACCATGTCCAAACAGATCAACGCCGTCTCCTCTTCTTGTTTCAACACCCTCCGCATGCTCCGCAGGATCTTCAAGTGGATTCCAACAGGAACCAGGAAGACGGTGACTCAAGCCCTCGTCAGTAGCAGACTTGACTACGGCAGCGCACTCTACACAGGCATCCCAACGAAAGACATCAAACGACTCCAACGCATCCAGAACGCATCCGCCCACCTGATCCTCGACATACCCCGCCGATGTCACATCTCCCCCCACCTGAAGGACCTCCACTGGCTCACCGTGGAAAAAAGGATCACCTTCAAACTCCTCACCCACGCACACAAGGCACTACACAACACCGGACCCACCTACCTGAACACCAGACTCAACTTCTACGTCCCCACACGTCAACTCCGCTCTGCCAACCTCGCCCTCGCCATCGTCCCCCGAATCCAGCGCAAGACCTCTGGTGGCAGATCCTTCTCCTTCCTCGCCACCAAGACCTGGAACTCTCTCCCCACCTCACTACGCCAGACCCAGGACCTCCTCACCTTCAGGAGACTCCTCAAGACATGGCTCTTCGAACGCTAGCAGCACCCCCCCTCCCCAGCGCCTCGAAACCCTGTCGGGTACATAGCGCGCTTTATAAATTCACTGATTGATTGATTGATTGTAAGGTCATTCCCATATTGCTTCACTCTGGGGCTACGGGAAACTTTTTAGACTTGGATTTGGCTAAAACCCTAAATATTACGACTGTCAGAAAAGACGTCCCTGAACCAGTCAGAGCCATGGATGGCTCAGAATTGTCCTACGGGCTTATCTTTTGATGAGTTTGACTTCGCAATCACCTATAGTCCTGGTACTACACAACAAAAGGCAGACACCTTGTCTAGGATGGGTTTCTCCTCTGATGTTGCGCTAGAACAGGTCAGAAGCATTATACCCCCAGAAACAATTGTGGCTGTGTGCACTTCCCAAGACTTCCTTGAGAAAATACGGGTAGCCCAACACAAGGTTCCCGGTTCAACTGTTATGTATGAAAAAGAGGGTTTACTATACCATGCTGTTCAGTTGTACGTCCCTACCAAAGAATTACAGGATACAGTGTTAGATTGGGAACATTATTCTGTCCTCGCAGGAGGTCACCCGGGTAAGAAAAAGATGTTAGATTTCTGTCAAAAATGGTTTTGGTGGCCCACACTTGTGCAGGATATCGGAAGCTACGTCCAGACTTGTTCCACCTTTGTTCGGGCTAAAACCCCACATACTCCAGCCACAGGATTGTTACTTCCCATGCCAATTCCGGTGGCCCAATGGCATACCATTAGGATGGATTTTATTTTTGATCTTCCAGCTTCCAATGGACACACTGTCATATGGGTGGTTGTAGATTACCCAACTAAAATGGCTCATTTTGTTCCATTAAAATGCCTCCCTACAGCTTCCAAGCTCTCTGATTTGTTTGTACCACACATTGTACAGCTTCATGGGTTGCCCACCACAATTGTTTCCGATCGTGGCCCCCAATTTCTATCACGGTTTTGGCGTAGATTCTGTTCCTCCGTCGGTATGGACGTCCGCTTGCCCTCAGCATATCATCCGCAAACGGATGGGCAGACGGAACGTGCCAACCAATCGCTGGAACAAATCCTGAGATGTTACATTAACAGATGGTTTACTGAGTGGGATAAGGCGTTACCACTTGATGAATTTGTATATAACAACAGTGTCCACCTGGCTACAGGAGTATCCCCATTTTACTGTTTGTTTGATCTGCACCCAAGAATGCTACCTATAACTGGGTCCCAAACATCCACAAGAGTCCCATCAGTACAGAAACACTATAAAGAGTTACAGGAGACTCAAAAACAAGTACAACACCATTTCAAACTCTACCAAGCACAAGTAAAAAAAGAAGCAGACAAAAGAAGGAGACCTGCTCCCTCTTATCAGATAGGAGATCAGGTGTGGCTCTCATAAAAAAATCTCCATCTTGCAGGATCCAGAAAATTAAACCCCCGATTTCTAGTCACCTTTCCTATTGCCAAAATCATCAATCCTGTGGTAGCAGAACTGACATTACCAGATGATTTCAAGGTACACCCCGTGTTTCATGTATCGTTACTCTGTCCCTATTCCCCTGATACCCGCGATGCTCCACCATCTCCCTCGGTAAAGGTACACAGGCAATCGGAATTTGAAGTGGCCAAAATTCTTGACTCCACGCGCGTCCGAGGTGTTCTACACTATTTATTGGCTTGGAAAGGCTATGGGCCTGAGGACAATTTCTGGGAATCCTCGTCCACAGTTCATGCTCCACATCATACTAAATAAATCAATCTCCTGCACCCTTCCAAGCCCTGTCCTTTGAGAGGGTACTTAGTGGGGAGGACTGCCAGTAATCCCCAAGGTGCCTCCTGTGTTATCTGTCAGCATCCCCAGGGATTAGGGTTAAATCATGTCACTGTTCTTGGTTAAACTTTCATGTGTCTAAGTAAACTTCATGTGCTGTGTTACACAATATGTTTTATCAATGTTTGTTTTACCAATGCTGTTTGCTAATGTGAGCAGGTGTAGACATGTGCTCCTAATTGGGTGTGGTGTATACATGTGCTTCTAATTGGGTGTGGTGACTCATCCACATGTGGAAACTCAACTGCTTTCCTGATTGGCTATAAATAGCAGAGTGAAGCATGCCTTCCTGCTTGGTTTTGTTTTGCTTCCTGATCTCAGCACCTGATTGGGCAGTCCAGCCCATGCTGTTATCCTCGTATTCAGGACTTTTGAGGCAATTCTTTTCTTTGTTCCTGTACCAGCTGACACTAGGTATTCCTCCAGCACTGCGGAAAAGACTGCAGCTAAGTGACTAGTATTCTCCAGGGAGTTTGTTCTTTGAGCTCCGCGCTTTCCTAGAACAGCTGGTGTATTTCAGACCTCGTATTTTGGCAGAGTGCTTATCTTGAAGAGGCAAATGCATTTCTGAACATTCTACATTATTATTGTAGTTACTTGCCTAAATGTGCTTCAGGAAATCTGCTTGAGCTCAAGTACTACAAAAAGTGATAGTGCAATTTTCAAAGAGCATTTGCGTGACTTTTCTTTCTCTAATAGCAAAATTCTTCAATTTGAATTGTGTCATTCATGCCTGTGTTTCAGGTTTGAGGAATTTGCTTTTGAAGGGTTTGTCCCACACACACAGTGAAACCCAACCAAACTGTGCCACCCTAACTGTTTAAACCCAGAGTGAACATTTGTATTTCTTGGATTGTTTTTGTTCCTTTTAGTTTAACCCTATGCATGCAGGAAAGTTATACGTGATATAATTAATGCCCTTGTTTTCTTTCTTGTGTATGATAAGTGCAACCACAGTTCAAACTGTAGTGTGCAACAGTGAATCTCTGTGAAGCCAGCCCTAGAGTCCCAGGACTTATTGTTATGGTACTCAGTTTGGGTTTCTGGTAATGCAGTGTCTCGACACAAGGGAGGGAGGGAGGAAAATGACAGTGACACACATACGCACAACACACACCCCCACCCAAACACCATTTACACAATCAGATGCATGAAGAAAACATATATACCCTGTACCAGTCAGGAATAATGCAAGGACAACACGAATAGATGAAAGTGAATGTAATAATATAAATACAGTAGAAATACATACATCCAATCTAAAAGTATATACATATGTACAATTTGATGGACACTGTCCAGTCCTCAATGTGCGTGGGCCAGACGGCCACATGAGAAAGTCCAAGGCCCCACTTGTCTCCTGCCACAACACTGAGAGAACACTGCAGGGGCATCAGTTGGAAAATAGGCAGTCACCTCAGGGGGACGGGGAACAGGGGGCACCTCAGCTGGTAGATGGAACAACACCACTGGTCCTGGAGGGGGTAACATGCCCATTGCTCTGTCCTGGGGAGTACAAGGCCACAGTCTCCCAAGTGGGTGACTTGTCCACATGCTCTGGAGGAGGCAACATGCCCTGTGCTTGGTCCTGGGGAGTGCAAGGCCACAGTCTCTCAAGTGAGTGACACGCCCACATGCTCTGGAGGGGGAAACATGCCCTTTGCTTGGTCCTGAGGAGTGCAAGGCCACAGTCTCTCAAGTGGATGACTTGCCCACTGGTTCTGGAGGGGGCATTGTGCCCTGTGATCTTCATCCTGGGGAGGTGGGGTGAGTGGGTGGCTTCCCCACTGGTTCTGGAGGGGGCATCATGCCCTGTGATGCAGATCTTGGGGAGTGCAAGGTGACAGTCTCTCAAGTGAGTGTCATTCCCACAGGGTTTGCAGGGAGCATACCGCACAACAGCCCATGGAGGCAGGTCTACATAATGTTTGCCGGCGGTGACAGCTGTTCAGTGGTGGCAGTGGTGGTGCTGCAGCTGCTGCTGGTGGTGGTTGTGGGGGAAGCTCCTGCCCATCCCCTGCAGCATTGGACGGCTGCCCACTGCTGCTGGTGGTGGTGGTGCTGCTGCTAATGGTGGTTGTGGGGGGAAGCTCCTGCCCATCCCCTGCAGCCTCGGATGGCTGCCACCTGCTGGTGGTGGTGGTGCCGCTGCTGGTGCTGCTGGCAGTGGTTTTGGGGGGAAACTCCTGCTCATCGCCTGCAGCCTCGGACGGCTGCACAACCATGGTTGGTGGTGGGGCTCCAACAGAGTCCCAGCACCAGACCCCTTGTCCTTCCTGCCTGCTGGTGCAGGCCCCTTGTCCTTCTTGGCAGTAGCTGGGCAGGGCTCCTTGCCCTTCCTGGCAGCAGCTGGGGATGGCTCCTTGCCCTTCCTTGCAGCAGGTGGGGATGGCTCCATGCCCTTCCTGGCAGCAGCTGGGGATGGCTCCTTGCCCTTCCGGGCATGCAGCTGGGGATGACTCCTTGCCCTTCCTAGCAGCAGGTGGGGATGGGTCCTTGCCCTTCCTGGCAGCAGCTGGGGATGGCTCCTTGCCATTCCTGGCAGCACTTGGGGCAGGCACCCTTTCCGTGAGGCAGCTTGGTGCCCTGGATCCTTTCCCCCCATGAGTGGGTGTGGACACTACTGGGCCCGTGGACTGGGTGGCTGAGGTGCTTCCCTGCGTTTTAGCCACCCTGGCCAGATGTGACGGATGGGGGTAAGGGGTGTCACGTAGACTCTCATTATTCTAATGAGACTACTGGATTTTGAGCAGCAGAATCGCCCGCGGTGTGGGAGACTAAGGGCCTCATTACAACCCTGGCGGTCAAAGACCGCCAGGGCTGTTTCGCGATTGTATGGCCAACAGGCTGGCGGTACAATTTTGCCAATTAGGACTGTGGCGGAAACGCTGCGGTTGCACCGCCAGGACCAGTGGTTTCCCGCCACAGTTGTCCCAGCGGTTTTAATCCGCCAGGGCAGCGCTGCCCAGGGGATTACAAGTCCCCTTCCCACCAGCCTGTCCATGGTGGTAGGAACCGCCATGGAAAGGCTGGCAGGAAGGGGAGTTGTGGGGCCCCTGGGGGCCCCTGCACTGCCCATGCACTTAGCATGGGCAGTGCTGGGGCCCCCTGGCACAGCCCCACACTGCTTTTCACTGTCTGCACAGCAGACAGCGAAAAGCGCGACGGGTGCAGCGGCACCCATCACACAGCTGCAACACGCCGTCTCTATTAGGACCCGGCTCCCATGTTGCAGCCGACATCCCCGCCGGGCCGGTGGGTGGAAACTCTGTTTCCGCCTGCCGGCCCAGTGGGGATGTCAAAATGGGCACGGCGGGAGTGCGGCCGCATTGGTGGGCGCACGCCGGTTACACCTTGGCAGGCGGCGGTTGCTGCCCACCAAGGTTGTAATGAGGCCCTAAGTCTTATCCACTGCGGGTGACGCCTGTCGCTCCAATCCGGGTTTTGCTCCAGCTAACTAGCAGTGCCTCATCTCTACCAAAGGATAGGGATGACTGGGCAGCCGAGCGCATGACATACTTGGTTTCTCAGGGAAGCCGTGATCTCATCCATTTCTCTCAGTTACATTTAGTCTCATATATAAATGACAGAGGCAGTATATGTTTTAATAATGGGTTTAATAAAACAACTGCATCTTAGAAAGCAAAGCATGAGCTGCAATAACCAGGATGACACAACATGACAGTATTAAAATTGTGACGAGAAGAGTGAAGCATAAAAATAACACTATCATATTGTCGCTATTGCCAATACACTAACTCCTACCTAAGCTATGATAGAGCACAGCATGTTAAGCTCTAATTCTGTCCTTCAGGTTCCCCTGGGAAGACATCATCCCCCATACCTGAACAAAGGCCTGCGGTCTGCGTTAGCACCTGTAGCGAAGAATTCAACAATCAGCATACAGTCGTGGTTCTCTGGCTGGAATCTCCCTCTAACGTGTAAGGGACCATTAAGTGTTTTTATAAAAACACAGATGATGTTCTGGAAAAATGTCCCTACGTAAGGATGTGTGTTTTCTATTAATTTTGGAGACTAAGGCCCATATTTATACTTTTTGACGCACAACTGCGCCAACGCAGTTGTGCGTCAAAACCTTTACCGCCGGCTAACGCCATTCCAAAGCGCCATGCGGGCGCCTTATTTATTGAATTACGTTAGCCGGCGCTGCGGACTGGTGTGCGTTAAAAAAAATGACTCACACCAGGCAGCGCCGGCGTAGGGGAAAATGGAGGTTGGGCGTCAAAAAATGGGGCAAGTCAGGTCTGAGGCAAAATTCAGGCCTCAACCAGATTTGCTCCATTTGTTTTGAAGCCCAACCTCCATTGACATGACTCCTGTCTTAGCAAAGACAGGAGTCATGCCCCCTTGCCCAATGGCCATGCCCAATGGACTTATGTCCCCTGGGCATGGTCATTGGGCATAGTGGCATGTAGGGGGGCCCAAATCAGGCCCCCCTATGCCACAAAAAAAAACGAAAAAAATACTTTCCCCAACTTACCTCAACTTCCCTGGGATGGGTCTCTCCATCCTTGGATGTCCTCCTGGGGTGGGCAAGGGTGGCAGGGGGTGTCCCTGGGGGCATGGGAGGGCACCTCTGGGCTCCTTCTGAGCCCACAGGTCCCTTAACGCCTGCCCTGACCCAGGCGTTAAAAAACGGCACCCATCAGGCTGGGCACCGTTTTTTAAGGCCTGCCCCAGAGTATGACGTCAGAGTATGAATATGGGGCACAGGCCTTAAAGTCATTTTTTTGAGGGGAACGCTTATCTTGCATATAATTAACGCAAGGCTGGTCCCCCCTTCCAAAAAATGACGCACATGGTGGAACTTGGACGCCCGCGGGGTCGGAGGTCAAAGTATAAATATGGGGCAGGGTTTGCGCCGATTGTGCGTCAAAAATTTTGACGCACATTCGGCGCAAACAGAGCATAAATATGCCCTAAATGTCAGAGTCACCAGATCCTCGGGGTCCGTGCACGTTCCCAACACTTCCACCACAAGACAGCTCCAATACTCTGATTAGACTTATCACAGAGTGAGTGGGGAAAAGGGGATTAGGACGGGAACAGCTGGGAAGGAGACCTGTAGGAAGCAAAAGGTTAAAACACAACATCAAGATTACATCTCATGAAATCAGTACCATGCTAAAAAATGAACAACCCTAGAATAATCCTAAAACTGACTAGGCTTTAGATGACCAAATACCTGAGGAGGAAACAGGAAAAGTTAAATAGGACTTTCAGATTCAAGTACTTTCTTTAGCATGAGAATCAGGAAACACTCTGAGCAATTTCTAAACAACCATATGAATCTCCTTTTATGAATACATATCAGGAACACACAGCATTACATCTAGAACTTTGGTATTGTTGTGTTCATTTCAGAAAAAACATTTGGAAGTAAATTGCGCACATTGCAGATTTTTATATGAGTATTAAACACCATAAAGGTTTGTGCACCATGAAATCACACAACGTAGATTCAAGGAATAAATCACGCGACGTGTCAACTTGAAATGCTACCAAGAAAATGTCTTAGAATGGAAGCGCACAGTAACTTACATTATTTATACACGAGGAAAGAATTGCACGTCTTGCCGATTCAAATGCCACCATACAAATGCCAAGAAATAGTAGCACACAATGAACAACATGAAAAGCACTCAGGGAAAGAATCGCGCGTCTTGTCGATTCAAATGCCACCATGTAAATGCCAGAAAATGGTAGCGCACAATGAACAGCATGAATTACACACGAGAAGTGAATCGCGCGTTTCGCCGATTCGAATGCCACCATGTAAATGTCAAGAAAAGATAGCGCGGAATGAACAACAAAGTTAAATGCTCATGAAACGAGTTGCACGTCTTGCCAACTCGTAAAACATCATGTAAATGTCAAGAAATATCAGCGCGCAATGAACAATAATGTAATAACGAAGTCAAATCTTTATGGAATAAATTGCGCGTCCTCCCTATTTGCAAAACACTATACAAATGTCAAAAAATGGCAGTACACAAATAATCTGTTATTCACTTAAGAATTAAAAGCAAGAATATGAAGATTCTCAATTACGGTGTTGGGAAATGTCCAAACACTGTCTTACCACCTGGAAACAGTGATCACCAATGAGAAATGAGTGCAGAAGACTGGAAAATCCAAATAGGCCACCGGGACAGGAGTTCAGGAAGAAGCTGCTGCTCTGCACCGGGACCTCTGAATAGTGAGCACTGGAAGTTGGGCTGACTCTCTTTTATAGAGTCTTGGCCCAGCCTAGAACCACGCCCAGGCATGTTGCAGGGAAAGTCTCCAGAAGGCCCTGGAAAGGGACCACACCCTAACACACTCTGAATGTCTGCAGCAATACATTGTAAATGTACAGTATTTATAAGCACCTTAAAAATGAATCTTTTGGATGGAATTCTGCAATGCAAAAGGTTAAACAATAACATATCATCACAATGCATAAATTACTTTATCTTGCAAGTGTTGGGTTTTTGCATTCTAGATGCCCGTAGAGCGCGCACTGTCCTGGTGTTGACACTAAACTTCTACCACGTTCACTGCCAACGTACAGTGCTGTAGCCTTGGAAGAAGCACAGAGTGATCAAGAATGTCTTGTTTGAGATCAGAGTGCTGGCCTAGGCTAAAACAGCTAGATAAACAGAAAATAAAACAAGACCTTAAAATTGTCTATTGCAACAATAATAAAATGAAGCTGAATAAAATATATCTAGGTTAAGGTGCACAGCGGCTTGTCCTAGTGTGTTAAAATAACGTGCATGGAGCTATGGCTAAAATGGCTACACAACACCCCCCCCCTTGTTGGTTGAAGGTGGTTCAAAGCCTAAGGACAAATAAAATTGCTACTAAAAGTTCAATCTAAGCTATATATGTAAAAGCGGTGTCAATTATGACAAGTCGAAGGGACATGTGAGCATGTAGAAGGACAATTTAAAACATGAACATGTGGCATAAATCCAAATTTTGAAAGTCAAAGTTATTTTTGAAAAGTTCCAATCAATTCCGGGACCATAGAAGACAGGAAATCTTCCACTTTGGCCGATGTTAAAGTTGAAAAGTCATCGCCAAGAAGGATCAAGGAGCAGTTGTGTTCCATATCCTCCCCCAAGGCGACATTCCGTGGTATGCCCAATGAGGAGTCCTGAGCCACATCCTCCAGGAAGGGCAACTCATAAGTAGCTTCTCGTAGCAAACACAACCTCAACGCGCATGTCTGGTAATGAACCCTCAGCAAGAACATCAACAGATCAACATCCAATGAAAATAAGCGCTGCGTAGAAAGACAAACTTCCAGTGAGTGTTTGAAAGAGCACCTGAGACACCGAAACACGGGCTGCACACAATGAAATACCGGTCTGAATGACAAAGACCATCCACACTCCAATTGCTCAAGGAGTGCTGCTCCAAAATACTGCATCATGCATTCACGACACAGCTGCGCTGATAGAAGTGCTTTCATTCCTCCTTGTTGCAGTGGGACAGCCATTGCGCATAAAAAATAGCAACAGCAGGATGCCAGCAAATAAAGCCAAAGTAATTGGAAATCCCCCAAAAATACTAGAACAAATTGAATGGACGGCTGATGGTATTAAAACGAATATGGAGGAGAAGGTGTGAATGAAACCAGAATCAACAGCTAAAGAAATGTGCAATTCCAGTTGTACTGGACGCATTAAATATCCGTCCACGAGTTCACTAAAGTGTCTCAGAAAGTTTGTACCTAAAAGGGACTTTATTTCCACTGACAACCTTGCCACCTGAAGAGCGTAGGTCTCACGCGCAGATGTAAGGGCCACATGCTTTTGAAACAATAAAGCCTTGAATCTGCTCAACTTGTCAAAATTCACATTAGAAATAGCAATGTGAGGCCAAATGTCAGCTACTTCTTTTATCTTAGTGGGGGGGAAAGTACGTTCCTGCAGCATGTAACGACCTTAGAGACCGAAACAACAGAAACTATTCTGGCTCGCATGCCACAACAGTCTTCACTGTTGAGGAGGACATAGCTGCCGTTTGAAAGCACCTGGAACATAGGTCTAATCAAGGGGAAGAGAACTCCCTTCAGATAACAAGGTAAGTTTGCAGCAGAGGCGTTATACGCCCCATGCAAGGACAGCTGTTTACAAACCATTGAATGGCTGACTGAAGTCTCACATTCACTACCGCTAAGAAAGACTTCTTTCATGCCACTGAGACATCTGTATGAGAAGGGAAGCTCCCACACCTGATGGATGTAACTATCTCCCAGCCTTTCATGTCTGCCTACCAGAATGTGTTTTAAACAGGAGGTGAATTGAAGTGTAGAAATAGGCAGATTGATAACCCTGTGTATTAGCCACTAAGCAGATGGTATTTCAGCCACGGTAAAAGGCAACTTTTCTAATTTCTCGATTTTTAGCATGACATAAGTTGCTTCTTTAGTTGTTGTTGTGGCGTTAAATTAAATTAAAGGAAGAAAATATTTTCCTCACACTGACATGCTGCCAGGGAACGCGACCTGCCTTCAATGTTTGAAGTGTCCAACCCAACTGCGTCATGGACCTTAGCTGACTCTGTCCATGGTGTAATGAAGACATATCTGTTTGTATGATGTCTATAGCAGAAGAGAGGATGTTATTTAAAGTGTATATCCGGTCAGACAGGGTAATAATCCCATTATCTACAACAGCCAATGCCTTTTTCAGATTTTCCTTGTCTTAACCGGACAGCTACTGCTTGTTGGGAAAGCTTCCGAATTTCACTATATACCTCATATAAAAAATGCTTTCTGCTGTGTTTTCTGGGGCCTAACAGGAAGTCCTGTAAGTCACTATTATTATACAGGAGATTGAGGTGTTCTCCAACCGCATTTAGTGAGGAAGTTCTTAACCATTGCTGGAATAGTTTCCCTACACTATGGCCCTCGTTTCAACATTGGCGGTAAATCCCACTTACCGTCGTGCAGAAGACCGCCAACACACTGCAGCAGCCGCGGAATTCCGCTACAGCTATTACGACCCACAGCTCGGAATCCGCCAAAATCTAGACACCCACACAAGTCCGCCACAGCAAAGGTCAGTGATAAACTGGCGAAAACAAAACCTCCACCGTCACGCCAACAGGAATACCCCCACACTATCACGACCCATGAATCCACGTGGTGGTCTTTCAACCACGGTATTCCATTGGCGGTACACACCACTGCTCTCAAAATACACACACACTTACAAAATACAACCACATTGGACAAATCGAAATACACACACCTGATACACATACACACACCACTCCCACACACCCAATACAATATAAAACACACACCCACATCACCCACAAACCCTTACAACCAGAATTGTGACAGAAGGCCAGAGAGGGACACCACCATCAACAAACTGGCATCCACAGGAACTCAACACCATCACTCACACAACATCCAAGCACCTCTCACAACACATACAGACACATCCCCTCACACATCACAACACACACCACCTCACACATCACCCACACCACCCAATGGCACGGCAAAGACACCTCATGTTTTCTGAGGAGGAGCTCAGGGTCCTGGTGGAGGAAATCATCCGGGTAGAGCCACAGCTATTCGGATCACAGGTGCAGCACACCTTTATAGCTAGGAAGCTGGAGCTATGGCGCAGATTCATGGACAGGGTCAACGCAGTGAGACACCATCCAAGAACACGGGATGACATCAGGAAGAGGTGGAACGACCTACAGGGGAAGGTCGTTCCGTGGTCTCAAGCCACCAGATTGCAGTTCAGACGACTGGCGGCGGACCCCCACCTCCTCCCCCACAACTAACAACATGGGAGGAGCAGGTCTTGGCTATACTGCATCCTGAGGGCCTTGCAGGAGTAGCTGGAGGAATAGACTCTGGTAAGTCAATTCTTAAATACCATATCCCCCACCCTACCTGCATGCTATCACATACCCCACCCCACCCTCACCCTCACCACTCCAACACCTCACATATGTCCCACTATCACAAACCACCCATCCCAACACCAAGCCCTGCATGCAACAACAAAGCATGGACACCCATCACCAAAGCATTTCCACTACAGATACCCACACAGACCCCAAAACAATTATCACACAAGGTCCTACACAAGAATGTAAGACTGGGGTACAGGGTCACCCACCCATTGCACACAATGGCACACACAGAAGCAATAATCATGCCTTCACTCCCCTGCAGGACCCCTACCCAACGTCACCGGACAGGAGGTTCCAGGCATGCCCCCCCCCAACAGAAGAGACCCACAGCGATGACAGCAGCTCTGTCCAACTGGATCTAGATGACCAGCCCGGCCCATCTGGGACCTCAGGACAGTCGGTTCCCCTGACACAGTCACAAGCCTCCACAGAGCCTCCCCCCTCAGGAAACACCAGCACAGCACCCACCCAGCAGGCCCAGACCTCTATCCCCAGGACACGTCAAGCAGAAGTGTGTTCACCACTACAGGGAACCCAGGCAAACCCACCTACCCTAGAACAGCAAGGACCTGGGGGCAGTGGCAGTGGGCACACAATTCAGGGGACAGAGGCACAGGAAAACAGTGTAACTGGGAGGTCTGCTGAACGACAGGGGGAGGACAGGCCCAGGGAACCCACTGTCCACAAGGCCTTCTCCAACATCATGGGAGCGTACCATCATTCCCCGGAGACGATGGCAACGGTACTGGCCAAGTTTCATTAGACCCAGCGGCTGCAAGAGGAACAGTATTTGGGGATCAGGGAGGAACCCAAGTCCATCAACACCACCCTGGTCACCATTGTAGGGGTGCTGAAGGACCTTGTGAACACCAGGAGGGACACTGTGGCACAACAAGGGGCCCATGACACTAGCCTGGACGATGAACTGCCCACCACCTCCGCTGGCGCTAGTGGACAGGAGGCACCACCACAGGACCACGACACCAGCACCCCACCCGCTGCAGATGGAGAACCACCCTGCAAACAGTCCCTGAGATCCAGGACAAAGACAGAGAACAATGCCAAGACCCCCGCCAAGAAATGAGACCACCCTGAATGTCATCCTTCTGTCCCACTTTGTCACCCTGTCCATCCTTAAACTGCCCTAGCTCCACTTGCTATGCCCCTTTGGACAATGCACCTGTGAGACTAATAACTGGACTCTGCCATGGACATTCCTCCACCATCAACCCTGGCCATTTTACAACGCCCTCCACCTTCACAAATGTGTATTTGCAATAACTGAGGAAAATAGCAACATCCATTGTATTGTCAACATACCTATGTCACACAGCTCTAGTCCATGAGGTAACATAGCAGAGGTCACACAGTGGGACCCACATCCGTGAAATGGAAAGGCAGAGTGACAGGTCAGAGTCCATACACTGGGTGAAAGTGACAGACATATGATAGGTCTAACAATTTTATCGGATGTAGGAGGCAGTGATGTCTTCTTACTTGTGTCTCACTGGAAGTATTGCTGGATCATGTTGTTTCTGTTGTTGATATTCTCTTCTTCTGCCTCCTCTTCTTCACTGTCCACATGCTTCATAGCTGCCACAAGACATCCTTCTGGACCATCCTCCTGCAGAAAAGGCACCTGTCGTCCCAAAGCCAAATTGTGCAGCATACAGCAGGTCACGATGATCTGGCACACCTTCTTTGGTGAGTAGTAGAGAAAACCTCCTGTCATATGGAGGCACCGGAACCTGGCCTTCAGGAGGCCGAAGGTCCTTTCTATCACTCTCCTAGTTCGCCCATGTGCCTCGTTGTAGCGTTCCTCTGCACTTGTCCTGGGATTTCTAACTGGGGTCAGTAGCCATGACAGGTTTGGGTAACCAGAGTCACCTGCAAATGTCGAGGGACAACTGTTAGTCACATTCTAACCCTTAGGGACAACCCAGACAACTATTCACAGGGTATAGGGTCCTTGTCCTCACGTATTAGCCACACATGGTGCCTCTGGAGTTGCCCCATCACATAAGGGATGCTGCTATTCCTCAGAATATAAGAGTCATGCACTGAGCCTGGAAACTTGGCATTCACATGGGAGATGTACTGGTCGGCCAAACACACATCTGCACATTCATTGAATGATAGCTCTTCCGGTTTCTGTACACCTGTTCACTCCTGCGGGGGGACCAAGGCCACATGTGTCCCATCAATGGCACCTATGATGTTGAGGATATGTCCCAGGGCATAGAAGTCACCTTTCACTGTAGGCAAATCCTCCACCTGAGGGAACACGATGTAGCTGCGCATGTGTTTCAGCAGGGCAGACAACACTTTGGACAACACGTTTGAGAACATAGGCTGGGACATCCCTGATGCTATGGCCACTGTTGTTTGAAAAAACCCACATGCCAGAAAATGGAGTACTGACAGGACCTGCACTAGAGGGGGCATTCCTGTGGTATGGCGGATAGCTGACATCAGGTATGGCTCCAGCTGGGCACACAGTTCCTGGATTGTGGCACAGTCAAGTCTGTAGGTGACTATTACATTTCTCTCTTCCATTGTCGACAGGTCCACCAGCGGTCTGTACACTGGAGGATGCCGCCATCTACTCACCTGCCCCAGCGGACGTGCCCTATGGAGGAGAACAGCGAGCACAGAGTCAGCCAACACTGAGGTAGTAAAAAAACAATTTTATTGCACCCATTTGTCAATCTGCTATGTGCCTGTCTTTGTGTGTATGTAAAGGCCTAGATATGTGTGGCGCAGTTAAAATGAATGCCATGTGGCCCCCTGAAAAGGCGGCTGCCTGAACTGTAATGTGGGACAAGGGGATATGAGGTAACTGGGCTGGCGTTGTACACTGTCGCAGTAGGCGGTCAAAAACCACAGCGCAATCCTGCATTTGTTAACATTGGGCCCTATGGATCCCAGGAGCCAATGACGATGTACGACGGTGGTGACGGTACGCACCGCCGCGGACATGACCGCCATTTCCTGTCTGTTCACTCACTTGATACTTGGGCCCATATTTATACTTTTTGACGCTAAACTGCGCTAACGCGTCAAAAAGTTTTGCGCCGGCTAACGCCATTCTGAAGCGCCATGCGGGCGCCGTATTTATTGAATGGCGTTAGCCGGCGCAAGCAGACATGCGCTGCCTGGTGTGCGCGAGAAAAACCACGTACACCAGGCAGCGCCGGCGTAGGGGGAAAATGGCGCATGGGCGTCTTAAAATGGGGCAAGTCAGGTTACGTCGAAAAAATCGTCGTAACCCGACTTGCGCCATTTATTTTCGACGCCCATCCCCCATCAACATGACTCCTATCATTGTAAAGATAGGAGTCATGCCCCCTTGCCCAATGGCCATGCCCAGGGGACTTCTGTCCCCTGGGCATGGTCATTGGGCATAGTGGCATGTAGGGGGGCACAAATCAGGCCCCCCTATGCCACAAAAAATTATTTAAAAAAATAAAAAAAATACTTACCTGAATGTCCCTGGGGTGGGTCCCTCCAGCCTTGGGTGTCCTCCTGGGGTGGGCAAGGGTGGCAGGGGGGGTCCCTGGGGGCAGGGGAGGGCACTCTGGGCTCATTTTGAGCCCACTTGTCCCTTAACGCCATGCCTGACCCAGGCGTTAAAAAGCGGCGCAAATGCGCCGTTTTTAGCCACGCCCACTCCCGGGCGTCTCTTTTGCCCGGGAGTATAAATACCACGTAAAGGCCTGGGAGTCATTTTTTAGACGGGAACGCCTCCCTTGCATATCATTAACGCAAGGAAGGGGTTCACGCTAAAAAATGACGCACATTCCGGGAACTTTGGCGCTATTCGCCTCTAACGCCATAGTATAAATATGGCGTTAGTTGGCGTTAGTTTTGCGTCGAAATTGCGTCAAAAAAAACGACGCAATTTCGGCGCAAACGGAGTATAAATATGCCCCTTGATCTTCGACAGGAGAGGACCTACACTGCGAATGCTGCTGTGACCTGTCTGGAAGCGACAATGGCACATGTGTCTGGAGAAAGGGTCCCTTCCTTCACATCGGAGGAGGTGGATAAACTAGTGGATGGGGTCCTCCCCAGTACACGCTACTCTACATTCCTCCAGACAAACAGGTGAGTACACTGTGAGCATGCTGTATGGGCAATGCCTGTTTGGAGTGGTGTGGATGGAAGATATGGGAGTGATGAGGCCTGCATGATTGGACGGTGAGTGTATGTGCGTCAGGGCAAGGGTGGGAACGTGGGACAATGACTGTGATGGTCTGGATGGTTAAAGTTTTTCCTTTACCCTCCTGTACTATTCCTCTAGGTCAGCACCCACCAGAAGAAGGATATTTGGCGTGCCAATGTCAAGAACGTCCGGACCCTTGGGGTCCACCACAGACGGAGCACCCACTGCCTTAAAAGATGGGAGGACATTCGCCACTGGAGCAAGAAGACAGCGGAGGCCCAGCTGGGGATGGCCTCCCAACTTGGGAGGGGTGCCTGTCGCACCATGACCCCCCCTGATGTTCCGGATCCTGGTGGTGGCGTATCCAGAGTTGGTTGGGCGCTTGAGGGCATCACAGCAGCCACAAGGGGTGAGTACTGTCACATCCATCTGACTCTGCACGCATTGGAGGTGTCTGGGTGGGGGAGGTGGGCAGTGGGTTCTCCTAGGCTAGGGCGAGCTTTGTAGGCAAGGACCCTTTGTGAGGCAGGCTAAGTGGCACCCCACCAGTGGTAAGAGCCATCTACACCTAGTCAGGCTCCTGTGACTTCCATGTGTGCAACAACGGGGCATAGGCCGTGTACCCCATGTCCCTGTGATGAATTAGGGAACTCTAAGTGCATGGTGTAGTGCAGAGGTCTGCTGTGTCTGTAGTGTCCGCCAACGGTAGCGGTATTGCATGCACTGAACATGTCTCTCTTCTTTCTTCCCCCCCTTTTTTGTGGTCTCCCTGTTCTTGTGTGCATTAGCATCATCAGGCGGAGGAGCAGTGCCACCGGAGCAGGAGGGGGCTGCATCCCACATGGCCCTGGAGGGCGAGACAACAGAGTCTGAAGTCACCAGTGGGACGGAGGGTGAGGGGAGCTCCACGGCGGGGACAGGAGCAGAGACCAGCGACACCGACTCCTCCTCTGATGGGAGCTCCCTTGCGTTGGCGGGCCCCTCTGTGCCCAGCGTATCTACAGGTACAGCGCCCACCCCCCCTACCAGCATCGCCCTCCCAGCAGCCCCTCAGCGTGTGGCCCGTGGCCGCTCACCCAGGAAGGTGGGCACCTCCTTCGCCCCAGGCACCTCTGCCCTGCCCCAGTCAGCCCTGCTGCCCTCAGTGAGGAGGCCATTGACCTCCTGAGATCCCTCACTGTTGGGCATTCTACCATTCTGAATGCCATCCAGAGACAGTTGCAACAGACACATGCATACCTGGAGGGCATTCATTCTGGTCAGGCAGCCCAACAGCAAGCATTTCAGGCTCTGGCCTCAGCACTGATGGCAGCCATTGTCCCTGTGTCCAGCCTCCCCCTCCAACTTCCTCCACCCAGACCCAATCCCCTGTACCTCAGCCTATCCCAAGCACACCATCAGACCAGCATGCACACACCTCAACACACAAGGGTGGCTCTGGCAAACATAAGCACCACACATCCCACAGGCACTCACACAAGCATCATACCCATGCAAACATACCAATATCCACTGCCTCCACTGTGCCCCCCTCCTCCACGTCTCCCTCCTCCCTCCCTGTCACGTCTCCACTTACACCTGCATGCACTACATCTGCAGCCACTAACTCCATCACCAGCACTCCCATGTCCACACACCGCTTACGTGCACTCACCACCCCCACTACCATTCACACATCCCCTGTGTCCTCTCCCTGTGTGTCTGTGAGCCCTCCTCTCAAAGTACACAAATGCAGGCACACACCCACCCAACAGCCATCCACCTCACTACAGCCTCCAGCCCATGCACCTTCACCCAAAGTCAGCAAACGAACACCTCCTACAACCACTACTTCTTCCTCCACTGCCAAACCCCCTCCATCTACCCGTCCCAGTGTGTCTAAAAAACGTTTCCTGTCAAACCTTGACCTCTTCCCTTCACCTCCCTCACCCCGTCCGTCTCCTAGGGTCTGCCTTTCCAGGTCCCAACCCAGCACCTCAGCCACCACATCACTGTGCACAGTGGTGCCAGCAATAGCCGGATTTTGGAGTGCGCCAATCAACAGGGCTGCCAGTGTCCCAAGGAGCGAGGCCAAGGACATTCCCCCATCTCCAAAACACAAAAAGTTGCCCACATCCCGGAGGGAGAAGGCCAAAACACCTGCCACCAAGGGCTCAGACAAGACAGTTGTTGGAAGTGGCAAGACAGCTGCGCCACCATCCAAGGTGGGGAAGGGCCTGAAAAAGAAAGGCAAGTCAATGTCGCCGCCAACCTGCAAGGCAGACAAGACCACCACCGGCACTGCCACATGCACCGCCACCACAAACACTGCTGCCAGCACCCCAGATACTGAGCCCTTCAGCAGCACCGCAGTCAGTGAGCCCGCCACCAGCACCGCCACTACTGACACCGCCACCAGCACCGCAGTCATTGAGCCTGCCACCAGCACTGCTGCTACTGACACCGCCGCCAGCACCGCGGTCAGTGAGCCCGCCACCAGCACCGCTGCTACTGACACCGCCATCAGCACAGCAGTCAGTGAGCCTGCCACCAGCATGGCAGTCAGTGAACCTGCCACCAGCACCGCCGCTACTGACACTGCCGCCAGCACCGCAGTCAGTGAGCCTGGCACCAGCACCGCCGCTACTGACACCGCCGCCAGCACTGCAGTTAGTGAGCCCGCCACCAGCACCGCTGCTACTGACACCGCTGCCAGCACGGCAGTCAGTGAGCCTGCCACCAGCATGACAGTCAGTGAGTCTGCCCCAGCACCGCCGCTACTGACACCGCTTCCAGCACCGCGGTCAGTGAGCCCGCCACCAGCACCGCCGCTACTGACACCGCCGCCAGCATGGCAGTCAGTGAGCCTGCCATCAGCACGGCAGTCAGTCAGACCGCCACCAGCACGGCAGTCAGTGAGTCAGCCACCAGCACGGCTGTCAGTGATCCAGCCACCAGCACCGCCACCACAATGACCGCCACCAGCACCTCCGCTACTGACCCCGCCACCAGCACCGCCAGCGGCCCGCAACATCCTAAGCCAGTGGCACCACCGCAGACATGGCTGCCATCCCCAGTGGTCATTAGTGCGAGGCTGGTGGTCAGTTCCAGGGGCCTGGGCAGCTTGCATGTTGCACCACCGTCAGTGGAGTGTCACATCCACTACCTCAATCCTTGGTAGGATGAAGCACTCTGGGCACAAAGCCCCCTCCAGAACCAGTGGAAGGCTGTTATCCACTTGAGAGACTGTGGCTTTGCACCCCCCAGGATAAAGTAGTGGGCAACCCACCCACTGGAGAGACTTGAGAGACTGTGGCTTTGCACTCCCAAGGATAAAGCAGTGGGCAACCCACCCACTGGAGAGACTTGAGAGACTGTGGCTTTGAACTCCCCAGGATAAAGCAGTTGGCAAACCACCCACTGGAGAGACTTGAGGGACTGTGGCTTTGCACTCTCCAGGATAAAGCAATGGGCAACCCACCCACTGGAGAGACTTGAGAGAATGTGGCTTTGAACTCCTGAGGATAAAGCAGTGGGCAAACCACCCACTGGAGAGACTTGAGAGACTGCGGCTTTGCACTCCCCAGGATAAAGCAGTGGGCAAAACACCCACTGGAGAGACTTGAGAGTCTGTGGCTTTGCACTCCCCAGGATAAAGCAGTGGGCAAACCACCCACTGGAGAGACTTGAGAGACTGTGGCTTTGCACTCCCCAGGATAGATCAATGGGCATGAAGCCCCCTTGTGGAGCTGGCGTTGTGCACTCATCCGGCTGAGGTGCACCCCCTTACCTTCCCCCTGAGGTGCCTGTTTTATTTTGATCTGATGCCCCTGCAGTTATCTCTCCGTTTCTATCAGGTATCGAGTGTGGGCCTCGCTGTGCATTTTGGGCCCAGTGGTCCACGGACTATAAAGGTGCAGTACCTGGACTTGAATTCTTGGTGTACATAATTGTTTATAGTGTATATACATTTTTTACTAATAGATTATTCTTGATTACAATGGTTACAATCCTTTCCTGTTGTCATTGCGTTGTTCCAGGGCAAGTTGGGGGGGTGTAAATGTAATGTTGCAGCATGTATTTGTGTGTATGTTGTTGTGGTTGTGGGTGGTGGTGTTGCGTGTTGCGTGTTGCGTGTGTGTCACTCTCTTTTTCCTCCCCCCTCCCCTGTGTTGTAGGTACAGAACTCACTGCGGTCGTCTCCACTGTGGTTTGTGCTCCTGGTAGAGGAGCAGGAAGACAATCGCAGGGAGGATTTGGAGTTCAGGCTTGATGGCATCCTGGTTCCTCGTGGGGTGTTTAGAGGTGAGTGTTTTCCCTTCCAAGTCCTGTTTTCACAGTATTTTTGTTCGCGTTAAATCCACCCCGGAAAAGGTGGTCGATTGGCCTCTCATAATAGTGTGGGCGGTACATTGTCTTCTGCCTGTCTGTTGGCGGTGACCGCCATGCTGTTTGTTTGTACCGCCGTGGCGGTCTGAGTGTTAAAGTGGCTGTCTATGTTGGCGGTTTCCACCATGGTCGTGATTCCATTTTGTTTTCTGCTGGCCTGTTGGCGGTCTTACCGCCTCCTTAACACCGACAGCCAGGGTTGTAATGAGGGCCTATATGTTGTAACTATACCCGCATGTACGGATGATATATAGCGAGGGTCCAGCCTATTATTTCTAAAACCCCCCGAGTAGTTGATAAAACGTTGATGACACCCATTGGTATCTACTTGTCACAATAACCACCCACCAGGACGTGTCAGTGAAACATTAAATGTACCATTCTGGACCCATTCGTCAAGCTGATCTTCAGTTGCATTTGTATATATTTGCCATTTATAAAACTTTGCAGGTGCAGATATACTGGGTGAGTTTAATTCTTTGATCTTTGCTAAGCCTAAACAACTTGTTTGTTGTACTGTTTCATTTAAGAATATCTTTTGTACAGGTATCAGGCATGCCCTCAATAAAGGCTCCTTCCCCCTTTTTTGCCAATGTTTAGTTCCCCCATACACTTTTCAAGTCAATCGACTTCAGCCAATATTCATAGCCTTCTATAGACAACCGGGAAACAAAGGATTCTGAATATATAAATTTCGTATTCGTCAATAGTACATGTATATCTTCAGTAGGTGGCAATTTAAAATAATATGACTCAACATTTATTACATTATGCCCAGAAAAATATGTAAACTTTTCAGAATATGTTTTGCAACTCCCTTTTGGTGGAGTCGGACAATGTTCCCATTGTGTATAATTAAAAACAGTTTTGGGGCTGCTTGCCCATAATAATTATAGCAAAACATATCACCATAATTTTCTTTAGATTGATAAACATCTTTGTTTTAAAATACTGTATAATACTGCAATTCAGTCATCATAGAATCAACTGTTTTCACATCCCAATCTTCAGGAACAATGCCTGGTATTATAACATCATTCATTGATAATTTTAACACGTGGTATTTGAATAACTTCTGTGGGACCGTATATATCAAATATTACTTTATCCCAAACAATCCCATCAAGAATCAGTATTGTGGAAATGTTCACAAAGGATATGTCCCTTCGGACCTTATGTGATGAAAAATGTGGTTTTAGGACCTCATCCACTAGTTCAACTGTAGATTTTTCATGAAGAAAATGACCATGTATTAATAAAAAGAAAGTGATTACAAAACCAATCCAGAGTAGGAAAGCTAGTACAGTGAATGAAAGCCATAGGTAGATCCATGGAGAACCAAAATATGTTGTTCTAAGCCAGTTCATTAGCTTTCGTGTGTTTGACAGTTCAGGTGTTGAAGAGACGAATGAGTCTGAGACGTCATCATTAATGTCGGCAAAATATCCAGAAGCAGTTCGTGCAAAAGCTTGAGTTGTGTTTATTGGTAGAGTTGGTATTTTTAGCGGTGGTACAGAAGAAATTGGACCATCTGTTTTTGTTGAAGCTGTATCGGAGCAAGCAACTATTTCTGTATTATTTGATATTAGTGTAGGCAATGCAAGATCATTTTCCACCCTCCCCAAGCTCGGAGAGGTGTCGGTGTTGCTGCTTACAACTTGTAGAGGAACGTCTTAACCAGTAGTGAGAGGGATTGGGGAACTACCGGGTGTTCCTCTAGGTCTGCTGTGCAGGATCAGCCACATGTTGTAGTTTGACATTGTCGATGGAGACAAAATGATTTTCTTTGGCACCTGCCAACGGTGGTAGAATTACAATTCTGGTACCGTGTATCCCCAAGACCAGGACTGGTGCTCAATAGAAGGGCCAAATTCTTTTTTCACAGCAACCTTTTCACGTACCAGGTCCCCAACCCTTGGAATCCAGCTGGTAGGCATTACAGGTACATCCTTGATTCCTGTGGAGGCAGCACTGATAGAAGAATTGTCATCACAGAACTGTTGCAATTCCTATAAGACAGTGACACATTCATTTATGTCAAAAGGTGTTTCTGCCGTCTCCACACCAGGATCATCAAGATTAGGAACATACATTTGAGTTCCGAAGAGGCACTCATATGAAGTGCGACCCTCCAGGGACCTTCTATGCAGATTGTTAAGTGCACTCTGAACTCCATACAGGTGATTAAGCCAACTACGACCCATACCTAAGACTCTGGCTGTTAAGGATTGCTTTAAATCATGGTTTAATTGCTCCACAACCCTATTTCCCTTGGGATGAAATGGAGACGAGTACTGGAGTTGGACCCCAATGAAGCCATGGCGTCCCTGAATACCCATGAGGCGAAAGCAGGGCCCTAGTCCGAGTGGAAAGCTGCAACCGCATATGTACAGATAAAGACTTGCAAATCTTTAATAACAGTCCGAGCATCAGCCGAGCATTGTCGCCACACCCATAAAAATCTGGAGCAAGAATCAACAGCGACTAATTTATACTTGTATGCACTATTGGGTGTTAGGGGACCGCAATGGTCCAAGTACACACATTGTAATGGTTTGTTTAAAATCAAGAGGGGTGTCTGCGGCGGGCGTTTGGCAGTGGAAACTTTGATTTGTTGGCAGATGTCACAGCAAAGGACATACTGCTTGGTCTCTTTGTAGAGGCCTGGCCACCAATAGCGGGCTTGTAAGATTGAAATTGTAGCCGCCACACCAGCATGGGCGGATGCCACCTCTTCATGCACTGCTTTAATTAATTGTGATCTTATATCTCTGTTGGGAATATCTTGTACCCCTATGTCTGGTATCTTAACCTAAGCATTCAGCATACTTCGTATGCAGTAGGAATATTTGTCAGGAAACCCTTTTGGATAGGGCACACCATCCACCGTAGCTGTCACAGCAGCCCATATGTCTGCGTCCGGTTTTGAACTCAAGCGAGTTCCTGCAGCAACAGCAGCCACAGCCACTGCTGACTTTGCGGTTTCATCAGCCAATGTATACCCAGCAACTTGTATTCCAATGCGCTTGTGTCCAAGTGTGTGTACAACATGGAAATTTTGTAGCGTCTCTTTTAGATCTGCAACTTTTCCCCACCAAAGTCTGTGTTTACTGGTGTTGCCTTTAGAATATCTGAACCCATTCTGGCGCCAGTATTGCAGGCATTCATTGAGGATTAGACACAATAATATGAATCACAAACAATCAGCATTGGCTGTGTAGGATCCGGATGTTCCAGTGCCATCAGCAGCACTTGTAGCTCTGCCAATTGTGCAGTGCAATCCCCTAGGGTTTGCATAAATGTATGTAGGGGACAGAATTTATTATCCTCCATATAGCCTCTTACGACTGCGCAAGCTGCAGAGTATTGGTGTTTTGTGCCAATGGCAGGTTGTCCAGAGCCATCGGTATACATGACTCTATGATATTGTTCAATAGGCAGGGTATTGGCTGGAACTGGGTATTCTAGTTAATACTGCAAAAATTCTTGAGTTTGTAATTTTGTGTAAAAAATGTTGTCTACATCATTGGCTGTCAGAGACGTGGCCCATTGTCTCCAACGTGGATGTAATGCTTTTGCTTTTGGAACACTGACTTTTGTAACAGCCTCCAGGGCTGGGATTGGAGAAACAACAATAATGCATTTTCCTTGGGCTAGAGGTCGTTCTTTAATGACAGCCATTTGTACAGCAGTGAGGATTTTCTCAGTGGGAGCAAAGCGTTGTTCTGCCGCTGAGTATTAATGTGATTTGTAGCCAATCAGGACTGTCTCACCATCATTAAATGTCACATAGGTGAAACCGATGGCACCAGCAATTACTCTGATGACCAACTGTGTTTTAGTGTCCCTCGTGTGTAAATATTGTGCTGCAACCATGTCTGTCTGCAGTTCTCTAAGAATTCATGTATGTTCAACTGTCCAAAATTTACTTGAGAAATCAGGACGTATCAAATCATATGAAGGTTTTAGGCGTGTAGCATAATCTGGAATGTAAGTTCTGCCAAAATGTAGGAAACCCAATAGAGATTGGAGTTTTTTTAATCATATTTGGAGGTTGCAGTTGTGCTAATTTTTCTAAGAATTGTGGCTCTAGGCTCTTTCCTTCACTTGACAGTTCATATCCCAAAAACAGGACGCTGAGGAAGGCAATTTTTGTTTTTTTGAAGTTGAATTTGTAACCAAATTCAGCAAATCTGACAACAATGCGGGCTACCCATCTTAAATGTTGTAGCAATTCATCATCCGTGAGATAAATATCATCTACATATGACAATGCTTCAGGGTCAACTTCATGCACAATTGCAGTAACACGAGCTGTGAACAGTCCTAGGCTGTTCTAATACCCCTGAGGTAAACAATAGAATGTTTTCTGGGAGCCTAGTGCACCTAAACTTGTTAAGTCTCTACTCTCAGGCGCTATATTCTGGCAGAAGAAACCATTGGAAATGTCCAGTGTTATTTTGTATTTTTTACACACCATATTGTTCATCAGTGTTGTGTTATGTGAGTTTTGTATAGCATATGTGTGTGTTTGACTGTTTAAGTGTCTGTAGTCTAAGACTATTCTGTATGAATGGCCTGGTTTTGCTACTGGGAATAACGGATTATTCATTGGTGAGACACAGGGTTCAATTACGCCCAGGTACTATAACTGCGTTAGTATTTCCCTCACTGTTGCCTTTTCATCATGTTTTATTGGATACTGAGGTTGTGGTTAGGGTTGATTATTAATAGGAATGACATGGTAGGGGGATTCTTTATTCCATCCTAAGTGATTGCGGTACAGCGCAGGTGCCTGTGTCAAAGCCCAATCAATGGCATAGGAATCAGCGAGTTCCTCTGAAACAAGGGGCGAGGAAGAAGGTTTAATAACGTCTTCACCATATGGGCAGGTACGGACAAATTCAGGTGGCCAATTTTGTTCGGCCAACAAAACATCACATATATTTACTACGCGATCCCAAAAGATTGCATTTATTATGCACTCAATGTCTCCTTCTAACTGCAGTGTTACTTTATATACCCTATCAGGCGTGGAGACACGCATGTCTGCAGTTTCTACTTGTATAAAGTCATCAGTTGCTTTCACCTCCAGATGCTCTAGAAGACTCCAACAAACTATTGTGACCTCTGCCGCGCTTTCTAGCAGCGCTAGTGCCCACTTCTTGTTCTTCAAGAGGACCCTCTTCCTGTGTGGCATGTCGGACTACGTCTGCTGCCACCTTTTTCTTTTTGAATTGGGGTTTTTGTTGGGCCGGTTTCTCTTCCTTTTTAACAGAAACCTCTGACGACCGTTGTGATTCCTGTCTCGGTTTCACGTAATTTGTTGTAAGGAAATGCCTCCTTGGCATGGTTATGCCCTGACTTTTTGCCTTTGCTGATGCCAAGTTATGATTTGAAAGTGTGCTGAGGCCTGCAAACCAGGCCCCAGCACCAGTGCTCTTTCCCTAACCTGTACCTTTGTTTCCACAATTGACACACCCTGGCATCCAGGTAAGTCCCTTGTAACTGGTACCCCTGGTATCAAGGGCCCTGATGCCAGGGAAGGTCTCTAAGGGCTGCAGCATGTCTTATGCCACCCTGGGGACCCCTCACTCAGCACAGACACACTGCTTGCCAGCTTGTGTGTGCTGGTGGGGATAAAATGACTAAGTCGACATGGCACTCCCCTCAGGGTGCCATGCCAACCTCACACTGCCTATAGGTATAAATAAGTCACCCCTCTAGCAGGCCTTACAACCCTAAGGCAGGGTGCACTATACCATAGGTGAGGGCATAAGTGCATGGGCACTATGCCCCTACAGTGTCTAAGCAAAACCTTAGACATTGTAAGTGCAGGGTAGCCATAAGAGTATATGGTCTGGGAGTCTGTCATGCATGAACTCCACAGCACCATAATGGCTACACTGAAAACTGGGAAGTTTGGTATCAAACTTCTCAGCACAATAAATGCACACTGATGCCAGTGTACATTTTATTGTAAAATACACCCCAGAGGGCATCTTAGAGATGTGCCCTGAAACCATACCCGACTACCAGTGTGGGCTGACTAGTTTTAGCAGCCTGCCACACACCAGACATGTTGCTGGCCACATGGGGAGAGTGCCTTTGTCACTCTGTGGCTAGTAACAAAGCCTGTACTGGGTGGAGGTGCTTCTCACCTCCCCCTGCAGGAACTGTAACACCTGGCGGTGAGCCTCAAAGGCTCACCCCCTTTGTTACAGCACCCAAGGGCACTCCGGCTAGTGGAGTTGCCAGCCCCCTCCAGCCACGGCCCCACTTTTGGCGGCAAGGCCGGAGGAGATAATGAGAAAAACAAGGAGGAGTCACTGGCCAGTCAGGACAGCCCCTAAGGTGTCCTGAGCTGAGGTGACTCTGACATTTAGAAATCCTCCATAGGATTAGGGATGTGCCCCCCTCCACTCAGGGAGGAGGCACAAAGAGGGTGTAGCCACCCTCAGGGCTAAAGGATCCGACCTCCAGTGCAGAAGCGACCCCCAGGTTGCCCTCTCCATTGCCCAGGTGGTGGCTACCCCGAGGGGCCCCCCCTTGCCTGCCTGCTTCGTTGAAGGGACCCCTGGGTCTCCCATTGAACTCCATTGCAAACCTGATGCCTGTTTGCACACTACACCCGGCCGCCCCCGTGCCGCTGAGGGTGTACTTTTTGTGCTGACTTGTGTCCCCCCCAGTGCCCTACAAAACCCCCCTGGTCTGCCCTCCAAAGAAGCGGGTACTTACCTGCTGGCAGACTGGAACCGGGGCACCCCTTTCTCCATTGAAGCCTATGTGTTTTGGGCACCACTTTGACCTCTGCACCTGAACGGCCCTGAGCTGCTGGTGTGGTAACTTTGGGGTTGCCCTGAACCCCCAATGGTGGGCTACCTTGGACCCAACTTTGAACCCTGTAGGTGGTTTACTTACCTGCAAAACTAACAAACACTTACCTCCCCCAGGAACTGTTGAAAATTGCAGTATCCAGTTTTAAAATAGCTTATTGTCATTTGTGTGAAAACTGTATATGCTATTTTGCTAATTCAAAGTTCCTAAAGTTCCTAAGTGAAGTACCTTTCATTTAAAGTATTGTTTGTAAATCTTTAACCTGTGGTTCTTAAAATAAACTAAGAAAATATATTTTTCTATATAAAAACCTATTGGCCTGGAATTGTCTTTGAGTGTGTGTTCCTCATTTATTGCCTGCGTGTGTACAACAAATGCTTAACACTACCCTCTGATAGGCCTACTGCTCGACCACACTACCAGTAAATAGAGCATTAGAATTATCTATTTTTGCCACTATCTTACCTCTGAGGGGAACCCTTGGACTCTGCATGCTATTTCTTACCTTGAAATAGTATATACAGAGCCAACATCCTACATCTGTTCTTCGCTCTGACCGCTCACCTCTCTCATTTCGGTTTTCCAATGAGTCCTGCAAGGAATGAGATTGGCGTGTATCAGTATATTGATATCTATCAGGCTTTTTTATATTATCTCTATTTCTGAGATTATATCTATTCTGTGGGGTCTCCATACATGGAGATTCTCCCCTATCTTTTTTAGGAGTTCGCTATTTTTTATCCCAGCATTTCTTATTACCCTCAGGAGCCTGCTTAGAAAAATCTTTATTAGATTTGTCCTGATATTGTGGTTTAGTTGGTCTGGCCCCTAAACTACCTCGACCCATGCTAGAATAGGTCTCTGCGATAATCTTAGGCAGCTCGCGTTCCTGATCCTGTTGAGGAACGTCACAGAGCTGCATGCACACTGCCAGTGTTACCGCTTACCCTTTCAGATTACTTAAAATGATTGAGGATACTGTGGCAAAATTGCCCATTAATTCCATCCCCAAGTACAGAGCGGGGACAGCCCCATATTCATCTTGAATTTGTTTCAACACTTCTGGCAAATTGGCAAGCGTTGGTGTGCCGTGTGCGGTTGTATGGAGCGCGCAAAGACCGTGCCCCAAGTATTGAAGTTATCTACTGTAGATACCAATCCAAATGGCAAGCACATCATTAGAATTCTATGTTTATCCTTAGGGAAATGGGGAACTACTGCTTCCAGCGCATTTATCTTTTGTGCTAACCAAAACGGAGTTTCCTCTCTTTTGGCGGGTACTTTACCCATGATCAAATGTACAGTAGCAGGGTTTATACCTGACGTTACCGCATGTGGTTGGGCTGGAGCAGCATGTGCTGGGTTTGTATATAATGGTTGCATCACAAACTGTACCAATCATCTATATGTCTCTTTTGATTCAGTATATAAGCGACGAACCTCAGCTACTGCTAAATTCGCTACTGCAGGATGTGGTGTATAGGTGGCCAATAAATGCCAGGTAGGACCATTGATACTTAGAGGACCTAACCTTACTGGTAATATTGTGTGGGGTAGGGAGCCATCAAGCCAATTATTATGTTCTTGATAAGATAACAGTATCTCTAAATATACATCTGCCCTGTATTGTCCAGGTGCGTTTGGGTGTGTATAATAATCAAGGGCCAGATGTATAAAAAAAGCCTTTTGCAAATCGGAAATAACGATTTTTAAGAAATCGCTATTTCTGAGTCGCAAAATGACATGTAACAAATTTGCGAATCGGAAATAGCGATTTCTGAAAAATCGGTAATGCAATTTGCGAGGTCCAAATACTGAGTCACAAAAATATTTGCGATTTGGTATTTGAAAATTGCAAATTGCGAAAACGGTCACCTGGCACAGCCTGATGACATCACAAGCAGGAAGTGAGTCAGCCCATGCTGTTTCCAGGTACCACACCCACAGGAGCAGTCAGAGAGTCACAGACCAGCCCCAGGGAGCAAGTTTGTGAGCAAGCCAGGACCTGACATCAACATGGCCAATGCTGGTAATGGGAAGGAGAAGGGAGAGAGGAAGCTGAAATTCAGTGAGCAAGAATTGGAGGTGCTCACTGAGAAGGTGGTCAGGAGCCAGGACCAGCTATTTGGGAAGAGCTCACTCCAGGTACCAGAGAGTGAGAAGCGAAAACTTTGGGCTGACATCCAGACCAAAATCTGCGCAGTGGGGGTTGCACAGCGCTCAGTGGAAGAGATACGCAAGAAGTGGTACGACCTGCGTTACCGTGCCAAGGAGAGGATTGCCAGCAGGCTACAGGAGGCAAGGAGCACAGGAGGCAGACCATCCACCCAGACACCCTCCACCCCCATGGAAGACCTGGTGGAGTCCACACTGCTTCCAGAAGCTGTCAGTGGGGTCACTGACATTGACACTTCCGGCACACCCAGTACTAGTAAAGGTAAGTCCAAAAATGATATGTAACCCCATATGTGCATTGTTAGAAATGGGGTCTTTGGTTCGCAGTCAGGTTACCCCCTGTCCAAGCAAGGACCCTCACTCTAGTAAGGGTAAGTCACACACAATCCAAATTATCCTGTGCCCACCCTCTGGTAGGCTTAACTTAGAAGGCAATGTGTAAGTATTTGTGCAATAAATCATACAATAACACAATATAGCACCACAAAAATATGCCACACAGAGTTTAGAAAAATATATAATATTTATCTGGATATTTGCAGGTCAAAACGATCAAAAGATGCAATAAGAAAAGGTAAAGATATCACTGAAAAGTGAGATAAAGTGTCTTAAGTATTTTAAAAGCAAACAAAGTCTCTTTCAAGCACAAAGAACCTGGTTTGAGTGAAAAATCTCCACAAAGGGCCGCAGAGGAGGCGAAGCGTGGAAACAAAGCGTTGCTATCTCGGGCCGCACACGGTCGATGCGTCGTTTAGTTTCCATGCAGGGACGGCTGGGCGTCGATTTCCGGCGCTCGGTCGTGGATCCTCTTCGGGTTGTGGGGTTTTCAGACGCCGCAAGGTCTGTTCGTGGAATCCTGGGCTTGTGACAAGCTCTGCATTGTTCCGGTGGGCGGTGCGGGAAAATTTCTCCCTCACGGCAGGCGCTCCGTCTATTTTCCCTCTGGAAGTCGGGAGGCGTCATCCCAGGTCGGCTGTGCGTCGATCTGGTGGGCCGTGCGTCGAAGTTCCGGTCGCACCGCAGGCGCCGCGTCAATCTTTTCCTTGCGAAGTCGAGCTTCGTCGTCCCAGTTCAGCGTGCAGCCGCACACGGTCGATACGTCATTTAGTTTCCACGCAGGGGCGTCTGGGCGGCGATTTCTGGCGCTCGGTCGTGGATCCTCATCGGGTTGCGGGGTTTACAGACACCCCAAGGTCTGTGCATGGAATCCTAGCCTTGTGACAAGCTCTGTGTCATTCCGGTGGGTAGTGCGGAAAATTTCTCCCTCACGGCAGGTGCTGTGTCGATTTTCCCTCTGGAAGTTGGGCGTCGTCATCCCAGGTCGGCTGTACGTCGATCTGGTGGCCCGTGCATCAAAGTTCCGGTCGCACTGCAGGCGCTGCATCCATCTTTTCCTTGCAAAGTCGAGCGGTGTTGTCCCGATTCGGCGTGCGGTGAATTTTTCACTGTGAGAGAGGCTGTGCATCATTTCTAGCAAGCTGTGCATCGAACTTAGCCGCACAAGGAGTCCAGTTGCAAGAGAGAAGTCTTTTTGGTCCTGAGACTTCAGGGAACAGGAGGCAAGCTCTATCCAAGCCCTTGGAGACCACTTCTTCACCACAGCCAGGGAGCAGCAAGGCAGCAGGGCAACAGAAAGGCAGCAGTCCTTCACAGAAAGCAGTCAGGTGAGTCCTTTGGGCAGCCAGGCAGTTCTTCTTGGCAGGATGCAGGTTCTGGTTACAGTTTCTTCTCCAGGAAGTGCCTGAGGTGGTAGGGCAGAGGCCCTGTTTTTATACCCAAATGTGCCTTTAAAGTGGGGGACACTTCAAAGAGTGGCCTAGAAGTGCACGAGGTCCCCTTTCAGTTCAGTCCTTTCTGCCAGGGTCCCAGTAGTGGGTGTGGCAGTCCTTTGCGTGAGAGCAGGCCCTCCACCCTCCCAGCCCAGGAAGACCCATTCAAAATGCAGATGTATGCAACTGAAGCTGAGTATCCTGTGTTTGGGGTGTGTCTGAGTGAATGCACAAGGAGCTGTCAACTAAACCCAGCCAGACGTGGATTGTAAGGCACACAAAGATTTAAGTGCAGAGTAATGCTCACCTTCTAAAAGTGGCATTTCTAAAATAGTAAAATTAAATCCAACTTCACCAGTCAGCAGGATTTTGTATTACCATTCTGGCCATACAAAATCTGACCTTCCTACTCCTTTCAGATCAGCAGCTACTGCTCCAACAATGTATGATGGCAGCCCCAATGTTAGCCTATGAAGGGAGCTGGCCTCACAGTAGTGTAAAAACGAATTTAGGAGTTTTACACTACCAGGGCATGTAAACTACACAGGTACATGTCCTGCCTTTTACCCACACAGCACCCTGCCCTAGGCGTTACCTAGGGCATACCTTAGGGGTGACTTATATGTAGAAAAAGGGGAGTTTTAGGCTTGGCAAGTACTTTTAAATGCCAAGTCGAAGTGGCAGTGAAACTGCACACACAAGCCTTGCAATGGCAGGCCTGAGGCAAGGTTAAGGGGCTACGTAAGTGGGTGGTACAACCAGTGCTGCAGGCCCACTTGTAGCATTTAATCTACAGGCCCTGTGCAAATACAGTGCACCTTACTAGGGACCTATAAGTAAATTAAATAGTCCAATTGGGTATGATCCAATGTTATCATGTTTAAAGGGAGAGAGTATATGCACGTTAGCACTGGTTAGCAGTGGTAAAGTGTGCAGAGTCTAAAAACCAGCAAAAACAGTGTCTAACAAGTGGAGGGAGGCAGGCAAAAAGTTAGGGGTGACTACCCTAAGGCTGTCAGGTCTAACATGTGTCCCCCCAGCTGAAAGTGGGGAGAGCTACCCAGCCTCCTGGGAGCTCTCTTCGCTAAGGCGGAAGTATCTGGAGAGACCATCAGCATTGGCGTGGTCAATCCCCGGGCGATGCTCCACCGTAAAGTCCATCCCCTGTAAGGAAATGGACCACCTCAAGTGTTTTGGATTTTCACCCCTCATCTGCATGAGCCATCTGAGGGGCCTGTGGTCTCTCTGAACTAGGAAGTGAGTCCCAAACAGGTATGGCCTCAGCTTCTTCAGTGTCCAGACTACAGCAAATGCTTCTCTTTCAATAGCACTCCACCTCTGTTCCTGTGGTAATAACCTTCTGCTAATAAAGGCTACTGGTTGGTCTGAGCCCTCCTCATTCAGCTGTGCTAGAACAGCCCTTATGCCATGCTCTGAAGCGTCTGTCTGCACAATAAATTCCTAGGAGTAGTCAGGGGCCTTGAGCATGGGGGCTGTGCACATGACTTCCTTCAGAGAATCAAAGGCTTTCTGACAAGCCTCTGTCCAATTCACCAACCTAGGTTGTTTCTTGGAAGTGAGTTCTGTCAAGGGTGAAACAATGGTACCATAACCCTTGACGAATCTGTGGTAGTATCCAGTGAGGCCTAAAAAGGCTCTCACTTCAGTTTGTGTTTTAGGTGGTTGCCAGGCCTTGATAGTTTCAATCTTGGCCTGGAGTGGCTGCACCTTGCCACCACCTACTAGGTGTCCCAAGTACACCACAGAACCCTGTCCAATCTGGCACTTACTAGCCTTGATGGTCATGCCTGCCTGTTGCAGAGCCTGAAGCACCTCTTTGAGGTGGAGCAGGTGTTCCTCTCAGCTGGAACTGTAGACAACTATGGCGTCCAGGTAGACTGAACAGTAGGCATCCTTGCCAGCTAGGATCCCATTAACCAACCGCTGGAAGGTAGCGGGGGCATTTTTCAACCAAAATGGTATCACCCGGAACTGGTAATGGCCATCAAGTGTGGAAAATGCTGATCTCTCTTTAGCCCCCTCAGTCAGGGCGATCTGTCAGTACCCTAAAGTAAGATCAAACGTACTCAGGAACTTGGCAGTGCCTAGTCTGTCAACGAGCTCATCAGCTCGGGGGATGGGGTGAGCATCAGTCCGTGTGACTGAGTTGAGACCCCGGTAGTCCACACAGAACCTGAGTTCTGGCTTCGCACCGGGGTCAGCAGCCTTATGGACCAGCACCACAGGGCTGGCCCAGGGACTAGTGGATTTCTTAATAACCCCTAATGTCAACATCTTGGAGACTTCCTCCTTGATACTGTCCTTCACCTTATCCGATAACCTGTACATTTTGTTCTTCACAGGGGGACTGTCACCCGTGTCAATGTCATGAACACATAGGGGGGTCAGTCCAGGAGTAAGGGAGAACAGGGAGGAGAACTGCTCTAACAGCTCATAGCAGTCTCCTCTCTGGTTTAGAGTCAGGGAGTCAGAGAGAATGACACCCTCCACTGACCCATCATCTTCTTTGGTAGAGAGGAGGATGGGGAGAGGTTCACTCTCCTCTTCCATGCCCTCCTATGTGACCAGGAGCATACTGATCTCAGACCTCTCAAAGTGAGGTTTGAGCATATTGTGATGGAGGACCCTTAGGGGTTTCCTAGGGGTCTTGAGGTCCACTAGGTAAGTGGCCTACCCTTTATGCTCCTTGATCTCAAAGGGCTCAGTCCAGTGGTCCTGGAGAGCCCTGGGCTCTACTGGCTCCATCACCCAAACTTTGTCTCCAGGTGAGAACTCAAATAGAGTGGTCTTCCGGTCATACCACTCATTCATCACCTCTTAACTGGCCTTGAGGTTACTCTTGGCCTGCTTCCAGAAGTGTTAGGTTGGTTTGGTAGGGCCAGCATGTAGCTAACCACATCCTGGGGAGGTGTCTTGGGAGCTTTCTCCCAAACCTCTTTAACAATGCTTAGAGGTCCACTGACAGGGTGACCATAGAGAAGCTCAAAGGGGCTGAACCCTACCCCTTTCTGGGGCACCTCTCTGTAAGCAAACATAAGGCATGGTAAGAGGACATCCCACTTACGCCTCGTGGCTTCAGTCAGGCCACTAATCATGCCCTTCAGGGTCTTGTTGAATTTCTCATCAAGCCCATTGGATTGAGGATGATCAGGGGTGGTAAACCGGTAGGTCACCCCACACTCATACACATGGACTTCATGTACGCAGACATGAAGTTTGTGCCTCGGTTAGACACAACCTCCTTAGGGAATCCCACACGGGTAAATAATCCCAACAGGGCTCTGGTCACCACCGGTGCAGTCACTGTTCTCAGAGAGATTGCCTCTGGATAGCAGGTGGCATGGTCCACCAAAACCAGGATAAACCTATTGCCCAAGGCAGTTTGGCTTCCAAGGGACCAACAATGTCAATGCCCACCCTTTCAAAGGGGATGCCAACGATGGGGAGTGGGAGCAGGGGAGCCTTAAACTGTTTCCCTGTCTTCCCACTAGCCTGGCAGATGGGGCAAGCTCTGCAGAAATTATCTGAGGTTATTCTCATTCTGGGTCAATGGAAGTGGGTGACAAGCCTGTTAAAGGTCTTTTCTTGTCCCAGGTGTCCTGCCAGGGGAATGTCGTGATCCAAACCCAGTAGAAAGGCCCAGTAACACTGAGGGACCACCAGCACACGTGCTGCCCCAGGACCTGGAACCTTAGGCTCACTGTAAAGGAGATCATTCTCCCAGTAAATATGGTGAGTGCCAGAGGCATCACCTGCTGCTTGGGCTGTGGCCTGTCGCCTCAGACCCTCAAGGGTGGGGAATTCCTTCTGCGCTTTGCAGAATTCTGCCCTGGTTGGCCCACTCTCTACTTGCCAGCCAGCAAGTTCAGGTAGGTTACCCAGGTCAGCTATGTCCTTCCCAGTTGGCTCAGGTGCCTCCTCCTCCTCAGGTGCCCCGTCCACCACCGTGGGAACAATTGAACGGGTTTCCCACGCCTCCTGCCCTTCCTTTTTGCAGCTGTCTGGGCCATTGTTCCAGGCTCCAGGCGCCCTTGACTCCCTTCCCGGGCAGCCATGGACTGTGTGGTCATGCAGACCCACTCAGGCAAACCTAAAAGCTCCAGGTGGGATCTGAGCTCTACCTCTTTCCAGGCAGTATGCGCAAGATCATTGCCTAACAGACAATCTACAGGCATGGCAGGACTCACAGCTACTTTCAGAGTACCAGAGACCCCCCCTACTCAAAGGGAACCAGAGCCACCGGTAGGTGACTCTCACGATTGTCAGCGACTATGACCTGGTGGAATGTATTTTGGACTATCTGCTCTGATGACACCAGCTGACTCTTGACAGTAGTCATACTGGCTCCTGTGTCACGCAGAGCCTCCACACTTTTCCCATCAATGGTGACCCACTGCCTGTACTTAGAAGTATTTTCTGGCATGTGGGCTTTAGGCACCATCTCGCTTTCTCCCAGGGACACTAGGGAAACCTCTGCCTGCTCCCCAAAGCTAACTGGGACTGTCTCCTCCCCGAGCGCTACACTAGCCAACCCAGGTGTCTGTCCAGTGGTGGACTGTGCCCTCTTGAGACACTGGGAGTCGCCCTTAGAGTGTCCAAACTGGTAGCACTCCAAACATTTGGGAATGAACTTCCCTAATGCTTTATCAAAATACCCTGGCTTCTTTGCAAACCTAGAAGAGGAATGGTATCCACCCCCCCGGGAAATCTTTTGGGGGCCTTTTGAGAACCCCTTTTCTTTAAGTTTTTCTCCCCCCTCTTTCTTCTGTTGGGAACCCTGACCACCTTTGTGGGAGTCCCCCCAGATGCCTTTTTGGACACTCTGGTGCTAACCCAGAGGTCCGCCTCCTCAGCAAGCTTCCTGGGGTCCGTCAGCTTAGTATCTACCAAGTGCTGGTGCAACTCTGTAAAAGAAATACTGAGCATATGCTCTCTCAGAATCAAGTCATATAACTCTTTGTAATCATCTACTTTGCTGCCCCGCACCCATCCATTCAGTGCCTTACTGGAAAAGTCAAAGAAATCAACCCATGTTTGTTTGGACTGTTTGGTGCTGGCCCTGAACCTCTGACGGTATCCCTCAGGGGTCAGCCCAAACTTAGCAAGTAAAATGGCTTTCTGAAGTAGGTATGTGTTTCGATCCTTTGGATCCAGTGTGAGAAGTGTGTCCCTCCCCAGTGCTGGCACATAACTCCAATTAGCTGTACCCATTGCCCTTCAGGAACTTCATGAGCCACTAGTGCAACTTCATAAGCAGCTAGCCACTTATCTATGTCATCTCCCATCACAAAACTGGGCAGCACATTTTGGGGTATACAAACCTTCTTTTCTCCAGCAGGTCCTGTCTGTATGCTGCCACCATTACTGCTGGACTCAGAATGTCTCGCCTTCATCTCCAGCTCCTTGAGACTCAGTTCATGAGCCAACAATAGTTTCTTCTCAGCCAAGGCGCTCTCAGCTGCAGCTTCAGCTCTTTCAGCTTCAATCTGTTTGGCTGCTCTTTCAGCCTCAGCTTGCTTGGCTTCTCTCTCTGTCCTCCTTTCCTCCTGCTGAGCCTCAATTTTTAGCCTTGCCATTTGCAACTGAAACTCTCTCTCCTCTCTCCTTTCCTCTGTGGTCAGGCTTTGATCAGAGGCACTGCTCCCTGGTTTTGCAGGGGGCACAGTTGCAGTAATAACATCCACTGGTGGCAAAAAATCCTCTGGGGAGCTATTTTCTGGCTCCTCCTCCTCAGCACTCTTCTCTGAATGGGCTTCTGCCCAGGGCTTCAGCGCCTTTTGAAATTCCTCCTTTCTGGAGGCACCTTGGGAGGGTACTCCCATATCCCTGCAGAACCCTTTCAGCTGTTTGACAGTGTATGTCTCCAACAGGGCTAGGTCAAAATCTTCTGCTTGAGACCCAACCTGAGACATGTTGAGTGAGGATTTTGGTCAAATCAATTGACAGGAAAAACAAAATTGCAGAAAAAAATATAAAAATCAAGTTGACCTTCAACTGTGGGTAGGTAGTGAAATACTTAGCTACTGTATGTCACTTGACAAAATATTAGGCCTATCCTCACCGCTGATCAACAATGTTAGAAATGGGGTCTTTGGTTGGCAGTCAGGTTACCCCCTGTCCAAGCAAGGACCCTTACTCTATTCAGGGTAAATCACACACAATCCAAATTATCCTGTGCCCACCCTCTGGTAGCTTGGCACTGAGCAGTCAGGCTTAACTTAGAAGGCAATGTGTAAAGTATTTGTGCAATAAATCATACAATAACACAATTTAGCACCACAAAAATACACCACACAGTGTTTAGAAAAATATATAATATTTATCTGGATATTTGCAGGTCAAAACGATCAGAGGATGCAATAAGCAAATGTAAAGATATCACTGAAAAGTCTTTAAAAGCAAACAAAGTCTATTTGAAGCAAAAAGTACCTGGTTCGCATGAAAAATCTCCACAAAGGGCCGCAGAGGAGGAGAAGCGTGGAAACAAAGGGTTGTGCGTCAATTTCTCGGGCTGCACATGGTCGATGCGTCGTTTAGTTTCTATGCAGGGGCGGCTGGGCGGCGATTTCCGGCGCTCGGTCGTGGATTCTCTTCGGGTTGCGGTGTTTTCAGACGCCACAAGGTCTGTGCGTGGAATCCTGGGCTTGTGACAAGCTCTGCGTCATTCCGGTGGGGGGAAATTTCGCCCTCACGGCAGGCGGTATGTCGATTTTCCCTCTGAAAGTCGGGTGGCGTCGTCCCAGGTCGGCTGTGCGTCAATCTGGTGGCCCGTGCGTCGAAGTTCCGGTCGCACTGCAGGCGCCGCGTCGATCTTTGGCTGCCACCAGAGAGGAGGCCAGAGCCTGGAATGATCTCTCACAGGGAAAGGTATTAGTCAGACCGTCCTGCCTGTTACATGTTACACTCATTGCCCATCATACCCCTTCCCATCCCATTTGCATAGACCTGGCCCAGCACACAAGCAGCACGCCACCCAGGGGACATCCACCAATGCCTCTCTACCTGAGGCCTTCACACACACCACTCCATGCATTCATGCCCCATGCATCGTGCTTACAGTGTACTCACCTGTTGGTCTGGAGGCCCATTCAGCAGTCGGTACTGGGGTAGGACCCCATCCACCAGTCTCTTCAACTCTGCCGAGGTGAAGGCAGGGGCCCTTTCCCCAGTCACACGCAACATGGTAGGTGCCAGACACAGGTCACAGCATCACATGTAGTGTAGATCCTCTCCTGTTGAAGGTTAGGTAGCAAGTGAGTGAACAAATAGAAAATGGCGGTGACGTCAGTGGCGGTGCATACCTTCACCACCGGTGTACATCACCATTAGCCACCGTACCCCATAGGGCCTAATATTATTCCGTGAGGCGTTGCACGGCGGTTCCTGACCACCTCCCGCAACGGCGCACGTCAGTAGAATCACCGCACTTCCCGCTGTCCCTCCACACAGGACAGGAAGATTGCCATTTCGGGGGGGGGGGCAGGCCCAGTATTATAACTGTGTCACAGTTCACAATTGTACATACAGGACAGATGCCACTTATACATTTCACATTACCTTCATGCATTGTACTGTTGTGGCTACAATTTACAGTTTGTGACCGGCTCCTCAATCTTTTGCCCCTTAGATTGCTACCGCTGTGGATGAATAGGAGATGGAGACATACCCCTATGTCCAGACCACTGGTGGACTTGGCAACAATGGAGGACAGACACATTATCGTCACCTATAGACTTGACAGGGCTATAATCACAGAACTGTTCCCCATTAAAGGCTGACCTGATATCTGCTATCCGTCACCCCACTGGAATGCAAGTCCTATCTGTGCTCCATTTCTTGGCAACTGGTCCTTTCCAAGTGCTCTCAATAGTGATGACCAGAGTACTAGATGCCCTGATTAAACACATGTGCAGCTACATTGTTTTCCCCCAGGTGGAAGATTTGGCCACCGTGAAGGCTGACTTCTATGTAATGGGACATATCCCCAACATCATTGGGGCAATTGATGGCACACATATTGCATTTGTTCTGCCATGGCAAAATGAACAGGTGTTCAGAATTCGAAAGAGCTTTCACTCAATGAATGTCCAGATGGTGTGCTTGGCGGACCAGTACATCTCCCACATAAATGCTAAGTATCCTGGGTCTGTGCATGATGCCTTTATCCTGAGGAATAGCAGCATCCCAAATGTGATGGCCCAACTGCAGAGGCACAGGGTGTGGCTAATAGGGGAGCCCTGGTTCCCACCCAGTGGATGTTGGTGTATGGGCATGGTGTGGGCCATATGGGATAGTGTGTGGCTAAATGTTGTCCCTCAGTATTTGTAGGTGACTCAGGTTACTCCAACCTATCATAGCTACAGACCCTTGTGAGGAATTCCAGGACCTGGGCAGAGGAACATTACAATGAGGCACATGGGCTAACAAGAATAATAATTGAATGTACCTTTGGCGTCCTGAAGGCCAGGTTTCGGTGCCTCCATCTAACAGATGGATACCTGTGCTACTCACCCAAGAAGGTCTGCCAGATAATCATGGCATGCTGCATGTTGCATAACCTTGCCTTCAAACGCCATGTGCCTTTTCTGCAGGAGGAGGAGGAGGCTGGATATGGCCGAGAGTGCCAATCAGGAGAGTCTTATTTCCTGGCAGGGGTCTTGGCAATAGTCTCTGGCTCTGCCTGGATCGCAGGGAACGTTTGCAGGGTGGTTCTCCTTCTGCAGAGGGAGCGGTGCTGGTGGCTTGTTGGTCCTAAGAGGGGCCTCCTGTCCACTAGCAGCAGCGGAGATGGAGGACAGTTCAGTAGTCTGGCTAGTGGCAGGGGCCAGCTGTTGTAAGACTGCCTCCCTCATAATGTTGGCCATGTCTGCCAGCACCCCTGTTATGGAGACTAGGGTGTTGTTGATGGCGCACAAGTCCTCCCTGATCCCCTGGTACTGTCCCTTCTGCAGCCACCTGTTCTCCTGCACGTTGGCCAGGATCTGCCCCGGCATATCCTTTGAATGTTGGTATGCTCCCAGGATCTCGGTGAGTGCCTCCTGGAGAGAGGGTTCCCTGGGGATGACGTCCCGCTGGCACACAGCAGTCCTCCCAGTTTCCCTGTTGTCCTGTGCGTCTGTCCCCTGAACCATATACCCACTGCCACTGACCCCAGGTAACTGATTGTCTTGGGTGAGAGGTGTGCCCTGGGGTCCCTGTAGTGGTGGACACACTGCTGATTGACATGTCCTGGGGACAGAGGCAATGGTACGCTGGGTGGGTGCTGTGGTGGGTGCTGTGGTAGTGTTTCCTGATGGGGGATGCTCTTTGGGGGTGTCTGACCGTGGCTGGGTAAACGACTGTCCAGAGGTCTCTGATGGGCCAGGTTGGTCATCCATATCCAGGCGACCAGAGTTGCTGTCATCACTGTGGGCCTCTTCTGTGGGGGAACTGGAAGTTGCTGGCACCTCTTCTCCGCTGACATTGGTTGGGATACCTGTGAGGATGTAAATGATGTGTTATTGTTTCTGTGTGTGACATATGGTGCATGGTGGCTTGCGCTCTTTGGTTGTATTTGGCCTGGCAGCTTTCACTTGTGTGAGTTGGTATGTGGTGGGCTAGCTGATTCTCTCTAGTGTGTATGCTTTATTGATAAGTGTCCCTGCAGGTCTGTGAGTAGTGTTCATGCATTGGTAGGGCATGCAGGGCTTGGCATTGGGATAAGTGAGATGTGATGGTCGGGTGTGTGGGAGGTGGTAGAGTGATGGGAGTGAGGGTGAGGGTGGGGGTATGTGATGGCATGCAGGTAGGGGGGTGATAATAGTAAAGAGTTGACTTACCAGAGTGCAGTCCTCCTGCTACTCCGGCCAGGGCCTCCGGATGCATGATTGCCAAGACTTGCTCCTCCCATGTTGTTAGTTGTGGGAAGGAGGTAGGGGTCCACTGCCACTCTTCTGTACAGTGAGTTGGTGTCTTGGGGCAATGGAACATACCTTCCCCGTAGGTGGTTCCACCTCTTCCTGATGTTGTGCCTTGTTCTGGGGTGCTGTCCCATGGCGTTGACCCTGTTCACGATTCTCCGCCATAGTCCATCCTCCTGGCTATTGATATCTGCTGCACCTATGCTCCAAATATCTGTGGCTCTACCTGGATGATTTGCTCCACCATGACCATTATCTCCTACTCAGAGAATATGGGGTGTCGTTGTGGTGCCATGGGTGTTGGGTGAGGGTGTGTAGGGGGATGTGTTGGGGTGTGTGTTGTGAGGTGCATGGGTGGTGTATTGGTGATGGTGGTGTGTGGCTCTGGTCTTGTCTGTGGTCTTGCTGTCTCTCTCTGGTGTCAATGGTTTGTAATGGTAAAGGGTTGTGGGTAATGTGGGTGTGTATTTTATAGTGGTGTGGATGTGTGGGTGTGGTGTGTGTATGGTTGTCAGGTGTGTGTAGTTTGAATTGTCCAATGTGGTGATGTTTTGTATGTGTGTGTGTATTGTGAGCGCAGCAGTATTTACCGCCAATGGTTTACTGCAATTGAATGTCTGCCGTGGTGATTCATGGGTCATAATGTGGTGGGCGTTGTTCTGTTAGCGTAACACTGTGGGATTAGATGCCGCCAGTTTATCACTGCCCTTTGGTGGGCCGAAATTGTGTCTGTGGTTGAATAATAACGGATTAGTGTGTGTCATAATATGGGGAACAGATATACGCCACCGCAGTGGTATGTTGGCTGAAGTCAGCATGGCGGTAAGTGGGATTTACCCCTAATGTCATAATGAGGGCCAATATCTTGTATGATGACTGTTTTCACATCTTTGATATAAGATGTGAAAACAATCATTCAGCATCAAAGCGCAAAAATAGAGTAAAAAAAATGGACACTTTTGTTCTAACAACCACCTTTGCAAATATGGTGCAATCATGGTATTGTTAGGTGGGGCAGGGGTGACGCAAGAAAAATGGTACATCGGGCAGATGCGCCACTTTCTTGTAAATATGCTCCCTGGTGTCATAATGTGGCTTAATGTCTCACCTTCAAAAGTCCTGGCTTCAATATTCAGATACTTTGATAAGTATTTGTGTTTTGAAACCCAGGTGCTAAAACCAACCAGAGTAAGTGGTGGATTATCTTTTAAAAAATTAGTACTAGATTTTTATCTGTGGTGGTAAGATGTTTCCTAGTCAGAACTTTTCTCTTACATTATGGGTATCTGTGGATTTTGGGACTTAGCTCAGCCAGAACTTAAGCAAACATGCACATTTATGAAATCTAGACAACCAGTGGAGTCCAAGTATGCATGACAGGTATGGCTTTTAACAGGTATTATTACCCAAAAGCTTTTTCAAACTCCAAAATGTAGTAGGAACCATGCATTTTCATCACATTTTTGTGACAGAAAGGCATGAAATCTGTGGGGATCTGCAGATATCCCACCACCTGGAGATCTCAGACATCTCTTCGATAAGAATGCTAGCATTCTTATCAGAGAGATGTCTGACAAAAGACAAAAGGACACAAAAGGCCCTAAATCACTGTAGAGAGAGAGAAGCAATAGAGGTAGGTGCAGTATTTGGGGTGGTGCTTAGGCTCCCCCTATGCAAAACTATAAATCACAGTCATTTTTGAAAACTAGAAAACTAAGGATGTTCAGGGTGATATCGCATGCATGGATCTAACAAGGTTTTCTTACCCGCAATGCTCTATAAATCTCAAACACTAAATGAAATCACATTCCATTTCTGTGATGGAAAGTCCTAAAATCAACAGGAATCCTCATAATCTGTACCACTCTGCATTATCCCACTTTTTCTGATAAAAATGCTGCCCTACTTGTGCGGCTGGGCCTAGTGCCTGCTACAAGAACAGCTCAAACCAAGGCCAATGGGAACCCTCACCAGGAAACTCCCATTGACCTTCGTTTAATCCATTTCTGTCACGGGCATCAGGCCTACCCACACAAGTGAGGTACCATTTTTATCAAATGACTTGGGGGAATGCTGGGTGGAAGTTTGTTGCTATCTGCAGATTCCAGAACTTTCAGTCATACAAATGTGAGGAAAATGTGATTTTTCATCAACATTTGAGGTCTGCAAGGGTTTCTGGGCAAAAAAACATGGTAAGACCCAGGTGAGTCAGCCTACCCTGAATACCTCTGGGTGTCCAGTTTTCAAAAATGTAGGGGTTGGCTAGATTTTTCTTCATGTCAGCTGGGCTAGGGTCCAAAATCTAGAGCTACCTACATTGGAAAAAGAGGGTCAGTTTTCAGTGGAAAAATGTGATGTGCCCCTGTTGCATTTTTGGCCATTTCCTGCTGTGGGCACTGAGACTACCCACACAAGTGAGGTACCATTTCTACCAAGAGACTTGGGGAAATGGTGGGTGGGAAGAAGTTTGTGGCTCACCCAAGATTCTGGATCCTTGTCAGGGAAATATGTTTTTTATTCAAAGTTTGAGGTTAGCATAGATTCTGGATAAAAAAAAACTGATGATACCCACACAAGTCAGCCCACCCTGGATACCGCCAGGTGTCCAGTTTTCAAAAATGTACAGGTTGGCTAGGTTTCCCTATGAGCCTGCTGAGCTAGGGCCCAAAATCTAGAGCTACCTACATTGGGAAAAAAAGGGTCAGTTTTCATTGGAAAATTGTGATGTCTCCATTTTGATTTTTGGGCCATTTCCTATTGTGGGCACTAAGTCTACTCACAAATGTGAGGCACCATTTTTATCAGGAAATTTGGAGATCACTGATTCCAAAACTGTCCATCACAGAAATATGAGGAAAATATGTTTTTGAGTGAAAGTTTGAGGTTTGCAAGAGATTCTGGGTATCAAATGTGGTGAGACTCATGGAATTCAGCCTACCCTGGATACACCTAGGTGTCTGGTAAAATGCACAGATTGGCTAGAATTTCCCAGGTGCTGGCTGAGCTAAGGTTCAAAACCTAGAGCTACCCACATTGGAAAAAGGTCAGTTTTCAGTAAAAAAATATGAAGAGTCCAAGTTGGTGTTTTGGGCCATTTCCCATCGCAGGAACTAGGCCTGCCCAAACAAGTAAGGTGCAATGTTTATTTGGAGACTTGGGGAATTCTAGATTCCAGAGCTTTCCATCACAGAAATGTGGGAACAAAATTTTTTTTTACTCAAAGTTTGGGGTTTGCAAGGGAGACCCAAACAAGTCAACCTACTCTGGATATCCCTATGTGTCTGAAAAATGAAGTTTGGTTAGGTTTCCTTAGGTGCAGGCTGAGCTGGGGTCCAAAATTTAGAGCTTACCACATTGCAAAAAAGGTCAGTTTTCAGTGGAAACATTTGATGCATCCACGTTGTGTTTGGACTGTTCCTGTCTCAGGCACCAAGCCTACCCACACAACTGAGGTACCATTTGTATTGGAAGTCTTGTAGGAGCATAAAATAGTACACCATTTGTTATTACCAATTGACATTTGGTGCATTTGTATCTTTCAAATGTAAGCCAATGTATAGGAAATGTGACATTTTGAAAAATACCCCACAAATTATACGCTAGTATGGGTTCTCACAAATTCAGAGATGTACATATAATTACTGCTGCTAAAATCCATATCATGTGCCCATTTCAGAAGTACTCAGATTTCCTGTTAGCCATTTTTTCACTCTGCCTATATTTCCATATAAATTGATCTATTCTCTGTACTCAATGAAAAAACATTGTACAGTGCAGCTCAGTGGTTGGCTGCTGGTTCCTTGGGTTCTTTGAAAATCCACAAACCCAATATATCCCCACAACCAGTAGATATAATGATAAATTGTTTTTATAAATCAGCCATTGTGACAAAAAGTTAAAGATGAAAATGTTGTCACAAATTGCCAATTTTTCATTCTCATTCTCAATAGTTCTTTATTTCAACAGTTATTTTCCTTGGGGGAAATACTTAAGGGATCTACACATATGACCCCTTGTTGAATTTGGAGTTCTGTCTACCTTTCAGAATTGTATAGGTTTTGTGGTTTACCCATAAGTTTCACACTAGTATCTACCACACACGGGAAGAAGGCTGAGAGCACAAACAATAGTAATAATAATCTACCTCTTAGAAAAATGCCAAAACTGTTGGACAAATTTAGGCCCTCATTTGGACGTTGGCGGTAAAAACCACCTACAGCCACGGCGACGGCAGCCAAAATACTGTTGCCGTGGCTACCAGCCGTCTGCCATATTATGACCACAGTCGGATTTCCGCCAGAAGGAAATCCGGCTGTGATCATGCCGGTGGAATGGCAGTGAGGTGGCACTGCTGCCAGCAACAGCGCCACACAAGTAGACCACCGTCAGCCGTTTTATGACCAATGATATGGCCTGGCGGTGTTCTGCTGGCGGATGCTGCTGCTGGCAGCAGCGCCCTGACCCGTCTCCTGCTGGAGGACCACCTGCCCACATGTAAGTGGGTGCTCCGACATGAGAGGGGAGTGTGGAGTGTTGTGTGTGTGTAGGTGTGTGTGTGTGTATGTTTGTAAGTGTGTGTATGCGGGTGTGTGTTGCGTGTTGGATGTGAGTGTGCATGTATGAAGGTGTGAGTGCGTTTATGTTACGGTTTGTGAATGCGTGTGTGCGTGCATGTATGAAAGTATGTGTGAGTAGAAGTATGCATGCGTGGATGTTTGTGGGAATGTGTGTGTGTGTGTGTGTGTGCAGAGTGGATTTGAATGTAGAGGGGGTTGGGCCATTGGAGAGGCAGGGGGTGGGGAGGTAACTGGAGAGAGAGGGGGAGCGAGGGAGACCCCTATCAGTGACAGGGAAGAAATTCCCTGTCACAGATAGTGCCTACTGCCATGGTTTTCATGGCAGTAAGGAAGCCACGAATCCCATGGCAGTAGACGGGGTTATAATCCCGCAGGCAGAACCGTGAAATTCGCCTGGCTGGAGATAGATATCTCCAACCCGGCGGCTGTCACCACCATGGTGGTCCGAGTGGTACATTGGTGGGTTGCCTTCAGCCAACTCGCCAATGTCATAATATGGCGGTAGGTACCGCCAGCCTGTTGGCGGTACTTACCACCATGTTACCATCGACCGCTGGGGTCATAATGACCTCCATTGTTTTTTGGGATTCAGCTATATATATTTCTGAAAGCTGGGATGATGTTGACTTTAGTACAGTAAATCATTTGTGGATGCCATTTTTATGGAAAACACAGACACATTTAACTGAAGCACTTTCCCCCTATTTTTGTTTTAAAAAACTTAAAGTTTTTCTATATTTTGCCTATATTCTTGGTCCCCTGCAGGGGAATGTTCAACCCCTGGGTACCTTTAGAGTCCCCAGGATGTTAGGAAAAAAGGACACAAACTTGGCATGGATACCTTATGTGGAAAAAAAATGGTGGCGCACTAAGCGCAAACTTCCCCAAATACCCAAAGTAGGGCTCAGCCCTGGTAGGGGAAAGACCCTGCAGCTGAGGGGTTAATACAAAGCCACACATGGCCAAGATCATACTATTATCTAAGTACACAAACATGCATTAAATAAGACTCCTAATAGCCATAAAAAACTTCATTCGTGGGTATACTATGCTCACCAAGGGTAACTGAGAAATCTTAGGCCCATATTTATACTTTTTCCTCAAAGGAAAACGAGATGCATTTCAAAAACAAAAAATGAAACATTTTTACAGCCATTAACAAAGGGGAAGGGGCCCCATGGGACACCCCTTCCTAATTGAGACTCGCAATCCCTCTTTGCGATTCGGTAAATAGTTTACCGAATCGCAAAAATGGGTTCCAACATACTGAAGTGCATTTTGCACATCGCAAACGGCCCGATTTGCTCTTTTAAATGTGCAAAATGCTACATACATGAAGCCCTAAGTTACCTGCACGATTAATGATTAATTATTTTTGTTGGAGTAAAATAATAACTAATGCAAAGGTTCTTTATGCCAGAGCATAGTTGGCAAAAAGCTCTTTCATTGATTCCCGAGACGGTTGAAGCATGGGAAGGTCTTTGATGTTGGGGCTGGAATTGCTAGTCACCCTTGCTCCTGGATGAGCAATGTAATCAATATCAAACTCCAGTTTTCCGAGGCTCTCGGTCCCATCCAATATACTCAATTAGTTTGGTTACTGAGGGAGCAAAAAGAGACTTGGGCAATAATAGGGGTAAAAGAGAAATTCAATACACCCAGTTCTTGAGTTGTATAGATGTGTTTGCTCAATGGTTCTGCAGAGGCTGTACCTTTAGCCTGGAGACTACAATTCAGCACCCTGGCCTTCATAATATAGTAACAGAGATTTAACTAACTAACTAACAACTTTAGCTCAGTGATCTTCTCTGTAAGTGAAGCTACTTTTTCTGTCAGACAAATTTTTGAGATTAACATGTGTGCTGGAATACTCCGTCGGGGTCGTGGAGGGATGCCTGTTTGTGAAACATGAAGGAGAATTTGCTTGGGCTATTTCAGAGGGCTTAGAGAATGAGAATGGGAAAAATCTATCAGTACATGGAATAGGAGGATTGACTTCTACTGATTAATTAGCAACTGGTCTAACAAAATTGGTCAACTCATTAGATGGCTACACTGTTGCTTGTGTAGGATGGAGGTAGACTTGCCACAATGACTTCATTAGAAGAAGTCCACGTCCCTGTCCCTCATCTTAAAGGTTGGGGGTAGATTTGGTGTTGGATGATGATTGTTGCTTATCAATGTGTTTTTTAAGTATTGTGTTATTTTGGGACTTTGTGCACCTTCCGATTGTTTACTGTCACCTAGCATAGATGCAACCTCTTAAATTAGATTATCTATCTCTAGAATAGTGCTATTGTCTCCAACATGCTTCCTAATTTTAGGAGTTTTGCCTTTACCTAGTGGAGCCATTGGTGCCTTGTGCTTTACAATCACTGCAATGTGTTTGAAGCTCTGGATTGCAACGGTCAAAGAATCAACCCAAAGTACACAAATGGGGCAGCTTATGAATTATTGTTTCTCAATTAGGAATGGCACTAAGTAAACATTAAGTAGGTAGCTGGTGGGTGCAGCTGTAGTAGGAGCCTAAAAACAGGACCCTCATTAGGAAGAAGTGCAAATATATTTGGGTATTTCTGGGATAAGGGAAGCCACATCAGATATCTTAAAATCACTCAGTATAAACAACTTAAGAGACACAAAGAATACCAACTTTAAAAGAGCATGATAGCAAAGCGACTTTGAAACAAACAATCCATAGATTAACTTTTTAGGTGATCTGAAAAGTGTAACTACAGTGCCAGAGGAGGCAAACGTGAGTTTGCAGGCAAGGGGAGCATGCTGAAGCCAGCGGCAGGTATAACCATGTATCAATGTCAAATTAAGTAAAATGAATAGCTAAATTTGAAAAACAATAATAGTTTAAACAAACCAAATAGAAGAGACAAAAAAAGGATAAGAAAAACAAAGGGGAGGCCCAGCCCAGACTATTCCAGGCTATGATGTGCAAGGATAGGCACAGGCTCGGACAGCACATGTCCAGTGCAGTGGGAATGCTAGTGGCACTTTGTAGCACTTCAGGGGGCTCACGCTCCTCCTCACCCTGCTACAAGTCCCAGTGATGCCTTCACTGGTGCTAAGTGTACTGAGGCCTGGAGTCTCTGAATGAAAAACAGTCACCTGTGCAGTGGGAATGTTGGTGGAACTTTGTAGCAGTGAACAATTTGGCCATTCTTCTCCATCCAGATATATTCTACAATTTTGTTTCTCAAATCATTAAAAAACTTACAGTGAGGTATTGTTTGCAGCATTCTGTAAATATGAGTGCCCTAGCCTGGATGTTCATCTTTATGGATGGTATATGTCCTGCCCACATTTCTGGTGTGATGCCCTCTCTCCAAATCTAAGAATCTGGAGAGCCTAGCATACCAAACAGTGCTGAAACTATCGACAACTGCTGGTATCCAGACTCCCATATGCTTAAATCCTTTCGTTGTCACTTCCATTTATTTTCCACTGTTGGACCTGACAGCCTTAGAGGGGTCACCCCTCACTTTTTGCCTGCCTCCCTCTACTTTTGAGATACTGTTTTTGCTGGTTTTTAGACTCTGCTCACTTTACCACTGCTAACCAGTGCTAAAGTACCTATGGTCTCTCCCTTTAAACATGGAAACATTGGATCATACACAATTGGTCTATTTAATTTACCTATAAGTCCCTTGTAGAGTGCACTATATGTGCCCAGGGCCTGTAGATTAAATGCTACTGGTGGGCCTGCAGCACTGATTGTGCCACCCACTTCAGTAGCCCCTTAACCTTGTCTCAGGTCTGCCATAGCAAGACCTGTGTGCAGTTTCACTGCCAATTTGACTTGGCATTTAAATGTACTTGCAAAGCCTAAAACTCCCCTTTTTCTACATATAAGTCACCCCTAAGGTGTGCCCTGGGTAACCCCTAGGGCAGGGTGCTGTGTAGGTAAAAGGAAGGACATGTACCTATGTAGTTTACATGTCCTGGTAGTGTTTAACTCCTAAATTTGTTTTTACACTGCTGTGAGGCCTGCTCCCTTCATAGGCTAACATTGGGGCTGCCCGCATACATTGTTTGAGTGGTAGCTGCTGATCTGAAAGGAGTAGGAAGGTCATATTTAGTATGGCCAGAATGGTAATACAACATCCTGCTAACTGGTGAAGGGAGCCTTTCTCTGCAGTTAAATCTTTCTGTGCCTTACAATCCATGTCTGGCTGGGCTTAGTTGACAGCTTCCTTGTGCATTCACTTAGACACACCTCAAACACAGGATACTCAGCCTCACTTGCATACATCTGCATTTTGAAAGGGTCTTCCTGGGCTGGTAGGGTGGAGGGCCTGACACTTGCATGTCAAAGGACAGTAGCCTGCCCTCACACAAAGGACTGCCACACCCCCTACTAGGACCCCGGCAGTCAGGATTGAGCTGAAAGAGGACCTTGTACACTCCTAAGCCACTATTTGAAGTCTCCCCCACTTCAAAGGCATATTGGGGTATTTAAACAGGGCCTCTGGCCCTACCAACTCAGACACTACCTGGAGAAGAGAACCTGAACCAGAACTTGCATCCTGCCAAGAAGACCTGCATGGCTGCTCAAAGGACTCATCTGTATGCTTTCTGTGAAGTACTGCTGCCTTGCTGTTGCCCTGCTGCCTTGCTGCTCTTTGGCTGTGGTGAAGAAGTGCTATCCAAGGGCCTGGAATGAGCTTGTCTCCTGTTCCCTGAAGTCTCAGGACCAAAAAGACTTCATCTCTGCAAGAAAGACTCCTTGTGCAATGAAAATCGATGCACAGCCTGCCAGAAACGACGCACAGCCGGCACCTCTGTGAAAATATGACTGCATGCCGACCTGGAATGACGCAGCCCGACTTCGCAACAAGAAGATCGACGCAGCGCTGGCGCAGCAACCGACAATTCGATGCACGGCCTGACCAGATTGATGCACAGCCGAGCCAGAATGATGCAGCTCGACTTCCAGAGAGGAATCGATTCAGCGCCTGCTGTGCGGTGGAAAATTCGATGCAATGCCTACAGGATCGATGCAGCTCCTGTGTCTTCGTCCTAGCAGAGCCAGAAATCCACACATCATCCCCAGAGCATCTGAAAACCCCGCAACCCGAAGAGGATCCACGACCGAGCGCAGGAAATCGACGCACAGCTGTCCCTGCGTGAAAACTAAACGACGCATTACTGTGTGTGACCCAGGAAATCGACTCACACCCCTTTGTTTCCACACTTCCCCTCCTCTGTGGTTCTTTGCGGAGATTTTTACTTATACTTATTGCATTTTAATCGTTTTGACCTGCATCTTACCAGATAAATATTATATATTTTTCTAAACACTATGTGGTGTATTTGTGTGGTGCTATAGTGTGTTATTGCATGATTTATTGCACAATACTTTACACATTGCCTTCTAAGTTAAGCCTGACTGCTCAGTGCCAACCTACCAGAGGGTGGGCACAGGATAATTTGGATTGTGTGTGATTTACCCTGACGAGAGGGAGGGTTCTTGCTTGGACAGGGGGTAAACTGACTGCTAACCAAAGACCCCATTTCTAACATCCACTATTTTAGAGATAGGTATCTTTGCTTGGGTTGTATACAGGCATTATAACTATTTTAGATTGGTCAACTTGATAATGTTGACATGGAGTACCAATTACGTATGCCAATGTCAGATTAAATTCATCAGGATGAGACCCTCTCAATTGTACTTTCACTGGTTGGCAAAGAAATAGAACCTCCACCCAAAGTATGTGTCAAGTCGAATGTCAAGTTTCATCACTTTTTGAAACTTGCAATCCATTGAAAACCTTTTCATCATCAATAGATAAAAGGACTAATTAATTCATCTCCATCTCTTTGTGCGAGGTGTAGCAATTTCACCATTTTCCATACATTATCCACTGTTCATCTTTTTCTGTTGACACATGATCTCCTGGTGTACATGTTGGTCAGATTTTATTTCATCATAAATTTTTCAAAACTGTTTTCATCAAAGGTGGAGAGTGAAACTGTCACAGTGACCTTTCCTCGGGATCTGCATGCCGCTGAACAAAAGGACCAATTCCCGGCATCACCAACTCAGAAAGCTATTATAGCACAGAGTTATGAAGAAGCCAGGTGGGGGGAAGGTAATTAGGGTAGGGAACTGCAGAAAGAGAGATCTGAAAAGAAAAGGTTAGAAAAAATATGCATATACTCATTCATAGCAGTATAAATCATCTATAGACTCTTGACCAAAGCGTCTCCATGATATCAGATTGAAACCCCTTTTGAATTGAGGGCGAAGCCCCTTCTTTGAATCATGGAACAAAACCAAACTACAACCTCAGAACCAAGAGATGGCAAGAGCTTTGGACTATGTTCATACTCTGAATATCAATCCTGTAACAACTATGCATTCATAACATAAACGTTTGATCACAGCCTAGAAATTCTCAAAGACTTAACCCCTACGGTGCCTTGGACGAGGTGATCTTGTCCAAGGCACCGTTTCCCGGGTGCCTTGGACGAGATCACCTTGTCCTGCACCCAGGAACTGGGGGGAGCCCTAGCGCTCCCCCCATGGGCTCCCCACCCCACCCCCAGTGGTGGATGGAAGGGGAAGCCCTTTCCCTTCCACCCAACACGCCCCCACCCCCTGTGACAATCACAGAGGGCCTCCTCCCATTGCGCTGGAAGCTCAGCTTCCAGCACGATCGAAAGAGAAATGCAGAGCATTTCTCTTTCGATCACGTGGGGGAGGCCCAGACAGGCCTCAAAGGGAAGGAAAGGAATTTCCTTCCCTTTGAAGTCTCTCTGAGCGTTTCAAAAGCCGGATTGCAAAGCAATCTGGCTTTTGAAACGCCCACTAGACACCAGGGATTTTGTTTATTTTTAGAAATTGGTATAAGGGAGCGACCCCTTGGGCAAGGGTCGCTCCCAGGGGGGGCATTTTTTTGTAACGCCTTTTCTGCCCCCCCCTGGCGCCGGCTGAGCTAGAGACCAAAATCCACAGGTAGGCACTTTGCAAAAAACACCTCTGTTTTCTGTGAAAAAATGTGATGTGTCCACGTTGTGTTTTGGGCCCTTTCCTTTCATGGGCGCTAGGCCTACCCACACAAGTGAGGTACCACTGTTATCGGGAGACTTAGGGGAACGCTGGGTAGAAGGAAATTTGTGGCTCCTCTCAGATTCCAGAACTTTCTGTCACCGAAATGTGAGGAAAACGTGTTTTTTTAGCAAAACATTGAGGTTTGCAAAGGATTCTGGGTAACAGAACCTGGTCAGAGCCCCACAAGTCACCCCATCTTGTATTACCCTAGGTCTCTAGTTTTAAAAAGTGCACAGGTTTGGTAGGTTTCCCTAGGTGCCAGCTGAGCTAGAGGTCAAAATCTACAGGTAGGCACTTTGCCAAAAACACCTCTGTTTTCTGTCAAAAAATGTGATGTGTCCATGTTGTGTTTTGGGGCATTTCCTGTCGCAGGTGCTAGGCCTACCCACACAAGTGAGGTATCATTTTTATCAGAGACTTGGGGGAACATAGGATAGCAAAACAAGTGTTATTGCCCCTTGTCTTTCTCTACATTTTTTCCTTCCAAATATAAGAGAGTATGTAAAAAAGACGTCTATTTGAGAAATGCCCTGTAATTCACATGCTAGTATGGTCACCCCGGAATTCAGAGATCTGCAGATAACCACTGCTCCTCAACACCTTATCTTGTGCCAATTTTGGAAATACAAAGGTTTTCTTGATAGCTATTTTTCACTCTTTATATTTCAGCAAATGAATTGCTGTATACCCGGTATAGAATGAAAACCCACTGCAGGGTGCAGCTCATTTATTGGCTCTGAGTACCTAGGGTTCTTGATGAACCTACAAGCCCTATATATCCCCACAACCAGAAGAGTCCAGCAGACATAACGGTATATTGCTTTAAAAAATCTGACATTGCAGGAAAAAGTTACAGAGTAAAACGTAGAGAAAAATTGCTGTTTTTTTCACCTCAATTTCAATATATATTTTTTTCAGTTGTTATTTTCTGTAGGAAACCCTTGTAGGATCTACACAAATTACCCCTTGCGGAATTCAGAATTGTGCCTTCTTTTCAGAAATGTTTAGGTTTCTGGGATCCAGCATTGGTTTCATCCCCATTTCTGTCACTGACTGGAAGGAGGCTGAAAGCACAAAAAATCGTAAAAATGGGGTATGTCCCAGTAAATTGCCAAATTTTTGATGAAAAATTGGGTTTTCTGATTCAAGTCTGCCTGTTCCTGAAAGCTGGGAAGCTGGTGATTTTAGCACCGCAAACCCTTTGTTGATGCCATTTTTAGGGAAATAACCACAAGCCTTCTTCTGGAGCCACTTTTTCCCATTTTTTTGAAAAAAACGAAATTTTCACTGTATTTTGGCTAATTTCTTGGCCTCCTTCAGGGGAACCCACAAAGTCTGGATACCGCTAGAATCCCTAGGATGTTAGAAAAAAAGGACAGAAATTTGGCTTGGCTAGCTTATGTGGACAAAAAGTTATGAGGGCCTAAGCGCGAACTGCCCCAAAGGCCTGGCACAGGAGGGGGAAAAGGCCTGGCAGCGAAGGGGTTAAATATGCTTTTCCCATATTATGCTTTCCAAAAACAATGAAACTATAATTTGCTTATCTCCAAAAATGCTTTCACATTTACAACTATAAGCTGGTTAGTTTTATTCATTGAACTTAAAGTGCTTTATTCGTTGGGCAGAAGCGCCTTGTCGATTTTTCATGAAGCGCTTTGATTATTGTACATGAAGCGCTTTGTTCCTTATGCCAGAAAGTGCTTTCACTTGTTTTATCTGAAGCGCTACACTCTTTATACTAAGGGGTGCTTTACTCATGTGGCCTGAATCACTTTGATTGTTGTGCCAAGGGCGTTTTACGCATGTGGACTGAAGCACTTTGATTGCTGTGCCAAGGGCAATTTCCTCATGTGCACTGAAGTGCTTTGATTGCTGTGCCAAGAGCGCTTTACTCATGTGGACTGAAGCGCTTTCATTGCCGTGCCAAGAGCGCTTTACTCATGTGGACTGAAGCGCTTTGATTGCTGTGCCAAGGGCGCTTTACTCATGTGGACTGAAGCGATTTGATTGCCGTGCCAAGGGCGCTTTACTCATGCAGACTGAAGCACTTTGATTGCCGTGTCAAGGGCGCTTTACTCATGCGGACGGAAGCAATTTGATTGCCGTGCCAAGGGCGCTTTCCTCATGTGGACTGAAGTGCTTTGATTGCTGTGCCAAGGGCGCTTTACTCATGTGGACTTAAGCGCTTTGATTGCTGTGACAAGGGAGCTTTACTCATGCTTACTGAAGCGCTGTGCTCGTTGTGCTAAGGGACGCCTTACTTCTGTGCTCCGAAGTGCTTTGATCGTTGTGAAAAGATGGGAAAACTGAAAACGCTTTGCTCGTTGTGCTAAGGGGCGCTTTACCTTTTGGAAGTAACAACTCCCTTCAAGATTGGGCTCATCAAAACCTTACCGCTACGAGTACGTCCTACTCGTATCTGAATTCACCATGAAAACAAAGATACTCCTAAATGTCGTCGATCTGCCATGCAGGAAATCTGCTTTTCTTCAGAGGAACCCCCACGAGGTCTGACTGCATCGAAGTCTTCAAAATAGTGAGCAACATGTTTGGGTATGGCTGGGCTTTATAGGCCTGCACACCCCAAGATGGCTGCTGCCTCTAAAAACATGGGAATTGTAGTTCCTTCATAGAATAGCACTGATAAGTGCATCTTGTCCACCAATGCCCTAACCCTGCAGCTACATGAGCTTTCCCACAGGGCAGACAACGCTGATGGGCACTTTTGGAACAAGCAGGGATAACAAGTGGTGAGCATAAAGCGCCACCAAACTGCACAGCGGAGTTTCGGGCGGGACGTGGACCGCGCACAGCCTTATTCCTGACAGAAACAGGTTAATAGGCATGACAGTCAATGCACTACTTCCTTTCCTTTGGAGTACCTATAACATTGTCTATAGGATGGAGGTTCTCTGATGAACAGTATTGAAGATATCCGCTATCCAAGGCAAAGGAATACTTCCATACTTCTTGGAGAACCTGGGAATAAAGCCACCCTGCCACTCTGTATTTCATTCATTGCCTGTGAAGCCTTGGAAATCATAATGGTTATATTTAATTATTCACTATCTACCCACTCTCTATTGGTAGTTTCTAGTCTGTACAAAAGACTCAGCTTGCTTTTTACCCAATTCTATTTTACTTGAATACCTTAATAGATAATATTTGTGTACTGTTTTCTTCTTGCTGTTAGACTTGCAGCCTAGGTGGCATAAAGTTCTTTTCCATGTATCCTTATAGTTTTTTTTCAGGTGCTCCAACTTTCAGCAGCATTCATGAGTAGTGCTCCAACCACAACATTCGTCATTGGGACATTTAGGGGCATATTTATACTTCGTTTGCGCCGAATTTGCGTTGTTTTTTTCTACGCAAATTCGGCGCAAAACTAACGCCATATTTATACTTTGGCGTTAGACGCGTCTAGCGCCAAAGTATGGGCAAATAGCGTCATTTTTTTGCGTGAACGCCTTCATTGCGTTAATGAGATGCAAGGAAGGCGTTCCCGTCTAAAAAAATGACGGCGACGCAAATGCGTCGTATTTATACTCCCGGGCAAAAATCACGCCCGGGAGTGGGCGGGGCAAAAAAACCCACATTTGCGCCACTTTTTAACGCCTGCTCAGGGCAGGCGTTAAGGGGCCCGTGGGCTCAAAATGAGCCCACAGGTGCCCTCCCATGCCCCCAGGGACACCCCCTGCCACCCTTGCCCACCCCAGGAGGACCCCCAAGGATGGAGGGACCCATCCCAGGGACATTCAGGTAAGTTCAGGTAAGTATAATTTTTTTTTTTTTTAATTTTTTTTTGTTGGCATAGGGGGGCCTTATTTGTGCCCCCCTACATGCCACTATGCCCAATGACCATGCCCAGGGGACATAAGTCCCCTGGGCATGGCCATTGGGCAAGGGGGCATGACTCCTGTCTTTACTAAGACAGGAGTCATTTAAATGGCGTCTGGGCGTCGAAAAAAATTGCGCAAATCGGGTTGAGGCAATTTTTTTGCCTCAACCTGACTTGCCCCATTTTAAGACGCCCTAACGCCATTTTCCCCCTACGCCGGCGCTGCCTGGTCTACGTGGTTTTTTTCCACGCACACCAGGCAGCGCCGGTCTGCTAGCGCCGGCTAACGCCATTCCATAAATACGGCGCCCGCATGGCGCTTCAGAATGGCGTTAGACGGCGCAACATTTTTTGACGCTAAACTGCGTTAGCACTGTTTAGCGTCAAAAAGTATAAATATGGGCCTTACTGTTATCTGATAATGCACACTAATAGTCGCAATTTCATTCTCCAAAGTGTTGGAAAACTGATACCCAGAATTAATTATATTGAAGAAACTCAGAGCCTGTGAGCTTGGAAGTGATTTTTCCTTTTTCTCAACGTTATTTTTTCCAAGAAATAATGGCATAGGTAATACATTATGTTGGAAGATGGATTATTGGTAAGGGCAGGTAAGTTCCTATACTTAACAATAGGCCACTAACCCCCACTAGGTCTCAATATATTAACCCCAGCTCAACCCTTGATAGCCTGGAAATGAGCAACCAGGCTTAACATATGAAAGGCCCTCATTTTGACCCTGGCTGTCTTTTGATTGCCAGGGTTAATGTGACGGTATCACCGTCAACAGGCTGGCAGTGTCTACTGCCACATTATGAGTGTGGCGGGTTGGCTGCTGCCAACTTGCTGCATCTCCAGAACCACTAGGTTGGAGATGTTTTACTCTGACCCGGCAGTCCACAGAAGACCGCCAGAGGCATTATGAGCAGGCCTACCGCCATGGTTACCGTGGTGGTAGCACTGCCACGAAAACTATGTTGGTAGGGCGACCAGTGACAGGGAATTCATTCCCTGTCACTGGTAGGCTGCTCCCCACCAGCAAGCACTCGACCCCCCCACACAGATAGCACCCCCCACCCTCCTACAGTCACTGAGCCCTCCATCCCCGTTAGTCACTGCACCCACAACCTCTCCCTGCATACATGCACACACACTCACATGCACCACGCATACTTCCATTCACCTCCACTTCCATACACGCATTCACTCACACTCATCCATACACGTATTCACTTACACAGACTCACAGGCATTCAGGAACGCATCTACACTAATCTGCTCACACGCATACACACTGACATGCAGCCACGCACTCACTGCAACATTCATACCCGCATTCACTCACATGCATACACACATTCAAACACAGGCAGATAACACATACAACATCCCCCCTCTCCTATCAGACTCCTGACTTACCTTTTTCCAGCGAGGAGGTCTTCCAGCAGGGAACGGGAAGGGGTGCTGCTACCGCCAGCAGTGCCCCGCCATCAGGACACCACCAGGCTGTATTAATGGTCATAATACAGCTGGTGGCATCCTTCTGGCTGGGAGGTGATGATAGTAGCACCCCCAGGCGCCTTGACCGCCAGCATGGCTACTTCCAGATATCCACCCTTAATGTGGCAGAAATCGGGCAGTACCCATATTATGGTGGCCAGAAGACCACCAGCACTGACACTCTTCTTGCACCTGTGGTATCAATTGTCTTAGGAAAAGGCCGCAGATGTCATGATGAGGGCTAACATGTGTAAAGCATTCAAGTATCACAAAACACTAATGAAATACAACACAGGAAACCATTTAAAAATCTAAAACCAATTTATAAAAATAGGAAATATTTGTATGCTTAATTTGACACCAAAATGAATAAAATCAGTTAAGGGGAATCAGAGATATTAATTTTTAAAGAACTAATGTTTTCTAGCACAAAGAAACAAAAAGCACAAATCTGGTCATCTGGTTTCACCTAGACCGGGGCAAAGTCAAAGTTTCAGGCTGAGCACAATGGAGCCCTGCTCGGCTGCAGCAAGCGGGAGGCCAAATGTTTACCTTCAGAATTAGTCTTTTTCTTGAAGATTTTCTTCAGTGGGATGAAGTCACAAATCCGATCCAACCTCCCTGGAGCCCTCTTTGATACAGGTCACAGGAGACCTTGGTGAAGATTTCTAGGTTTGGACTTAGACGATTTTTTGGGATGAAAATCTTTGTCCAGGCCAAAGCTGAATCTTGATCCGCCTCCTTGTAGATCTCCTTGGATACGCTGCGCGAAAAGTCCCGATCAACTTTTTACCTTCGGACATAGTCACTTTATGGGAACTCTTCTCTCCGACGTTGGACAACTCTCCACAGCGAGCAGATTTTGAGTCAATGTTGTTGGATTTCCTTTTCAGTATCCCCCAGTGAAATCCTGGAAGTCCGGGGCTCCAGAGCTTTTCAGCAGGAGGAACCTGTAGATCAAGCTGGTTCACAGTCGACGTAAGCCAGCTTGACTCTCGACCGCAGGTTGGTCCGTTTATGGAGCATTTTCCCAAAAGTTCACCACAGCTCACCCCAACTTTCCAGAAGCTCTGATTTGCTCCTTAAGGTTAAGGACTCCAACTCCCAAAATGCACCTGGTCTAAACTGCTAAATGGCCACTGGACAGTGTTCATCTGGTCAGTTTCTTCAGGATTTAATGCAGGGACTCTGGTTAGCTATTTTGTCCTGTAGCCAGCAGGGAGCCCCTTCTGGAATGAGTTGAAGCCAGGCAAAGTCCTTTTTGTGGTGAAGCCCAAGTGTGCAGCTGGTGCAGTCCTTCAGAGTGTAATGTCTAGGTGCAGGTCCAGCAGGGCAGTCCTTCTCTTCCTCTGATGTTCTTCCTTGTAGGAATCTGAGGTGTGGGCGCAGCTCTCCCATATTTATCCTTGTTACTGGGATAGAAATCAGGGGGGGGCTGGTTGTCAAATCACAGGCAGACTCCTTCCCCCTTTACTGACCACTTCCTGGGAAATGCGGCAAAAATCAATCCCAGGGAGCAACATTCTTCAAAAATCCAACATGGCTGGAAGTGATTTTTGGAGGTTAGATCTGGCTGTGCCCACCCACTGGTGTGGCTAACAATCCTAAACACTCCCCTTTCCTGCCCTCTCCTAATCAAGAGGGCAGTTACTTGTCTGGGCTTACAGGAAATGGAGGGAGGCCCTGAGCTGCTCCAAATGCCCTTCCCTGTCTTTGAAGACCAGTTTGGCTACTCTCCCCTATCCTGTTTTACCGTCTGCTGAGGCAGATCTCCTTCCCCAGACACATCCTCTGTGTTCAGCCCAGGCCAATTCACACCTCATTAAGGCATTCCGGCCCGGCTGCCAGAGGTGTTGGCTAATCAGAGAAGGGCACTACAGTGCTGAAGCTGGCAACTTTCAGGTAGAGTTCTAAAACACTTTACCTAAACTAGTTATGTTAAATCCAACAACGGCAAGTTGTAGGATTTATTATAACAATTAATTTGATACCACACTCAAGGTATCTGTCTCTTATAGGGACTTTGTTAATTAAAATAAAGTCTCCCCATATTAGCTTGTGGAGGCCATTCACTACAGAGAGGGAAGAACAAATTTGGCTATTTTACCTCACCAGGGCCCATATTTATACTTTTTTAGCACCACATTTGTGTTGCTTTATAATGCAAAAGCAGTGCAAACTTACAAAATACAATTGTATATTGTAAGTTTATGCCGCTTTTGCATCAAAAATGTACGCAAATGCAGCGCTAAAAAAGTATAAATATGGGCCCAGGGCCTATAAAACAATTTTTATAGGATCCCTGCTTATAGTTACATGGCACCACCCCTTGGGGCATATAGGGCATATAGGGCACACCTTAGGGGTGACTTATATGTAAAAATAAGGTAGTTTAAGCCTTTGGAAGTACTTTAAATTCAAAAGTCACATTTGCATATAACGTTAGTTTAAAAGCAGCCAGCAAGGCATGCCTGCCTATAAAATGGCACTGGGCACCTCAGCAGTGCACCCATGGATGCACTAACTGTGCTGGGGTGACTAACCCTACATGCCCTACCATATACTAGGGACTCACAGGTAGGTCTATACTGCTAATTATAATTAGCTTAATTTTCATATCCACTTTACAAAGAGCACTGGCCCTAGAACTGGTAAGCAGTACCCAGAGCACAACAAAGAGTCAGTAACCACCAGTATCTGTCCAAAAACCTTGGGGGTGACCAGGGTAAAAAAAAAAGGAGTACTTTCCTACACATATTTACTTATCTATGTGTCCTATGTAGCACTCTATCATGAACCACAAAAACTACATAACTAAAATATTTTAACTATTGGTTCACCATTCTTTATTCGTCCTTCATTCCCAAAGGACCAAGTAAACTTATAGATTGCACCTTCTCACCTTGCCAATGACATTGTACAGTTTATACAATAGTTCGTATGTTCGTATGATGTTCTGGATGATAGAATAGTACGAAGTAAATTAGCAGCATTAATAGTGGCAGAACGTTGAAGAGGGAAGCACTCTGATGCAGGAGGCAGAATTTAATGCAGACTTCTATATTCCAAATCCAGTAACCAAGGTTTAGGAGCCTGAATCAATGGTGCTTGAAGTTCCAATGAGAAGCTGGACTAGCACTCTGAAAATGCACCGAAGTAAAAGGCTAGCTGCTTGAAGACAAATGAGATAACAGAAAGCAGACTTGCAGCTTTTGCCCTGCAGGAAAACATACAGATGACTCACATGCAGGAGTTTCTGGAAGCAGATATGCTGGAGAACCACTCCCTGGAGGCTTACATGCTAGGATATGTGTCTCTGAGGTTTGAAGCTCAGTCTCTAAAAGTATACCTCTGAAGACTGGCAGAATTGAAGCATAGGGTCAGAAAACAGGCAAGCTAGAGACTAGCTGTGTAGGCAGACAGGCTTAAAGCTTGGGGTCAGATGGCAGGCAGGCTGGAAGCTCATGATCAGAAAGCAGGCAAACTGGAAACTCGGATTCCTGATACAAACAGGCTGGAAGCTGTGAAAGCAAACACACAGGAGGCTCTGCAGGCAGACAGGCTGGGGGCTCTGAAGGCAGGCAGGCTCTTTGGTGGCTCTGGCTCTGCAAGCAGGCTCTTTGGAAGCACTGGCTCTGTAGGCAGGCTCTTTGTAGGTAGGTGAGCTAAGGGCTCAGGCTCTGAAGGCAGACAGGCTGGAGGCTCTGCCTCTGCATGTAGGAGTGCTGGGGGCTTGGACTCTGAAGTCAGACAATCCAGTGGCTCAGACTCAGATGACAGGCAGGCTACAGCCTCAGATGGCAGGCAGGCTATAGGCTCAGATGGCAGGCAGGCTGTGGATGCTGGCTCTGAAGGCAGCAGTCCAGCTGAGAACTTTGGCTCCTGAAGGCAGCAGGCTGGCTGATGACTCTGGAGACTCTGTAGGCAGCAGGCTGGCTGATGACTCTGGAGACTCTGCAAGAGTAGGCCGGCTGATGACTTTGGAGACTCTGCAGGCATCAGGGAGGCTGATGACTCTTGAGACTCTGCAGGCAGCAGGCCAGCTGATAACTCTGGAGATTCTGCAGGCATCAGGTCGACTGATGACTCTGGAGACTCTGGAGGCAGCAGGCCAGCTGATGACTCTGGAGACTCTGGAGGCAGCAGGCCGGCTGATGCCTCTGGTGACCCTGCGGGCATCTGGCCAGCTGATGACTCTGGATATTCTGCAGGTAGGGGGGCAGCTGATGACTCTGGAAACTCTGCAGGCAGCAGGCCAGCTGATGACTCTTGATGCTCTGCAAGAAGGCAAGCTAAAGGCATAGAGGCACAAGGTTCACAGACTTTAAGCTCTGGGAATGATAGTAGATCATGAACAGTAGATTCCCCGTTGCCAGTAGTGAAATCTTTTCATTTCCTCTGCTTTACAAAGTGGTGCAGATGAATTAGAGCATAGAGTACTATTATTGACTGACTTTGCAATATGTGGTGTGCTTAAAGGCAAGAGAGAAAACAAGGTATCAGGATTTTGTTCCTTTTCACTGAGGAGGATGGCTTCATTCACTGCAATTATATAAGAGCCTGGTCATAGTCAAATGATAGTGTCACAACAGCAAATATATGGGGCACTGGTTCAGGTTTTATCTGTACATCAATGGTCTGTACATATGATACCTCTGGGGTAGCGCTGACTTTACCATCAGGAAGATGAAGCAAAGAGATGTTTAGAGTTTTGCCTGACATTTGGGGTTCCTTAAAAGTGGAGGGACACATTTAAGATGTAGCGCCTAAACATAATTTAGCACTAGAAGACAAAACATCAGAAGAGTTAGAAAATTCAGAATTCAAATAAATACTTTTTTTAACTTCACTTTGAGACAAGCACCATGGCTGTTCTGGGTGAAATCTGGGTGATGAGCCACAGTATAATTCACACAACCAATGGACCAGCACTGAGGGGACCGAAATAGAGAGTGCAGGGTTTCATTCTCCATTTGTAAAAATCTAACAAAGATGCAGAAATGTAGTCTTCTGTATGAGTCTTAGATTCCACAGACAACAATTCAAACACAGAAAGATGGGAAATAACTGAATGCAAGAAGAAACACTACTTAGGTTGTCAGCTGAGCCCACAGATCCTGGTGATCAAACAGGAACACACAAGGTAGGAACACTAAGAGTGTAGAACTAAATACAACCATAATAGACAAGGAGCTAGCAAGGAGGAGTGCTTAACATGAAAGAAGAGAGACCAAAAGTCACACTTGGTAGATAACAAGTAAGAAACATACAAGGAAACTAGAAGCAAGACGGCAGGAAAACAGCAAACTAGCAACAGGAACAAAGAAATGGATAGAAAGGCAAGAACTGGGAAAAGGAAAAATACAGAAGGTAAGGCTTTAAGGGAGCACAAGGAGTGCTGGTGCAGGAGTCAACGAAACAAGGAAACCAGGAGACACTGCAAGCAGAAATAGTACACAGAACAAGGAATAGCTAAGGCTCAGGAGTCAAGTAGCACTGCAGGGAATGGGGGTTCAGGAAAAAGGATTTACTAAGGCTCTGAAGTCAAGTTAGCACTGCAGGGAGTGCTAGCTCAGGAATAAGGATTTGCTACAGCTCAGGAACAGTAACCAGGATAGCTACAACTTAGGAACAGGAACTAGAAATAACCTTGGCTCAGGAACTCGGGAATAAGAATAATAAAGGCTCAGGAGACAAGGGAGGAATAGCTAAGACTTTGGAACAGGAACAAGGAAGAATTATGGCTCAGAAACATCAGAAAACAAGGGTCGGTCTCACTGGAACCCAGCCTATAATAACCACCACTGGGAAGAAGGGAGGTGAGGCTTAAAAGAGCTCACAGTAATCACATGTAACAGGTGTGAGCAGGCTAGCAGCAGCCTGCCACATTTGTGCTGAGTTCCTCCACCCATCTTTGGCCTGCAGGGGTGGAGACAAAAGAGTGAGCATGAGAATATAGGTATTGGATTTTGAAGCCTCAGTAGACTGGCTTCGACAAAACCTGGCATGAATTGAGAATGGATGGTAATTTGCAAACAGCGTCAATGGCTAGAAGTCAAGTAATGCATGCAGGGGAAGGTCTGAAAGCTTATTAGAGCATTAGAAAGCCCCACAATATGGCCTCGGGTGATGCACACAAGAGCGCATGGAGCGAATTGTGACACTACTCCTATATCTTTTTGCTACCAAATGGTCAATCTTGGCACTACTCCTCTGTCCATAGCTAATGAACGATGTGCTAAGATATTGAAGGCATGTCCATTCTTTTCAAAACCGTTGCCAGTTTGTGATGATTATCAACTTACCATTGATTTTGCCAGTAAGCCATTTTTTCTCTCTAGGTGCTTTATTTGTTCATTTATTAAAGACACTTTGATTAACGCCACAGCTGAAAAAAGTTCCCAGTCACTTAGGTTTAAATCTCTTTAAAAAGGTAATTGGCTTGGAAGCATTCCTTGCCAAGCCTTGGGGCACCCTGCAGAGAAAAAAAGGTGTCTAATAGAGTATTCCCCTCCTTTTGTGTACAATACCAAGTAGCAGAAGCCTCTAGTTTTCTGACATTTCTCTCCTAGTGCATTGATATCAGTCATACATCTCTTGGGCACCTGGTCTTACCTCTATGTGCTCCTCTCTCCTAAGGTATTTCTATGACTCAGTCTGTGATGCCGAGCCTCACTTTACAACACTTTTCTGCTCTTGGGATATGCAGTTCCACTCAAACTCACTCTGGGGTCCTTTACTGGGAGATGTCTCTGGTATGACAGTCTGAAATGACAGAGAGTTGTTGGTCTGATTCTTCTGGCCAGCTCAATTAAGAATTTTCAAGGCTCAGGCTCCTTCTGTCCAAAGCCTCCATCCATGTGCTGGACTGAACTACCTCACCAATTCATTATACTTACATTCATCTCTCATTTGGGTTGGCAGAGTTCAGTTAGATGATTATAACAAGTCCTTACTGGGGGGGGGCAATTCTATCAGGCTTTACTGAAATGACTTTTTGCATAGGTCCTGACTATATCCTTTTGCCTTGTGTGTTATCAGGAGGATCTCTGTCAGTACTGGCTACACTGCTGGACATCATGGAGAGTTCTTTCATGAAGCTACTGTTGGAGGGTGGATTATTAGTAAGGGCAGGTAGGCACCCACACTAGGTCCAGTCAAGGTCTCAATACATTAGCTCCCAACTCAACCCTTTGCAGCTGGCTGCGACCAGGCAGGCTTAACTCAGGAGACAGGTATGTAAAGCAATTAAAATCACCCATACTTTCAATAAGCAAGACAAAGCACACAAGAAATATTTGACACACCATTTTATAAAAATAAGAAATATCTTTATCTTTAAAATGGCATCAAATCAACAAACATCCAATATAGGGAACTGGAGATATGAATTTTTAGATTACATAAAAAATGTGTTTTCTGGTGCCTAAACACAATAACGCCAACCAGTAACATCTGGTCGTGTTTGACCGGGTCCAAGTCACAATTTGAGGCTGACCACAATGGAGCCCTACCCGGGGACACTGATCCCCTTTAGCAAGCTGATTTTGATGACGCTTCCTCTGAATTCTTTCCCACAAGGCTCCGGTCAAATCCTCAAAGTCTTCAGCTCCGGAGCTTTCAGCAAATCCTTCAAAGTTTACCGAATGCACTGCAGGCTGGGGACTTCTTGAAAAGGTTGATGTAGGGAAGCTCTGTTAAACTGTTCTTTTCAGGTAGTCCACTCCTTTACCCTTTTGGAAGCACTGCAAAGTCCTCAGGGTGTGCAGCAGGAGCACTTCTTCAGAAGGCGGTCCTTTGGGATTCAGACCAGGATCCAGCTGGGCAGCCCTTGTTCTCCCTGTGGTTTCAGGCCACAGATCTGAGTTGCTATGAAGCTCTTACATATTTATTCAATGGTCTAGGGGGACACGCATGGGGCATTCTTGCCCAATGAGATACAAGGTGTCACTAAAAAGCATAACAGCATCCTTCAAAGTGTGGCATATAATTGTCCCACAAAGCACTGCAAGGTGAAGGATTCCTCGCCAGAAGAATGATATCTGGCTAAACCAACCTACTGGAGTGGCTTATTCCTATTAACACCCCCTGTCCAGACCATCTGCCAATTCCATTCCTGGGCCTGCCATATGGCTGAGGGAAACAGCTAGAGAGGGTAGGCCTGGCTGGTGTTGCATTATGCCCTGTTCTCTTTGAAGCCCAGTTTGATTTACCCAGCCTCCATTCTGGCCTGTGCTCTGCAGATGTAGCGTTCCCCCCACCAGATAACCTCTGCTCTATGAAGGCCACTTATAACCTCATTAAAGCAGCTTGGCTAAACCTGGTAAGGCTGACCAATCAGGAGAAGCTGCTAGAAGGCCGGGTTTTGTCTCACAGAAAAGAAAGTCTTATCACTTATTTTCTGTATTGTTTATGATAAATTCAACAGTGGCAAAGTATTGGATTTATCGTGACCACTTTTTTGAGTCCTTGAATGACATTTTGCGCTCTTTCTTAGCTATATTTATACTTAAGCAAAATATTCCAGTGTTCGTCTATGAAGCTATGTGTCTATAATGGGAAAAATGAAATGGGCAGTTTTTTCCCTCACAAGGGCATACAAGACATATTTTATAATGGCCCTGCTTATAGTTACATGGCACCCCATGCCTGGGGCACCTAGGAAAGACCGTAGAGCTAACATATATAAAAATAATGTAGATTACCACTTTGAAAGTTGAAAGGATGACTTTCTCACAGTCACATTTTGTAGTTTTTTTGTGGGGAATGATCAATCTTTTTTCTGCCTCATAACTGGGAGAGATGCATTATTGTGTGATCGTTTTGTGTGTGCCATAGTAGCTTCTTCACTGATGTTTCAAAATATGTACATTTAAAAGAGCAACAGAAGGTGCATTGCTAACATTTATAACTGTGACTAAGATGAAAAGTGCAACACTGCAAGCTAAATAATAGAACACTCAAACAGTCAAGGTATACATGGGCCTTTAAGAAGAATTGATACAATAAACCAATCGTTCTACGGATGCTCGCACATAATTTATAACCTCTCTCTCCAACCATATTAAATCCTCCCTTTCTACCTTCTTAACTCATGTTAAACATCTTAGCATCTTTTTAACACATTTTTTGGGGGGGCTTTTCAAATTGTGGCTACCTAATAACAATTGTAATCCATGATTGGACAGAGTGCATATTTTTCCATGAAAATAGATGCAGATTTTTAAGCATTAATATTTCAGGTTACTCTCAATCGATATCAACAGTAGGGCTTCAAACTGAAAACACTGACCAGTACTTTAAGGTGCATCACTGTTGGTATTGCATTACATAATAGACGATCTAATACACACATGGGACGGATGCAAACCAGACAGCATCTCTTGCAAGGCATTTGGTGTTAAGTCAATGTGTTTTCATTTGTTTTATATGGCATCATGTTTTATCAAATGTTTGGTGTTTATCATGGACTATAGCTGTCAACGTCTCCATCACAAATATATTTACAATGTGTCCACTTGAAAACTGTGCTCAACTTAAAGCCAGTCAATTATTTTCTAGTTGTACTGCCTCCATCCATGTTCTCACTATTTGCATTATCCTTGTATTTACCTTCTAACTTCTGGAACTGTTATTTATATTGGCATTTTTATTAGGATTTGTTACATAAAGCTTTAGTTGTCTGGTATGGCTCATGTTACCAATAGATGAAACAGTGAACACTTATAAAATATAGAACAGAACAATTGAGCTTGGGTCATTCCTACTCATGTATGAAGACAAAGATTTGGATAATAGTGATTCAGAGGAGGAAATAGAGAGTACTCATATTGTAAAAAATCTACATGACAAATTTGTATTGAACATTGAAGAGTTTAACATCCGGAACAAACCAGAACGTGATATGTGGATTGGTGGAGTGTGAATTAAAATCTACGCCAAATCGGGCTTACCGTTTACTATAATTAATGAAAATACATGGAGAAGTAAATTTGTTGGAAAGATTGGATACTATTTATGCCCACCTGACATTGAACGTGAAAGTTACACTGGTGAGAAAATGGACATTCTTGGTTATAGGTGGTTAGTCTTCAAATTTAAAGACAGGTATACTAGAAGCAAATTGTATGTGCCAAAAAAAGGACGTTCACTTTTGGGCTGGCAAGACCAAGGGAAGCTACATATGATACTGGACCCTAACATCAAGGACAAAGTACTGATAGCAAGTATAGGATGTTAAATGGGAATTGAACTGGAAAGAAGATTTCCAAAAGTATTTTGTAAACGTCTTGGGAAATTAAGCTGGTTTGAGCATGAAACTAAGCTGAAAGAGCATGCCCAACCCAAAATTCATACGTTGAGGTCTGTACCTATAATGGTGAGAGATGAGGTATCATTTCGACAAGTTGGTACAAATGGAGGTAATCAAACCTATTGAGAGCTCGGAATGGATTTCTCCAGTGGTCATCGCACGACGTAGTAATAGAAAGATATGTCTTTCTGTGGATTTATGACATCTTAATGAGAGCATTGTCATAGACCGATTTCCCTTGCCTAAAAGTACGGAGATGGTGTCATGTTTAAAAGGTGCCACTTGGTTTTCTACCATTGACTAATTGGTGGCGTATCATCAAATTGAACTTTCACCACAATCTAGGAATCTGACAGATTTATTACTCATGTGGGGTGTTTCCAGTTTAAAAGAATGCCTTTTGGCTTATCTTCTGCTGCTGCAGTTTTTCAACACTTGATGCACAAATGATTAGGAAAAGAAAAGAGTGTGATGTTTTTTTAGGATGACATTTTAATTTTTGGGGAGAATAAGGAATGTCATGATGAAAGAGTGCAACGTGTGTTTGGTGTGTTGGAGAACAAACGGTTGACTGTTGAGTTGAGCAAATGTAGGTTTGCAGAAAGAAGTATAACCTACCTGGGACACGTTATTAGTGGTGAAGAGGTGAAGCCTAAACCATCTTTAGTAAGATCAATCACTGAGACTCCACCACCATCCAACAAAGATGACATGAGTTCATTCTTAGGTATGGCACAATTTTGGGCAAAGTTTATTCAAAGTTTTGCAGAAAAGGTGTATAATTTTAGGCAGCTTCTTAAAGAAATGTAAAATTTGAATGGAACTCTTGTTGTGCTACGGAATTTACAGAGATCAAATAAAGTTTCTGTAAGGTCACCAATTTGGGCAGCTCTAATCCTCAACTTGATTGTTATTTAACTTCTGATGCAAGTGAAAAAGGTTTGGGAGCCGTTTTATCACAAAAGGAAACTGGAGGCAGAGAGCTTATAATTTTGTTTGCATCTAGATCCTTGACACCTGCAGAAGAGAAATATCCTGTTATTGAAAGAGAGGCACTTGTGTGTGCATGGGTATTAGACAATTTTTGCTCCTTTGTGTGGGAAGAATGGTAACCATCCAGTGTGATCATAAACCCTTGATTAAGCTTCTACCTTCGGAAGGAAGTGTTGTGGCATTTGCTAGAATTGTGAGAATTTCGATGAGAATGAAAGATTATATTTACAGGATGGTGTATGTGCCTGGTAAGAAGAATGTGGTAGCTGATTTTTTATTGAGAATGCCTTGCCCATTAGTAGAATGTATGGAAGATCCATGGGATGAATTCAGGGTCGCATTGGTGTTGGACCGGCAATAAAAGAGGAAATTTGAGTAAAAGAACAAAATGAAGATATTGAATTGCAGAATATTTTAAAATACATGTTGGAAGGATGTCCTAAAAAGGGCAGGTTATCGGAGGAGTGTAGGCATTTCTGTGAAATCAGGTCAGAGTTATCGATTGAGAATGATTTGATAATGAGAGGTAGTAAGGTAGTTCCTCCTAGTACTTTACGTGGTAGGGTTATTGACTTATGCCATGAGGGCCATTTTGGAATAGTGAGGACCAAATCTATTGTTAAAGAACATTTTTGGTGGCCAGGGGTAGACAAGGCAGTCTAATAAATTTGTGAGGTGTTGTGATGTTTGTTAAGCTGCTGGTAAGATGCTACACACTTTAAGAGCATAAGTGGATCAGACGTTAGTTCCTAAGTTACCTTGGGAATGTGTAGCTGTAGATTTGATGGGGCCCATTGGAGAATAGCAAGAGTATTTAGTTGTCATTATGGATCTTTTTTCAAAATGGGCAGAAGTGGATATTGTGAATAGAGCTGACACAGAGTCTGTGTTAAACTCTTTAGATAGAGTTTTTTTTTTCTGAAGGAATTCTGGCTGTTTTTTTGAGTGACAATGGGTTGCAATTTGTCTCAAATAGTGCCAAAATGTATTTTGAAAGAATTGGTTTGACACATAAAACTACCTCACAGTACAATCCAAGTGGGAATGGTGGTGTAGGAAGGTTTAACAGAGTGCTAAAGGGAGTTATGCAGGCAGCAATGAAAAAATATTTTGACTGGTGTGTTGCAATCAAAAAAGTAGTTTGGGCATATAGAGTGATGGAGAATGAAGTTACTGGGGTTAGCCTTTTTGTAGTTATGTGGGGTAAGAAACCCAGGTGTAAATTTAATCCTGCATGGTTATGTAAGGGCGTGATGGATTTTTGGTCTTTGGACAGTGTACAAAGAAGGTTGGAAAGAACACAGGAGAGAAGCAAATCTTATTATGATGAAGTACATGGAGTGAAACAAACCCAGATTAAGGTGAGAGATTAGGTGTGAGTTAAGAAACCATTCAAAGTAGCAAAAGTGAAGAGTCAATACATTGAGCCTGTACAGGTAAGAGAGTTGTTACAGAATGGTGTAAGATTGCAGAGTGGGAAAGTGTGGAATTTGCAGCGTATTGGTTTGTGTCCACAGAAATGTCGAGGAGAATGATAGAAGTGCTGAGTCTGGATTTAGTGATTAGTTTGGGTTGGAAGATATAGTGGAAGAGGTGAACAAACTAAATATGTCTGCTTTGGATGATGAGAACCTTACTTTGCGCATAACTGATAGACCCAGTATTATTAACGCAAAGTATGTGGAAGGGTCTTGTGTTGAAAAGGATCAAGGTGAACATGAACAGTGTGAACATGGTGAAGTGGAAGAGCTAGGCAGTCATGAGCAGGAGTCACAGAATTTTGATGTGACTAGGAGAAAGAGAGAGTTACTGGGTTGTTTGAAAGATTTTGTATTAGACTGAATGCATCATATGTTTTTTTAATATATATATATATTTTATTTTTCTGTCTTAGTTTTAGATATATTTTATACCTTTTATCTTTTGTGCTTTGATTTGTTAGGTGGGAGGATGTGTTGTGTTGGCATATTCTTTGTAAGCACGTAAGGCTATGATGTAAGGAGGCTCTGCTTTAGAACACTCGAGTGAGAAACGTGGAAGATCGGTTGAAAGTCGAAAAGTGAAGGCCTGTTTCCTGTGTACGGAGCTTGAGAATTAAAGGAATTATAACTTCCAAATCGGTTTTCTGTTGTTTTACCATTCGAGGAACATTAAAAAAACACATCCCTATTGGCTTTGGAAATGCTTATTTGGGTGGTGAAATTGAGAAGACTGCAATAGCCCCTGTGACCACTTCTGCTGCAGTCCTAGTGAGAGAGCTTGTCCTACTTTTGGTTTACGTTATGTGAAGGTGTTTTGCTAATTAAAAACCAGCATTATTCGTCAGTATGAGGTGTCATGTAAACATCAATATAATGCTGTTTAAACAGTGACTTTGTTCACAGAGCTTTCATGACAATGTGTATTTAGTGGGAAACACCGACTGCTGCATTTCTTTTTCTTCCTTTCTTTCTTTCTTTCTTTCTTTCTTTCTTTCTTTCTTTCTTTCTTTCTTTCTTTCTTTCTTCATTTATTTTCTTCTTTCTTTCTTTCTTTCTTTCTTTCTTTCTTTCTTTCTTTCTTTCTTTCTTTCTTTCTTTCCTGTCCTCTTTGTTTTGCTTTGACCAGTGTCATGGTAATAAGTGTATATATTTTCATAGAGCAAATACATTCCTTGAGTTACAATATGAATGGAGACTGTGTAGGATATACAACTTGCCTTTGTACTTGTCCTGCATCAAATTTTATAATGTACTAAAACCAAAGTTTAATCTCAGTCTTATAGAAGAAACTCAGAAAAGCATGAAACCATTTTGATATCCATAATGTGAATGGCAGTTAAATGTATCTTATGTTTAGGAAGTCCTTTGTTAAACTTGCTAAATCGATTGAGGCTGTTCTGTTCCTAATATGATATCATCAACCAATTGGTTAGAACCAGAAGTTATCTCCATAAGATTTACAAAAGGTTACTTACTGCAAATATATAAATGTGTGTTCCTAGACTAGAGATTATGAAGAAGAGGAGAGGAAAGCTTTTAGGGAGATCCATTTTACATAGACTGCCTGAGAGTCCCTTTCACAGTGTTTCTTGAGAGCACTTTGACTCAGATACATTCTGACTAAGACTTTTTGCTGATATTTCTCAGTTTCATTTTAGGAAAGGCTTTTGAATAAAGAATTAAGAACAATTTCATTATTGGCACCTATCAAACTCAATCATAATTTAAATTTTCATACCCTATTGAGTTAATTGAAGTTCTAACCCTTTCAACCTCACCTCCACGATCTCAACTTTTGAGCCTAGTAGAGAGTGGAAACTCCAAATTTCCGGATACATAATCCTTTAACACATAGAGTTCCCTATACTCCCTGATCCCCTAAAGTTGGTAGCAGAGGATGGTTATAGGTGAGGGAAAGGAAGAGTTGTAAAAATTAAAAAGTGGCCGATAGAGAAATACCTATGTCCAATGCTAAAGAAGCCTGAGCCTGAAGATTTACATAGTGCAGGTTTCTGAGACTGTTGTAGTTTCAGAAGTGTGAATATCAATCGGTGATGCATTGAAATTGATTTTTGATTGTTGAAGGTTGATCATTGTGATTTTGTTCAAAGGATATTTATTGTGAAGTATACATATTACAGATATTATCAGATATTAGCACAGCTTTTGAAATTGTGTAGATGATGTTATGAACTGCTGTTGTTTATGCGCTTCTGCAGATAAGATCAAGAGGTTATCGGACTAAGAAGCAGTCGAAGATCCAGGGATAGAAAAATAAAGAGTTGATTTATTGATTTTCTTGTCTGCCAATAAGTTGTGGTGTAGGTCATGAGATGTCATTGACTGCCCTTTGAGATTAGGATAGTACGAAGTGGCTGTGATTTTACTGATATTGATAATGATCAGTTTTGGTGAATCCCGATGCACAATAGTGACACTGCATTGGTCGTGTGGTAAACTACTGGTCAAGATTTCATTGGTGTGTGTCTAACTCTTTTTGATTGACAAAAGTCAGAAGGTGTAAAAACCTGATAATTCTGGTTGCTGAATTGTTCTTTCATTTTCTATAAAAGAGACAGACAAAGATTGTTAATTTATCCTGCTTAGATTAACAAAATCGATGTGCATGTGATTACGAAATAATTCTTTAGGAGGGTGAGCTGCTGCAAGGAGCAAGTTGTTACATCATAGTATGCCTCGCTAGTATTGGCGGTTAGTGTAAATGGTACACTGAGACTGGGTGAAGCTGTGTGGAGAGCTGCTCAGTGGTTGGTTGACTGAAGTACGAAGCCGCACTGTGCCTGGACAAAGGGTCTGAATTTGACATATATGAAACATGATCAAAACATTTAAGCTTTGTGTTTTTATTGATTGCCTCTTGTTAAATTCAAAATCAGGGAAACTTTCAAAGCTATTAAAAGTTTAATGAGGCGTGATGTGAGTATTCCAGTTTGGGTGGGGCAAAGAGGTGCCTCCTGAGAGTTCACTAGCATATCATATGATGATTGAGGAAGGGCTACAGCCATATGTATAGCCTCACCAATAGTGCAAGATCACTGAGAAAGAAGGTCCGCTGAGTTTTCCAAGATGGGGTACATTTAATTTTGAGAATCATAGACAGCTTACAAGAAATCCTTTGTGAAGTGAAGCCTCATCCAAAACCCACACCACAATTTGAAGCACTAAGGCCCTGATTTTACTTTTTGGTGCAAAACTGCACTAACGCAGTTTTGCACCAAAAAGTTTAGCACCGACTTGCACCATTTCTGTCCACCAGCCAGGCACCATATTTATGGAATGGTGCAAGCCGGTACAAAGGGTAGGCTAGCGTAAAAATAAATGACGTTAGTCAGGTGGGGCTGGTGCTATGGAAGAAGGGGGGTTTGCACCAAAAAGTGATGTTAGACAGGTTAGAGTTAAAAAAAGGCTCTAACCTGCCTTGAGTCATTTTTTGACACAAAACCATCCATACCACATGACTCCTGTCTTAGAAAAGACAGGAATCATGCCCACCAACCCAATGGCCAGCACAGGGGACCAGGGTCCATGCCTCCTTAGTCTCTGATTTTGTTTGACCACGTGGCTGGCAGCCATTTTGTGCTTCTAGCAAGTGTGTTCCTGCCATAGGCTTGCATGTGTTCTTCTTTGTTCCCCATGTCCCTTTGCTCACTGTTGTTCTTTGACCATGTGGCTGGTGGCCATTTTATGCATCCAGCTAGTGTGCCTTTGCCACAGCCTTGGATGTGTTCTTTGTTCCCTATTCCTTCTTGCTCTCTGCTGTTGTTTGACATTGTGGCTGGTGGCAATTTTGTGCATCCAGCCAGTGTGTTTTTGCCATAGTCTTACATGGATTCATGTGATAACACTTTAATATTGATATGCTTAGAGATCATTGTAGTATATGTACACTAAAATAATATACTTCTGATGAACATTGCTTATATTATTTACTTACTTTTTTGAATGTTTAATTTTGTACCTCCTTTCCTCACAATAAGTTTTTTTCTTCTTGTCCTCCCATACAAACATTGGCAATTATTGATCTTTGGTTTAATTTACATTTTTATATTTTTAAGTTCTTATTTTATGTTTTTTTATTATTTTAATTGTAATTGTTTTATTTTAATTTCTTGTTATTTATTTTTGTTCATTTTTATATCTTTTTTTAGATTTGTATTTAAATTTGTATTATATATTATTTTTAAGACTTTTTTATTCTTTCAATTTCAGGTTCTTTAGGAGTTTAATAATTCCATTTCCTTCTCAACACTCTGGCTGTGGTGCACTGCAGACACATCAGAATCATATATATATATATATATATATATTTTAATAATTATTCAATTTCCCCTAGACCACCTTGCCTCCATAGTTTTTTTAAGGATTATTCCACTAACCATGCACCACTCTCTGACTATCACAGGTGCCTCCTGTAAAACAGATGGAAATAAAGAAAAGAGCTATATCTGCATGTCATGTTGCCTGATCTGAAATGAAATGCTATAGTATGTTCTGAATTTAAAATGTTTGATTGAGTTGGTATTTATTATATAAGTAACCAACCACACTAATACTGCATCTGTCTGTTCTATTTCAACCTACAACTTTTCCATCTTCTTTAAAAAACATTTGTACATTACCCTTTTTAAAAACATTGTAAAAATGTATACATTAAAAACATTCACCAAAAATAATTTATATAAGAATATATCACACAACATAATATTAAGAGCCGTTCACTTAAGAAACTTTCACTTAAAAATTATTCACAATCTGTATGTTCAAGAAAGAGCTGTCTTCAAGAAAGAGATGTTGACGCAGTGTTTCAGCAGTATTCCTAATTATTCACTCTGACTTCTTGAGGATAATAATATTCTTTCAATACACTTTTATACAGAATTCTAAGAAACTGAAAAAAAAACATTTATTTGTGATCCTGCTAATCTTATTCTTGCATCTTGTTGCAAACTATTTATCCTTAATTTACCTAATTCTCACCAAGTCTTTATGCACCTTTTCTATTAGTGCATATTTTTTACATTGTGATCATTTATTGCATCCTGATTCATTATACATTAGATATTACTACCTCATGATTTTGTAACTGTAGAAGAAAAAGTCATGTCTATTTATATAGTTACTTCCGTCCTTCTCCCGTTAGCTCAATTGGATTCCTATTCCATAATAATGCGGTCCTTCTATAACAATTTATCTTAATTATTTGATGTACCTATCTACCATATACAAATGCTACTCACTCCTTTATTTGTGTGGCTAGGAGATATACTGTTCCTTTTCAGCACTTTGCCTTAGGATTCATAAGGGTATCTGTAAATCAAATGATGTTTCTTGGTATCACCCATATTTCTCTATTCCTTATTTTTTATTATTTATTTCCACACATACTTGATGTTTGTACCAATATTAGAGGGTCCTACAGTCACCCAAAAATCTTTGGGATTGGACCCCCCTCCGTTCTAAATGTTGTCCTTCGTGGTTAATTTCTTATACTAATATATATAAATATATAAAACAGGGAACCCCATACTTATTTCAGCCAACATATATCCTTAGTTTTCCTCTCTGCATGTAGTTTTGAAATCCTATATTATCTATCTTGATCGTGTCAGGAATGCGATGGAGTTACTTGGAGTCAGGAGGAGGATGGAAGGACTCAGGGTGTGACTACCTCATCAACAACAGCTAAAAGAAGAAGGCAGTTATTAACTTTAAATGGAAACCATAACTCTGAGGCCTAGAACTCAGCTATGTGGAATGGAGAGAGATGTGTTGATTTGGAAATTGCTGATGAGTGTGTGTGTTTCATTGGTGGCAAAAGTAAAATTCTGAGCCCCATTATTTTGCCCTGCCTTTGAGTCTTCATGGGACACAACTCATGAAGCTTACCTTCTTTCTGTCTTATCCTTGACTCTACAATACGGTTTCTGTTTTAAAATCCACAGGACTTCTGCCCTCCTGCACAAACAAAAGGCAAAAAATGAGCTAAACACTCCTGCTTACCTACCTGACCGATCTTGAGACAGGCACCCAAAAGTGATGGACATTCCGAGGAGAATGCAGATGCACTGCCCAGTTTGGCGATACAGTATCATTTTTCTTTTAACAATCACACTTTTTAGAACTGGGTGGGTTCAATTCACTCCGCCGTTTCAAACCTAGGTGACAGAACATTTGGATATCTAATACCTTTGGTCTCTGTTTCAGAAGTACTATTTGAAATGCATTTAATTGAATTGTGTCATATTCATTCCTTCATTCATTTCCTTCCAGAATGAATTGATGATGATGATAATGATGTGCTTCCCATTGCCCTGATAAATACTGTTGTTGGGTTTGTTTTTGTCATACCCTCACCCAAATCCCCTTTCCCATCCATTCATGAAACCCCTAACCTCTTCCCCCAGGCTGTGTGATTTGAGGTATGACTTTATTTAATTACATCAAATAGATCCCACACTTGGCAAGACAGATGTGGTTAAATGCTACATCAACTCACAGCAAGATTCTCTATTAACTGAGCAATAGCCCACATCAGTCCCACTTACCCAAAAACGCATAGGTAAGAACGAACGTCATTTCTCAAGGTCAACAGACCATTATTGAGGCATTTGTTATGCATCAATAAACACAGTACATACTTTGAGAACATTTTTTATGACATGAAGAATTCATATGTTTGGTTTTCAAATTCCATGCTTACTAATGCTCAGAATATTCTACTATTGCTAGTTTTTGATATGAGATATTCTTTGAGGTGTCATGGTGGTAGTAGTCTGTCCTTAGTCTTTCTAAAACTATGATATAGATGTAAATGTGTAACCCACTAGCACTTGGTTTTGCTTTCAATTTATTTGTCTGTGATCCTTTTGATTAGTTCTACAGTTGGAAATCATGTCACTTATGGGAGAGTGGGACCTCTCTGTGATGCCTTCCCTGTTAGTACACTACCATCAAGAAGGCACCTTGAGAAACCCTTCAGTAGGTTATTGGAAGTTTGAACATTGACGGAGGGAGCCATCACTTCATCTTTTCAGGTATGAGAACTTTGGAGTGATGTGAACTGCTTCACTTCATACATGACTAACTGATGCTGCATTTGAAATAAGTGCTTGCTTGTTCATCTATGATTCTGTAAGCAATATAGGGGATTGCTGGAATACACTTAGAGAAATAAACACTAGAAAGATAGGCTGCGCGAAAAGGCATCAGTGCACAGTTAAAAAGTAAAACACAAAAAAACTTCAGATATATGGTGGATTGAAAAGATGCCCCCTTTACTAACATATATGAATATAAATAAACTGTAAAACCTATCCTCTCTGAACACAACAGGCCCACACCTCTCCCCCATTTTACCCATTTCCATGTCCAATGTCCAACACGCCACTCCCAAACTCCCACCCTCTTCACCCACAAGTCCCTCCCTATATAGATATATATATATATACATATATATAGAGAGAGATTTATATAGATATATAGATATTTTTTGTTGTTGATGTTTTAAGGAAATACAGGTCACTTTTCGGCCACTCCCTCGGACCTGATGCGTGGCAGTACAAGAACAGATGACTCCCAATCCAATTCAAGATATCTGATGATTTTTATTGTTGCATTACAAGTTGTGGGATTTGGCAGAAGCCAAACCTCCACAACGCCACCTGGCCCACCGGTGCAGTCGCACTGATGGGGCCGGAGGTGAGCACCTCCAGCCCGGCAGCAGGCCTCAGCCTGCTGGCTAGATTACAAAGCTGCAAACCGCCAGGCTCTCCATGGTGGTAACACCACCATGGAAACCCTGGGTATTCCTGTCGCCGGCACACGCACCCCCACATGTCCACACACATGCAACCACACATGTCCAGACTCTTCCAAACCCACACCCCACTCACCCAGGCACTCTCTACATACACCCTCATTCACTCGGTGACACACACTCAAACACCTTGTTAGACCTGACAGCCTTAGGGTGTTCACCCTCAACTTTTTTCCTGCCTCCCTCCACTTTTTGACACTGTTTTTGCTGGTTTTATGACTCTGCACACTTTACCACTGCTAACCAGTGCTAAAGTGCATATGCTCTCTCCCTTAAAACATGGTGACATTGGGTCATACACAATTAGCTTATTTAATGTACTTATATGTCCCTAGTGAAAGTGCACTACATGTGCCCAGGGCCTGTAGAGTAAATGCTACTAGTAGGCCTGCAGCACTGATTGTGCCACCCACATAAATAGCCCTCTAACCATGTCTTAGGCCTGCCATTGCAAAGCCTGTGTGTGCAGTTTCACTGCCAATTTGACTTGCCATAAAAAATACTTGCCAAGCCTTAGACTCCCCTATTTCTACATACAAGTCACCCCTAAGGTAGGCTCAAGGTAACCCCTAAGGCAGGGTGCTATGTAGGGAAAAGGCAGGACATGTACCTGTGTAGTTTATATGTCCTGGTAGTGCAAAACTCCTACATTTGTTTTACATTGCTGTGAGGCCTGCTCCTTTCATAGGCTAACGTTAGGGTTCCCTCATATACTGTTTGAGCGGTAAATTCTGATCTGAAAGCAGTAACCAGGTCATATTTAGTATAGCCAGAATGGTAAGACAAAATCCTGCTAACTGGTGAAGTTGGATTAATATTACTATTTTAGAAATGACACTTTTGTAAAGTGAGCATTTCTCTGCACTTAAATCTTTCTGTGGCTTTCAATCCACGTCTGGCTGGGTTAGTTGACAGCTCACTTGTGCATTTCACTCAGACAACCCCAAACACAGGATGCTCAGTCACACCTGCACACATCTGCATACTGAATGGGTCTTCCTGGGCTGGGAGGGTGGAGGGCCTGACACTCACATATCAAAGGACAGCGGCCTGCCCTCACACAATGGACTGCCAAACCCTCTACTGGGACCCTGGCAGACAGGATGGAACTGAAAGGGGAACTTGTGAACTTCTATGCCACTCTTTGAAGTCTTCAAAGGCACATTTGGGTATTTAAACAGGGCCTCTGACCCTACCAACTCAGTCACTTCTTCACAAGATACCTACTGGGAAAGGAACTCTGAACCAAAACCTGCAACTTGCAACCTGCTAAGAGAAGCTGCCTGGCTGCCCAAAGGACTCACCTGACTGCTTTGCGGTAAATGACTGCTGCCCCACTGCCTTGCTGACCTCTGGCTCTGCTGAGAAGTGCTCTCCAAGGGCCTGGATTGAGCTTGCCTCCTGTTTCCTGAAGTCTCAGGGCCAAAAAGATTTAGGGGGTTATTACAACTTTGGAGGAGGTGTTAATCCATCCCAAAAGTGACGGTAAAGTGACGGATATACCACCAGCCGTATTACGAGTTCCATAGGATATAATGGTCTCGTAATACGGCTGGTGGTATATCCGTCACTTTACCGTCACTTTTGGGACGGATTAATACCTCCTCCAAAGTTGTAATAACCCCCTTAATGTCTGCAAAGAACTCCTTGTGCAGCGAAAATCAACCCACAGCCTGCCGGATTTGATGCACAGCCTGCCCTGCAGTGAGAAAATCACTGCATCCCCGTACCGGAACAATGCAGCCCGGCCCCCCGAGTGGAGATTGACGCAGCACCAGCGTTGCACCCGGAATTTTGATGCACAGGCCACTGGATCGGCCCATCGTCGAGCCGGAACAACGCAGCCCAACTTCCTGTGAGAGGAATCGATAGAGCACCTGCCGTGCGTCAGACATTTCCCAGCATCGCCCACCGGATCGACGCAGCTCCTGTGACTTCGTCCTGCACACCCAGGATTTCTCTGCATCATCCCTCGGGTGTCCAAATACCCTGCAACCAAAGAGGATCCAAGTCTGTGTGCCGCAAATCGATGCAAAGCCCTTGCTGCGTGGAAAGATATTGACTCATCGTCTGTGTGCACCCAGAGAAATCAACGCTCTTTTCCACGCATCTCCCCCTGTGCGGTACCGTGCAGATAATTTAGATGCAAACCAGGTACTTTGCACTCGCAAGTAACCATTGTTGTTTTTAAGAACTAAAGACTCTATTTAGCATTACAAAAGTGATATTTAAACTTGATTGTTTTTTACCTTAATCTACTCAGATGAATATTCTATATTTTTCTAAACCTGTGTGGTGTATTTTTGTGGTGCTTGCACTGTGTTTTTTGCATGATTTATTGCACAAATACTTTACACATTGCCTGACTCCTCAGTGCCAAGCTACCAGAGGGTGGGCATAGGATAATTTATATTGTATGTGACTTACCCTGACTAGTGAGAGGGTCCTTGCTTGGACAGTGGGTAATCTAACTGCCAACCAAAGACCCCACTTCTAGCAAACTCACACTCAAACACTCATTCACACACTTACAATCACTCAGGCACACCCATGCAAACACACACAGGCACACGAACACCCCCATTCATGTGCATACACGCACACGAATACCCCATTCCCACACACACATTCACATTCAATTGCATACACACTTTTGCATTGTCGCATTCATTCTACACCCCATCTCCCTCCGCATACTCGCACTCACATACGCAGATACGCACACACAGATACCCCCCTGCACTACATACACTCACCCAAAAACACATCCCAACCGTACATATACATTCACACACCCGTATTCACACATACACACTCCCCTCATCCTCACACTTGCACACAGACACCCCAACTCATTTGCTCACAAACACACACTAATACACCCCCATTCGCATACATACATGCACTCACCACACAGGCACCCAACACTCCCCCCCCCCCTTTGGACGATCACCTTACCTTTTCCGGTGAGCTGGTCATCTGGGAGGGGATGGGTCCTGGCGGTTTTGTACCGCCAGTACCACCACACCAAGACTCCTCCAAGCCATATTACGGGTTGTAATATGGTGGGCAGAGTCTTTCTGCTGTGGCAATGCTTGTGATGCACCCGCCTCTTCAACTCCATCCGGACTTCTGCCCATAAATGGGTGGAAGTCCTCCAATGACTCCAAAGCCAGTGGTTTGCTGGCTGCTGGCTTCAGAAAAGACAGCTGAAGTCGTAATGAGGGCCTTAATCCCACTTTACTTCCTGGCCTTGCCCTCAAACACAAATTATTTAAATCAAATACATTCACTTGGTGGTAAGTGAAGAAAACCAAAACTTGAGTTAGGGACTGATTTAATTTGGCTAAGGGGTTACTCTGTCACAAACATGAAAGATATCACATCCAGTGTGTTGCAATTTGTAATACGGCAGATGTGATGTCCATCACATTTGTGACAGAGTAACGTACACCACCAAACTTTCTCAGTCAGGTGCTTAGTCTGCCAATGGAGGGTAAGGTACAGGGAAAAGTCTGGGTAGGTATGGTAGAGGTTTTGCTACAGGGGTGTAGTTCACTAATGATGTAGCTTAGGGCTTAGTCACAGTAGTTGAAACTGAAAGTTGATTAATGTCAAATTCAAATAGGAATTTTTTGGAAGCCATTTGGAGTATGAACCACTTGTCCAGGGCGTAACAGTTGGCAATTTCTTTTCTCAATGTGAACAGAAGTTAGGAATACATATGACTGGTACTTGGGGAGGTCACTGAGTGGGCACTGGGAGGAAAGAGAAGGACACCTTCTTTCTGTTTTGATTTGCAATCCATTGAAAGCTTTGTAAATGCTAGATTAAAAGAAACAGACACACATTGCACAGCCAACACTGCAGTGCAGGATCGAACCATGCTCCATTTGGGTGGGGTCATCATCAGCATAACATCATGGCTCATGGGTCAGACTTGTGACTCGCGAAGTGCCACGGTCAGGGAAGTCATGGATGATGATGGATAGCTGGGATCTGCCTGGCTGGGTATACCAGTAATTGTCAATAACTAAGCAATGTGACTTCCCACCACCCAACCCTGCTGCAGCAGAGACTTCTTCTTCAGGTCCTGGTGCTTTATCTGGCACACTTGTGCTGACCCCAGCACTGGTGGTCTGTGCAGCTACAAAAACACTATACATTTTAGGTGCCACATACACCTCCCTCTTTTAACAAAATGCAACCACAGCACATGAATACATTTGAGTTCGCAGTTGCTCCTCACCCATCTCAATTTGGTTATTTTGCTGGTTGACAATGTTAGAAAAAAGCTACAGCCAGTAATTAAGCCAACTGCAATGGAGGGGCAGTGACAGGATGATGACTCTGAGACATTTCAAGCACAATGAACGGGTAGAATAAATTAGTTAATGAAGTACATATGTTTTTTTTTTTTTGCCCATTTTGGCAAATGAAATGGTACCGTCCTCATACTACTTTACTGCCATGCTGCACTGCCATTGAAACTGCAGGGATAATACAACACAACATGAGGGGGGAGTTACACCAAAGCCTTGGACACTCTCATCATTTGAGCATGAGCAAGAAATAGAAAGTGTTCTCAACAAACAAGCCTAGAAAAGCTTGCTTGGGTCTGCAACCTCTGCAGTCTTCACCTTAGACTACCTAATCTAGTGATTTAGGGGCTAGATTTTTTATAAATTGCTATTTAAGAAATGAAAACTGTGATGTATGAAAATTGCAGTTCGGTAATAGCGATTTCTTAAAAGTCGCAATCGCTATTACTGAATCGCAATTAGGGAATGGGACTCCATTTATCCCTTTGGGCCTGTTGGCCCATAGGTGCGAATGGTTTTGCATTTCCGAAATTTGCAAATTCCTGTAACGAATTCGCAAATTAGGTAATGCAAATCCCATGGTGCGGGGGACTGAGGGACCCTTTGGTGCACCCCACAAAAATATCAGTGGACATGAGAAGCGCACACATACCATAGGGGCATGTGTGCACTAAATGTCATTTGTAAAAATGCATTTTTAATGCATTTTTTAAATTGCACATGGTTACCACCAAATTGGATTTGGTGGTAATTGCATTTTCTAAATGCCCAATTCACATTTAGGAAATGCATGATACATGTGCTTTGGAAATCGCAAATAGGAATTCCCTTTTTGCAATTTCCTATTTAGAGAATCGCAATTTGGAATTCTCTAAGTAGAGTCGCAATTTCAGGGAATCACTATATTAGCGATTCATGGAAATTGCACTGCGAATGCCTTTCATTAATCTTGAAAGGCATTTTTGCATTTGCAAATGGTCGAATTTTGCTATTCGCACCGTTTGCGAATGCAAAAAGCTTTAATAAATCTAGCCCTGAGTCTTACACTACCAGTCCACAGGGTATAATAAAGGTTGGGGAGAGGGACAGCATAACTAAGCAGAGAAAAATCTTAAGCTACAGATTACAGAAACAGGAGGAATACAGCTACAGAAACAGATATAGAAATAAGGATAATGAAGGGTGGGATAACATGACTAAACATTGAATAGAGTGAAAAGCATTAAAAAAAAGAACCACAGCATAAGAGAAAGGAGAACAAAATATTGTAATTGTGAGAGTTAACAGATAGAGAAATAAATATCAACAAGAACTTTCTGGGTCCAGCAGAGCCATCTGCCACGGCTGCAGCACTGATAGGGGGGTTAGAACTTCCACCTGCTATGGAACTGGTGGTGACAACCTCCTCGGCCTGACCCTCCAAAGTCCTCTTCTTGCTCTTGAGTGCTGATGTAAGAAATGGAGACAATAACAAAGATAGATTAGCAGTACAGTTAATCTCCTAGAAAATATATTGACAGGCAAAGGCAAACACAGTAACATATTGACATTATACTTTACTACTTTTCTGTATCAGATTGCCTAATACCTATATCATCAAATTTACCTATTTCTGACATGTTACATAAGCCCTATTTCAAATTTTCATAAACTACATTTGGAAATACTATTGCATTGCAACAAATGATCTTTGTTTCACAACTTGGATTCATCGGTTTCCCTTTTTTCAAGGCATAGGTGCTTGCATACATCACTGGAAGAATGCTTGGGGCTGTAAGTGATACATAAAAAGAAAGACACAGATTGCTAACTCACTGATATATTACTTACTTCTACTACCACCACTGCAACAGTAACACTATCTTGTGGCAGGAGGACAGAGGAGTCAGCATAACCAGCATAATCAGCCCAAGCAAGAGCCTACAGCAACAAGCAGAACTAGATAGCACAGAGTACCTGGCGCAATCAAATTACATCACATAATATTCGTAGTGTTGAGTTACTTGCAGTTAATTACCTCAGAGTGTAAGCAGCATGCTATTTGAAAAAAATGCATTATAGGACAGGACAAAAAAATTAAGGTAAAATGAATTGCTAGTACTCATTAAGCCCCACAATCTGGACCCACAGCAGGTCGAGCAGGTCTCTCTCTTGGTCAATATTGTCAGGCCAATAGTGCATCAGCTGCTGCTGGGTGCACCAAACCCCAGTGCAGCAACGGACACAATGGCACACCCTTTCCCACAGCTGCCTACACTCCTACAGGCTATACCCATTGCTGGGCCTGACACCTGCTGCCAGCATGGGGATAGGTGGTGCTGCACAAACAAAACTAGTGTGGATACCTCTTTCTCACTAAAGATGGCATGAGACTGAACCCCTTGGTGGTGCCTGTATTTGCAGAGTGTGCGGTTTGCTGCACCAGCATGTCCCCACATTCTGCCATGGCACTGGGGGTGGGATAAAAAAACGACTGGGGAAAAGAAATAACAGAGAGGGAAAATTAACTTAGAAGAAGATATTAGAGGAAAACTAATAAAGGGACAAAAAATGCAAAGAAATAAAAAACGAGGCAAAAATGTAAAATACACACACAAAAAAAAAATGGAAAATAGGGAAGGATAAGTGGGATAATGTAAGGATTGAAAAGATAAGGTATGAATTTAGAATAGGAAAAACAAAATGGCGCTGTGTGCAGGAGACAATGTGGTATGTATGTATGTATGTAAGTATATTTATAAAGCGCATTCCGGCTCACAAAGAGCATCGAAGCGCTAACATAGGTAAAAAAGTCACTACATTCATAAGGAAGCCTCAACCCACAGAAGGACGAAAAGAAAGGATTAGTTAGGAAAGAGCCAAGTTTTAATCAACTTCCGAAACCGTAAATAACATGTTTCTGCCCTAATATTTAGAGGGAGGGAATTCCAGCACTTAGCTGCAGCCACAGTGAAGGCTTTATCACCCCACTTCACTCTATAAGTGCGGGGAACATGAATGTAGTAAGCTGACAATGATCTAAGATGCCTCTTAGGTTTATATCAGCCTAACTTAGCGGACAGATATTTAGAACCTTGGCCATGCACGGCTTTGAAAGACAAGCAAAGGGATTTAAAAATAATCCGCTGAGCCACCGGAAGCCAGTGCAGTTGTCTGAGACTACTTCTAGCAGAGGTCCAACGTGAAAGATTAAGAACTGCTCTGGTGGCAGAATTCTGAATCAGCTGTGGCCTATTAAGAAGGCCTGTTATGCTTGCAACAATGAGCGCACATTTTCCACCAATCAGTGTGAAAGGGCTGCCCCACCCACTCACTGAAAGTTAGGCAAAGTTCATGGAGGGTTTTCTTACTCTGCAGAGTTACGTGTAGCGCAACTCTGTGAACTCTGCTCGGACTTAGTCAGAGCCAGCCTAGAGAGATGCGAAAACATAGGGAAGGGACATCGTTTAACTGTTGTGGTTTCTCATGTGGTGGATGTTCTGCTCACCAGAATCAAAACCTAATATATGACTAGTTCAAAGCTCACAAAATATAAACAAAATAATTTGATGTCAGAAAACGTGATGCTTAAGAGAGTTTTGAATCCAAGTACTTTGTGGACACTACCTGGAAATAAAATATAAGACAAATTTGAACATGAGTTTCTTGATGTCACAGATTTATGCACCAAGCCAAGACCTGATAGAAAGCATCTGCCTTTGATAAGCCTTGATTATGTCCTTTTTGTAGATGACTCATGCTTGAGAACAAATGATGGTTCACTCAGAGCAGCTTATGCTATTTTCACAGTACAAGAGATTGTAGAAACTTTTTTTGTTTCAAGTAGTTTGCTCAGCAGAAATTGGTAAATGAATTGCTCTTCACAAATAGTCAATATCGCTTTGGCATGGTCCCTGACTTTGGTCAGTTACGGTCACAAAGTTTAATGGCATCTTCTGGTTCACCCATAGGCAATGGTGAACATACAGGAAACTCTTAGATGCTTTGCAACTCCCTATTGGAACTGCTTTTGTAAAATATGCAACATACAGGAGCGACAGTAGTTATGTCCCAGTTGGCAACAGATAAGCAGATGAGGTGGCAAACTATTGTGCAATTGTGGCCTGTACATTTAAAGGAATATTGTCAGATGAGTCTCAGGAAGACTCTGCCTTTTCAATGGTGATGTGTATAGCAGACACGTGGGAAGACTTAAAAAAATACAAGAAAATGTTAGAGAAGAAGAACAGGGTTGGATCAGAGCAGGTTGTTAGAAGAGTTCAATTGATGTTTGTGTTTCCGCAGACAGAAGACCAGTATTACCAGACATCCTGTTTCACCGATGACACAGTTAGTCAGGATTGCAATGATCAGGTTCTGTAGGCAGCACTGGTTTAACACCTTGTATGACATGTGAACAGATAAATATATGGAAGTGAATACCAGTTACACTGAGTCATGTAGGGCAATCAGGTGGTACCTTTAACAGAATGCAGATGGATTTTGTTGAGTTGTCTGTTTGTAATAAGCTGAGATATGTCCTTATTATATTGTACATTTCCTCCCAAAGGGCGGAAGCCTACCCAACAAGGAAAAATGACAGTCTCACTGTACCTATATTGCTGTTAATGGAACTAGTACTCAGGTATGGCGTACTGATTTGTTTGAAGTCAGATCGAGGAACACATTTTAACAGTGAGGTCATCAAGATGTTGTGTGCAGCACTGCAAGTAGAGTATAAGGTACATTGAAGTTATAGAACTGACAGTTCGGGCATTGTAGGGCAGATCAATGGAACAATTAAATATCGATTGGCAAAAGTCTGTGCATCTACACCTCTGAAATGGCCTGATGCTTTGCCTTTGGTGTTAGTGTGTCTTCAAAATACTTCTGATGGAAATACTGGGTTATCCCATTGTGACATCCCTATGCGAAGAGCAAAGAGACTCCCTGCTGTACCTGCAAATTCGCTTGTGAACATAACAGATTACATGGTGCTTGATTACTGTAAAGGAGTAGCTGATTTGGTGCATTTTGTATCTCAACAGGTCGAAGCTCTCATTGCAAGTCCGCACCCTGAGCAGTGCCACGAGCAGTGCCATGACCTATCAAAAAGCATGTGAGAAAGTCCTCTCTGGAGCCACAGCGCATGGCCCTTACCAGGTGATTTTGATCACAAACACTGCTGTTTATTGTGCTGGAGTGCTTCACATACCCAGAGAAGCAGAGGTCCTCATGAAGATATAGGCCCTCATTATGACACTGGCGGTCTTAAAGGTTGCAGTGGCGGTCTGACCGCCGCCAATGTGGCGGTCTGACAGCCACATTATCAATGCAGACCACCGGCACCACCACTCTTCTGCCACAGAATGGACTGGCGGTGCTGGCGGTCCTAATCTGCCAGGGCAGCTCTGGCAGGCTGGCTGAGACGGGGCACAGGGAGCCCAGAGGGGACCCTGAACTGCCCATGCCCTATGTACTGCAGCATTGCCGCTGGTTCTATTATGAGCCAGCGACAATGCTGTAGGCCATTTCCCGCTGGGCCACCTTGAGGAAACCCGTAATGGGGTCCACAGGAAGGAGGCCGCACTAGTGGCACCCTGTGTGTCAGGAATTTTCCGTCCATCAGAGTCATAATCGACATCATAGTGTTCTATGAGCCAGAACAAAGAACAATGGTGAGTGTACCACCACAAATTGTACAAGTTACACATGTTTGTGATGCAAAACTGCAAGAAAATGGGGTGAAAATCTGCTGACAGGTGAAGTAACCCAATTGTTTGAAATCTTACAGCATGGCATTGTTGCTCTTGGCTTAGAAAGTGGAGATGCAAGAACCCAACCTGAAGAGACAGTTGAAACATGTTCAGAGCAAACATAAAGAACGAGGAGAAGGAACAAGCACTGAATCAGGGACAAAAGAGGTATTCATAATGTAATGCTGAATGGCCAAAATGTTACAGTCAAAAGAAATTAAAATCAACTGTGTCAATTGATTCAATACCAATGCCGAATGCAGAGGAGACAGAATCAAGTGGTACCAGTGATACAGAAGAATATCAACAAGCTCTCAGAAGATCCAAAAGAACTAGAGCACCTTGTTGAAGATATTCAACACCTTAATGAACTTATTGTGTGAGCCAAGTGATCACCAAACCAATATTGGATCTGCTCAACTGGAATAAAGATTTTTCTGAACCTCCTTGAAACTACTAAAAGCAAAAATTCAGTTGGGACAAAATCATTAAATGAACTTTAAAAAATAAAATTTGGTGATTTACTCAGAAGAGTACCTGGGCCCCAGGCAGTAGAAGAAGAGTACAGATAACATTTTCGAAGAACAAAGAGTAGGGTCAAGAAAAACAATATGACAATTGTTATAAATACAGTTACAACAAACTATCATAAAAAGATGATAAGCAAGAATTATTTATATTGAAATAAAATATATTAACTTTGCTGTTGTACTCATTGCTTTTGATAAATCTGACTCAAGATAAACTGACACTAGATAAACATGCTTGCCATTGCTCAGAATATGTTGCTATTGCTAGTGTTTGATATGAGGTATTCTTTGAGGTGTCATGGTGGTAGTAGTCTGTCATCAGTCTTTCCTAAACTATAACATATATGTGTATGTATAACCCACTAGCACTCTTAACTGGAAATAGATAAATCATTATTTTAGGTGTCATAACTGTACTAATAGTTTTATTAGCTGTAGCTATATCATTACTGATACACTTTACTGAAGAAACAGAGAAATCTATACCTACATTCTTTAACATCAAAACCTAAGATAAATGAGGATGAGTGAAAAGGCTTGTTAGTTGAATAATCTTCAACTAATGTTCATTCTAGACTAGTTCAAGAATATACGCAAGCTATTGAAGTGCAGGACTGCTATGTGGTGCACTCTTACCTCCATCAGCGGATAAAGAGGTGGCATACCAACATATTTCTCTCTCTTATGCTACATCATGCAGTATTTTGCTTACCTTAGAGCAAGAAAACAGGTTTTTTGCAGGTTTACACCAGCTTTTTTGACCCATGGTGGACTATTAACTGCTGGTGTTCAACTCTGAGAGTGAACTGAAGCCTGCTGTTCAGAACTCAGTGGCAGTGTTCTTCTCTTTGTCTAAAGTATATATTACATTGGAACCCCCCAATCGGCATGTGCTGACTTACTTATAAGTCCCTAGTATATGGTACCCAGGTACCAAGGGCACGTAAGACTAGCCGTCCACCCAAGAGTTGCATTACTGGTTGTGCCACGCTGTGTGAGACAAAGTGAAAATATAATTTTTAGCTGCCATGCAGACTGAAGAGGCTGTGCATGCACGGTTCAGCTGACTTTGTCATTACCACTAATGTCAATGTCCCCTTAAGTCCTTTACTTAAATGTGTAAGTCTTCTCTAAGGCAGGCCAATGTAGCCCTATGGCAAGGAGCTGTACATTGTTTACGATAGACATATATTTTCGATATATCAATACAGCAAAGCCCAAAAGTGTTGGTGCATCTAACTTCTGACAGAGGCTATCTAACTCCATCATGTAAGGTATGAAATTAAAGGAGACTTCTAATGCGACTCAATGGTGCAATATTTATGTCCACTTTAATGCCAGACACTTTTACAAAAGCTGCCATAATTTGACTGAGTAGTCCAGTGGCTTCAAGGAGGCACAGGGACTGAGACAGGTTTGTGCCCACCTGGGGAAACAGGTGAATGACTCCCAGGCTGAGAACAAAGGCTGTTACCTCACTGGAAGTGAGACCCTCACCTATAGGATGGGCTGCAAAGGGTGTTCCCCCGAAAGGGAGGCATCAAAGGGTGATGTCGCTTTTGGAGAGCTGCTGTGATAACATTTCCTTGCGGGAAGCCCTTTGTTTATCCTAGACAGGGTAGAGCCAGGGCCAAAGGATGGTGAACCAGTTTTAAAAACTGTTTTCAATGAACGTGCTGCCTTTGGTAGCCATACCCCCAGGAGTGGGCTACCAAGGTCTTCACAATTGACAAAGACCTCAGCCATGGTGGTTGTGGCATGAAAAGTGCACTTTAGAATAGCCAGATGCCACTTTTTACCAAACTGTGTAACCAGGTTGTAGGGGACCTACTAGCCCATTGGTTAGTGACCATGCTGTCCCCTGAGGGCACTTTACAGAGACATAATGAGTACTCCAGGCACCTGTGAATTTAGTACTCACTGGATTTGGACTAAGGACAAGAAGAAGACCACTCTGCAACCTTTTGAAGAACAAGAAGAGAAACTGTGGCACCAGAGCAGTTGCACCTGCTGTACTTTGAGCGAGTGGAGTTTGGACTCCGGTCTGTGGGCCTGGCCATGAGAAAAATGTATTCCAAGCCCTAATCCAATACAAAAGTCCCAAGGATCAGGTAGCTGATCCCCTGGAACCTGCTCAAGGGACACAAGAGTGGAAAGAGTCCAAGATATCAATGTAGCAGCCCTCGCTGAAGTTTTGGGGGCTACCAGTTGACAGGTACACCAACAAAAGAATCAAAGATAGCCAAAGTCTGCACCTAAGTCTGCAGTACCCATCAAAGTTTTCAGAGACTAAGGGGCATATTTATTCTCCCTCTGCGCCGATTGTGCGTCAAAAATTTTGACGCACAATCAGCACAAACGTTACCCCGCATTTAAACTTTGACACCGAGCCTGCGGACAACAACATTCTGCTGTGTGCGGCATTTTTTGGATGGGTCAGGGCAGGCGTTAAAATGGGCTAAACACACCTGTATTTAATCAGAACACACAGAACAAACAGCAGAGCAGCAGAGCAGCAACAGGGAGCCATGGAGGTGATTCTAATCCAGCGTGCACGCAGATGCAGATGCAGAGCCCAGCAACAACAACAGCAGCAACAACAACACCAGCAGGGACCCCAAAGGCAGCGCAGAAGGCAGGACATGGTATTCTGCCCCAGAACAACCCTTCAGGGCCTCAGGGAACACGACATCTTACAGAGGTACCGGTTGAACTGGCAGGCCATTCAGCATCTGCTGAGAAACATTGAACAGCAGTTGGCCCCCACTTTGGTGACATCCTGCACCATCCAAACAGAAACAAAGCTGCTTGCCGTACTTCATATGCTGGCAAGTGGCTCTTTTCAAACAACTGGTGCCCTGGTTGGTGGAATATCACAACCATCATTCTCCGCCTTTTTGCCCAAAGTACTGGACGCCATCATTCGACTGACACTCCGCCACATCTGCTTCCCTAACACACTGCAGAAGCAGCAGGAAACTAAACAGGGGTTCTACGCAATCAGTGGCTTCCCAAACGTCCTTGGTGCAATCAACTGCACACATGTACGCCTTGTTCCACCTGCTGCAACTGAACACCTCTACCGCAACAGGAAGCACACACATTCCATCAACGTGCAGGCCATAGTCGATCACCAGGGATTGATCACCAACATCGTGGCTAAATATCCTGGGAGTGTACATGACTCATTCATCTTCCGTCACTGTACCATCAACCAACACTTCCAGGATGGACGGTATGGCAATGGACTACTTGTTGGTAAGTACAAAAACCTACATATATATATACACTGCACAGCAACCCTCTAGGACACACAACACATACACCACAACAGCAACATGTCGACAGGAACTCACTGAGGTCGTGACATCGCTAGCCATGTTTCTTAAGACACCATTGAACCTGTCACACATCAAAATTTACTGTACAGCCTAATGTGAAGATGTCAATGAGTGTGGTTGCCTAAATGTCACCTTGCAAATTGTAAGAGTCCCAATGACCTTTACATTAATACATTGCCTAAGTCTAAAGGTATGGGATGTCCAGGGTACTTTGATATGAACGTGTTAACTACACTTTCAATTTTAACTGTGCATGGAACTATCATCTCACCCCCAGTGAAGACACACGGACACCTGTATCACAAGTCACAATGCTAGGGGGGGCACACTGTACTGCAAATCCCAAAACATACTGCTGACAAACGGTTAGCAGACAAACACTTGTTCAGCCAAGGAAACAACACAATGCAGATGGTATAGCCTACAAGCATAGGATGTCAAATTAGTACACAAAAGAGTCACAGACAACACAAGACAACTACTGCCATTAAAGGTCTTTTCAATAGTGCCATCTACATCAACATGATCCCAATCATTTGCTCTTGCAGCTGATCAGGGGTATGGCATTCAGCCATGGATTATGACACCATTTGGCAACCCACGTACTGCTGCAGAGCGTGCATACAACGAGGCCCATAGGAGGACACGCAGCATTGTCGAGCGGACCTTCCGCATCCTCAATTCAAGGTTCCGCTGCCTCGACATCACTGGTGGTAGCCTCCTATATTCCCCCGAGATGGTCTGTAGGATCATCCTCACATGTGCAATATTGCACAACATTTGCATCAGAAGAAACATTCCCCTCCTGGAACCAGAGCCACACATGCCTGAAGAGGAGGAAGAGGAGGATGCTGGCCTGCAACAGGAGGGGGAACTACAGAACACAGCTGCTTGTATACGCAGGCGGCAACAGATTGTAAATAATTTCTTCTGAATATTATCATCTTCACCACTTTAGTTAACTAATTTAAATAAACACCTATTATAATCATCATATCATGGTCTGGCTATTCCTTTTTACACACCTTCATCTCTACTTATCAGAATAAGAGTGTTGCCTCATGGAGCATTGCTGAGATACTGAGTAGGACACGGAACATCCCAGAGTTTATGTGATGCCTAACATACAATGGTCACATACACACACACTCTTAATGACATATATCATGTACATATCTCCTTTGAAGGCCTATCGCAGAGGACCACAACTATTTCACACATACATGTTGAAAGCAAGGTCCAACGCAGCATATGGCACACAACTATGACACCATCACTCAATAAGGGGAAAACAAGCCTCATACATGAGGCAGTCAATGTGCTTTGGCATCACTAACATGAATGTCTGACAAAACCCTTGACAGCAGTTAGTCCAACTGCATCCATTATTTGCAAGGAATATCTGTGCCTAGAGTTCCATAGAAGCAGAACATAGACAGCACAAGTGCCACACATTTGACATGCAGTGCGCACATGACATTCCATGCACATGTCAGCCCATTTCCTAACTCCTGACACACCCATGCACCTGGTCACAACCCACCTGTCGGAAGAGGTCTCTGGAATACTAAGATGTGTACCCTGATAATACCTCCTCTACAAACACAGACCAACATTAGCAAACCAGTGTGCTACACCCTTTCCTAAGGTATGCCATTGTCATAGAACATCTGACTGCATGGACGTCAGGTCAATTTATACACTGTCTTCTAGTTTCAAAGCCCTGTTAGCACATGTAGATTGCTTCCCCTTGTGAAAATGTCTGTTGGCCCTTAGAATGCAAGTCTCACCTACAGGACTGGTGAGAAACAGATGCAGCCCACACCTGTGATCACCTCCATGCACACCACCCATTACAAAAAGCACTGCCCCTGATGATGCCTGGAACAGCATAGGAGTCGCCATTATGTCAAATACACCGTTAACCATTGATAGTAATTAAGCCGTGTAGCACAGCCCTTGGGTTCATTTGTCACCTTCAAAAACACAGGACGTACACAGATTGGCATGTCAACTGTCTAGTTTGTCCTCCAAACAGTCTCAGTCAGACCACTGATTATGTAACTTGTCCAGTAGCTGGCTCCTGAATCATCTTGCATTCTGTCAGCCTGACTGGCAACTGTCTGTGCGTCACACTAAAGTATCCCTGTGTCTACATATGTGCCACACTTGCGTTAGCAAACCTGCCATTCATCAGGGGGCATTGGGCATGGGCTTCTACCATGCATACACGAATACATTATATAGCATAATCTGCCTTTTAACTGTACCATTTTAGTTAAATCCTCTTGGAAATGCAAAATTCATGGCCCATCCCTTGTTTGGGTTGCATTTATGAATGAATGACAAAGTGTGACAGTGTCCCAGGGTCATAGGCAGGGATTGGGTACGGGGCTTTCAGCACAACCAGCAACTTCTGATAATGTACATGACTAATGCACAAATGTCAGAACCATGACAGTTCACACACAGCATCACAGTGCGCACAACATAGTGATGGGCCGTGTGTGGTGAATATCTGCGAGAATAAACAGCACAGAGGCTATGATGTTCCCAGATGCAGTGGGAAGTGCAGAGGCCAACCTGTGTACAAATGTTGTAATGACACCTACCGGAACATGACAACTGAGACATTATCTCACTCAGCACACCAAGGTTGCCCTGTTGACTGTCTCATTACACGTCTTTAGTGACAGGGTGGGACCACCCACATGTTGGTTCACATGTCCACATCTACTTTACTCACATTGATCAACAAAGGATACTCAGTAGTTACAGGAATAGCTGTCACTGACTCATGATGAGTCCTGGTCCGAACTGTGACAAATTACACCCCAAAAAATCTACAGGATCATCATTGGACCACACACATGAACAAGACACCTATGTGCAATTGATCACTGGAAATATGTGGACACGTGCTGTCTTGTATGCTGGTCCACCACAGCCACTTGATAGTTGGGCCTTACTTCTATGGCCTCAACTGTGGTGTCATCATACATATGAGATTGACCCTTGTCTGTCTGTGCAAACAACATGGTACCCACTTCCTCAATGCATGTGTATGACTCACTGTGGGATTCATCAACTAGTGCCTAGGAAGCTCTTACCAATACTCTAGGACTTAGGATGTAGAAATTGTGGACCTTTGACATGAAAATGCGTCTGCCATCCATCTGGTGCATGCTATGTCACATCTGGTGTCTACGTGACCCTAAAACCTGGAAGTATACTTTGCGGGTGTTGTTACATGTATGACTAACACATGCCCTTGCTCATTCCAATTTTTACTTGCATCTTAGGGTTGGACACATGGACGTCACATTCATACAACCAAATGTACAATAATGCTTCATGTGATGTACACACACACCTGGTCAACCAACAAATTAGTTGTCGAAGCACACACTTTGAGCCAAAGGGAATTAGGTATTTTACATATGTGCGTCACATTGCTATCCTCTCCTTATGGCAAACATGCACAATTTGTGCCACACATATATGTAGGGCACACTTATGACCATCTATGACGTCAGCCAACTGTAAACATACTGTGAAGGGTGTAGTGGATGATGTTCCGCTGCAGTATGATGTCACACATGTGAACATACAACATCAACACCATACTGTCTTCAATTAGCCAATCTCTGATGTGTTCCAAATGTAAAATAACCAAAAAAGAAGTAAAAATGCCCCAAACCAGTTAATGCACTGTAATTTTGACGTCCCTAGCGGTGTGCATAATTTTTTGTTTACCAAATCTGTATTTGCGTCATTTTGTTTTGACGCACAGGTGTGAAATTTAGCCTGCATCCAGATATTTGTACAGTCCATGGATGCAGGTTAATATTAATGTCTGTGTGTCCAAAACAATGAAGCAAATACAGTTTTGTGCAACAAAAAATGATGCATAACGCGAAAAAGGCGGGACTTTTCATACAGGAAGTGATGTAATAGGATATCCTGTTTACAGATCATGTACAGTGGGTGTACTTTCACTTTCACTTTGCAGTCTATGATCCTTCTAGACTGTGTGGCTGTGTAGAGAGTGTTGTCCAGAGATTTTGTGCTGTATTTGTTCTGTGTGCTATCTGTAAAGTCCTTTTGTGAAATACATTTTGTTTGTCTATACTGTAGTACTGTGTTTTGTCTACATTTGTCCATTTATCTTGTGTATTTCTTGTTTGTGGGAGTCTGTTGTGGGTAGTGTTAGTTTGGGGATAGTTGGGCTCTTTTAGTGTTTAGGTTTACTTTTTTTCTGTCTTTTTACCCCTACTTTCACCCATTTCCCCTTTCTATTTCTTTTACCCCTATTCCTTCTCTTCAATTATAAGTATGTCTGGTAGGCCACGTCTTGGCAGGATGGGGGAAGAGGAGTTGGGGGGCTCCATCTGGCTGGTGACACATTTCTTGCCGCTCATGATCCAGGCAGGGGGCAGGGTCATACAGGGGTACCCGACAGAATCCGGTGGGGAAAGGTGCTGCATCACCTGCAGCGTGTGTATGCCAGCCAGAGGAGTGACCACCAGCTGAAGCACCAGTGGGCTGACCTCATCACCAGGGAGCAGGATCTCTTGGACCACCTGGGAATCATGATTGGTGGCACTGTTGGTGAGAACGACTATTGTTATTGTGCACAATTAAATGCTCTGTAGTGACATCAGTGGATTAGTGCAATGTCTGCCAGCTAACTTGATGACTGTGTGTAATTTTGGGGAAATATAAGGGGATCATTGATGCACTATGGCAAGGATCACAATTGCTAGCTGTCAGGTAGCACGTGCTCAGCAAACTTACAGGTAACTTTACCATGAAGGAAATTGGAGCGGCCTTTTTGTCAGCACAGCTAACAAAATAGGAGCCAATCATGTCTATATAGGGTATTATTGACAGAGAAGTACAGATGTACCAACATTTAGGCCAACTACTTTGACGCAATTGCTAGACTGACTTTAGAATCACTACATGATGCAGAAAATGAGTGCTGCCTTCACGTCAATTGATAAAAGCAAAGTGGCTCAAACATTGGTCTCATGTTAGTCTGGTGAGTGTGGAAGGAAAGCGTTCACAGAAGTACTATGAATGTGTGGGATTATTGTGTTTCTTGATCTTTTTGGATATATGTCAGTTCATGATTTGAAAACATTGTGAAAAGGTGTAAGGTGCCCTCAGCTAACATCTTAAGATGTTTGTTGGAATTGGTTGAGCCACAATCCAAATATGGATGGCAGTCCAAGTGTATGCACATGGCTTTACATCTCCATGGTTGGTGAAAATCACCATAGCTGGGCCACATCAATTGACTATACTGTAAATACAGGATGGCTTACAGGAGTCCCTGCCCCTCCCTCTGTACATTGGGCCTATGTGCACTAAATGTGTCATGGCCACAAGGCATGTTTGACTGGTAATGCAGTCCTCAAGTAACCAGGCGTTGGATGTTTCTCTTGGATGCACATGATGAGACGATTACACTCCATATTTTTTAGTGCTCACCAATTATGGGGCAAGTTTGCAACCACATGATAGTTAGGGCCAATGTATGTGTGCAGATATGTGTGTAACTGTCACAGGAGACCCATGCTATGTACAAGTTGGCAGTGAAATATCAGATGCAGTACCATCATGTCTGAATAGCTGCCATTTACTTATTCAGCCTACACATTGTAAATGATACTGAAAATGTTGCACTGTGCACAGATTTTGAGCACATTTCTTCCTTCCATACCTTACAGGTGGACCAGCGCCCTACACTGTGGGAGAGGTGGTGACATTTGAGGACCACGACCATTACAGTAAGTGTTGATATGTCTGTTATGTGTTGTGTTTGCTGGTTATGGACTCGTGTGAGTTGGACGCATAGCAAGGTGTGATGCTCTGGGCAAGTTTTTCACTTGTTCCATGAGTGGAAATGCAGTTCTCACATGTTTTGAGTTAGCCAATGCGTATCCAATGGTATCATGTAGGGACTGTAGGACATCCCTGTAGTCCCCACTGTGAGTACAGGGGTTAGTCATGTCTCTGACACTTGTATCACCAAGAGTCGCAATGGAAGTCAGCCCCTATTTAGTCAGCGTGTCAGACCCACATTCTCTAAGATTGGTGGAGCTAATAGCTTCCCAATAGGCATCTGCTTCACTATTTACCTTCGTATTTTTGAAACAGTAGGTAGAACCTCCTAGCAGCATGTACTTCCACATGTAGTGCATCAAGTCTGTGGAACTTGAGTGTAATGGCCTAGGGGTGCATGCAATTCATGATCATGGGTGTTCTAGCAACTCTGTGTCTGATGTAAGTCAGGCCTCACTGGAAGTATATGTTGTGTACTAAGTTCTGATTTTCCTGACATGTCTGACCCTATGAGTGCTCTAGGGTTTGCTGACTCCAAATTGTAGATATACCTTACCTGTGGTGTGTCTGTAGAGAAAAACATGTGTGGATTAGCCTATACACTCCTCGGTGTACATGTTGTTGGCAAATTATAGTTGTGTATCCACCGCCCCCCCTTGAACACGGCCATGGGTTTGTGAATGGGGTACCTAGTATTGATGCTACCAGTATGTTACACATACCTGTGAATAAGTGACGGTTTGGTTGCATAGTAGTATACACACTCAGGTTTGGCACTTGCTACCATACTGGAAAGTCCAGTTACAACTTGCAGACCATGTGGCTTTAGTTTTGCTTTCCGTACACTGACATTTGTAGCCCAGCTCTTGGTGGAGGATATGCAGCATGATTCTTAGATGTTAACTGTCAGAACTCAGATTGCAAGTCAAGGCCAGTTGTTACCCATCTTGTGGGTTATGAATGTGCTTTGTGTGATGTGACCCTTGTTGTCTGGCCTGAGATGTACTTCCTCAGGGACATTTGATGCTCTGTATCGTGATATGAGCTGTTAGAAGTACAGTAGATGTAATGTATGATTAACTTGCTGTGCCGTTTCACACAATGCAGTTACTAATGTGGCATATCTGCATTTGTCTTCACAGCAGCTAACATGACTCCAGACCAGGTCCGTGAATTTCAGCGTCGGGCCATGCTATACCAGCACATGCTGCTGGTGGAGTCGGGGTTCCGGAGGATGGCCCGGCGATATCGCCATGAACGTGTCCCCGGGGCATGGCGAGCCTTCCCACAGGGTGAGCCTACAGTGCCCACCACCAGCCACCACAGAAACAACCACCAATCAGAGCCTGGTGGCCCCACCCACAGCTGCCTCTGTTGAATCTACATCTGCTGGAGTTCCTGGCCCCAACATTGCCACCGGTGCAGGACAGCCCACACAGACCTCCTCCACCGGTACCTAGACTGCCACTGCTCCAGCTGTTGACCCTGCAGCCTTCAATAGACTTGAACACAAGATGGACAAAGTGCTGCGCAAGGTGAGCCACCTGAGCCGGGACGTGCGGCACATTAAATGGCGGGTCAAGGATATCAAGAGGATCCTCCGGAGGACCAACCTCTAGACAGTTGAATAGATGGACATGATACCCTCCCTCCTCTTTCCTAGTTCTTATATTAGTGGGCTTAGGGGGCTTAGTGTTAGGTTAGTAGAGGCTGTTAGTTTAGTCAGTGTTAGTGGGTGGGTGGTAGGGGGTCCTGCTTGTTTCTTTTTTGACTTATTACATGTGTGGGTGGGTGGGTGGGAGGCTATGTTGGGGTGCTTGTGTGTAAAAAAAAAAAATACCAAAAAAAGCAACAAAATTTTTTTTAACAAAATATATATACATTTGTTTAGGATAGTATAGTATGTGTTAAGGTTAGTATGTGTTGTCCTCAATGTGTCCCGTCTCATAAGGGGGGTAGATGTTTAGAACGTTTTGTTACATGTGATAAGTAAGTGTAGCTTAGGTTAGTTAGGGACAGTTGTGGGTAATGAGTAGTCAGGGTAGATTAGGGTAGGTAAGATTTTTCCTTCAGTTTCCTCATCTATGGTTAGCTTTTAATGAATATTTGGTTACCCCTTAATAGTATGTGTTGAATGGTACTTGATCGTGGGTTTGGATTCCGTGTACATCTCTTTTGTACTATAACATCTGTGTCCAATGCTACAAACAAATCCCATCTGAGCTGTACGATTGGCAGCTAACCGAGAGCTACCTTGCAAAGTGTCTACCCTTTGTTGCAACCACCAATCACAGTTAATATGGATGACAATGTGTTTCTGTTGATAAGTGTGTTTTCAAAGTCCCTAGCAGTGCTTCCAGACTTGATATTGGGGAAACAGTTTTAGGTCTGACTGCAGTGTGATGATCATGCACACCCTTATAAGATGAGTTCTCATTGACAATCTTGTATTCTTGTCTTCATGACCCTCATACATCATTTGTGACACAGTTCGGCATGATTACTTATTTGTATGTTAACTCAGACACCTTCATTTGTTCATTTTTTGTTGTTGTATTTACTTAGATTAGTGTGGCATGTTTATTGTGTTATTTTTGTATGTTGACAACATTTGATGACTTAGTTATCCTCTGAGGAAGCATTCTTCTGTCCAACACAGCATGGTGGTGTATGGTTTCTCACTTCATCAGATTATTCCCTCAGGATGGGCAGAGTATGATGTAATCATGGTCACTGTGCAGATTTCTCTAACTACATAATATCTGGACAGTTGTATTGACAAGCTACGTTATTTGACAGTAGGCACATTTCAATTATCTACGGCGCAGTTGATATGTCACATTACCCAGAGACAGATTTGTTGTGTAAGTGCTATTTATTGAAAAGTGCTGTAGTGCTATATGTACATTGTCCATGATTGTGAGTCCATTATAGTGATATCTTCCAGTGTGATCCAACACAAGGGTTTACCAAAATGCTTTTGTCATGCTGGGGTTGCTTTTTCAGACAGTGCAGAGGGACAGACTTAGCCAATGAGTAGGAGAGAGACAATCACTGGGCTGGGTGACAAGTTATACAGTGGTTAGCAGAACAGTGCTTGAGTACAGTTGTTGTAAGACTGTCATGTTTCAAAACGCAGGACTTTGGTAATAGTTGGCCATGTGGCAGGGACTAGTGCTTCCAGGTCATTTTCCTTGTGAATGTGATCTTTTCCATGTCTTCTTCTTCTAATGTGTGTGTTGCCTGCTTTGTCCTTGTTGTTGTTGGTTGTGAAGGTCCAACACACACCTCAGTGTTAGAAGACGTGGAGTCAAACATCCCAGTGGCTGCTCCCTGTGAAGGTCTTAAGGGCAGTACTGCTGCAAGGAGGGCCTGCTGGTTCTTGAGAATAGCAGCCACATCATGATGGTAGGCAGCCAGGTCGGCCATGAAGGGTTCAATGTTGCATTCGTGCACGCGTTGACAGGATTGCTGTTGTAGGTGTTGGGTCAACTGTATTACAGCTGTGCTGATTTCCTTCTGGGTTTTCTGCAGTTCTTGCAAGATAGATGCTAGGGCTTGCATAGCTGCTGCCTGATCTGCAGATGACATCATGCACGAACGCACCCCCTCAAGGCTGGCTGCCATTGTTTGCATCCCCACCCGCACCTCCTTGGCCAGCTCCCGCTGTACTCCAACTACAGTTCTCTCAAAGCTGGTGCCAGTGTCGTCTGAGTCCTCAGCTGTATTGGAGCTGGCAGGTCTTACAATTGGGGTGGTGGGTGGTTCCTCTGCGATGGCTGCTTGTTCTGTGCTCCTCCTTGTGACTGAAGGTGGGGTCTGGAGGGTTTCAAGGACCTTTTGGATAGTCTCCTGGGGAATATTTATCGGCTCGTCATCCATGTCATCAGGGAAATCTAGGACAGGCATATCAGCAGGAGATCCATCTTCCTCTGCAATGAAACAGGGTACAATTAGTGTCTGTGTTGTGACAATTTTGACGTGACGTGCCTGCCTTTTGATGAATTCACTTTGTGATCTTGTTTTGTATTAATATCTGCAGTCCTTCAGATGGGCATTGTTTCAGGCCTATGGCCCACCTGTTTGTCACATGTATGTTATTGAGTTATCAGACTTGTCAGCATCATCACCTCTAGGTGTTGGTTTCTGCCAAATAGAGAATTGCCACCTTCTTGTCCTACTCGACCCTCCGTGTATATCCATTCTCATGGTGAGACCTTTCACTGGCTGTGGGTGTTCTGATGGCCCTGGCAGCACACTTAACTATCAGGACCTGCCCCAATCTCTGATCGTTCACATCGACTTAAGTGTAATTGACATGTTGCATATCCTATGCATGGCAATGTTATGATCTGATATGGATGTTGACATTGTTAATGGGTCCTGCTAATGTTTGTAATGTGTGTTACATTGGATTGCCCTGATAGTCGTATCAGTGTCCTATTTCGTCCTCTGACTATGCAGGTGTATTTCAGTGACCAGTTACATGTGTCCCCTCCTCAATGCTGTTGTCTGAGCAGTATGACATTTGTGATGTTGCCTTGTTACCCAAGCACAGGATGGACCCTGACATATGCAGCATGGGTGTGTCCTTAGTGCTGTGTCGCTCCTATTGTTGTTTACTTTGGCTGATGCTTGTGACAACTATGGGCATTGACATTTGAGTGTACTGGGGCCTTTGTCTTGTTTCAGGGGATTGTTGCAGATGTCATCCTCACCCCCTAATTTAGGTGTTTATGTTCCATGGGGAGGTTACTGCCATTGGCTACTTGAGCTGCACACAGATCAGAGGTGGTAGTGGCAACTGTTGTCGCAGTTACATTGCAGTTGTCGGTTTGGCTAGAGGATTGCTAATAGGGCCCTAGTTAATGTAGGAGGTACGTTGGATGACGAGTGCCAGGATGTCAGTTTGACGTAGTGGCCTTCCCTCCTGTCGTGGCTTTCCCTTTGCTCCATCGTTGGCATGACAGCATGCCCCCATGGGACTTTTGTTGGTGTTGTGTAATGGTGTGCTCAAGGTCTTCTCAGAACGGGCCATACTCCCATGCCGTGCCCCTTTTCCCATGCCACTCCATGTATTAGATGACTTCCATGCATTTAGTGGTCGGTATCCCCCCCCATGCTCACAGTTGACATTATTGCATTATAATTCCCCATGCGACTTACCCTGCATGTGCGTTGTGTCCTGGTAGTCTGCGTTGTCCTGTCCTTGAATCCCTGTGACGATCTCCTCAGGGATGACGGCTGCGACCATCTCCTCCATGTGGTCCAGGGCCTCCTGGTGTGCTGGAATCCCCCCTCCAGTCTGCAGTGCTGCCTTCCTGTTCCTGGCCATCTTTTCCTTGGTCCTGCGTTTGCAGTCATGCCAGCGTTTCTTGCACTCGATGACTGTTCTGCGTACTTCTGCCACACTGTTTATCTTGTCAACAATTTGTTGCCATATAGCCTCTCTCCTACTGATTGGCAACTTTGATGAGACAAACAGTTGGTGCTGGTGTTCCGTCACCTCTTTAACCAGAATTTCCTGCTCCTCTGCACTGAAGCGACACTTTCTTTTCTTCTTAAAAGTGTCCTGGTTCTTGTGTGGGTCCTCCTGGCTGGTTCCTGGTCTGCTGTCATCTTCCTGGGGTCTGTAGTGGCATCTGGGATCCATTTTGGCTCTCCTCTGGTGAAATGGCTGTGTTCGCTGTGTTTTTTGACGCTATTGCGTAAAAAAAAAACGGCGCATATCCGGTTTGCGGTGTCGTAAATCAACCCACAGTCATTTCCGCCGCGTTAACGTTGTTTTCCTTTACGACTTGACGCCCCAGTGTGCGACAAAAATAATGACTCCCACCTGTTGTTTGCGCTGCGCCGGCGCAGTTTTGCGTCAAAAAATATAAATAATGGCCTAAGGCCCTTATTACAACATTGGCGGTAAATCCCGCTTACCGCTGTGCCGAAGACTGCCAACACACCTCTGCGGCGGCAGAATTCCGCTACAGCTATTACGACCTACAGCTCGGAATCTGCCAAAATCTAGACACCCACACAAGTCTGCCACACGAAAGGTCAGTGATAAACTGGCGATAACTTAACCTCCACCGTCACGCCAACAGGAATATGCCCACACTATCACGACCCACTAATCCATGCGGCGGCCTTTCAACCGCGGTATTCCATTGGCGGTACACACTGCCGCGCTCAAAATACACACACATTTACAAAACACAACCACAATGGACAATTCAAAATACACACACCTGATACACACACCACTCCCATACACCCAATCCAATATAAAACACACACCCATATCACCCACAAACCCTTACTTCCAAAAAATGAGAATGAAGCACAGAGAGAGATACCACCATCAACAAACTAGCATCCACTGGCACACAACACCATCACTCACACAACATCCACGCACCTCACACAACACACACAAACACATCCCCTCACACATCACAACACACACCACCTCACACATCACTCACACCACACCATGGCACCACAAAGATACCCCAGGTTCTCTGAGAAGGAGCTCAGGGTCATGGAGGAGGAAATCGTCCGAGTAGAGCCACAGCTATTCAGATCACAGGTGCAGCACACCTCCATAGCTAGGAAGATGGAGATATGGCGCAGAATCGTAGACAGGGTCAACACAGTGGGACAGCATCCAAGAACACGGGATGACATCAGGAAGAGGTGGAACGACATACGGGGGAAGGTACGTTCTGTGGTCTCAAGACACCAGATTGCAGTTCAGGGGACTGGCGGCAGACACCCACCTCCTCCACCCACAACTAACAACATGGGAGGAGCAGGTCTTAGCCATACTGCATCCTGAGGGCCTCACAGGAGTAGCAGGAGGAATGGACTCTGGTAAGTCAAATCTTAACTATTACATCCCCCACCCTACCTGCATGCTATCACATACCCCCACCTTCACCCTCACCCTCACCCCCAACACTCCAACACCTCACAAATGTCCCGCCATCACAAACCACCCATCCCAACACCAAGCCCTGCAAGCAACACCAAAGCATGGATACTCATCACCAAAGCATGTCCACTACAGATACCCACACACATCCCCAAACCAAATATCACACAAGGTCCTAGACAAGAATGTAAGCACTGGGGTACAGGGTCACCCACCCATTGCACACAATGTCACACACAGATGCAATAATCATGCCTTTACACCACTGCAAGACCCCTAGCCAACATCACCGGACAGGAGGTTCCAGATGTGTCCACTCCCCCCACAGAAGAGGCCCACAGTGATGACAGCAGCTCTGTCCAACTGGATCTAGATGACCAGCCCGGCCCATCTGGGACCTCGGGACAGTCGGTTCCCCTTACACTGGCACAAGCCACAACAGAGCCTCCCCCCTCTGGAAACACCAGCACAGCACCCACCCAGCAGGCCCATACCTCTCTCCCCAGGACACGTCAAGCAGCAGTGTGTCCACCACTACAAGGAATCCAGGCTAACCCACCACCCCAAGAACAGCAGGGACCTGGGGGCAGTGGTAGTGGGCACACGGTTCAGGGGAGAGAGGCACAGGAACACAGGGGAACTGGGAGGGCTGCTGTGCAACAGGGGGAGGACAGGCCCAGGGAACCCACTCTCCACAAGGCCCTCTCCAACATCTTGGGAGCGTATCATCATTCCCAGGAGACAATGGCAACAGTACTGGCCAAGTTTCAGGAGACCCAGCGGCTGCAGGAGGAACAGTATTTGGGGATCAGGGAGTAACTCAAGTCCTTGAGAACATCAGGAGGGACACTGTGGCACAACAAGGGGCCCCTGACACTAGCCTCAATGATGAACTGCCCAGCACCTCCGCCGGCACTAGTGGACAGGAGGCACTGCCACAGGACCACGACACCAGCACCCCAGCCCCTGCAGATGGAGAACCACCCCGCAAACGGTCCCTGAGATCCAGGACAAAGACAGAGAACAATGCCAAGACCCCGCCAGGAAATCTGACCACCCTGAATATCATCCTTCTGTCCCACTTCATCCCCCTGTCCATCATTAAACTGCCCTAGCTCCACTTCCTATGCCCCTTTGGACAATGCACATGCGAAACAAATAGACTGGACTTCCTCCACCATCACCCCTGACCATTTTACACCCCCCTCCACAAATTTGCACTTAAATAAACACCCTTGAATCACAAAACAATCTGGAGTCAGTCTGTGCTTTCACAAATGTGTATTTGCAATAACTAAGGAAAATAGCAATGTCCATTGTATTGCCAACATACCTATGTCACACAGCTCTAGTCCATGAGGTAACATAGCAGAGGTCACACAGTGGGACCCACATCTGTGAAAGGGAAAGGCAAAGTGACAGGTCAGGGTCCATACACTTGGTTAAAGTGACAGACATTTGATAGGTCTAACAATTGTTTGAGATGTAGGAGGCAGTGATGTCTTCTTACCTGTGTCTCACTGGAAGTATTGCTGGATCATGTTGTTTCTGTTGTCGATATCCTCTTCTTCTGCCTCCTCTTCTTCACTGCCCATAGGCTTCACAGCTGCCACAAGACCTCCTTCTGGACCATCCTCCTGCAAAAAAGGCATTTGGCGTTGCAAAGCCAAGTTGTGCAGCATACAGCAGGCCACGATGATCTGGCACACCTTCATTGGTGAGTAGTACAGAGAACCACCTGTCATATGGAGGCAACGGAATCTGGCCTTCAGGAGGCCAAAGGTTCTTTCTATAATCCTCCTAGTTCGCCCATGTGCCTCATTGTAGCGTTCCTCTGCCCTTGTCCTGGGATTTCTCACTGGGGTCAGTAGCCATGACAGGTTGGGGTACCCAGAGTCACCTGAAAATATTGAGGGACAGCTGTTAGACACACACTAACCCTTAGGGACAACCCCAGACTCAGACAACTGTTCACAGGGTATAGGGTCCTTGTCTTCACCTATTAGCCACACATGGTTCTTCTGGAGTTGCCCCATCACATAAGGGATGCTGCTATTCCTGAAAATGTAAGCGTCATGCACTGAGCCAGGAAACTTGGCGTTCACATGGGAGATGTACTGGTTGGCCAAACACACCATCTGCACATTCATTGAATGATAGCTCTTCCTGTTTCTGTATACCTGTTCACTCCTGCATGGGGGTACCAAGACCACATATGTCCCATCAATGGCACCTATGATGTTGTGAATATGTCCCAGGGCATAGAAGTCACCTTTCACTGTTGGCAAATCCTCCACCTGAGGGAAAACTATGTAGCTGCGCATGTGTTTCAGCTGGGCAGACAACACTCTGGACAACACGTTTGAGATCATAGGCTGGGACATCCCTGATGCAATAGTCACTGTTGTTTGAAAGGACCCACTGGCCAGGAAATGGAGTACTGACAGGACCTGCACTAGAGGGGGGGATACCTTTGGGATGGTGGATAGCTGAAATCAGGTCTGGTTCCAATTGGGCACACAGTTCATGGATTGTTGCACGATCAAGTCTGTAGGTGACTATTACATGTCTCTCTTCCATTGTCGACAGGTCCTCCAGCGGTCTGTACACCGGAGGATGCCGCCATCTCCTCACCTGCCCCAGCAGACGTGCCCTATGGATGAGCACAGAGTCAGCCAACACTGAGGTAGTAAAAAAATAATTTATTGCACACATTTGGCAATCCGCTATGTGCCTGTCTCTGTGTGTATGCAAGGCCTGGATATGTGTGACGCATTAAAAAATAATGCCATGTGGCTCCCTGAAATGGCGGCTGCCTGACCTGTAATGTGGGACAAGGGGATATGAGGTAACTGCGCTGTTGTTGTACACTGTCACAGTAGGCGGTCGAAGACTGCAGCGCAGTCCTGTATTGGTTAACATTGGGCCCTATGAGTCCCAGGAGCCAATGACGATGTACGCCGGCGGTGACGGTATGCACCGCCACAGACGTGACCGTCATTTTCTCTCTGTTCACTCACTTGCTACCTGACCTTCGACAGGAGAGGACCTAAACTGCAAGTGCTGCTGCGACCTCAGTCTGGAAGCGACGATGGCTCATGTGTCTGGGGAAAGGGCCCCTGCCTTCACTTCGGAGAAGTTGGACAATTTAGTTGATGCGGGCCTCCCCGAGTACACTCTACTCTACGGTCCTCCAGACAAACAGGTGAGTACACTGTGATCATGCTGTATGGGCAATGCCTGTTTGGAGTGGTTTGGATGGAAGATATGGGGGGGACTGAGGCCTGCATGAGCGGAGGGTGAGTGTATGTTCGTCAGGGCAAGGGTGGGAAGGTGGGCCAATGACTGTGACGGTCCGGACGGTTAAAGTTTTTCCTTTTCCACTGTACTATTCCTCTAGGTCAGCGTCCCACCAGAAGAAGTGTATTTGGCGTGCCATCGCCAAGGATGTCCGGACCCTATGCTTCCACCACAGACGGAGCACCCACTGCTGGAAAAAATGGGAGGACATTCGCCGCTGGAGCAAGAAGACGGCAGAGGCCCAGGTGGGGATGGTCTTGCAACGTGGGAGTGGTGCCCGTCGCACCATGACCCCCTGATGTTCCGGATTCTGGCGGTGGCGTATCCGGAGTTGGATGGGCGCTTGAGGGCATCACAGCAGCCACAAAGAAGAGAGTACACTCTCATTCAGCTGACTCTGCGTGCATTAGGAGGTGTCTGGTTGGGGGAGGTAAGCAGTGGGTTCCCCTAGGCCAGGGTGAGCTTTGTAGGCAAGGTCCCTTCTTAAGGCAGGCACTGTGGCACCCCTCCCCACCTATGTTCAGAGCCAACTACACCTAGTCGGGCTCCTGTGACTTCCATGTGTGCAGCAATCGGGCATAGGCCTTGTACCCCAAGTCCCAGTGATTAATTAGGGAACTCTAAGTGCATGGCGTAGTGCAGATGGCTGCTGTGTCTGTAGTGTCCGCCAACGGTAGGGGTATTGCATGCACTGAACATGCCTTTCTTCTCCCCCCCCTTTTTGTGGTCTCCCAGTTCTTGTGTGCTTTAGCATCATCAGGTGGAGGAGCAGTGCCACTGTAGCAGGAGGGAGCTGCATCCCACATGGCCCTGGAGGGCGAGACAATGGAGTCTGAAGTCACCAGTGGGACGGAGGGTGAGGGGAGCTCCACGGCGGGGACAGGAGCAGAGACCAGCGACACCGACTCCTCCTCTGATGGAAGCTCCCTTGCGGTGGCGGGCCCCTCTGTGCCCACCGCATCAACAGGTACAGCCGCCACACCCCCTGCCAGCACCGCCCTCCCAGCAGCCCCTCAGCGTGTGTCCCGTTGCCGCTCACCAAGGAGGGTTGGAATCTCCTTCGCCCCAGGCACCTCAGGCCCTGCCCCAGTCAGCCCTGCTGCCCTCAGTGAGGAGACCATTGACCTCCTGAGATCCCTCACTGTTGGGCAGTCTACCATTGTGAATGCCATCCAGGGTGTAGAGAGGCAGTTGCAGCAAACAAATGCATTCCTGGAGGGCATTCATTCTGGCCAACCAGCCCAACAGACAGCATTTGAGGCTCTGGCCTCAGCACAGATGGCAGCCATTGTCCCTGTGTCCAGCCTCCCCCCTCCAACTTCCTCCAACCAGACCCAATCCCCTGTACCTCAGCCTATCCCAAGCACACCATCAGACCAGCATGCACACACCTCAACACACAAGGGTGGCTCAGGCAAACATAAGCCCCACCGATCCCACAGGCACTCACACAAGCATCATACCTATGCACACATACAAACATCCACTGCCTCCACTGTGTCCCCCTCCTCCACGTCTCCCTCCTCCCTCCTAGTCTCGTCTCCACTCACACCTGCATGCACTACATCCTCAGCCACTACCTCCATCACCAGCACTCCCATCCCCACACACCGCTCAAGTGCACTCACCACCCCTACTACCATTCACACATCCCCTGTGTCCTCTCCCAGTATGTCTGTGAGCCCTCCTCCCAAAGTACACAAACGCAGTCACACACTCACCCAACAGTCATCCACCTCACAACAGCCTACAGCCTATGCACCTTCACCCAAAGTCACCAAACGAACACCTCCTACAACCACTATCTCTTCCTCCCCTCCCATACCCCCCTCCATCTACCCATCCCAGTGTGTCTAAAAAGCTTTTCCTATCAAATGTTGACCTCTTCCCTACACCCCCCGTCTGTCCCCTAGGGCCTGCTTTTCCAGGTCCCAACCCAGCACCTCAGCCACCACATCACTGGGCACAGTGGTGCCAGCAATAACAGGATTTTGGAGTGCGTCAAGCAAAAGGGCTGCCAGAGTCCCAAGGAGCAAGGGCAAAGAACATTCCGCCACCTCAAAAACAGAAAAAGTTGCCCACATCCCAGACGGAGAAGGACAAAACACCTGCCACCAAGGGCTCAGTCAAGACAAAAATTAAAAGTGGCAAGACAGCTGCGCCACCATCCAAGGTGGGGAAGGGCCTGAAAATCAAAGGCAGATCCACGTCGATGCCAACCTGCATGGCGGAAAAGACCGGCACCACCACCTGCACCGCCGCCACAGACACTGCCGGAAGCACCCCAGACACTGAGCCCTTCACCAGCACTGCCGTCAGTGAGCCCGCCACCAGCACTGTCGCTACTGATACCACCGCCAGCACAGCAGTCAGTGAGCCCGCCACCAGCACCGCCGATACTGACACCACCGCCAGCACCGTCAGCGGCCCCGCAACATCCTGTGCCAGTGGCACCACCGCATATATGGCTGCCATCCCCAGTGGTCAGTCGCACGAGGCTGGTGGTCAGTTGCAGGAGCATGGGCAGCTTTCATGTTGCACCACCGTCAGTGGAGTGTCACATCCACTACCTCAGTCCTTGGCAGGATGAAGCACTCTTTGCACAAAGCCCCCTCCAGAAGCAGTGGGGAAAGACATCCACAACCTCTGTCCTTGGCAGGATGAAGCATTCTGGGCACAAAGCCCCCTCCAGAACCAGTGGAGTATCACATCCACTACCTCTGTCCTTGGCAGGATGAAGCACTCTGGGCACAAAGCCCCCTCCAGAACCAGTGGAGAAAGACATCCACTACCTCTGTCCTTGGCAGGATGAAGCACTCTGGGCACAAAGCCCCCTCCAGAACCAGTGGAGAGATACATCCACTTCCTCTGTCCTTAGCAGGATGAAGCACTCTGGGCACAAAGCCCCCTTCAGAACCAGTGAAGAAAGACATCCACTACCTCTGTCCTTTGCAAGATGAAGCACTCTGGGCACCGTGCCCCCTCCAGAACCAGTGGAGAAATACATCCACTACCTCTGTCCTTGGCAGGATGAAGCACTCTGGGCACAAAGCCCCCTCCAGAACCAGTGGAGAAAGACATCCACTACCTCTGTCCTTGGCAGGATGAAGCACTCTGGGCACAAAGCCCCCTCCAGAACCAGAAAAGAAAGACATCCACTACCTCAGTCCTTGGCAGGATGAAGCACTCTGGGCACAAAGCCCCCTCCAGAACCAGTGGAGAAAGGCATCCACTTGAGAGACTGTGACTTGGCACTCCCCAGGATAAAGCAGTGGGCAACCCACCCACTGGAGATACTTGAGAGACTGTGGCTTTGCACTCCCCAGGATAAAGCAGTGGGCAAACCACCCACTGGAGAGACTTGAGAGACTGTGGCTTTGCACTCCCCAGGATACATCAATGGGCATGGAGGCCCCTCGTGAAGATGGCGTTGTGCACTCATCCGGCTGAGGTGCCCCACCTTCCTTTCCCCCTGATGTGCCTGTTTCATTTGGATCTGATGCCCCAGCAGTGTTCTCTCCGTTTCGAGTCTGGTATCTAGTGTGGGCCTCGCCCATGCATTTTGGGCCCAGTGGTCCACGGACTATGAATGGTGCACTACCCAGACTTGCATAGTTGGTGTACATAATTGTTTATACTGTATTTGGAGTTTTGACTAATGGATTTTTCATTATTACAATCGTTACAATTATTTCCTTTTGTCATTGCGTTCTTCCAGGGGGGCTTGGGGGTGTAAATGTAATGTTGCAGCATGTATTAGTGTGTGCGTTGTTGTGGGTGAGGGTGGGGGTGGGCGTGTTGTGTGTTGCTTGTGTGTGTCACTCTCTTTTCTCTCCCCCCTCCCCTGTGTTGTAGGTGCAGTACTCACCGTGGTCGTCGCCGCCGTCTTTCGTGCTCCTGGTAGAGGTGCAGGAATACTATCGCAGGCAGTGTTTGGAGTTCTGGCTCCATGGTGTCCTGGTTTCTCGTGGGTTGTGTAGAGGTGAGTGTTTCCCCTTCCAAGTCCTGCTTCTGCTGTGTTTTTGTTCGCGTTAAATCCGCCCCGGAAAGTGTAGTGGATTTTAGTCACCAAGGACTCTAAAAATTCATAAAAATATGCTCTATTTCTTATATATTGGTTTTGTGTCTCTCTCTTGTTTGGTGACTTTCTTATTTCATTGTTTGGTGCTTTTAAATGCTTTAGACATTTTTCTTTTGCTAGGCCTTGCTACTCTGTGCCACCGATCAGTAAACAACTCTGACTGGACCCAAGAACACAAATGCAAGTGTACTGTACGACAAGACCCCAATCCTAGTATATAGTACACCCATTGCCTGACATTTATCTAGCGAGACACATTTTAAATACTATTATTCTAACATTGTTGTGATTCTTTCTAAAGTACCATTAATGGAAACCATGAATGTACTGTATATCCACAAGTGAAAGAACATGAAACAGCTTGGCATTGTTTTAGACCTTTTCCTCCCATAAACACTGTTAAGGCTTATGAAAATAACTTGACTTACTTAATGAATCCATTAGAGAAAATATTTATCATGATGCTAGAGGAGCAAAGAACACCTTTTCCATGGACTGCTAACAAAAATCAAGATGTTTTGAAGAGTTTATGGTGAAAAGAAGAAATAGAGTATAGAAAGAAAATGTCTGCTCACAGGTTAATGTTAGAAAAAAGAGACAATGGATGAAGTGTGCATGTTTAAAAGACAAATTCAAGGCCGGAAAAGACCTGTAGGAAATTGCAATTGTGGGCAAGTGTTTGAATTGTCAGGGGGAGCAAGAAGATGATCCCACTATACCTGGAGTTTACTTTATTTGTTGAAAGAGTGCTTATTTCAGATTGCCCGCTGATATGAAGGGAACTTGCTATTTAGGCTTTCTTTTTCCAAAAATGTATCACAAACAAAGCTTAGATGTACTGCAACTAACACCTGCACACAGAGACTCACGCAATGAACATGAGGGAATACAATTGGTGGAAGACATAGCAGCATAGTAGTGATGCTCAATGACGAAAATATTAGAACATTTTCAACAGTAGTGGACAAGCTAGCATCTGGAGCTTTGCTAGTTAAAAACACAGATCAATGCTTCTGCAAGACATATATGTGTTAGACATTTTACTCATAGAAAAGGGTGGTGTCAGCAAGGTGCTGGAGATTGAAAATTGTACTTAAATTTGAATATGTTAAAAATATTTCAGATCTAAACTTGACCTAGAACCTTTAGAATCCACTAGTATAGGTTAAAGCTTCACTAAATGAGTTTCTGCAATAGCAACTGGATTAAAACAGAAAGGAGGAGGAAACCTAAAATCCTTAATGGTAGTGTTCTGTTTCTTATCTACACTATCAGTCTATAAAACTATAAAGGTTTTGTTGCTGAAAAAGAAAAACGGAGACATGCAAAAAAGGATGAAGAAAGATTTCTAATTAAGCGATCGTATTAATAAAGAATATAATAGACTAAATGGAAGAGAGCACTTGAAAAGAACATAAAAGAGTCAACTGAGGGTGAGAGCAAACTCTGAATTTATCTGTAAATGAAAGTTTGTGATGGTTACAAACCATCAGATGCAGGAGGTTGTGAAAGCATTATATTACTAATTAAAGACTGGCACAATTAAGCTGTATGAGATGTGATGTGAAAATTATTTTATTTCCTTTTAAAGTTGCTTTGTGCACAGAGCTCTCATGATGATGTGTATTTAGTTTAAAACACTGGCTGATGGAATTCTTTTTCTTTCTTTCTTTCTTTCGTTCTTTCTTTCCAGTCTTGTTTTGATCCGATCTGAGTCAAGGTCTTAAGTGTATAACTTTTCATGAAACAAATACATTCCTTGAGTTACAACATGAATTGGGACCATGATGGACACTCAGCTTGCATTTCTTTTTGACGTGCAAAAACATTTATGATATATTAAGACAATAGTTCAATCTTATAAAGTTATTTCATTATGATATAGCTTGTTAATAAACATGAATGGGAAAGGAGGTGATTTCAGGGTGCTTTGTGTTGTCCTCACCTTGACTTGTTTTGTCAGCCAGTTAGTCAGTCAAACACAAGCTTTATTTGATCAACAGATCATCGAAGCAATACACAATAAATATCATCATAAAAATATAAAATACAATTTCATTTTGAAATCATAATAACAAATAAGAGGGCCACCTCCACTGGCTCATCTAAAAAAACTCATCCAGTCATTCTTAAAATCCATTGCTAATATAAAAATTGCTTATGCGCTATGCTGACAATAAATATTTGCTAACAGCATATATTAAAACATTGGAACAATGACTTTTTAAAATCCTCAAGGCGAATGCACATTTCCTTATTCCCATTTCCCAACACAAATTGCGGATCCACTTGGACCTAATGAATGAATACGCGGGACAAAAAAACATAAAATTTTCAAACTGTTTCAGAGGTGGTACCACACACAGGACATATATCATTTGTTATGTTTGCATCCCATCTGCACATCAATGTCTTCAATGGCAAAGTCCCAAAGCGGAATCTAGTGTATAGGCTTTTACCTAAGGTATCGGGTATAATATCTAGATATAATTCAAACTGTGGGTACCACTTGATGTCAATAAAAAGATTGGTTAAGAGACCACAGGATTTACAATTAATGGTATCATTCCTCACGTGAGACCAATAGACACGCTTCAACACTTTTAAATGGACTTTCTCAAGTTTATGGGGGTTCGCCCAATAATCTCCCAACCCCAAATTCTTGAACCAACTAGAAACATGCTTGACCCATGGAGTAAAGGCTGAATTTGGGCATTTTAACAGGTCTAGAATTGCGGCCTTATAAACATCTAATTCAGGGACGGTCCATAGCCTTACCCAATATAAGAGAGGTCTTAAAATGATTAGGTTGGCTATCTATTTTAGTCCCAGATCAAGAAACAGTGGAATCAGTGGGGTGCTATGAGGGCCCTCGCAAAGCTGTTCTCTCCGATGGTTAACCTATTACTGTCAGAAAAGCCCCATACCTCCGCACCATAGACAGCAGCTCCCTCTGCCTTGGCAACATAGATCTTAATAGCTGGGGAGACTGTTTTAACCATCGTGCCCCTATAGAAGCGCAGAATGGATGCTGCACTGTGCTGTAAAAGTCCAGTACTTTCATTGACTTGTTCTTCCCAGTGGAGGTCATCAGTGAGCCTTACACCTAAATAATCAATAGAGCTGACCTTTTCCAAGGGATCGCCATCTAAATTAATAGTACACTTCTTCCGCGTCTTGGAACGCAGAGCCATCAGCTTCGTTTTCTTGGAATTTAGCTCTAAACCAGAATCCCAACAAAATACATTGAATCTGTCAATAAGTATTTGTAAGCCCATAGGGGTCTTGGAGATAAGAAGCGAGTCATCTGCGAAAAGAAGAATTGGAATTTTTTGGGCACCTAGGGTGGGGGCGTCGTCCGACTTGCCACCATAACCTGTACCACCTCATTGATAAAAATGGAAAACAAAAGCGGTGCCAGCACACATCCCTGTTGAACACCCCTGTTTATGGGGATATTGTCTGTCAATTCGCCTTGATTACCCCATCTTACTTGTGAATATGTGTCTTCGTGCAGGTGCTTTAATAATAGGATTAAATTGGTTGGGAGCCCTATTCTATGTAAAACTGCCCACAGCTTCTCTCTTGGAACCAGGTCAAAGGCTGATCTCAAATCAACGAAAGCAACGTATAAGGGCTGTTTTAAAGAGCAGTGTATTTCCAATACAGCACGGCCAGCCTAAAGACCTGATCCACTGTACTGATTCTGGGTCGAAACCCTGCCTGAAGGGGCGAGAGAATCTTGTGTTCCTTAGCCCATCTCATTAGTCTACCTAAAAGTTGCTTCGCAAAAATGTTTTGCAGATTGTCTATAAGACTAATCGGCCTGTAATTTACTGGAAGATTTGCATTACCCTTTTTGTAAATAGGAATGATTTCGGCACCCTTCCAAATCATAGGAATCTGCCCCCCTTCAGCAATTTTGTTGGAAAGTGTGTTAATGTACCAGGTCCATATTGATGGCTTGGATCTGTAAAGATCCCCTGGGATCCTGTCGGGTCCTGGTTCTTTGCCAGATTTTAACGAACAAATTGCCTCAGCTGTTTCTTCTATAGAGAAAGTGATCTGGACCTCGGTATCTAATAGACCCCCTCCTAGAAAAGCAGAAGAAAGTTTCATGTCTTGCAGGGAGCCAGGATCTTGCCCCACATCATGATTAACAAGGGCCACAGGAGTATAAATTTTGTCATAGAGGCATAAAAAATGTTCCACCCATCTTTCGGGTTGTATATGGTTCCTTAAACTGGTCCTACCCCCTTCCTCTCTCTTAGACAGCAATTCCCAGAACAACGTATTATTGTTGGATTCTGTCGCATCTAACAGCTCCTGCCAAATTGAGTCCTCCAGGATTTTTTTGCTCTTGAAATGGACTCCTTATATGTACGTCTAGCTTGCTGAATTTCCCCTGTGGTCCCTTTCATAATAGTGTTTTTTTAGCCCTGACTTAGCCCTGGAGCATGATTCATGAAACCAGATATTGTTTGCCGTGATCCCTCCATGTAGTATTGCCCCAACCTTCCTATAAAAGATATTTTGGAGTTTGACAACCATGGTTTCATGTATGTGAAGAAAAGGGATATCCTTAAGATCATAATCTTGGTAAGGTGCCAGATTGTCTAAGAAGGATGAGTAAATCTCATGTAACAAATAGGGGTTCGACGCCACCTTCGACCACCTGACCTTCATGGATAAATTCTTCACAGTGGGAGTAGGGACCATAGTAGATTGATTATTAGTAGTCCTACAGAATACGTCCCCAGAGATGGACAGTACCAGCGGATAATCATCACTCTCATATCTAAGATCCACCTTCATATCTCTCAGCTGGGGACACAATCTTACATCAACTAAGAAATAATCAATTACACTTGTAATTTTGCCTCGCTTAAATGTAGGTGCAATATCCGGGTCGGAGGGCATACGACCATCGCAGGCCCTAAGGCCATGCTTCAGACAGAGGGAAGCCAGCTGGGCCACTACGCGGGAGCGAGGGCAAAGACGATCGGAATTCCACTGTGCAATCCCCCATATTTGATTCTCCTCTTCCGTTAGACCACTAAGTAACACCGATGGTTCAAAAGTACAGTTTACATCCCCTGCTATAATCAAATAGGATGTTAATTGTATGGTGTCTAAAAAGTTGAGGAGCTGGATTAAGGTCTGAGATTCTGCACCGCGTGAAACAGATCTAGCATAAACAATGATAAGGGTTATATTAAAGGACTGTTGAAATGAAATTTGCAACCCCATCAAATCAGCACAGTCAAATTGTAAGATCTTACATTCACATTGTAATCTCTTGTTCAGTAGAATTAGCAGCCCCTCTTTTGCACGACCTGTCGCCTTTTCAGATGGTTGAGCAGGTATATTGAAAGAAAGAAACCCATCTATAATGTTTCTGTCCTCAATCCAGGTTTCTTGAAAGAGGCATATGTCTTGGGTATTTACATATGAGCACCAATCCAAATCGTCGAGTTTCCTCCCAATGCCAGCTAGGTTCCATGACATTATTGATAACCCATTAATAACAGGCAATGCACTGTGTGTCTGTGGGGCATCCTCTAAAATTAACTCGTTGATAGTAGAACTGTTGGGGCTAATCGTAGGTGGCTCCTCTAGGCTACCCCCGCAGAAAACTTCCTGAGCTATGGGCAGTCATACAGACTTGGTCTGGATGGGCTCAGCGCACCCACATTGATTTGTAGTAGTATTAGGGGCCAAATAACCGTTGGCTGAAACCTGGTGTACATTGTCTATTTCCGACTCTATGGTAATACCTCCCTTTTTTTTTTGGTCCCTGAGAAAGCGAGTGCGTACATCAAAAGCAATAAGATGCTCGACCAAGATCTTGTCATAAAACTCGATGGAAATTATATAATTATTCATCTCCGGGGGCTCCACCGTTTAACTTTAGAAATATCGTATAACCGATAAACAGCCCCGTTGGTACCGAAGCCAATGAATAACCTTGTTAACCCTGGACTCATAATCCTCGTTGAGCCCTGGCGACAACTTTGGGACATTGTTTAGAAAAAGAGTATTGGACCCATGCTTCCTACCTTGATTTTTTGTCAGCATAGTTGGACCACTAGGGACTCTCTAAGGGGAAGAAATACAAATGGGTTCAGAAGTGGAAAGGAGTACTGGTAGCCTGCTGGTATTCAGAAAAGAACGACCCCCTATACATGTAAGGTTATCAGACTCGTTGCACCTTCTAGGTTTCAGAGGGTTTGGGTGGAGGGGATGTCAATCAATAGGGGCAACGCAGTTTGTCATAGTGGCCCCCTCAGAAAAAATATATTTGTTACCCGGCTGCTCATATGTAGAATTGCCTACAGGACGTATTGACTTCGCATCTGGGTCGTCTCTATATACCTTTCTCCTTAAGTGGTTATTAGCTTGTGTGCCATCTTTGGATATAAGGTCAAGTCTGTTAATATGGGTCCACCCTTTCCCCCTTCCTCTCTTAAGAGACATTTACATCCACACGGATTTACTGGTCTTTCCTGCAAGAGTTTGGTCAATTGCTGTACCATGATCTTGACTTCATCTACGCTCTGCAGAATAAGGGACACATTGATCTCGGAAGGGGGTTGCACCAAGGCGGGTGAGGAAATAGAAATAGGAGGAAGAATGGTGGCCTCGATATCTGGCTCTACTGTAGAATGTTCATAAATCCTAAGTGGAACTACCTCCTCAGCTAAGGGCTCAAACCGATTTTTCCAAGGTATATTTGGGATCAATTTTATCACGGGACTTAGTGGGATAGGTGGAATGAGTATACTTCCTTCGTCTTCTGCATGAGATAGCCCTTGATTAGGTAAATAATCTGTAGCAGCGACCATTAATCCATGGGGTGGGGGGGTAATATTAGTTGCATTAGATAAATTCCCTCCTCCATTGGACAGAGTGTCAGGGTCTAGATCTTGGACCCTGTTCTTCTTGTGACTGAAAAACTCTTGAATCCTCCTTGGTTGTAATGAGGCCTTCTTAGGGGGCATAATTCCATTAGTACCCACTGTGCAGTTTAAAATAGCCTCTACCTCCTCAAATAACTGGTCTATTTCCTCAAATGGTTTAGAGCCACTACCTTTGGGCTTGTTAAGTGGCTTCACGTGCGCTTTTTCTGTTTTTTACAGTCAATCCTGGGTTCCAACAAATCAACAGCTTTCCTCTTTGCCATGGAGCCGATAAGGGTGCTAGCAACCCAATAAAAAAGTGTTTAAATCTTACTTGTTTCCAGAATGCAGCAATAAAGGAATGGGGCCTGGGCTGGCCTTAGTCTGACGAAGACGGGCGTAGACGGGCCCGTCTTGGCCTGGTCTTCACCCGGGCATGTCCTGCGCGCGTCCCGCATCCCTTGAGGGGCGTGCCTCTAGTAATGCAGCTGAGGTTTGGTGGTTGGGCCGGGGAGAGAGTCCTGTTCCCCCGGCAACTCCTTGTGTAGAGAAACGTGTCCTGCGAGGGGCGCGCCTCTAATAATGCAGCTGAGGCTTGGTGGGTGGGCCGGAGAGAGAGTCCTTTTCCCCTGGCAACTCCTTGTGTAGAGAAACGCATCCCATGAGGGGTGCACCTCTATTAATGCAGCTGAGGCTTGGTGGGCGGGCCGGGGAGAGAGTCCTGTTCCCCCTGGCAACTCCTTGTGTAGAGAAACGCATCCGGCGAGGGGCGCGCCTCTAGAAATGCAGCTGAGGTTTGGTGGGCGGGCCGGGGAGAGAGTCCTGTTCCCCCAGCAACTCCTTGTGTAGAGAAAAACCTTGTTTTGTCTTATAGAAGGAAACTCATAAAGCATGAAACCAATTTGATTGCCTTGTTGCAAATGGCAGTTTAATGTAGCTTTTGTTTTGGCAGTCTTTGTTAAACTTGCTCAATGGATAGAAACTGTCCTGTTCCCATGAAGTCATCATCATTGCATAGGTTGGAACCATAAGCTATCTCCACGAGACTTGCAAAATGTTACTTATTTAAAATGTATTAATGTGTGTTCCTAGACTAGACATTTGGAAGAAGAGAAGAGCATTTAGGGAGAGCCTTTTTCTCCTAGAGTGCTTGAGACTCCCTTTCGCAGAATTTCCTGAGAGCACTATGACTCAGATACATTCTGACTAAGACTCTTTGCTATTATTACTCTGATTCATTCTGAGAAAGACTTCTATTTTATACTTTAATATTATGCTCTACTGAGTTTCTTGAATTCCTTTTTATGGGAAGCTCTATTACATCTTCTTTGCTCTACCTCTCGAATCTTAGCAATAATTATGGATTTTTATTGATATTCTATTTCACATTCTTTAGCCTACAATATTGATAAACTTATGGAACTCCCTTAATGTTTTGTTCTGTAATTTGCTTTGAAAATATTATGAGAAGCTAATAAAGAACTCAACTACTAAAAGAATGAATAAAGAATTTAAACTACACCAGCAATTTAATTTTTGACTTCCCTCAAACCAAATGATAGTTAAAATGTTGATAACCAATTGAGTTAATAGTTCTACACCCTTTTCACCTCGCCTCCAAGATCTCACCTCTTAGGCCACTGGGGTGCGGGAACTTCATGTTTCCAGATACATCATTACATTAGCATGTGGAGCCTTATAGTCCCTGCTCCATCCATTACATATTTGTTTGGCTTGCAGAAGCAGAACTATTGTGATGTTACTGCTCCAATCGAAAGAATCGTTAAAGGGGATTAATCATGCCATTTCATGTTATAAGGTAGTTTTGACATCTAGATAAGAAAATAATAAACAAGTGTTTATACAGATATACCATTCTTGTAAGAATTATAAATGCAAAATGAGAAGCTGCAATGCATTGGCATCATAAGTTTCCAAATTTAAGTGGAGATGTGCACGACGTAATCTCTTCCGCCCGGCTACTGCTACATATACACACTGACATAGGCAAAAGAAGAAGAAACATATCAGAGCTGTTGCACTCTCTCATGCAGAATGATTTTAGAGACTTAGAAGATATTTGAAGTTAGAGGTTTGGAGTCCAGACCAAACTGTTCTTTTGCCAAAGAAATTACTCCTGAAATAAGGAATGGCACTCCTTATAAATAAAGTGCATAGCTCTGATAGTTAATAAGTGTTTGACTTAGCATTTACTTTCTTAACATACATACATTTATATTTAACTTCTGTTATGTTATTTACTGAGCCTGCAAAAGTGGGTTTCATTGTTTGCTATAGTATAGCTCCAAGTCTTCATTTATTACAGAGGTCCAGTAATCCCTCCATGAGGACTTTCATTGCCTTCAACCTTTTACTCTATCATTGTCCTATTTAGTTTCCTTTTCATCCTACCGTCTCCCCATAGCCCCCCTTCTTTTTCTCCTGCCCCATGATTCACATTTTCACTGAACCTTCTGGCCTGTCTCTTCTGGATCACTACTTCCTCCTCTTTCTCCCTGAATAGAGGTGGTTATTTTGAGTATGTTTCCAAAACTATTGGGCATTATAACGATCGCTTGTTAACATGTGCTGGCATTTTTACTCCTATGGGATCATTGAGAGTTTAGATACCTACCACAGATTGGTACACCTGAGTATCACTGAAAGACTGCACCAACCCATTTTCCATAAAGCAAAAACAAAAGCCTGCTCCAGCTGCAAATTAAAAGTGCAGATATTGCCCTAATTGAAGAGACACACGTTTCTGACGTAGAGTCCTCCAAACTGAAATGTAACTAGATGGGTTCATTCATGGGTAGCAGTGGACAGACAACATTGCAGAGGATGAAGACCTCCACACCATCTGGAGCAAAGAAGTGTAGTCTGGCTATCCTCAGCCAATGTTCTGGACCATTAAAATACTGGAAACCTGCACTGATGTGGACAGGTGATCTGTTTTTGTGACTATCTATTGAAGTAAGACCTTTATTGTGGGCTCCATTTATGTCCCCAATTAGAACAGTCAAAACTTTTTGTTCCAAATCTCCAAACTATGTCATAAATTGGGACACATTAGACACCCGACCCTCTTCTTGAAAAGAAAGGCCCTCTACAAAAGGCTAACAGAGATGATAGAGCACTTCAACAGTTTCTCCTGACTGACCACAATATTGTGGCACTTGACCCATCCCACAGTCCTAGTCTATATCCTTTTTCTAGATTACGTATGGCACATCCTCCGGGATCAATTGTTTCCTGGTTCAGTCTTGGTTCTTTTGGCCATAGAGGGATGTGACAATTCAGGGGGTCAGGTTACAGACCATTGCCCTGTTTATTTGACACTGGACTTTAATCTGATAAAACTCCCCTCCACCTTCATGGCATTTGAATGCAACGCAATACAGACCCCTAAATAAAAAAGGACAGCTAAATGGACATAAAGAAATACCTCAAAGGCAATGTAGATTCTGCTGCATCAGCTTAGATACTCTGGGTGGCAGATAAAACTACTCTGCAGGATAACTTATTGAAAGACCCCCTTCTCCGCCAGCGATTTCATGGCGGTAACATCACCATTAAAAGGCTGGTGGCGATAGGGTGCAGGAGGCCCCAGGGGGGGCCCACCACTGCCCATGAACTTGGCATGGTGCACCCTAAGCACTACAGCATTCTCACAGGCTCTATTATGAACAGGAGACAATGCTGTAGGCCGTTTCCCGCTGGCCCAGCAGATGGAAACTGAGTTTCCGGCTGCTGGGTCGGCGCTAAAACTCGTAATGGGCCCAGTGAGAAGGCTGCCACACTGGCGGCAACCTACCCGTCGGGACTTCGGCAGACGGGCTTTTCCATTCACCAAACTCATAATAAGGCCCTTAATCTCCACATGCCTAAAACCAAATTAATGTGTTCTTGTGTAATATAACTAAGCACTCCAATACTTTTGGGTCAAGTCTTTGCTATATAAAACTACAACAAAACAAAAACATTAAGGGGGTAATTTACTAAGAATTTATGTCACTTTGGGGGTCATTACAACCTCGCGGTCTTTTTACAAGACCGCCTGTGGTGGCGGTTTTCCGCTCGGCGTATTATGACTCTTGGCAGCTCTACATCATTTTCCCGACCGAGAGCCGCCAACAGCCATAGTGCCGGGCAGCGGGGAAGTGGAGGTTGCTCCACCTCCACTGCCACGCCAACAGAACACCGCCCAGCGAATCACGTCCTGTGATTCTGCATGGCGGTGTTCTGTTGTCAGTGTGGTGTTGGCGAAGCTGCCCCCATGGCTCCCGTCCCCTCCCGGAGGATCGACGGAACAGGTAAGTCGATCGTCGGTTAGGGGAGGGGGGAAGGGGGGTGTTGTGTGCGTGCATGGGGGGGTGCGTGGGTGGATGTTGAGGGGGTGTGTAAGTGCGTGTATGCTTGCGGGGGTGTTGCGTGTTTTGGGAATGAGTACGTGTATGTCTGTAGGTATGTCTGTATGGATGTGTGCATGTATGTGTGAATGTGGGTGTGCGTGTCTGACTGTGTGTGTTGATGTTGGCATGTGTTTCGGTGTGTGTGCGTGTATGTGTGTTGGTGGTGCCTGTGTGCGTGTCGGGTGTGTATGTGTAAGGTAATGTTGGGGGTCGGTGGGGAGGGGGGTCTTGCCACCCTTGGGGGGTGGCAGCGGTGGTAGGGTGTGTAGGAGAGGGAGTCGGGCTGGGGGAGACCCCTATCAGTGCCAGGGAAGGAATTCCCTGGCACTGATAGTGCTTACCACCATGGATTTCATGAATAAAACATGTATTGCTGAAGTCTTGATGTTCTAATTGAGAGTACCTCTAACAAAGCCAGTAGGCATATCTTTTTAGTAGTGAAAACACTTAGATATTTAGCAAAAGGCATAATTAAAAGTATTATTGTATTTATGGCTACAGCTTTCTGGAGAGCTAATTATCAAATAGTAACAAAGATAATGGGTGCAGACTAGTGTTAAGGGGCTTATTGCCAAAATGCTGTGTCTTTATTGAATGCGATTTGCACTCTGGTTATTCAGCGAGGAAGAGTTCCCATCTGTAATTTCGCCTTTAATGTTGTAAAGAATTGTAATTTTGTGCATAGGATTTACTTGTGTTTATAATAAATGCCGTCATCCTTTATTAAAAAAAATCACTGATAACATTTTATTGAGGGTTAAGGTGTACATGGCAAAGTTCTGAGTGTCTAGCCCACACCACCTCCGTGAGATAATTTAGATTTGCTCTGCTTTGTTATCTCGAGCGCCAAGTCCTTTAAATTGTGCTTAGTATGACAGCTCATATAAGGGAGGCTAATTGATGCATTGGAAGAACCTGATTGGCACGATTAGAAGCTGGAACTTCTAATTGCCTTGGTACTTCCTGACCTGGATACCTGACATATCAATTAGATACCTGTGAGTGGAGGGGCTATTGTTTGCTTTGAGTAGGGATTTAGCCTGCACTACTGAAATCCGAAGAGACTAATCATGTCAACTCTGTCTTCCTGTTTCACATAAAGTGGCGAATGACACAACGCCCTCCTGGCCATTCTTCTCCTCTTGCGAATGGATTAATCGTTTTTCATGGATGGTTGCTTATTTAACTCGAAACTATGCTAACATGATTGAATTAACTTTTTGGGGCAAAAAAAAGAATGATACTTGATGGTAGGAAATGCTGTGCTTGCTTAAGAACTTCCATTCTTGACATTTGCGACATGTGTTCTTTACTGCGTCCACCTGGAATTGGTCTCACCAGACGTGGACACTTTGTTTAAGAAGCCAACTTAGACCTTGCTGACTTGAGTTGCCTGTTACCTCAAATAGATTGAAGGTAGCCTAGCAATGTTTGTAATAATGCTTCTTTTGGGGAAACTCTGGAGCGATAGCCATATAACTGACCCTTTTCTTACGGGCACATCCTAGTTAAATACATATTAAAATGATATTTTTGACTCGACTCGAATAGGGCAGTTAGGTGCAGATTTTGATCCCTTGCTGCTGTGCCCAGGGATTTGAACTTTAATTCATTCAGAAATCAAAATGAGTGAGAAGATGTAAAGGAATATAGCCAAACAGGTTGGAATGTAAAGGGATACATGTATGCAAATGGGTTGGGCCACCCTTCATTATTCTGGGATAGAGCTGGGCAGTGACATTTTTAACGTGCCTAAAGGCAGACCGTTGCAACAAGTTTCTCTGAACTACATAAACAAGGCAGTACATTACTTTACATTAATTCAATAATAATGGTAAGGATGGTGCATGCAGAGTTATTACTTGCCAATGTTCAGTGTTGTGCTCTGTTTGCGCAAATTTAACTACATCTAGGCAAGTGCTTGTTCTGTCCTTGTTCTTTAAATCTAAAACAAAAACATTGTCCTCAGAAATTGGTAAAAACCCTCCCTCATAAGGATTCACGAGGCCACACTTTGAGAAAGGGACCCAGGGTCGCCCTAGGGGTGGCAGTGGTCTGCAGAACCATTGCCACCTCACTTCAATCACTGCACCTATCACTCACACAGTGAAAACTGTTCCTCAGAAACAGCCTTAAGTGTGCAAATGGTTGCATAGTCACAGGCCTGTCTGTAACCATTCTATGCATAGCATCAACAAGAAAAGTGGCAAACCATTGACATATCCTTATGAGGCACAAGAAAAGGAGTAGCTACGTTACATTGTGACCTCTGATAGACTGAGGTGTTTGCCATTGGCCAGGCCTGCTCTCAGTTCTTCAGGGCTGGGCAATACCTGCTGTTCTTCACTATGCACAGCACGTGGTGGACACAGGGCCTGGTCTTTGCCAAAGCCTTGAACTTGTTGCCATACCCATCACAGCACACTGGCAGCAAGCAAAGTCTTTTTTTTTTTTTTGGGGGGGGGTTTAAAACCAGGTTTAGGTTTGTAACCTCAGAAAGCATTGTGAGTCCATAATGGAAGGGCCATCTGCAGGATTTGCGGAACTGGTTGTAGTTCACATTAGAACTGGTCATACAACAATGCAGACTTAAAGATAGAGTATATGGATCTTGGTGGCTGTATTGTGGTCCACAAACTCTACCTTAAAGAACCCACAGCAAAATCATTTTTTTTTATTTTATAAGCAATTGAGCTCCCTTTAGTCCGCCGAGTTGACCAAAGGGTCCAGAGGATGCTGTCCCCGCCCTTTTATGGCTCCTTCATTTCAGTTTTTTGGACTGCAGTGAAGAGACCTCTTCTACAGTGTAATGGCAGCTGCAGCATTTTTCTTCAAGTTGCAGCCAGTCAATAGGATACCTTTGAGTGTGCAGAATTGGCCTTCAGCCCACAAATCTGAATTGAAAGAGGGGAAAATAAGCTTTTCACTTGTTGTTTCAAACTTAATCACCAAGGCCCTCATTACAAGACTCGGGGTCTACTGACCGCCAGGCACGCGGTGGTGGTCCCAGCGCCAATGGGCTGGTGGTGAAGACCACCAGATTACGAGTGTGGCGGTTTGGCCTGTGCCAAACCACTACTTTCCTATTCCTACCACCAAGAAGGAAACATCTCTGATCCGGCGGCCAACCAAAGACTTCTGGCGGTATTACGAGACCCCTTCCCGCCAAGTATTTCGTGGTGGTAGCACCACCACAAAATCCCAGGCAGAAAGGCTACCGGCAACAGGAAGTTGCATTCCTGTTGCTGGTAGACAACTGACCCACTCCCCCATCTACACAAGTGCCCCCACCCCCTTCCCTTACAACGTTCCAAACCCCACCCCAAGTAAGCGCCCCACACACTGCTCCCATTACTAACCCCATCTCCCGATCCCAGTTACAACCTCCACCCCGATCCCCGTACTAACCCCCAACTCCCACATACATGCACGAACCCACACTCACTCACCCACAGACACTCACTCACAATCACAGTCATGCACACAGACACACACACAGCACTCTTACAGTCACACGCACACACACGTATCACCATCACCACATTTACACCCAGACATACATGCTCACATGCATGTACGCAAGCAGAAACACTCCTCCTCCCTCCCCCATTCATGACACGCAGACACACACTCACACACATCCATTGACACGCCCCACCTCCCTCCCCTTGCGGAGGACACTTACCTTGTCCAACGAGGTGCTCCTCTCTGAGGGAACCCAGCGCTCCCGCCGCCCATAATGCCCCACCATCAGGACACCGGCAGACCATATTACAGGTCATAATATGGCTGGCAGAGTCCCTTTGGCGGAATGGGGCTGGCAGTGAAACTGCCTCTGCACTGCTGAGTGCCAGTACGACTGCTGGTGACTTTCCACCTAAAGAATGGCAGAAAGCTGCTAGCAGTCGTAATATGGTGGTCTGCAGACTGCCAGCAATGGCGGTCTGGATTTGGCTTTGGCAGTCATACAAAAAGACCCCCAAAGTCATAATGAGGGCCCAAATCTCACCTTATTATTGATTTGAACACCAAATGAATTTGGATGAGGAACTGGCATTACATCTGGGGTAGAACATTGAAATTTGGATAAATCTATTTTCATGGACTGGAAGGAGATGCAAGTTATACTTGTTTCAGGGCATAAGTTCTACATAATTGAGATAACTATAACTAGTGAATTTTAGTAGTGTTGTTAGTTTAAAATGCTACGTTTAACTGACATTTTCACCAAACTATAATGTTCCAATAACCCTTGTTTTTTTTGTTCAGTGAACTTATAAGTATTTTTTAATGTAAAGTGACATATTATTGCAATTCCTACCTAGAACATCACTTTAACAATTTTTTCAGAAAATTTCTATGTTTTGTTCCAAAGTAAAGTAAGATGTTCATCACTGCATTTGATGTGAGATAGGGCACAGGGCTTGCCCATTTTCTAGGTGCTGCACCCAATCTCCGTGAGCATTCAACTGCCCACCACCATACACAGTTAAGTCATGTGACAATAGAAAGGATGTCTGTTTAAGTAAGGCAGACCTACTGGCATTGTCAATGGGTCAGAACCCTAAAATATAAAAAGCAGAAAGCCTATTGGCCTTATCAAGGGCTCAGCACATCAGCATATTTATAGAAGATCTATTGGCTTTGTAAAAAAGGAACCAATAACTAGACTCAAGTGCACATTTATTTAATAATGATGATTGTCACAAGTGACTTCCATTAAAGCTGTTGCATCATGAACCTGTCTATGACCGTTTTAAAACATTTTTCAGACTTTAAAGTTCATCCATAGAATGATCCACACTTCAGCTGAAGAACATACAGCTTCAGCTCAAAGTGCTTTAAATTATATGGATACACTCTCCTTGGGTCATGGATTCAATGATCAAGATGACTTACTGTTTTTTTAAAAATTAATGTTGCTGAGTAGTAACTGTGCTCTTTGCAGCCCTCCAAAACATTAACAAAAATGCTTAGTTGTGCTCTTGACCCTTCTAGGGGCTCCACCTGGATCTGTGCATATAAATAAAACGGTCTTGCAGGGCATTATGGTGCATTGCTTGGAACAATGAACAATAAATGAATGGCCCCTGTCCCTCATTTATCACTCTTTTTTCTTTTTTTTTGTGTGGGCGGCCCTTCCCCACCTGGGACACCTGCACTTTAAGTTAACTTGGGGACCACAAAGGAAGCCCCAAGACCCTGTAGTCTCTGTCAACTTCTCTGCTAGCACCCATTGTGAGTGCAAGTGGAAACTGGCTTTTTGTCTTTTATAGTGGCACCCACATCTGTGTCATATAGTGGGGCCATGGGGGAAAGTTCAAGGCCCCTGGGGACCCCGTCAGCTCTCCAGTCATGACCCATACTGAGTGCCAGTGGGCGCAGGCCAATATGTTACAGTCGATACCCCAGTGCCCTCCAGGCCATCCACAACATGACTATCATTGGGGGCTACAGGAGGAGCTCTGAGGTCTCTGTGGCTTCTGCTGGCTTCCAGTCAGCAGCAACCATCCTGGATGTTGCAAGAGCTTGTGGTAGAATATTTTTATATTTGTTTCTCTGCTCATGCCAGGTAGGCACATTGCTGTGTTCCCTGCCTGGGAGAGTGCAGACAGGGAACTCTGCTCTGTTTGGGTCACAGGGGATGGGATTCCTGAGGGCCACGCAAGACTAGGGGAGAGAGGCCTGCATCAAGCCCCTCCCCAAATTTACAATGTCAGCTCCAGGAGATGGGGTACCCGAAACTAATGACTTGGGTAGTGGGGATGCACGACCCCTCCACTACATTTGCAAACGGCCCCAGGGGATGGGGTTCCTAGGGTCTCCTCTAAGCTCAGGAGTGGGTCTGCATACTCCCTCTGAAGCATAAAAATGATTTCACTGCCACCCCATGGCCCTGGTACACCAGGGTGGTTTATTTTTTAAAGGGACAGGGCCCACCCTTTTTTTCCCATGGCACGACAGATCTACAGATCCTGTAAAAAAATATACCTTTTGTGGCCCCATAGGGTCCCTCTGCCAACCAGGCATACAGAGGTAGGGTATCCCTGCCCTGCAACCAATTTTTGGTTTGCTTGTTTTTTTACTTTTTGCAGGACAGGGGACTAAGTCCTTTTTACAGGACTGGGGACTGAGTCCCCAAGTCCTAAAAGGACCACCACCATATTTTTTTTGCTGTAGTGGGAGCCAATCAGGTCATATATTTTAATCTGTTGGATCTGCAGACCCTCTGTGTTTTTATATACATATACATTTTTACCTTTATTTTATCACAAAACCATGGAATAGATTTACACCAAACCATTAAAACGTACTTTCCAGGCCAAAATTAATGTAATTTAGTTCAGCTTTTTTAGCAGTATTGAGTTTCAATGTCCCTTTGAAAAATTGCATGGGAAAACACATTTTGGGACCCCCATTTTCTTATCCCCTAGTTGATGTATCACTCCAAACCTTTCCAGGAAGAAGCTGAGGTGGATAAGCTTGTTTTTTGGAAACTTCATGAAGAGTCAGTAAGGGCCATATTTATACTTTTTGACGCAAAACTGCGCCAACGCAGTTTTGCGTCAAAAAAATTAGCGCCGTCTAACGCCATTTTGAAACGCCGTGCGGGCGTCAAATTTATACTTTGACGTACGGCAGCGCAACCAACAGGTGGGAGTCATTATTTCGTGACGCACACAGCGTCGGTCTGTCGTAAAGGAAACCAACGTAAAGGCGACGCACATCACTGTGGGTCGATTTACGACAGCGCAATCCGGAAAGCGCTGGTTTTCTTCACGCTATTGCGTTACATTTTTGCGCGAAAACTGCCCTGTCAGCAGAGGAGACCCAAAATGGATCCCAGATGCCACAACAGACCCCAGGAGGATGAGAGCAGACCAGGAACCAGCCAGGAGGATCCATACAGGAACCAGGACATTTAAAAAAAAAAAAAGAAAGTGTCGCTTCAGTGAAGAGGAGCAGGAAATCCTGGTGAAAGAGGTGACGGAACACCAGCACCAACTTTTCATCTCCTCTAAATTGCCACTCAGTAGGAGAGAGGCCATATGGAAACAAATAGTGGACAAGATCAACAGTGTGGCTGAAGAACGCCGCACAGTCACTGAGTGTAAGAAACGCTGGCATGACTGCAAACGTAGGACAAAAGAGAAAATGGCCAGGAACAGGAAGGCAGCAATGCAGACTGGAGGGGGGAGTCCAGCACAACAGGAGGCCCTGGACCACATGGAGGAGATGGTCGCAGCCGTCATCCCGGAGGAGATCGTCACAGGGATTCAAGGACTGGACAGCGCAGACTACCACGACACAACGCACATGCAGGGTAAGTCGCATGGGGAATTCAAATGCAATAATGGGGACTGTAAGCAGGGGGGGGATACCTACTACACAATGCATGTAAGTCAGCACATATATGAAGTGGCATGCCCAGCACAGACCGAAGCTGGGGCACGACAAAATACAGCAACAACAACAGTCCCATGGGGACATCCTGTAATGACAACAATAGAGCCAAGGGAAAGCAGTGACAGGTGGGAAGGCCACTACCTCAAATCCACATCCAGGCACTTGTATTGCAAAATCTATCCTACATCACCTAGGTCCCTATCAGTAATGCAGTAGGCAAAACAACAACTGCAATGTAACTGCCACAACAGTTGACAATAACACCTCTCATCTCTGTGCAGCTATAGTACCAAATGGCAGGAACCTCCCCATGGAACATACATACCAAAATTTGGGGGTGAGGATGACATCCGCAACTATTCATAGAAATAAGACAAAGGCACCAGTACACTCAAATGCCGAATGTCCATACCTGACACATACATAAGCCTTACTAAACAGCAATAGGAGCCACACAGCACTAACGACACACACATGCTGCATACGTCACGGTCCCTCGCGTGCCTGGCTAACAAGGCTACATCACTAATGTCATACTGCTCAGACAACAACATTGAGGAGGGGACACAGGCAACTGGTCACTGAAACACACCTGCAAAGTCTGACAAACAAATAGGACATTCATACAATAAACAGGCCAATCCAGTAAGACACACATGACCCAACATCATCTTCAAACATCAACAATGTTTACATCCATACCACATCCTAACATTGACATGCATAGGTAATGCCACGTAACATGTACATTTCATGCAATGTGAATAAAAAGTGTATGGGGCAGGGCCTGAGAGGCAAGTGTGCTGGCAGGGCAGTCACAACACCCACAGTCAGTCAAAGTGTATTGTGGCAAGTGTAACGTATACTTTGCGCATTAGCCTCAGGCTGGAGGCCTTTGTGCATCTTACCCTGAATGTACTTATACTCATTTGCTCACATCTAAGAGCCTCAGAGCACTTTGCACTAAATGATTCTCATTGCCCTTCCTATCAGTTAATTTAGCAAAAAGCCAGTCCTAAGGTGTTGTCAATTAGTCAAATCACACTGTTTTGCCTACTTCTGCACTGGAGTTTGCCAGAACATATTCACTCTGTGCCCCAGTCAAGGATACAGTCTGGTATGTTGCTGATATATGTGGTAGGGTTTAAGGTTTGGCATTCCTGCGTAGGGAAACTTTGTCATCACAATGACATATGACTTATAAAATCACTTCCTTACCCCAAGATATGCAAGAGGGAGTTTCCAAACAGAGAAACACAACTAGATGCTGCCTGCCTTGCTGCTGATGCACAACCAGATCACAGCCCATTCCTCTGATATGAGGGATGATGTCTCCCCTGTGATTCAGACAGGCAAGCTCCAAACTTAACATGCTGTGCTATACATAGAACAAGCAGAGGGAGAGTAGAAACTGTTAGGCACCATGATAGCTGTGTACTAATGTATTACTCTCCTGCGGACTATTTCAATTCTAATAGTGTGTATTGTTTGGGTTATTGTGGCTCACACCTAAATTTCTACAAGTCAGTTGTACAATGAAACCTCATATTAAACAAATACTGTCTTTGTCATTTGTGTATGGTAACATACCGGAAAAGACATAATAGTGTAGGATCTGAGTGACCACGACTTGCCTGAGAAGTTCCAAAGATGTCATGCGCTCGGATGTCTAAACATTCCTTTGATGTGGGAGACCAGAGGCACTGCTAGTTAGTCTGAGCAAAATGAAATATCAGGGTGACAGAGTTATTTACAAGTGGGTCAGACTTAGTCCCCCACACCATTAGCTATCCTGCTGCCTAGAAAGCCAGTAATCACATGTAGGATAATGAGAGCCCACCCAACAAAATGTCCCTCCATAACAATAGTTAAACACCGAGGGAGGAGTAGGACCAAAAGACGCCTATTCCTAAATAATTACAAAGCAACACCTAGAGGCGATCTGGCAGACATGTCTGATAGCTCCATATCATACATGTGACACACAGGTGGGCCATAGGCCTACAACAATGCCCTATGACGGACAGCAGATACCAAGACAAACACAGAGCACAAAGTTAAGGCATACCAAGGCTTGTATCTTAGTGCAAAATTGTCACAACACAGACACACTAATTGTACCCTGTTTCATTGCAGAGGAACACGGATCTCCTGCCGATATGCCTGTCCATGAGTTCCCTGATGACATGGATGACGAGCCCATAAACCTCCCACAAGAGACCATTCAAATGGTCCTTGAAAGCCTCCAAACCCCACCTTCAGTCACAAGGAGGAGCACAGAAGAAGCAGCCACCACAGGAGAACCACCCGCCACCCCAATTGTAAGACCTGCCAGCTCCAACACAGTTGAGGACTCTGACGTCACTGGCACCAGCTTTGAAAGAACTGTCGTTGGGGTCCAGCGGGAGCTGGCCAAGGAGGTGCGAGTGGGGATGCAAACTATGGCAGCCAGCCTTGAGGGGGTGCGTTCGTGCATGTTGTCAACTGCTGATCAGGCAGCTGCAATGCAAGCCCGAACATCGCTCTTGGAGGAACTTTTAAAAACACAGAAGGAAATCTACACAGCTGTCATCCAGTTGACACAACAACTCCAACTGCAAGCCAGTCAACGTGTGTACGAATGCAACATAGAACCCCTCAGGGCCGACCTGGCTGCCTACCATCGTGATGTGGCTGCCATTCTGAAAAACCAGCAGGCCCTCCTTGCTGCAGTACTGCCCTTCATAACTCGACAGGGAGCAGCCCCCGGGATGTCTGCCTCCATGTCTTCTAACACTGAGGTGTGTGTTGCCCCTTCCCAACCAACAACAACAAGGACACACCAGGCAACACACACATCAGAAGAAGAAGACATGGAACAGATAACATTCACATGCAAGAGTACCCGGAAGTCCTAGTCCCTGCACCATGGCCTACTCTGACCAAGGTCCTATGTTTTGACAAATGCCAGTCTCACTACAACTACACTCAATGACTGTTTGGCAATCCACTGTATGACTTGTCCCCATTGCCAGTGAATGTCTCTCTCCTACTATTTGGCAATTCCTGTTCCTCTGCACTGTCTGTGACATCACCCCAGCATGTCAGGAGCATCATCCACACCCCGTCTGTAGGATCACCATGTAAGAAGGCACCAGAACGGACTCAGCTAACATTGTGAATGGACATTTTGCACTACAGCACCTATAAATAAATATCACTTGCACACCTATTGTGTCTCTGTGTTATTTCACACTCCAACTGTGCAGTATATAACTCCAAAGTGGCTGTGTGGCAACCATGTCGATTCTCTATACTACTGTCCTGATTTCATGTATACTGAAACATCTGTGCAGTGGCCAGGAATGCATCATAGCCTTACTATACTGAGGAAAATAACTGATGAAGGGACTAAGCACACACAATCATGCTGTGTTGGACAGAATGATGCACCATCTATAGCTATTCTAGACAACTAATGGTGGCTGAGAAATGTAGGCAGCATGCAATACTTAAATAAGAAATAATGCTGTAAAATGTAAGGAATCATTAACAAATTACACTGCATCAATCACCCTTACGGAGTATACTTCCATGAAGGAAAGTCATGCTGAATCAGTACACACATGATGTAGGTCAGCAATGACAGCAACAAGACAAGAGTGTGAACAATTCCTCATCTACAAGATCTCCCTGAACTTCACACTGCTGTCCGACCTATCTATTTACCCACAATAACAAGTCTGGAAGCACTCTTTGTGAAGTAGGATACATGCCAACCCAAAACCTTGATGATCAATGCACACTACCAATGGTGGGTCTCCCACATGGTGGATACTTACCAAGTTAGCACACGGGTAGCTGGCATGTTAAACCTTAATATCCTGGGGATAGCGAGCATAGGACACAAATGTCATACTAAAACATTCTGCTACACTGATGTCAAGGCCATGATAATGTAGCACCTAATGCATCATGTAAAGGGTTAACTAAATTTATATTTCAATGAAGTAATAAAAGAGGCAACTAAGGGAAAGGTAAACCTACACTACTCTAACCTGACTACTACTAACCCTCAACTGTCCCTAACTAACCTAAGCTAAACTTACTCTACACATGTAACGAAACGATCTAAACATCAACCCCCCACCCACCATTATGAGACAAGACACATGCAGGACAACACTTACTAACCTACACACATACCATACTATCCTAAACAAACATATATTTTTTTGGTAATATTTTGTTAATCATTTTTTTTTTTTTGTTTGTTTTTTTGTTTTTTAAAACAGGAATCCAAACATTGCCCCCCACCCACCCACCCACACAAAAATATAAGATAGAAAGAATAAGGACCCCCCACCCTCTTCCCTAACACTAACTAAGCTAATTACCTATACTTATCCTATAACTAACCCCCAAAACCCAACTAACAGTATAAAATAGGAAAGAGGTGAGAGGGGAGGGGTAAAAGTTCAGGAGGGCAAAAGTACTACAGATTTGCCCTCCGTAGTGTGCGCCTGATGGAGTGGACCTTCTTTTTCACATAACTCATGTCCTCCCTCAGGTTGTCCACATTTTTAACCAACTTGTCCAATTTTCGGGACAATGCCAGGAAGGCAGCTGGGTCGACAGGAGGGTCTGTGCTGGTTTGCGTGCCGGCGGAGGTGGATGATGTGGCAGGAGTTGTGTGGCCACGGGACAGTCCTGCTACCACCACACGGCTGGGTCCAGGTCTGGAGGAAGATGCTTGGTCCGTTGCTGGGTCCACTTGGGCAGACCTGGTGGATGTGGTGTCGGTGGTTGTTGGTGGCACTGTAGGGGGAGCCTGTGGTGTGGCCCACCACGCCCCGGAGGCCCGATCTGAATGGTACTTGCGGGCCATCCTCCGATACCCACACTGCACCTGCAGGATGTGCCTGTATCTCATCGCACGGCGCTCAAAATGGTTGCGATCTGCGGCACTCAGGTTTGCAGCTGTGAAGAGAAAAGGCAAATATTTAGCTTTGGATTTGCATTGGGTGGAATACCACAATGGGTCATTTGTCCATTACTAGAAATGTATTGGTTGCAGCAATTGTCACAACATAGTTCACGGAAAGGCTCAGAGGAAGTACATGTGAAACATGCATACATAAGGGCATATCACACCTAGCATATCCATGTCTCTACATGATGGATGGCATCACCCTAAACTACTCATCCAAATCATACCTAAGGCATTTGACATCATGGCAGCACCTCTTCTGCATACTGACTTCACTACATATGTCATTCTATGTGATAACAATCACACTCCTCACTCAATGACATTTGGAATTAGTTGTGTGCTAAGATTGAACCCATGGGCCAGAATCAAATGTCAGCACTAGGGGCCAGATGTAGGAATTTGGAAAATGCAACTAGCAATTTGCAATACAGAACGGTGTCTCTGACACCGTCTGCGAGTCGCTATGCGGTCGCTAAGACCCACCTCATTAACATCAATGATGTGGGTTCCAAGTTGCGCCACCTTAGCGACTATGGGCACTCACGGGGATGGAGGCCTGCTGGGAACAGCAGACCTCCATGGACGTGACTGCTTTTAAATAAAGCAGGTTATTTATCCCCAAGTATAGGCCGTTTACCTGAAAGGAAAAAGAGCTGCAATGAGTAAAAAATCACAACAACTTCAATCTTGGAATATTTCACGGTAATTAGTGGTCCCTTAGACCACTGGCTGTTTTGTACAGGATTATTTCGGTCCACTCACAAAGGTGAAGGGTTACAATGGGGACCCCTTCCAGTTAGCAAGTGGGTTACCATCCACTTCAAGTGGATGATAACTGCGACTCACTTTGCAACCACGTACTCGGTTGCAAATGGGATTGCCTACCACTGTGAGTTGCAAGTAGGTCTGGAAAACCCCTTTATATTTTACATTTTGAAAAGCATTTAGCTAATATGTTCATGACCACCAAATACATTTCGGAATAGGAAACAGACGTTTGCAACTCACAAACAGAAATTTATGCCATTTGCAACGTGTACACAGTTTGCTACATCTGGCCCTAGGTACTAACTCAAGTCACAAAAGGTGTCAAGTACGTGTAACATACTGGTTGCTACAGTCCTAGGTACCCTGTTTCACAGTAACATCCCAGTCTTTGTGGGTGGTGTGGGAAGAACAACCAACAATCCCATGTTCAATGCACACCCAGGAGTGTATAGAAAGTTCAACAAGTATGTGCCTTCACACACAACACCTATGAAGGGCTAGCAACACGTTGTAGTCAGCCAAACATTGTCACATCCCAGGTCCACACATGTCAAAATGATATGACTTAGGCCAACATGACATACTATCAGTGAGGCATGTTTTACAACACACACAGAGGAGGTAGAACACCCATTCTCATGATTCGACAGAACACCTAGGCCATTGCACTCAAGTCACACACACTTCTAGTTCACCTTGTGGAAGTACATGCCCCCGGAAGATCCGACCTACAGTGTACACAGTCCATCCTCAACTAGGAAGAAGCACTTGTCATCAGAGCCATGTGCCTAAGCTATCTGGGAGACTGTCAGTCTGATATGCAGATTCAGTTCATGGCAAGTCCCTGACCAAGTCTAACATTGACCAGTGTATTCCAAATGAGTCATCCCATTCCCCATTGCCGCACAACTGGAATGACCTACAGCCCCTCAATCTGAGAGATGGCTAGGTATTGCTTTACAGAAACAGAAGTCCTATTTGATATCACACTAAAACAACAATGCCAATGAACGGCGAGCGCATCAAATCATGAATTCTCTTGAACACACAGTAATCCATCATGCTTCATTACCAAACAATGAAAATAGCACTCAGGCGACACTCACTGTAGGTATCGGGGTCGTCAAAATGTGCCACCTCTCCCACGGTGTACGGGCTGGTCCACCTGTAAAGCATGAAAGGAAGAATATACTCAGACTGGGTGAACTGACAAAAAATTTCAGTTACAATGACACTGTGTGAATATGACATGGTAATGATAGACTTTCCCACATGCTCATACTGCATGGATGACTTTGTATTCAACATTATCATTGGATGAGTCTCCTGCTACAGTGACACACCCTACTACACACATGCAGTGGCCAGGACAGTCATGTGTCGTCCAAGTTAACCCTCCATTAGTATGCCCCAACAATAATGTTATCCATACATCTCAGCATGTGCATCCCAGAGAGACATTCCAAAACTGGTTCCATGAGGACTGCATGACCACTCACAATCAAACAGGCTAGGTGGACATGTTCAACACACAGCAACCACACACACATGTGACATATGTGTGGACAACATAACTAACTTCATGTGACGTGAAGGCAACACACATGTATAGCATCATCATGTGTTTCTAATTTTCTGTCTAGCTATGGCGTCTACATATGTAGGTATGTTGTTTCTACATGACTTACTCACTGGCCATTATGACCACTAGAGTACAAATAGAGCCGTTCACGTGTTGCTTGTCTGACACAAATGCAACACTACATTACATACAGCTATAGCCATCTGGTATGTGTTGCAAAAATGAGCCATCGGACTGGTAGCATTGGTCTTCCTACACATTCTGCAACAAATACACATTAGGGCACATATGGATACCTTTGTAGCGCATCATTTGCATCATTTTGTGATGCAGAGAGGGGGCTAATTAGCAAAATACAGATAGATGTTGCAATTTGCTGCTGTTATTGCGTGAAAATGTGTTGCAAAAATGGGGATATATGTGTATAAACATGGGCCTAGGTTTCCCTAGCATTACACACAGTCAGCTACTTATTTAGCAGATTGGCTAACAATCATCACATGTTCCCACACAGATTTCTATTATTTCCATGTAATTGATTTGTACTCACCAACATGGCCACCAATCCTGAGTCCCAGGTGGTCCAGCAGGTCCTGTTCCCTGGTGATCAGATCTGCCCAGCGGTGCTTCAATTGATGGACATTTCGCATGCTCCCGTAGACCCGGACCAGGTGATGGCGCACCTTCTCCCACCGGATTTTCCTAGCCTCCGTGTGATACCCCTGTATCACACGGCCCCCAGCCTCCAGCATCAGTGGGAGGAAATGGCTAACTAGCCATATGAACCCCCCCCAGTTCATCTTCACCCATCCTGGACAGGCGAGGCCTACCTGACATATTGACAGCTAGAAAAATGGACAAATGAAATAAGAAAGTAAAAGTGGGAAATGGGGAAAGGTAGAGGTGTGAAAGAAAATGAAAAAGGAGAAAAATAGCCCAAATAACCCCCCAAACTATGCTACCCACAACAGACTCCCACAGACAATACAAACAATCACAGGAATAGACAAAACAAGACTAAACAGACTGAGACAATGTTATACAACAAGAATAGATTGACAAAAAGACAAAATACAAGGGACACAGGACACTAAAGCAGTAAAACACAGGACAACACCTTTCACACGACCACACAGTCTAGATAAATCTGAGACTGCAAAGTGAAAGTTAACTCCCAGTACAGATTTTGTAAACAGGATATCCTATTACATCACTTCCTGCATAAAATGGCCGCTGTTTTTATTTTCCCGTTATGCGTCATATTTTCACGCATACACAATTGTGCGTCATTTTTTTTTGACGCATTACATTGCACATGATGCCGAGTCAAAAAATATGATATGAATATTAATAATTTTAAATGTACATGAGATGACCAACATATTGTCCATGTAGTGTCAATTTTGCCACGCATACATCATGGGCGTCATTTTTTTCCACGTACAGTAGTGCACATGATGCTGAGTCCAAAAATATTATATGAATATTAATAAATTTTAATGTACATGAGATGACCAACATATTGTCCATGTAGCGTCAATTTGACCACGCATACATCATGGGCGTCATTTTTTTCCACGTACAGTAGTGCACATGATGCTGAGTCAAAAAATATGATATGAATATTAATAATTTTAAATGTACATGAGATGACCAACATATTGTCCATGTAGCGTCAATTTTACCACGCATACATCATGGGCGTCATTTTTTTCCACGTACAGTAGTGCACATGATGCTGAGTCAAAAAAATGTGTGATGTAAATTATACTTTGATGGCTAAATATGTGACACTTTTGGATACATTTCTATTTGACTCTGCATTCTGTGCACTCATGTACGTGAACAAATTATGACGCCCATGCTGTATTGCTAGAATTTGGAGCAAATTTTTCCTTATGTCTTCATGTTTTTAACTTTGGAAAGGTGATTTGTCATGGTCATTCACACTGTCATGTTTTGGATACGTTAACTAATGTATTGACCATATTTGTCAACATATTTGGGGTAATTGCTGATGGCTATTTTGAAATGATGGATGGGATACCATGATGTATTCCTTCTCCAAAATGTGTCCACAATTATGATGGTGATGCTTTTATCTGTAGTCCTAACAGGGAGTGCAATAGTCACTTACAGTTTTTATGGGGCTAACCATGTCCCATTATGATTTTGTGTTTCAGATTTGTGTTGGACTTTTGACATGTAGCCCACACATGTGCCTTATGCATGTGTTTAGTTCACAAGTACAAGATTCTTGTATGTTTTGGGGGCGGTAGAGGTGGACTTACGCCCCCAGCACCCTAGGATTTGACCATCCAGAATAGCTACTGTGTCCATGGAGTATATTTATTATATCATGGCAAACCTGCAGCAGCAGGCTAATGTAAGGCCATATGGTATGAATGACTGTTGACCATTCATTCATCTCATTAGCCCATTTGACGTTTGCTGTAATGATGAATTGGAGCAAACTTGCATACCATTTTCCAATGACTATGTTTGCAAGACTCTCAGCGTTCCCGATGTGATAATGAGAATAATTTTGTTGTTGTCTGTGTCCCTTTCTGCATAAACTGGTTTAGTGGCATGTTACATTCTTCCTGCTAGGTTCAAACTGGGACACAACTGTGATGGTCTACTTTCAAATATTAGGTTGATTGTATGACATATGTGTACATGTGTGTTGGAATGTGGATCCACTATCACCTGTCTGGGTGTATGTTGTCACTGTGACTTCAAGGTCTCCTCCTGAGTTAGTGGCAGCTCATGTTGTTCCAATTGTGTATTGCTCATATCACACACTTGAGAGAAGCCATTGATGACATGGTCACGTACACATGGATGGTCCCACCCTGTCTCTGAACACGTGTGATGTGACTTTCAAATGATCTCAAATTTTGGGCTGGATGAGAGACTGTTTCAGGTGTTTGGATCCGGCATGTGTAATTGCCACATTTGTACTCCTGTTGGGCTCTGTGTATGGTAATGTATCATGTCACATCCTACCCTCTGTGCATACATTTGTGATGTTAATTTTTGGTGTGATGACTGTTATAGCATTCTTGCTCAATGAGAAGAACATTCTTCTTCAGCAATTTCAAACTAAAGGTGGTCAGAAATGCATAGGCCAAAGCATGATGTGGTGTTGGTTATCTGTGTTTATTTACAAGTGTGGAATACAAGTTATTATATTAAATTAAGAAAAAAAATTATTGACAAGCTGTTGGCGCCTACGCACTCCTGCTGCCGTGTTAGGTTGTTCCCCCTCCTGTTGCAGGCCAGCATCCTCCTCTTCGTCATCCTCAGGCATGTCTGGGTCCAGGTCAAGAAGGGGAATATTCCTTTTAACACAAATATTGTGTAATATGGCACAAGTGAGTATGATCTTTGTTGGAAAATGGGTTATTGGTAGGGCAGGTAGGTACCTACACCTAGCAACAAGCCACAAACCTCCACAAAAGTACAGTTAGGTCTCAGTAAATTAATCCCAGCTCTACCCTTGGTAGCTTGGCATCGAGCGTCAAGGCTTAACTTAGGAGACAAAGTGTAAAGCATTCAAATATCACAAAACAGTAATTAAATAAAACACAGGAAACAGTTTAAAAATCCAAAACCAATTTATAAAAATAGCTTATATTTTTATCTTTAAAATGACACAAAAACGATTAAAATCGGTTCAGGGGAACCGGAGATATGAATTTTTAAAGTATTATTATTTTCTAGCGCTTAGAAACAAAAAGCGCCAATCGGGTCATCTGGTTGCACCAGGACCGGGGCAAAGTCAAACTTTCAGGCCGACCGCGATGGAGCCCTGCTCGGCTACAAGTCGCGGGAGGCCTCGGTTAAAAAGTTACCTTCTGACTTAGTCTTTATTTTGAAGTTTTTCTTCACCGGGACGAACCTGCCAGTTGAATCCGACCTCCTGGAGCCCTTGTCCGGATACGCGAAGTCGGTTTCCTCAGTGGTGATTTTTACCTTCGGACTTAGTCGTTTTTTCGAGATGAAAATCCTTCGACCGGGGTAAACCTGGATCTTGATCCGACGTCCATGGAGCCCTTCTCGGATACGATGGCTGGGAGGTCCCGGACAACTTTTTACGTTCGGACTTAGTCTCTTTTTTGGATGTTTTTCTTTACCGGGACGAACCACGAAGTCAGGCCGGGTCGCGGTTGAGGCAAGCCGGCTAGAATTTCCGCGTCGGGTCGGTCACTTTATGGAGCTTTTTTTCAAAAATTCTCCAATCTTTTCCAAACTTCTGGGGCTTCACCCAGATGTTCTTTCAAGGTTCTTTTGGGGTCCACAGCTCACCCCAAGGGTCCAGAAGTTCTGTGATGGTCCTTGGGGGTGCGGACTTCAACTCCCAGAATGCACCTGGCGCAAACTCCTTTTTGGCCACTGGACAGTGGTCAGCTGGTCGCTTTCTTCAGGAGTTGGTGCAGGGGACTCTGGTTAGCAATTTTTCACCTGTAGCAAACAGGGAGTCCCTCCTTGAACCAGTTGAAGCCAGGCAAAGTCCTTCTTGTGGTGAAGCCCAAGTGTGCAGCTGGTGCAGTCCTTCTGAGTGCAGGTTCCAGGTGCAGGCCAGGGGTCCAGCAGGACAGTCCTTCTTCTCCTTAAGTTCCTTTCTTGTTGAATTCTGGAGGGGATCTGAGGCGTGGGTGCAGGTCTGCCAGTTTTATCCTTGCTCCTGGGTGAAAAGCAGGGGGGCCCTGGTCCTCCAATCAGGGACAGGGTCGTCCCCCTGTGATGACCACTTCCTGGGAAGTGTGGCAAAAATCCATCCCAGAAGGCAACAGTCTCTAAAAATCCAAAATGGATGAATCTGATTTTTAGAGGAGAGATCTGGCTGAGCCCACCCACTGGTGTGGCTAAAAATCATAAACACACCCCTCTCCTGCCCTCTCCTAATCTAATCAAGGGGGCACCTAGCTGTCTGGGGTTGCAGGATGTGGGGGTGTTGCTGGGTGCTCCAGATGTCCTTCTCTGCCTTTGAAGACCAGTTTGGCAGCCCTCCCCCTTCCTGCCTCACCATCTGCTGAGGGGAGATTCTCTCCCCCAAGCACATTCCTTTGTGTGAAGTCAGGCCACTTCACACCTCATTAAAGTAGCCTGGCAGAAGCTGCTGCAGGCTGGCCAATCAGAGCACAGCAGCAAAAACAATGCAGAGCTGAAATTGGCAACTTTTTAGGTAAAGTCTAAACTTTTTACCTGCACTAGTTATATTAAATCCAACAACTGGAAGTTGTGGGATTTATTATAACAATCAATTTGATACCAAATTCTTGGTATGTAACATTTAAGGAGACTTTAAAATTTAAAATAAAGTCTGCCCATTCTAGCCTATGAAGGCCATTTACTTCAATGAGGGAAAAACGAATTTGGCTGTTTTTACCTCACCAGGGCTTATAAATCTATTTGTATAAAGTCCCTGCTTATAGTTACATGGCACCCAGCCCTAGGGGCACATAGGGCACACCTTAGGGGTGACTTATATGTAAAAATAAGGTAGTTTAAGACTTTGGAAGTACCTTTAATTCCAAAGTCGAATTTGCATATAACTTTAATTTAAAAGCAGCCAGCAAGGCAGGCTTGCTTTTAAAATGACACTGGGCACCTCAGCAATGCACCTAGGTGTGCACCACCTATGCTGTGGTCCCTAAACCTACATGCCCTACCATATACTAGGGACTTATAGGTAGGTTAACTTAGCCAATTATAATTAGCCTAATTTGCATATCCATTTTACACAGAGCACAGGCCCTGGGACTGGTTAGCAGTACCCAGGGCACCATCAGAGTCAGGAAAACACCAGCATAAAGTGGAAAATGGGGGCAAAAAGTTATGGGGCCTCTGCAATCAGCCCCATTTTCTCACACAACCCCCCCCCAGCCCACACGCCCAGGAGACTCAGCCCAACCCTGGGAGAGTCTTCCTGGCTTGTTAGGCGAGGAAGACAGTGAAGAAAACTGGCTGTCCCTTTGCAGGGCCTACTCTCCTTACATCCTCCTGTCAAGGTCTCTCCCTCTGGGTAGTGAACCCACCCCAACAATGAAAGGACCCATTTCAAACTGAAACTTCCCTCTAGGGGGGTCTTCCTCCTCTCTCTCTGCCAACTTGGGTAGTGAGGTGCCCACCTCCCCTACTCCTAACTTTGCTAGGGCAACACCTAGCTTACCCAAAGAGGTCACCCAACACTTGAGCAACCCCACCATGACCAACAGGGTCAGGGGGCCTACTTTGCTATTGGCCTTGGGGTCTGCCTCCCAGGCCAAGTACAGTGCTGCCAGGAAGGCTAGCACCCAGCAGAGGCTACTGACAGCTGTCAGTACCCAGAACCACACCCTAAGCTCTCCACTGACAGGTGGTTGAGCTGCTTTAGGGGCATCTTTGGGGTCCTGGCACCCCTCTTGCTGTCTAGAGTGGGGGGCTACCACCTCCTGTGGCAGACACCCTCCTTCCACTCTCCCTTCTGTCAGTGCAGGGGCAACACCTTGCATCTGGACAGCTGCCTGACTACTCAGGACTTCCTTGGGGTCAGGTGAGGCCTCACCAGTGCCAACTCTGGGCTCCCCCCTTACTGGGGCAGAAGGCCTTTGGCTCCCTGGAACTCTCTTTAAGAGTGGCCTACCCTTCCTTTTCTTCTTTCCTTTTCTTGGGGACCCCTGTCTCCTAACTGTAGGGACTGACTCCCCAGGACTTTGGGTTGGGGGGGCGCCCTGGGCGACCACCCCATCTGTGATCAGACTCACCTCTGGGAGGTCATTGCCCAGGATACAATCTAGGGGAAGGTCAGCACTGACTACGACCCTAATCCAGTCAAGGATACCCTCCCTCTCTAGGGGCACTATGGCTACAGGTTTGGAGGTGACCTCCCCTGTGGCTATCCTGACTTTCTTTGTCTTTCCTGGGACATACATGTCTGGGGTCACTAACCGGTCACTCACTACAGTGTGACTGGCACAGGTGTCTCTCAGGCCAGTGGTAGGGATCCCATTCACTTGAATGTGGTGGAAGTGCCTACTCCCACCCTCAGGGATCACCAGCTTACCATCTGGTCCTGTCTCCCAGCACAATGCTAGGAGGACTTCATCATCTGAGGAATCCTCCTCTATGGCTACACTGGACAGCCCAGTGCTAACCACCTTCTTTGGACAGGCTGCATCTCCTCTGAAGTGACCTGTCTGCTGACAGTCAAAGCAAGCCCTACTGTCCAAGAGCTTTTTTAACCCTGGGTCTCCCTGTCTCTGCATGTCAGAGTGGGAGTGGGATTTACTCTCCTCCTTCTTAGGGTTCTGGGGTACAGAGGGAGTCTCTGTGGTGGGCTTACCACCTCCCTCCTTAGGTTTTTGGGGACCTGTCCCCCCCTTCTTGGAGTCTCCCCCCTGGGACTTGACAACCACCCTGGTTCTCAACCACTCATCAGCTGCCTCCCCTAGCTCTCTAGGGTTGGTCAGCTTAGAGTCCACTAGATGCTGGCGTAACCTTTCTTGGATACAATTGGTCAAGATGTGCTCTCTCATGATCAGATTGTATAACCCCTCATAAGTATTTACTTTGTTGCCAATAATCCAGCCCTCTAGTGCCTTTAGTGAGGTGTCCACAAAGTCAACCCAAGACTGGGTACTGACCTTCTGGGTGTCCCTGAACTTCATTCTATATTGCTCTGGGGTCAGACCAAACTTCTTGGCTAAGCACCTCTTCATACTAGGGTATGAATCTGCCTCCTCCCCCCTTAAGGTCAGAAGCCTATCCCTCCCTGAGTTGGGGACCAACTCCCACAAAAGGGAACCCCAGTATTGAGGCCTAACCCTTCTCATTTGGAGTGCCCTCTCAAAGGCCTCCAGCCACTTATCTATGTCATCCCCCTCTACATAAGCAGGGACCACCCCCTTGGGTAATCTGGGGCAAACTCCCCCACCCATGGACACCTCAGCTTCTTTATCGCTGCCTCCATCTCTTTTCTCTTTGTATGCCCACTTTTTCTTTTCTAGGGCCAGCTTCTCTGCTTCCAAAGCTATGTATGCTAGCTGGGCCTCCAGCTCTCTTTCTCTGATGGATGGGTTCTCTCCTCCTGAAAGGACCCCCTTCCCACCACTAGCTTTGGATCTGCCCCTAGTGACTGTATTTACTGAGGACCGTTCTTCCTCGTCCTCACTTGGGCTCAGATGCCTTCCCTCCCCTGAGTGGTTAGAGCTTGCATCCTCCCTTCTTTCTCCCTCCTCTGGAGCTTCTTCTGACTCTACCTCTTGGGCCTCAGCCCATGCTGTCAGGGATGTGATCAGGATTTGCTTCCTGAGATCAGTGGTTGCAGGCAACCCTCTTTCAATACACAACCCCCTAAGCTGGACTACTGTCAGTGTGGGTAGGCTAGCCAGATCAAGCTCCATGGTTCCCTAGTTTTGTGTCAACAAAAACTTTTTGCAAAAATTGGAAACAAGAATTTAGAAAAATTACAAAAATTCAATAATTGAAATTAATCCAAATTAAAAATTAAAAAATTTTTTGCACTAGGACAATTTAAAGGATTTTTAATTTGTTTTACCTAAAACTTTAATGTGATATTGAACACAAGTACAGGATCCCGTCGCTGCTTCCAATTATGTTGGAAAATGGGTTATTGGTAGGGCAGGTAGGTACCTACACCTAGCAACAAGCCACAAACCTCCACAAAAGTACAGTTAGGTCTCAGTAAATTAATCCCAGCTCTACCCTTGGTAGCTTGGCATCGAGCGTCAAGGCTTAACTTAGGAGACAAAGTGTAAAGCATTCAAATATCACAAAACAGTAATTAAATAAAACACAGGAAACAGTTTAAAAATCCAAAACCAATTTATAAAAATAGCTTATATTTTTATCTTTAAAATGACACAAAAACGATTAAAATCGGTTCAGGGGAACCGGAGATATGAATTTTTAAAGTATTATTATTTTCTAGCGCTTAGAAACAAAAAGCGCCAATCGGGTCATCTGGTTGCACCAGGACCGGGGCAAAGTCAAACTTTCAGGCCGACCGCGATGGAGCCCTGCTCGGCTACAAGTCGCGGGAGGCCTCGGTTAAAAAGTTACCTTCTGACTTAGTCTTTATTTTGAAGTTTTTCTTCACCGGGACGAACCTGCCAGTTTAATCCGACCTCCTGGAGCCCTTGTCCGGATACGCGAAGTCGGTTTCCTCGGTGGTGATTTTTACCTTCGGACTTAGTCGTTTTTTCGAGATGAAAATCCTTCGACCGGGGTAAACCTGGATCTTGATCCGACGTCCATGGAGCCCTTCTCGGATACGATGGCTGGGAGGTCCCGGTCAACTTTTTACGTTCGGACTTAGTCTCTTTTTTGGATGTTTTTCTTTACCGGGACGAACCACGAAGTCAGGCCGGGTCGCGGTTGAGGCAAGCCGGCTAGAATTTCCGCGTCGGGTCGGTCACTTTATGGAGCTTTTTTTCAAAAATTCTCCAATCTTTTCCAAACTTCTGGGGCTTCACCCAGATGTTCTTTCAAGGTTCTTTTGGGGTCCACAGCTCACCCCAAGGGTCCAGAAGTTCTGTGATGGTCCTTGGGGGTGCGGACTTCAACTCCCAGAATGCACCTGGCGCAAACTCCTTTTTGGCCACTGGACAGTGGTCAGCTGGTCGCTTTCTTCAGGAGTTGGTGCAGGGGACTCTGGTTAGCAATTTTTCACCTGTAGCAAACAGGGAGTCCCTCCTTGAACCAGTTGAAGCCAGGCAAAGTCCTTCTTGTGGTGAAGCCCAAGTGTGCAGCTGGTGCAGTCCTTCTGAGTGCAGGTTCCAGGTGCAGGCCAGGGGTCCAGGGGTAATTCCGTTGGCGTTGTGCACCAATGCGGGTAGCGGTTGATGACCGCCGTGCAACACAGCATTGGTTATCATTGGGGCCTATGGGTTCTAGGAGCCAATGGTGATGTACGCCGACGGTGACGGTACGAACGTGACCACCATTTTCTATCTGTTCACTCACTTGCTACCTGATCTTAAACAGGAGAGGACCTACACTGCAAATGCTGCTGTGACCTGTGTCTGGAAGCAACCATGGCCTGAGTGTATGGGGAAAGGGCCCCTGCCTTCACTTCGGAGGAGTTGGAGAGACCGGTGGATGGATGGGGTCCTACCCCAGTACCATTTACTTTATGGTCCTCCAGACCAACAGATGAGTACACTGTGAGCATGATGCGTGGGGCATGAATGTATGAAGTGCTGTGTGTGTAAGCCCCGTGTTGGGGGGGCTGAGGGGTCCTGGACAGAGTGCTGCATGTATGGTTGTCAATGTATGTGCATAAGGGGATGGGAGGGATATGTTGGGCCATGAGTATGACAGTCCGAACTGTATGAATAATACCTTTTCTGCTGTATTTTTTTCTGCAGGTCAGTGCCCATCAGAAAAAGGGTATTTGGCGTGCCATCGCCAAGGAGGTGCGGACCCTGGGGGTCTTTGACAGGCGGAGCACCCACTGCTGCAAACGGTGGGAGGACCTGTGCCGCTGGGCAAGGAAAACGGCGGAGGCCCAGCTGGGGTTGGCCTCCTAATGAGGAAGGGGTGCCTGTCGTACCCTGACCCCCCTGATGTTCCGCATCCTGGCAGTGGCCTATCCAGAGTTGGATGGGCACTTGAAGGCCTCACAGCAGCCACAAGGGGGTGAGTACAAATTCAGAATCATGACTTTGCGTGCATTAAGGTGTTGCCTGGGTGGGGGATGTGGGCTGTGGGTGCCCCTAGGCTAGGGCAAACATGGCAGGGTAGGTCCCATGATGGGCAAGCTCAGATGCACTCCAACCCCAATTGCGTTAGTAGGCCTCTACTACTGGGCAGGGTCCTGTGGGTTTCAGGTGTGCAGCTAATGGCATTAGGCATAGTACCCCATGGCCTGGTGACTGGCATTGTAACTGGTAGTGCATGGCCTAGTGCATAGGGCTGTTCCCTGTGAGTTGTGTACTCCAACGGTGGTGTTGTTGCTGACATTGACCAAGTGTATCCTCTGTCTCCCCCCTTTTCTGTTTTGTCACCCTGTCCTTGTGTGCATCAGCATCATCTGGCGGAGGAGCAGAGGAACCCTCGACGGAGGGAGGTGCATCCCACATGGGCCTGGAGGCCCAATCCACTCATGGTGAGGGCACCAGTGGGATGGAGGGCGAGGGGAGCACCACGACGGAGACAGGAGGGGACAGAACCGAGAGGGACTCCTCCTCCGATGGAAGCTCCCTGGTGGTGACGGACACCTCTGTGGCCACCCCAAATACAGGTACAGCCGCCACACCTCGTACCAGCAACACCCTCCCAGCAGCCCCTCAGCGTGTTTCCCGTGCCCACTCACCCAGGAGGGTGGGCACCTCCTTCGCCTTCGTCCAAGGCACCTCTGACCCTGCCCCAGTCAGCCTTGATGCCCTCAGAGTGAGGAGACTATTGACCTCCTGAGATCCCTCCCTGTTGGACAGTGAACCATACTGAATGCATCCAGGGTCTAGCAGGAGATTTGCAACAAACAAATGCATACCTGGAGGGCATTCACTCTGGTGTGGTGGCCCAACAGAGATCATTCCAGGCACTGGCCAACTCACTGATGGCAGCCATTGTTCCTGTCTCCAGCCTTCCCACTCCAACTTCCTCTACCCAGTCCCAATCACCTCAACCCCAGCCTATCTCAAGCACACCTGTCAGACCTGCATTTGCCCAAATCAGCACACAGAAGTGGCTTAAAGCCACCTGCACTGCAACTGCCATCCCTTGAGCAGCTGTCACCACCAGCGAGCAGTGTGTAGTCATGACTACATGGGCTGCAGTGCATCCTGGCCCCAGAAACACCTGTAGGTGTGACACCCAGGTGAGAGATTGTGACCTTGCACCATCCAAGATGACGCACACTTGGCAAAAAGCCCCTTCCAAAACAGGTGGAAGAAGGCATCCACTCACCCCCTCCTTGCCAGGATGAAGCATACTGGGAGTGTTCTCTCCGTAGTGAGGCAGGAGTCAAGTGTGGCCTTTGCCTATGTGTTATGGCCCCGTGAGCCACGGACATTTTGGAGTGGGCATTGTCCCTCCATTGTATATATTGTACATACTGTTTATTGCTTGAAGGACGTATTTATCTAATATTGTACTATTATACTCAATTTAATCAATTCCTTTTGTCCTTGCTTTATTCCTGAGGGTTACGGGGTGTATATGTAATGTTGTTGCATCTGTTTGTGTGTATGGTGTTGGAGGTGGGGATGGGAGTGTTTGGATGGTGTCTTCACTCCTGCTGCCTTGTATTCCTGTGCTGGTTCTTGTCAGTTCAGATTACTTTTTCCTGTATTTGCTCTTGCTGATATCTCTTCTTTTTTGTTCCTGTTTTAGGAACATTTCTTTGTGGAGGTTTTATCCCCTTTCAGGTTTTTTTTCTCTCTGGCGCTACTTCTGAGGGACACGGCCTGCTCTTGGCGTACCTATTGCCTGCAGCACTGTGGCTACCAGAAAAAGTTGCCCCTACTTGGGCCAAGGCCGAACATTCAAGAACAGGATCCACGCCACTCGCTCTGCGGCCTCCAGGGTAAAGCAGCATGTAAGTCGTGACAGATTGCAGCGCCCAATACTCCCGACGTCGTCTAACATCATGGATGTTTCAGTGGCGGCTGCTGCAGATCCTGATCAATCTCCTCTGGCAACCATTCAGCAACAGGCTCAGGAACTGCAACAATTACGCAGCGAGAATGCTGCTTTACGACAAGCTTTGTCCTTTCGCAGTGCGGATGTTCCAGTCGTCTCCACCTCTACTCCTTGTTTCTCCGGTGAACCAACTAAACTGCAAGAGTTCCTCGATGCATTAACTGTGTATTTCGCCTTCCGACCTACCCAATTCTCCCACGAAAAGACAAAGGTGGGATATCTAATCAGTGCCTTATCCAGTCCTGCCTTGGCCTGGGCAACCCCGATGGTATCCTCCAATGACCCAGTATTATCGGACTATCCTGCCTTCGTGAGTCGGTTTAAACAGATGTTCAGTCGTCCAGGATTGGAGGCCTCTGCAGAAGAAGCCTTATGTGACATTCCAACAAGGTTCACAAGATGTCCTCCAATATATTACCCGCTTTCGACAGCTAGCGGCTGAGGCCACTTGAGTGGAACGAACTCTGGTGACTTTATTCCGTAGAGGACTTAAAGAAGAAATCAAAGGCAAGTTAGTACACTCCACCCGAGTTGAATGTCTTCGTGGTCTGATGGATCAGGCTCTTTCCATCGAATACCATCTCCAAGAGCGACGTATGGAGAAGAGAAAGAGTAGAGGATCATCTCAGCCAAGCACTTCACATGTCTTTATGCATCGTCCCGAGGAACCTCGTCCTCCCGCCAGAGATGCCGAAGGCAAACCTATGCAGGTGGATACCACTCGAGGACCACTTTCCGTTAGCGAGCAGGAAGACAGATGTAGGAGGTGATTATGCCTGTATTGTGGTGCTATCGGCCACATGCTCCGGACCTTCATCCTCAAAGGCCATCGGAAAACGCCACTTCCCGTCCTCTGTAAGAAGGGAGGGGACGGGATCATCAGCTATACCTTCCAAAAGTTCATTCAAGGACAATACCACTACTTGGTTTATGTTACCTGTCACGTTACATTTACCGGACGGCTGTCAAGAGAGAACACAGGCTTTACTTGATTGTGGTGCCAGTGGCATATATATGGATAAGACTTGGGCCACGACTCAACAATTACCAACACAACCCAAAGAAACCCCAGAAAAAGTTCACACAGTGGATGGGTCTTTAATATCCTCTGGTCCAGTTGATACCACCACCATGACACTGAGTTTACAATTTGGAAACCATCAAGAGCACATCTCTTTTGATCTAATATCATCCCCCAGTCATACTATCATTTTGAGAATTCCGTGGTTCATAAGACATAACCCTTATGTAAATTGGGAAACCCGGACTATTTCCTTGTCCTCCCAGTTTTGTTATGAGAACTGCTTTGCTTCAGACACTTATTGGTCACCAAAGAGGTTGATGACTACTGAAAGTATTACTGGTTGTTCCAGCAATACAGTTCAAGGAGTTCCTGATCACTATCTGGAATTTCAAAAACCAACCAGACCTGTGTTACCCCCACATCGAGATTATGATTGTGCTATTCCCTTGGAACCTGGAGCTATCGTTCCCTTTGGGAGGATGTATTCACTCATTGAACCTGAAAGAGAAGTACTAAAAGAATATCTGCAAGAAAACTTACATAGCGGTCTTATTGTACCATCGTCCTCTCCGGCTGGGGCTCCTCTCTTCTTTGTACACAAGAAAACGAAGGATCTTCATCCTTGCCTGGATTTTCGCGGGCTAAATAAAATAACTATAAAAGACCTGTGAGAAAACAGGGCTGATTGCAGAGGCCCCATAACTTTTTGCCCCCATTTTCCACTTTTTGCTGGTGTTTTCCTGACTTTAAAGGTGCCCTGGGTACTGCTAACCAGTCCCAGGGCCTGTGCTCTGTGTAAAATGGATATGCAAATTAGGCTAATTATAATTGGCTAAGTTAACCTACCTATAAGTCCCTAGTATATGGTAGGGCATGTAGGTTTAGGGACCACAGCATAGGTGGTGCACACCTAGGTGCACTGCTGAGGTGCCCAGTGTCATTTTAAAAGCAAGCCTGCCTTGCTGGCTGCTTTTAAATTAAAGTTATAGCAAATTCGACTTTGGAATTAAAAGTACTTCCAAAGTCTTAAACTACCTTATTTTTACATATAAGTCACCCCTAAGGTGTGCCCTATGTGCCCCTAGGGCTGGGTGCCATGTAACTATAAGCAGGGACTTTATAAAAATAGATTTATAAGCCCTGGTGAGGTAAAAACAGCCAAATTCGTTTTTCTCTCATTGAAGTAAATGGCCTTCATAGGCTAGAATGGGCAGACTTTATTTTAAATTTTAAAATCTCCTTAAATGTTACATACCAAGAATTTGGTATCAAATTAATTGTTGTAATAAATCCCACAACTTCCAGTTGTGGGATTTAATATAACTTGTTCAGGTAAAAAGTTTAGACTTTACCTAAAAAGTTGCCAATTTCAGCTCTGCATTGTTTTTGCTGCTGTGCTCTGATTGGCCAGCCTGCAGCAGCTACTGCCAGGCTGCCTTGATTAGGTGTGAAGTGGCCTGGCTTCACACAAAGGAATGTGCTTGGGGGAGAGAATCTCCCCTCAGCAGATGGTGAGGCAGGAAGGGGGAGGGCTGCCAAACTGGTCTTCAAAGGCAGAGAAGGACATTTGGAGCACCCAGCAACACCCCCACATCCTGCAACCCCAGACAATTAGGTGCCCCCTTGATTAGATTAGGAGAGGGCAGGAGAGGGGTGTGTTTATGATTTTTAGCCACACCAGTGGGTGGGCTCAGCCAGATGTAACCTCCAAAAATCAGATTCATCCATGTTGGATTTTTAGAGAGTGTTGCCTTCTGGGATGGATTTTTGACACACTTCCCAGGAAGTGGTCATCACAGGGGGACGACCCTGTCCCTGATTGGAGAACCAGGGCCCCCCTGCTTTTCACCCAGGAGCAAGGATAAAACTGGCAGACCTGCACCCACACCTCAGATCCCCTCCAGAATTCAACAAGAAAGGAACTAAAGAAGAAGAAGGACTGCCCTGCTGGACCCCTGGCCTGCACCTGGACCCTGCACTCAGAAGGACTGCACCAGCTGCACACTTGGGCTTCACCACAAGAAGGACTTTGCCTGGCTTCAACTGGTTCAAGGAGGGACTCCCTGTTTGCTACAGGTGAAAAATTGCTAAACCAGAGTCCCCTGCACCAACTCCTGAAGAAAGCGACCAGCTGACCGCTGTCCAGTGGCCAAAAAGGAGTTTGCGCCAGGTGCATTCTGGGAGTTGAAGTCCGCACCCCCCAAGGACCATCACAGAACTTCTGGACCCTTGGGGTGAGCTGTGGACCCCAAAAGAACCTTAAAAGAACATCTGGGTGAAGCCCCAGAAGTTTGGAAAAGATTTGAGAATTTTTGGAAAAAAGCTCCAGAGAGGGACCGACCCGCCGCGGAAATTCTAGCCGGCTTGCCTCAACCGCGACCCGGCCTGACTTAGTGGTTCGTCCCGGTAAAGAAAAACATCCAAAAAAGAGACTAAGTCCGAAGGTAAAAAGTTGACTGGGACCTCCCAGCCATCGTATCCGAGGAAACCCACATCGCGTATCCGGACAAGGGCTCCAGGAGGTCGGATTCAACTGGCAGGTTCGTCCCGGTGAAGAAAAACTTCAAAATAAAGACTAAGGCCCTCATTCTGACCTTGGCGGTCTTTTCGCGAGACCGCCGAGTTACCGCCGCGGTGAAGACCGCCGACCGCGGCGGTATGCCGCTGTGCGCATTCCGACCGCTGGGAGCGTTCCGCCGGGAAACCGCCAGCAGCCACACTGGCGGTCGGCGGAAAAGTGGAGACTGGTCAACCTCCACCGCCACGCCAGCAGAACACCGCCCACAGAATTACGACCCACATATCTGTGTGGCGGTCTTCTGTTGGCGGTGTTCTGTTGGCGGTCACCTCCCCATGGCTCCCGTCGCCTCCCGGAGGACCAACGCACAAGGTAAGTTGACCGTCCGTGAGGGGAGGGGGAGGGGGGATGTTGTGTGATGTGGGCGTGCATGGGGGTGTGCGTGTGAGTGTGTAGAGGGGGTGTGTGAGTGCGTGTATGCGGGCGGGGGTGCTGCTGTGTCTATGGGTAATGTGTGCTGTTCGGCAGGTGCGCATGTCTGCATGTATGTGTGCGGGTATGTGTCCCTGTTGTGTATGTGTGTGTAGGGGGTGTGTATATGTGCATGTTGGGGGTGTGTGCATGTCGGGGTGCATGTATGTGCATGTCGGGGTGGGGGTGGGGAGGGGGTTCGTACCACCTCTGGGGGGTGGCAGGGGGGTGGAGGGTGTGGGGGGAGGACTCGGGTGGGTAGTGGGGGGTGGGGGAGACCCTTCAGTGCCAGGGAAGGAATTCCCTGGCCCTGATAGTGCTTACCGCCATGGTTCGCATGGCGGTTCCCGACCGCCAGAAACCGCGGCGGTAGGCAGGGTCATGATACCGTTGCCGGTCTTGGGACGACCGCCGGGCCGGAGTACGCAAACTCCAGCCCGGCGGTCATGACCGCCGTGGCGGTCGGAGTGGGGAAGTGGCTGTCGATCGCGGCGGTGACCGCCGCGGTCAGAATGCCATTTTTCTGACCGCCGGTCTGTTTGCGGTCCGACCGCCGCCTCTCCGCCGACCGCCAAGGTCAGAATGAGGGCCTAAGTCAGAAGGTAACTTTTTAACCGAGGCCTCCCGCGACCTGTAGCCGAGCAGGGCTCCATCGCGGTCGGCCTGAAAGTTTGACTTTGCCCCGGTCGAGGTGCAACCAGATGACCCGATTGGCGCTTTTTGTTTCTAAGCGCTAGAAAAGTAATAATTCTTTAAAAATTCATATCTCCGGTTCCCCTGAACCGATTTTAATTGTTTTTGTGTCATTTTAAAGATAAAAATATAAACTATTTTTATAAATTGGTTTTGGATTTTTAAACTGTTTCCTGTGTTTTATTTAATTACTGTTTTGTGATATTTGAATGCTTTACACTTTGTCTCCTTAGTTAAGCCTTGACGCTCGTTGCCAAGCTACCAAGGGTTGAGCTGGGATTAATTTACTGAGACCTAACTGTACCTATGTGGAGGTTAGTGGCTTGTTGCTAGGTGTAGGTACCTACCTGCCCTACCAATAACCCATTTTCCAACATAATTGGAAGCAGCGACGGGATCCTGTACTTGTGTTCAATATCACGTTACAGTTTTAGGTAAAACAAATTAAAAATCCTTTAAATTGTCCTAGTGCAAAAATTGTTTTTAATTTTTAATTTGGATTAATTTCAATTATTGAATTTTTGTAATTTTTCTAAATTCTTGTTTCCAATTTTTGCAAAAAAGTTTTTGTTGACTCAAAACTAGGGAACCATGGAGCTTGATCTGGCTAGCCTACCCACACTGACAGTAGTCCAGCTTAGGGGGTTGTGTATTGAAAGAGGGTTGCCTGCAACCACTGATCTCAGGAAGCAAATCCTGATCACATCCCTGACAGCATGGGCTGAGGCCCAAGAGGTAGAGTCAGAAGAAGCTCCAGAGGAGGGAGAAAAAAGGGAGGATGCAAGCTCTAACCACTCAGGGGAGGGAAGGCATCTGAGCCTAAGTGAGGATGAGGAAGAACGGTCCTCAGTAAACACAGTCACTAGGGGCAGATCCAAAGCTAGTGGTGGGAAGGGGGTCCTTTCAGGAGGAGAGAACCCATCCATCAGAGAAAGAGAGCTGGAGGCCCAGCTAGCATACATAGCTTTGGAAGCAGAGAAGCTGGCCCTAGAAAAGAAAAAGTGGGCATACAAAGAAAAAAGAGATGGAAGCAGCGATAAAGAAGCTGAGGTGTCCATGGGTGGGGGAGTTTGCCCCAGGTTACCCAAGGGGGTAGTTCCTGCTTATGTAGAGGGGGATGACATAGATAAGTGGCTGGGTGCCTTTGAGAGGGCACTCCAAATGAGAAGGGTTAGGCCTCAATACTGGGGTTCCCTTTTGTGGGAGTTGGTCCCCAACTCAGGGAGGGATAGGCTTCTGACCTTATGCGGGGAAGAGGCAGATTTGTACCCTAGTATGAAGAGGTGCTTAGCCAAGAAGTTTGGTCTGACCCCAGAGCAATATAGAATGAAGTTCAGGGACACCCAGAAGGTCAGTACCCAGTCTTGGGTTGACTTTGTGGACATTTCACTAAAGGCACTAGAGGGCTGGATTATTGGTAACAAAGTAGATACTTATGAGGGGTTATTCAATCTGATCATGAGAGAGCACATCTTGGCCAATTGTACCCAAGAAAGGTTACGCCAGCATCTAGTGGACTCTAAGCAGACCAACCCTAGAGAGCTAGGGGAGGCAGCTGATGAGTGGTTGAGAACCAGGGTGGTTGTCAAGTCCCAGGGGGGAGACTCCAAGAAGGGGGGGACAGGTCCCCAAAAACCTAAGGAGGGAGGTGGTAAGCCCACCACAGAGACTCCCTCTGTACCCCAGAACCCTAAGAAGGAGGAGAGTAAATCCCACTCCCACTCTGACAAGCAGAGACAGGGAGACCCAGGGTTAAAAAAGCTCTTGGACAGTAGGGCTTGCTTTGACTGTCAGCAGACAGGTCACTTCAGAGGAGATGCAGCCTGTGCAAAGAAGGTGGTTAGCACTGAGATGTCCAGTGTAGCCATAGAGGAGGATTCCTCAGATGATGAAGTCCTCCTAGCATTGAGCTGGGAGACAGGACCAGATGGTAAGCTGGTGATCCCTGAGGGTGGGAGTAGGCACTTCCACCACATTCAAGTGAATGGGATCCCTACCACTGGCCTGAGAGACACCTGTGCCAGTCACACTATAGTGAGTGACCGGTTAGTGACCCCAGACATGTATGTCCCAGGAAAGACAAAGAAAGTCAGGATAGCCACAGGGGAGGTCACCTCCAAACCTGTAGCCATAGTGTCCCTAGAGAGGGAGGGTATCCTTGACTGGATTAGGGTGGTAGTCAGTGCTGACCGTCCCCTAGATTGTATCCTGGGCAATGACCTCCCAGAGGTGAGTCTGGTCACAGATGGGGTGGTCGCCCAGGGCGCCCCCCCAACCCAAAGTCCTGGGGAGTCAGTCCCTACAGTTAGGAGACAGGGGTCCCCAAGAAAAGGAAAGAAGAAAAGGAAGGGTAGGCCACTCTTAAAGAGAGTTCCAGGGAGCCAAGGGCCTTCTGCCCCAGTAAGGGGGGAGCCCAGAGTTGGCACTGGTGAGGCCTCACCTGACCCCAAGGAAGTCCTGAGTAGTCAGGCAGCTGTCCAGATGCAAGGTGTTGCCCCTGCACTGACAGAAGGGAGAGTGGAAGGAGGGTGTCTGCCACAGGAGGTGGTAGCCCCCCACTCTAGACAGCAAGAGGGGTGCCAGGACCCCAAAGTTGCCCCTAAAGCAGCTCAGCCACCTGTCAGTGAGAGCTTAGGGTGTGGTTCTGGGTACTGACAGCTGTCAGTAGCCTCTGCTGGGTGCTAGCCTTCCTGGCAGCAATGTACTTGGCCTGGGAGGCAGACCCCAGGGCCAATAGCAAAGGAGGCCCCCTGACCCTATTGGTCATGGTGGGGTTGCTCAAGTGTTGGGTGACCTCTTTGGGTAAGCTAGGTGTTGCTCTAGCAAAGTTTGGAGTAGGGGAGGTGGGCACCTCACTACCCAAGTTGGCAGAGAGAAAGGAGGAAGACCCCCCTAGAGGGAAGTTTCAGTTTGAGTTGGGTCCTTTTACTGTTGGGATGGCTTCACTACCCAGAGGGAGTGACCCTGACAGGAGGATGGAAGGCAGAGTAGGCCCTGCAAAGGGACAGCCAGTTTTCTTCACTGTCTTCCTCGCCTAACAAGCCAGGAAGACTCTCCCAGGGTTGGGCTGAGTCTCCTGGGCGTGTGGGCTGGGGGGGGGGTTGTGTGAGAAAACAGGGCTGATTGCAGAGGCCCCATAACTTTTTGCCCCCATTTTCCACTTTTTGCTGGTGTTTTCCTGACTTTAAAGGTGCCCTGGGTACTGCTAACCAGTCCCAGGGCCTGTGCTCAGTGTAAAATGGATATGCAAATTAGGCTAATTATAATTGGCTAAGTTAACCTACCTATAAGTCCCTAGTATATGGTAGGGCATGTAGGTTTAGGGACCACAGCATAGGTGGTGCACACCTAGGTGCACTGCTGAGGTGCCCAGTGTCATTTTAAAAGCAAGCCTGCCTTGCTGGCTGCTTTTAAATTAAAGTTATATGCAAATTCGACTTTGGAATTAAAAGTACTTCCAAAGTCTTAAACTACCTTATTTTTACATATAAGTCACCCCTAAGGTGTGCCCTATGTGCCCCTAGGGCTGGGTGCCATGTAACTATAAGCAGGGACTTAATAAAAATAGATTTATAAGCCCTGGTGAGGTAATAACAGCCAAATTCGTTTTTCCCTCATTGAAGTAAATGGCCTTCAGAGGCTAGAATGGGCAGACTTTATTTTAAATTTTAAAGTCTCCTTAAATGTTACATACCAAGAATTTGGTATCAAATTAATTGTTGTAATAAATCCCACAACTTCCAGTTGTTGGATTTAATATAACTTGTTCAGGTAAAAAGTTTAGCCTTTACCTAAAAAGTTGCCAATTTCAGCTCTGCATTGTTTTTGCTGCTGTGCTCTGATTGGCCAGCCTGCAGCAGCTTCTGCCAGGCTGCCTTGATTAGGTGTGAAGTGGCCTGGCTTCACACAAAGGAATGTGCTTGGGGGAGAGAATCTCCCCTCAGCAGATGGTGAGGCAGGAAGGGGGAGGGCTGCCAAACTGGTCTTCAAAGGCAGAGAAGGACATTTGGAGCACCCAGCAACACCCCCACATCCTGCAACCCCAGACAATTAGGTGCCCCCTTGATTAGATTAGGAGAGGGCAGGAGAGGGGTGTGTTTATGATTTTTAGCCACACCAGTGGGTGGGCTCAGCCAGATGTAACCTCCAAAAATCAGATTCATCCATGTTGGATTTTTAGAGAGTGTTGCCTTCTGGGATGGATTTTTGACACACTTCCCAGGAAGTGGTCATCACAGGGGGACGACCCTGTCCCTGATTGGAGAACCAGGGCCCCCCTGCTTTTCACCCAGGAGCAAGGATAAAACTGGCAGACCTGCACCCACACCTCAGATCCCCTCCAGAATTCAACAAGAAAGGAACTAAAGAAGAAGAAGGACTGCACTGCTGGACCCCTGGCCTGCACCTGGACCCTGCACTCAGAAGGACTGCACCAGCTGCACACTTGGGCTTCACCACAAGAAGGACTTTGCCTGGCTTCAACTGGTTCAAGGAGGGACTCCCTGTTTGCTACAGGTGAAAAATTGCTAAACCAGAGTCCCCTGCACCAACTCCTGAAGAAAGCGACCAGCTGACCACTGTCCAGTGGCCAAAAAAGGAGTTTGCGCCAGGTGCATTCTGGGAGTTGAAGTCCGCACCCCCCAAGGACCATCACAGAACTTCTGGACCCTTGGGGTGAGCTGTGGACCCCAAAAGAACCTTAAAAGAACATCTGGGTGAAGCCCCAGAAGTTTGGAAAAGATTTGAGAATTTTTGGAAAAAAGCTCCAGAGAGGGACCGACCCGCCGCGGAAATTCTAGCCGGCTTGCCTCAACCGCGACCCGGCCTGACTTCGTGGTTCGTCCCGGTAAAGAAAAACATCCAAAAAAGAGACTAAGTCCGAAGGTAAAAAGTTGACCGGGACCTCCCAGCCATCGTATCCGAGAAGGGCTCCATGGACGTCGGATCAAGATCCAGGTTTACCCCGGTCGAAGGATTTTCATCTCGAAAAAACGACTAAGTCCGAAGGTAAAAGTCTCCACCGAGGAAACCCACATCGCGTATCCGGACAAGGGCTCCAGGAGGTCGGATTCAACTGGCAGGTTCGTCCCGGTGAAGAAAAACTTCAAAATAAAGACTAAGTCAGAAGGTAACTTTTTAACCGAGGCCTCCCGCGACCTGTAGCCGAGCAGGGCTCCATCGCGGTCGGCCTGAAAGTTTGACTTTGCCCCGGTCGAGGTGCAACCAGATGACCCGATTGGCGCTTTTTGTTTCTAAGCGCTAGAAAAGTAATAATTCTTTAAAAATTCATATCTCCGGTTCCCCTGAACCGATTGTAATCGTTTTTGTGTCATTTTAAAGATAAAAATATAAACTATTTTTATAAATTGGTTTTGGATTTTTAAACTGTTTCCTGTGTTTTATTTAATTACTGTTTTGTGATATTTGAATGCTTTACACTTTGTCTCCTAAGTTAAGCCTTGACGCTCGTTGCCAAGCTACCAAGGTTTGAGCTGGGATTAATTTACTGAGACCTAACTGTACCTATGTGGAGGTTAGTGGCTTGTTGCTAGGTGTAGGTACCTACCTGCCCTACCAATAACCCATTTTCCAACAAGACCGTTATCCTTTGCCTCTCATTAATGATACACTAGAGGCAGTCAGAGAGGCTCAACGATTTACCAAACTGGATCTTTGTTGAGCCTACCACCTTTTTACGTATTAAAGAAGGAGACGAGTGGAAAACTGCTTTCTGGACCCCATTTGGTCATTATGAGTACAGAGTTATGCCTTTTGGTCTTACTAATGCCCCCTCCATTTTCCAGAGATTTAAGGATTCAGTATTCTCTGATCTCTTGAACCATATGGTCGTCATCTATTTAGACGATATCCTTATTTATTCTAAACATCCTGAACTTCATTCCTCTCACATTAAACAGGTCCTCCAAAGACTCCGGGAACATAAACTGTCCTGTAAACCTGAAAAGTGTGAGTTTGACAAGACCGAAGTCAAATATTTGGGATATCACCTTAGTCCCACTGGCATAGCTATGGACCAAGAAAAGGTACAAGCCATTCTAGATTGGCCTTCTCCTTCCTCTATTAAGGAAACACAATGTTTTCTAGGATTGGCTATTTTTTATCGGCAGTTTATCTTGGACTTTGCAGAACAAACCAGCCACATAACGCAAACACTAAAAAAGGAAAATCTAAAGAAAGGCTTCGTCTGGACCAAGGCGGTTGAACAAGCTTTTCAGAGTCTAAAAAAGGCCTTCACTCAGGCACCGATATTGAGGCACCCAGATACCAACAAACAATGTATTGTTGTTACAGATGCTTCCGAAAGAGCCATCGGAGCTGCCTTACTCCAACAGCAAGAAGATGACGGTCTTGAACATCCTGTGTTCTATTTGTCCCATGTACTTTCGGCATCAGAACAACATTACACAGTACTTGAAAGGGAGTTGTTAGCCCTGAAAACAGCCTGCCTTGAATGGAGACAGTTTCTTATGGGTTCCAAAGAGCCCTTCGATGTAAGAACAGACCATCGCAATCTACAATGTTTACGTAACTTTTTATGCCGGAACAGTCGTCAGGCTTGTTGGGCCTTTTTCTTCAGTTAGTATGACTTTTATGTCACTTATATTCCTGGATCCCAAAACATTCTGGCTGATGGTCTATCTCGCCGTTATCCAGATTGTACTTCTACCCCATCACAGTATCTTCTTGCGCCCAGTAAAATCATCGGAGTAGCTCAGTCTTTCCTGGATGAGGTACAACTGGAATACTCCAATCTGACTGATCAAGAAGTAAAGAAACTGAACATATGTAAGCTGCAAGTGTATTATTATTATCAATCAATCAATCAATCAATCAAGGATTTATAGAGAGCACTCATCACCCGTTAGGGTCTTAAGGCGCTGGGGGGGGGGGACTGGTCGTAGAGCCATGCCTTGAGGCGTTTCCTGAATTTCAAGAGGTCTTGGGTCTGGCGAAGGTGGAGCGGTAGGGAGTTCCAGGTCTTGGCGGCTAGCTGAGAGAAGGATCTTCCTCCGGCGGTGGCACGGTGGATGCGGGAGATGGAGGTGAGGACGAGGCTGGAGGAGCGAAGATTGCGGGTGGGGATGTGGAAGGTGAGTCTGTCGTTGAGGTAGGCTGGGCCTGTGTTGTGGAGGGCCTTGTGTGCGTGGATGAGGAGTTTGAAGGTGATCCTCTTTGATACTGGTAGCCAGTGAAGGTCTCTGAGGTGGGGGGAAATGTGGTCACGGCATGGGGTGTCCAGAATGAGGCGGGCGGATGCGTTCTGGATTCATTGCAGTTTTGTTAGGCGTTTGGTAGTTATTCCTGCATATAGGGTGTTTCCGTAGTCCAATCGGCTGCTGACCAGGGCGTGGGTGACAGTTTTCCTGGTTTAGACGGGAATCCACTTGAAGCTTTTGCGGAGCATGCAGAAAGTGTTGTCGCAGGAAGAGGAAATGGCATTGACCTGCTGAGTCATGCTGAGTGTGGAGTCCAAGATGAAGCCTAGGTTGAGTGCATGGGTGGTGGGTGAGGGCGCGGTTCCTAGGGAGGTGGGCCACCAGGAGTCATTCCAAGTTGAGGGGTTGGTGCCAAAGATGAGGATTTCTGTCTTGTCTGTGTTTAACTTGATGTGGCTTGATTCCATCCAGCTGGCGATGGCGTGAAGTCCGTTGTGGAGGTTGTTCTTTGCAGTTGTAGGGTCTTTAGTGAGGGAGAGGATGAGCTGAGTGTCATCTGCGTAGGAAACTATGTTGATGAAGTGGGTTTGTGCGATGTTGGCGAGGGGGGCCATGTAAACGTTGAAGAGCATGGGGCTGAGCGAAGATCCTTGGGGAACGCCACAGATGATTCTGGAGGCTTCTGACAGGAACAGTGGGAGGTGGACTCTCTGGGTTCTGCCTGAGAGAAATGACGAGATCCAGTCGAGTGCCTTGTCGCGGATTCCAGCGTTGTGGAGGCGTGTGCGGAGAGTGTGATGACATATCGTGTTGAAAGCTGTGGAGAGGTCCAGGAGGATCAGTGCTGCTGTTTCTCCTTCGTCGAGCATGGTCCTAATGTAATCTCTGGCAGCAATGAGTGCAGTCTCGGTGCTGTGGTTTCTGCGGAATCTGGATTGGGAGGTGTTGAGTACCTTGCTGTCTTCCAGGAACCGGGATAGTTGGCCGTTTACGATTTTTTCGATGACCTTGGCTGGGAAGGGGAGGAGGGAGATCGGCCGGTAGTTCTTGGGGTCGTCTGGGTCTGCCTTTGGTTTCTTTAGCAGGGCGTTGATTTCTGCGTGCTTCCATCTTTCTGGGAAGGTGGCTGACTCGAAGGAGCTGTTGATGGTTTTGCAGAGGTGGGGGACGATGATGATGTTTGCCTTATTGAAGATATGGTGTGGGCAGGGGTCCGATGGTGATCCGGAGTGGATGGAGGCCATGGTCGTGGCGGTGTCCTCTATGTTGATGGGGGTCCAGGTGTGGAGGAGGTGGGTGTTGCTTGGAGCGTTGGGTTCTTGGGTGTTTGTAGTCAGCTGGTGGGTCTGGGGTTTGAAGCTATTGTGGATTTCTTCTATCTTTCCACGGAAGTGGGTTACCAGTGAGTTGCAGAACTCCTGTGATGGCGGGGGTTCATTGGAGCAGGTCCAGGTAGTGGAGAGATCATTGACGATGCCGAAGAGCTCTTTACTGTTGTGAGCGTTGGCGTCGATGCGGTTTTTGAAGTGGGTCCTTTTGGTGGTGCGGATCAGTTGGTGATGTTTGCATAGGGCATCCTTGAAAGCGATGTGGTTGGAGTTGGTAGGGTCAAGGTGTCAGGTTTTTTCCATTCTGCGACATAGCCGTTTGGATTCCTGTAGTTCTGGGGTGAACCAGCTGGCCTTGATTCTGTGGGAGGTGTTTGGGGGGGTTTTGAGCGGAGCGAGGGTGGTGGCTATGTTGCGGTCTGGGGTTTCAGGGGGTGGGACCCGGGCGAGAGTGGAGATCAGTTGATCCGTTGATATTTTGCTCCAGTTGCGTCGGGGGAGTTGTGTGCGGTGGTGGTGAGTGACTGGTTTTTGGTAGGAGAAGTGGATGCAGAGGTGGTCTGTCCAACTGAGTTCGGTGGTGTGGCTGAAACAGACGTGGTTGCTGGCTGAGAAGATAGGGTCGAGTGTGTGGCCTGCGGAGTGGGTGGGTGTAGTGACGAGTTGCTTGAGGCCGTAGTTGGCGGGGTTGTCAATTTGGTTGGTGATGTTGATATCGTTGTTATTTTCTAGGTGGAAGTTTAGGTCACCAAGTAGGATGTAGTCTGTTGAGGTGAGGGCTTGGGAGCTGATGGCGTCGGCGATGTTGTCACAGAACTGCGGTCTGGGACCAGGGGGTCTGTAGACCAGTGTTCCTCTGAGTGTGTTGTTGGCGTTGATGTGGATTTTGAAGTGGAGGTGCTCAGCGGAGTTGATGGTGTCGTGGGAGTTGGTGGAGACTCTTATGGTGTTTTTGTGGGCTATGGCAATTCCTCCTCCTGGTCTGTTGATTCGGTCTCTTCTGGTGATCTTGTAGTTTTCTGGTATGGCTGTGGCCACGTCTGGTTCTGAGGCCGAATTCATCCAGGTTTCGGTGAGGAATGCGACGTCGGGCGAGTATGTGGTCAGGTGGTCCCAGAGTTCAATTGCATGTTTGTGGACGGAGCGGGTGTTAAGTAGGATGCATCTTAGGCGGTTGTCTGTTTTGATTTGGAGTTTGGAGGTTAGGTTGCAAGTGAAATTGCAGGCTTTGCAGGAGAAGGGACCTTTGGTGCGCGTCGGTGTGGACTGGAAGCAGATGGAGGAACGTCCTGGATTAAGGGCGTGGAGTTTGTTGGCAGTGTAAAGGTGTTTGGTAGCGCGAGTGGTGTGTTGGCCAGGGGATCTGGCGCTGGGCGCGGTCTTGGCGCAGACAGGCTTGCCTTTGGTGCACCTTCAGTGCGCCAGTGGCGCGTCCGCTGCGTGTCCACGCTGCGGCCGGCATAAGAGGGGAGGTGGGAGGGAGTGGCAGCTGGAAGGAGGGAGGGAAAACTCCAATGGGAGTGCAGGGGGCGGGGGCAGCAGGAGTCAGGAGCGGGAAGAGCTCCGAGGAGGAGGGAGGGGGGTGGGGCCTTCCGGGAGAGGAGAAGCCAAGAAGCCCAAACAAGCCCAGACCTAAGAACTTGTTGTTTCTCCCTACTGATGGAGTCAGAGAAAAGGTACTACAAATGTGCCATGATTCACCGGTTGCTGGTCATAGAGGCATTAAGGCCACACAAGAACTACTCTTGCGATCTTTTTGGTGGCCTACCTGGAAATCAGATGTCGAAAGACACATTCAGGCTTGTCCCATATGTGCTCAAGTAAAGATTCCCTGTACCAGACCTGCAGGATTACTACAACCATTACCTGTTCCACCGGCTACCTGACACACCATTTCTACTGATTTTATGTGTTCATTACCTCCATCAGCAGGAAATCGGGTTATCATGGTCACCATAGATTCCTTTCCTAAGATGGCTCACTTCACTGCTCTGAAAAAACTACTTAATTCCCAAGAACTAAGTCAGATATTTATCTATCATTTTTTCCGTCTCCATGGACTTCCACACAGCATTGTATCTGACAGGGGACCTCAGTACATCTCCCGGTTTTGGATTTTTTTTTGTAGGACACTGAATATCAACATGGCACTCTCATCAGGTTTCCATCCTTAAACCAATGGACAGACTGAGCATCTCAACGAAGGATTGGAGCAGTACCTGGTTTCTTTAGCAGGGCATTGATTTCTGCGTGCTTCCATCTTTCTGGGAAGGTGGCTGACTCGAAGGAGCTGTTGATGGTTTTGCAGAGGTGGGGGGCGATGATGATGTTTGCCTTATTGAAGATATGGTGTGGGCAGGGGTCCGATGGTGATCCGGAGTGGATGGAGGCCATGGTGGTGGCGGTGTCCTCTATGTTGACGGGGGTCCAGGTGTGGAGGAGGTGGGTGTAGCTTGGAGCGTTGGGTTCTTGAGTGTTTGTAGTCAGCTGGTGGGTCTGGGGTTTGAAGCTATTGTGGATTTCTTCTATCTTTCCACGGAAGTGGGTTACCAGTGAGTTGCAGAACTCCTGTGATGGCGGGGGTTCATTGGAGCAGGTCCAGGTAGTGGAGAGATCATTGACGATGCCGAAGAGCTCTTTACTGTTGTGAGCGTTGGCGTCGATGCGGTTTTTGAAGTGGTTCCTTTTGGTGGTGCGGATCAATTGGTGATGTTTGCGTAGGGCATCCTTGAAAGCGATGTGGTTGGAGTTGGTAGGGTCAAGGTGCCAGGTTTTTTCCATTCTGCGACATAGCAGTTTGGATTCCTGTAGTTCTGGGGTGAACCAGCTGGCCTTGATTCTGTGGGAGGTGTTTGGGGGGGTTTTGAGCAGAGCAAGGGTGTTGGCGCGTTCTTCTATCCAGCGATGCAGGCTGGCGTTGGCTATGTTGGGGTCTGGTGTCTCAGGGGGTGGGGCCCGGGCGAGAGTGGAGATCAGTTGATCCGTTGATATTTTGCTCCAGTTGCGTCGGGGGAGTTGTGTGCGGTGGTGGTGAGTGACTGGTTTTTGGTAGGAGAAGTGGATGCAGAGGTGGTCTGTCCAACTGAGTTCGGTGGTGTGGCTGAAAGAGACGTGGTTGCTGGCTGAGAAGATAGGGTCGAGTGTGTGGCCTGCGGAGTGGGTGGGTGTAGTGACGAGTTGCTTGAGGCCGTAGTTGGCGGGGTTGTCAATTAGGTTGGTGATGTTGATATTGTTGTTATTTTCTAGGTGGAAGTTTAGGTCGCCAAGTAGGATGTAGTCTGTTGAGGCGAGGGCTTGGGAGCTGATGGCGTCGGCGATGTTGTCACAGAACTGCGGTCTGGGACCAGGGGGTCTGTAGACCAGTGTTCCTCTGAGTGTGTTGTTGGCGTTGATGTGGATTTTGAAGTGGAGGTGCTCAGCGGAGTTGATGGTGTTGTGGGAGTTGGTGGAGACTCTTATGGTGTTTTTGTGGGCTATGGCGATTCCTCCTCCTGGTCTGTTGATTCGGTCTCTTCTGGTGATCTTGTAGTTTTCTGGTATGGCTGTGGCTACGTCTGGTTCTGAGGCCGAATTCATCCAGGTTTTGGTGAGGAATGCGACGTCGGGCGAGTATGTGGTCAGGTGGTCCCAGAGTTCAATTGCATGTTTGTGGACGGAGCGGGTGTTAAGTAGGATGCATCTTAGGCGGTTGTCTGTTTTGATTTGGAGTTTGGAGGTTAGGTTGCAAGTGAAATTGCAGGCTTTGCAGGAGAAGGGACCTTTGGTGCGCGTCGGTGTGAACTGGAAGCAGATGGAGGAACGTCCTGGATTAAGGGTGTGGAGTTTGCTGGCAGTGTAAAGGTGTTTGGTAGCGCGGGAGGTGTGTTGGCCAGGGGGTCTGGCGCTGGGCACGGTCTTGGCGCAGACGGGCACAGACGGGCTTGCCTTTGGTGCACCTTCAGTGCGCCAGCGGCGCGTCCGCTGCGTGTCCACGCTGCGGCCGGCATAAGAGGGGAGGTGGGAGGGAGTGGCAGCTGGAAGGAGGGAGGGAAAACTCCAATGGGACTGCGGGGGCAGCAGGAGTCAGGAGCGGGAAGAGCTCCGAGGAGGAGGGAGGGGGGCGGGGCCTTCCGGGAGAGGAGAAGCCAAGAAGCCCAAACAAGCCCAAACAAGCCCAGACCTAAGAACTTGTTGTTTCTCCCTACTAATGGAGTCAGAGAAAAGGCACTACAAATGTGCCATGATTCACCGGTTGCTGGTCATAGAGGCATTAAGGCCACACAAGAACTACTCTTGCGATCTTTTTGGTGGCCCACCTGGAAATCAGATGTCGAAAGACACATTCAGGCTTGTCCCATATGTGCTCAAGTAAAGATTCCCTGTACCAGACCTGCAGGATTACTACAACCATTACCTGTTTCACCGGCTACCTGACACACCATTTCTACTGATTTTATGTGTTCATTACCTCCATCAGCAGGAAATCGGGTTATCATGGTCACCATAGATTCCTTTACTAAGATGGCTCACTTCACTGCTCTGAAAAAACTACTTAATTCCCAAGAACTAAGTCAGATATTTATCTATCATATTTTCCGTCTCCATGGACTTCCACACAGCATTGTATCTGACAGGGGACCTCAGTACATCTCCCGGTTTGGGAATTTTTTTTGTAGGACACTGAATATCAACATGGCACTCTCATCGGGTTTCCATCCTTAAACCAATGGACAGACTGAGCATCTCAACGAAGGATTGGAGCAGTACCTTCGCTGCTTTTGTAATTCTACTCAGAGTAACTGGAACACTTACCTCCCTATCGCTGAATTCTCCTACAATAACTCTGTCCATAGTGCCTCCAAGGTCACTCCTTTTTTCTGTTCTTATGGCTATCATCCTACCTATTTTCCTACTACTTCTCAGTCTACCTCTTCTCTTCCTGCTGTTACTTCATTCTCCAGACGACTTTTACAGATTCATAGATTGATTCGCTCTAACTTGTTGCACACCAAGAGATACATGAAGAGAATAGCAGACAAGAAACGGAGGGATGCTCCAGAATATCACCTTCAGGATAAAGTCTGGCTTTCATCAAAATTTCTACCTTTACGTCTTTCTCAGAATAAGTTCACACCTCGTTACTATGGTCCTTTCCGAATCCTTCAGCTGATCAGTCCCGTCACTGTCCGTCTTCACTTGCCTCATACCTGGAGGATTCACCCAGTCTTTCATGTTTCTCAGCTAAAGCCCTATGTTCCTGATCCTTACTCCCGTCAGTTTCCCTGTCCTCCTCCTGTGTTAGTGGATGATGTACCTGAATATGAGGTACAGGAGATTTGTGATTCTCGTATCTTTCACAAACGTCTTCAGTACTTGATTAATTGGAAGGGTTACCCTCTCAGTGAATGCTCTTGGGAAGATGCATCTTCTGTTCACGCACCTCTTCTGATTCGTCATTTTCACTGCTTGTTTCCGCACAAACCCGGGCCTTTGGGGGGGGACCCACTGTTGCGCCGCTGCGCGCGGCGCGAGCTGAAAATTCAGCTCGGGACGCAGCACGCGGTCCCCAGACGCGATGCGCCCCCAGTCTGCTGTGTGCTTTCAGAGGACCCAAATTGGGCATGCGCCCCGTTCATTTTCTGTGCACCACGTTTTTAGGCATGTCTGACCTCCCACTCACCTGTTCTTTTCTTTTCTTTTCTTCTCTTTTCTTTTCTTCTTTTCTTTGGACATCTAGTTGTGCCTTCCTTTATGTTTTTTCCCCCTTCCCATGTTACCTTTCTCTTCCCAGCATTCCTTGTTCCCTATTCTCTATGATTCCTAGTCCATTCTGTTCTATGTGCTTTTCCCTATCTAAGATGGTGTCCTTTTACTTCCTGTTGGTCGTTTCCTGTTTTTTGGTATTTAAGGGCTGTGATTCTTTCTCTCCTTGCGCTGCAACACTTTCTGTTTGGATGGTGTCTTCGCTCCTGTTTCCTTGTATTCCTGTGCTGGTTCTCGTCAGTTCAGATTACTTTTTCCTGTATTTGCTCTTGCTGATATCTCTTCTTTTTTGTTCCTGTTTTAGGAACATATCTTTGTGGAGGTTTTTTCCCCTTTCAGGGTTTTTTCCCTCTGGCGCTACTTCTGAGGGACACGGCCTGCTCTTGGCATACCCATTGCCTGCAGCACCGTGGATACCAGAAAGAGTCGCCCCTACTTGGGCCAAGGCCCAACATTCAAGAACAGGATTCACGTCACTCGCTCTGCGGCCTCCAGGGTAAAGCAGCACGTAAGTTGTGACAGGTGCGGTACTCACCATGGCCATCTTCACTGCCATTCGTGTTCCTGGTGTATTAGGAGGTAGACCAGCATTAGAAAAATGTGCAGCTTTGGCTCCATGGCGTCGTGGTTCTTCCCTGAGTGTCGAGAGGTGAGTCGTTTCCCTTCTGTGTACTTTTTCCACCGTGCTTTTGATGGCATTGGTACCGCCCCAGAAAAGCTAGCGGATTCACCTCTCATGTTTCTCTGGGCAGTACATTGTCTTCCGCCTGGCTTTTGGCGGTTACCGCCGCGGTGTTTGTTGCTAACATTTCTCATGCTTTAATCTACAAAGTTGTGAATTATACAACAGATATTGTGGATATGAGGAATGTGTGAGATGCCAACACTGAGTTATGTGTGAGAAGCGGTTGCTGTTTGTTATGCCTGAATAGTGTGGCTGTGTGCTACCACGCCTGTAATGCAGTGGATATGTGTTATGCAAATTATGTTTTTATGTGTTATGGTTAAGATACTTTGGCTCAGAGGTATACTTGAGATATTTTGAGATGGCATTATTTGTGAGAGACAGTGAATTATGCATGAGATTCTGTGTTTTTGAGCTATGCATAGGCCATGGTGCCTTTCAGTTAAGCATGAGATACTGTAAGTTGTGCATGAGATGCATGAGATTTGGGGCTAGTACTAAAATGCAATTTTGCATTTCCTAAATAATGACTTCATCGAAATCTCTATTTAGGAAATACAAAATGTTGTGTACAGAGATTCTGATGTCCTAATATTGATTACTACAAAGTAGGAATCGCTATTAGGAAATCACAAATAATGAATCTAATGCATTTGAATCAATGGGCCGGTTTTGCATTTCCCAAATAGCGATTTCCTATTAGATTCCCACCTAGTTGTGCCAGGTATGATGTGATTGCCAACCCACCTGCTGTAGTCAGGGAGGAAAAAAATTGAAATATAATGAACATAAACATAGCACTAGATCTGCAGTTTAAATCATAACTGCCAGCTAACTACAATTAAAATGCACACCTCTAGCTCTCAAACTAGTTCCTCCATCAAACTGATAGGTACTGCACCACAAGACAGGATCAGAGCACCTTTGTGGTCTTTCATTCCAAAACCAACCAGCACCCAGCCTTGTACATTATCCATGCAGTTAGTCTGTAGCATTAGTAGTTGCAATGAGTGGTGGTAGTGGGGGTGCAGGAGGACTTGGTTAAAGGGTGGGGTTGAAGGGTTTCAGTCTCTTAAGAAAAATTAGAGGCACCTTTACACTTTAAACAAGTTAAGAACTGTGACGCATGCACGCCTGAGTGATATACTGTGATAGTCACACAGATGCATGGCATAAATGAAAAATAAACGTTTTTTTTATTTTTATTTTAAGAATGGATGCTTCAGTGAAGTTATTCAAAGCTGAATAGATGGGGACATACAGATTTCATTTATTAATGCTAAGCTGGCAATCAGCAACAATAAACTGCACCTTTCAAATTATATCTTCCAGCATAGTTTAAAAATTATACCTGTTTAATATGCAGCCTGAAATAATTTGAAAACTTTTTGAGGTTCAGAAAAGGATATCCTGATAAGGCTCCATGTTAGAGCCACATTCCACCAAGGACCAGCACTCAGGTGCCTCAGATGCTTCTCATGAATTTAGATTTTCTGAGTCTTGTTGCCAGAAAGGCTAAATTGTATTAAAGACACAGAGGCGAGTATTATGCTGTCTTGTCCTGCTTTATTAAAACAGCAGCCAAGCAGGAACTACGGGCCAGATGAGGCAACTTTGCAAATTGCGACTTGCAATTTGCGAGTCCGAGCGACTCGCAAATTGCAACTCGCAATTTGCAATGCAGAACAATGTCTCAGACACCGTCTGCGAGTCGCTATGGGGTAGCAAAGACCCACCTCATTAATATGAATGAGGTGGGTCGCATTTTGCGACCCCATAGCGACTATGGGCACTCACGTATATGGAGGCCTGCTGTAGTCAGCAGACCTCCATGTCCGTGACTGCTTTTAAATAAAGCAGTTTTTTTTTTTCAAGTGTAGCCCGTTTTCCCTACCTGCCCTGAAAAAATAATTTGGGGTCCAGTCACAAAGGGGAAGGGGTCCCATGGGGACCCTTCCCGTTTGCGAGTGGGTTACCATCCACTTCAAGTGGATGGTAACTGCGACTCCAATGGAGTAGCATACCACTCCGACTCGCAAATAGGAAGGGAACACCCCTTCCTATTTGCGACTCTGAAATGTATTTTGCGAGTCGGTCCCGACTCGCAAAATGCATTTCTGCATAGCAAACCCAGGTTTGCGACTCGCAAACGGCGATTTTCGCCATTTGCGACTCGCAAACCGTTTGCTACATCTGGCCCTTAGTTCCCCAGAAAAATGAACAAAAGAACTACATCACAATGTCAACAGGCAATAAGGAGTTGAGTAACCCAATAATTAAGTTGACTGAGAACAACAAGACCTTATTTCTTGACCTGAGTAACTCAAAGATAAGGAGAAGTAAATAAAATAATGGATAAAATGTAAGTAACATGATGAAAAAGTCTGTGCTGCAGTTTGCCGGGAGATAAGGAGAATCAGAGCACCTCAGCAGTGCACCTATGGGGGCACCACCTATGGTGGGGTCCCTAAACCTACATGCCCTACTGTATACTAGGGACTTATAGGTAGGTTGACTCAGCCAATTATTATTAGCCTAATTTGCATACTTATTTTATACAGAGCAGAGGCCCTGGGACTGGTTAGCAGTACCCAGGTCACCATCAGAGTCGGGAAAACACCAGCAAAAAGTGAAAAATGGGAGCAAAAAGTCAGGGGCGTCTACAATCAGCCCTGTTTTCCCACAAAAAGGCTCTCTTCCACCAAATCCAAAATTCTGGTGAGAGGACCCACCAAATCCCACAATTTATCCTGGCAATTGGAGAGGCCCTGTACACTTATTTTTTGGGATCCTTGCCAAAAGTCATGAAAGACATAAGCATGTTGTGGTCAATTTTAGGGGTAGCAGTGACATTATTAGGCAGGGAAGGGTTGGGACACTCTGATTTTAATTTATTTATAGTGGACTTATCCATCGCATTACATAGGTAAAAAGAAACATGTCCGCTACATGGTATACAGGGTACCACTCTGTTGAATTAGGATGACTGATAAAGGAGCGGTCAAACATGGATTCACCAAGGTGATCCACCAATTTGTGAGACACTGGGTGAGAAACACCACCGTCAGTAGGAGACATTTTTCACCTTGTCTCCAAGGGCCAACCACAGTGGGATCCGCAGATCCATCCAAGGTATCTCTGTAATCAAACACAACATCATCATGAGTGCCTCTTACCTGGGATATATGAATGGGAGAAGAAGGACTAGATTTAGAAACCTCTGGGGTGGGAGGATCACATTTTATGGAAATGCCTTTAGAGGGCCCAGAGGGGTTTGAGAATATTTCTTGCTCTTAGAAGAAGAAGCTGCACTGGAGGAAGAAAGTGTTTTTGAAATGGAGATTCTAAGCTCTAAGCAGGGAAACAGAAACAGCCTGCTGAACAGAGTCTTTAATCTTTAAATTATCCTTAAAAATTGTGATTGCTCCTCCTTAAACAGTTTAAATACCAGAACTACAATAATAATCTATTTAATAATATAAAAAATACCTACAATTTTAGAAAGAAAATAACAGTTAAGATTTAAGTAGGATTTATCAGGCCGAACAAGAAACTAAATGCTTAAATTACAGTTATGAGGGAAGGGGTGAATATCTGGAAAAAGGGGAGAATAACCAGAGTGAATAGAAGGGCTGAACCACGCTGGGGCGAGTGAAGAAACCACACCCAGGCTCTCTGAAGAGATCTGTGTCTGAACAGAATCCAGAGCTTACAAAGGAGCATGCTGAGACTAGAAAGGCCATAAAAAGCAACCAAAAGGAGGTCAGTGAAAGGAGAAGTTTTGCCTATCCGCTAACGGCAGAACAATGGGCATTATGCAATGCGAGTGCGAGAGGACGCAAAAGGGAGCAAGCGACGTGGAGCACGAGAGGGGAAAAAATACACAATGAGACAGTAAGAGCAAAATAATCATTAGAAGCACAATCGTGATAATACGAAATATACAAGATGAGTGATATAAAAAAGTACTTGACGGAGAGCAGCAAGAAAAGAGGATTTGTTGTTCGCAGTCAACATAATTATCGAGTTACTCAACCTCTTATTGGCTGGTCCCATTGTGATATCAGTTAGTAGTTCTTTTCTTTGTTTTTCCTGGAAACAAAGTTCTTGCTTGGCTGCTGTTCTAATAAAGCAAGAAAAGATTGCATAATAGGAGCCCCCGGTCTTGCAATAAAATTGAGACTTCTCTGTATCTTTTTAGGTAATGGAGCAATCAGACATGACAAGAAAAAATTAAAGTTGTTAAGAATGGAAATTGTCACATTGTCACTGTTTCTATCAATTCCAGGGGGAAGGTCCAAGAAAAGGTGCTGCAACGAAGGGCATAATAGTAGTTCATACTAGGAAATCCTGAAAGTGTTCCTTATAATTTTCCAGGACTATATGATCTTCATACTTTAGGATACAGCACACAAAGTACACTGACTAAAAGGAGTATGCTGAAACCAATCGCACCGATCCACAACAGGAGGGTGGCTAGATTCGAAAAGACATTATCTTGCGACCTATTTTTAGATTAGCTCAGGCAAGCATTTGACACAACCAACCTGATAGTACTGTGCCAAACCGATGATGAGGCTTGTTAGACCCAGCTACTGACCCACATAGTGGATTTACTCTCTCTAAAAAGATGTATCAACTCTCAAGGGAGAGTAACTGTTTGATGGGGTCAGGAAAAAAAAAAACATAAAATAATGATGTGGTTCAGTGCTACTATTTATACTGTTTTGGATTGATTCCTGTCACTAAGAGGACTGGCGGACCCCATTCATGGTCACTGGTGGAGAATGTATTTGGTGAAGAGGTGCACATCTGTATGGGCTCTTGGTACACTCAACTCAATTTCTGCCTTAGCAGGGAGGGTAGGGGAGACATTCAGGGCCATATTTATACTTTTTGATGCAAAACTGCACAAACGCAGTTTTGCATCAAAAACTTTAACACGGGCTAATGCCATTTCTTTGCGCCACCTGGGTGTCAAATTTATACTTTGACGCACAGTGGCACAAAGCACGGGTTAGAGTCATTTTTTTTACTCTAACCATTGCGCCGCGTCGTAAAGCACAACAACATTAACATGGGGAAAATGACTCTAATCCAGTTTGCGACATTGCAAACCGGATATGCGCCATTTACCACCGCATTAGCATCAAAAAGCAGCGCAAACATAGAAAACAGTGCTAAGGAGCACCAAAATGAATCCCAGAAGCCAGGAGAGACCCAAGGGAGACCCCAATCAACCAGGAACCAGCCAGGAGGACACAGACAAGACCCAGGAGAGGGAGAAGAAGAAAAGGAAGTGTAATTTCAGTGCAGAGGAGTATGAAATACTGGTCAGAGAGGTGACGGAGCACCAGCATCAACTTTTCTTCACCTCAAAATTGCCAATTGGCAGGAGAGAGGCAATTTGGCAACAAATTGTCAACAAGATCAACAGCGTGGCAGAGGTCCGGAGAACAGTCATGGAGTGCAAGAAACGCTGGCATGACTGCAAGCGCAGGATGAAGGAAAAATGACAAGGAACAGGAAAGCAGCACTGCAGACTGCAGGTGGGAGTCCAGCACCGGAGGAGGCCCTGGACGAGATGGAGGAGATGGTGGCAGCCGTTATCCCAGAGGAGATCGTCACAGGAATCGCAGGACAGAGCAGACTACTAGGAAAAAACACATATGCAGGGGAAGTTGCATGGGGGACCAAAATGCCTAGATGTTAACTGCAAACAGGGGGAGGTACATACCTACTACACAATGCATGTCAGCTATGGAAATCAGGAAGAAAGTGGAAAGGGCAAAGGAGCACGGCACGGGTGCATGGGCTGTGCAAGGGGAAACCAGGGGCACAGCACAACACAACACCAACAACCTTTGCATGGGGTATTCTGCGATGCCAAGGCTGTTGGAAAGGCAAAGCCAGTCCAGGAGGGTAGGATAGAATGTAAAACTGGGCTGCTGTCACAGGACAGCTGGCACTGTCACAACGTGAACTAGGGGACAATGTCCAGTCTCAGGCCATTTCCGCAAGTGCCATTTACCATTGACAACAGTTGCCACTACCACCTGTGCTGTGTGTGCTGGTCAAATAGCAAATGGCAGTTAGGTGCCCATGGAACAAACACACTCAAAATAGAGGGTTCAGGGTGATGACGTGACCAAACCCCTTCAATTCCTAACTAAGTGTAAATCCTGTGAAATGCTCATGTCTATAGGCGCATTAAACATCATGTATTGTTACTTACATTATGAAGTACACTGCAGCAATGTCATACCCATGCTGCCCATTCCAGGGTCTACCTAATGCCTGTGTTACAATAGCTGCAAGGCCACCTTACAACATCTCAACTGTCATACTGCTAAGACAACAGCATTGAGGGGGAGGACTTATGTGTCTTGCTAGTGAAACACACCTACAAAGTCATAAGAGGAAATGGAACACTGCCAGGTCCATCAGTGCAATCCAATGTAGCACACATTGGCAAACATCAACATGACACACTACCAATGCTGACACCTGTATCGTGTCATGTCAATGCAATACATGGTATGTGCTAGGTCTCAGCAACATATAGGTGCATGTGAAATATCAGAGACCGGGTCAGTCCTATATTGTTATTGTAATTGCCTAAACTGCCTACATGTGACATGCAGGTGGGGAATAGGCCTGTGAGAATGCTAATGTTAATGACAGGAACAATGAACAGGAACCAAAATTACAATGTTCCACTAAAAGGAAGTCAGTGACGTCACATTACAACTGCCACAACACAGACACACTAATTGTACAATATCTCATTGCAGAGGACGATGGCTCTTCTGTGGATATCCTGTCCTGGACTACCCTGATTACATGGATGACGAGCTGACAACCATTAGCCAGCAAACCCTCCAAGATGTCCTTGGAACCCTCCAGACCCCACCTTCACTCACAAGGAGTAGCACAGATGTAGCAGCCATCACAGAGGACCCACCCACCACCCCAATAGCATGACCTGCCAGCTCCAACACAGCTGAGGACTCTGATGACACTGGTACCACCTTTGAGAAGACAGTAGTGGGAGTACAGAGGGAGCTGGCCAAGGAGGTGCGGCTGGGGATGCAAAATATGGCAGCCAGCCTTGAGGGGATGCACATGTGCATTATGTCATCTGCAGAACAGTCAGCAGCCATGCAAGTCCAACAATCTCTACTGCAAGGACTACACCAGTGTGTGAGGGATTTCACCACAGCAGTTAAGGAGTTGCCACAACACCTGGCATCCCAAACATTTCATTGCGTGCACGACTGCAATCATGAACCCCTCAGGGCTGACCTGGCTGCCTACCACAGCGATTTAGCTGCTACACTCAATAACCAGCAGCTCATCCTTGCTGCAGTAATGCCCTTAATTGCCCCACAGTTGGCAGCTACCAGGAATTCAGAGTTCACATCTTCAAACACTGAAGTGTGTGTTGCCTCCTCAAACCCACCACCAAGGGCAGAGGAGAGGACACACACATCAGAAGATGAAGACGTGGAACAGATCACCTTCAGCCATAGAAGTACCCGGTAGCACCAGTCCATACCACATAGGCACTGATTTTCCTATATCCTGTGCTTGTGAACATGACAGTCTTACTACAGTTGGTAACATGCACTGTTCTCCAGCACACTGTTTGCCTTACCACTATCACTGCAATTGTCTCTCACAACCCATTTGGCAATTTATGTTCCTCTGCACTGAATGACACTCCATCATAGCATATCCAATGACATGTACCTCACAATTGCACTTGTGTTGCATCACAATAGAAGGTGTCACACTAATGGACTTACAATCCTGGACTATGTCAATATTGCACTACAGTACTTTAAAATAAATAGCACCTACACAACCAATTTGTCTTTGTGTAATGTGACACATCAACTGTGTAGGAGATTTGTGATGCATGTAACATGTCAATGGCCACAGAATGTCAATATAATAGTGTTGAAAAAATGTGGGCTGATATCTATGCACAAGGGTCTGGATTTTACCATCATCTGTGCTGCCTTTGGCTTATTTCTGAAGTTAAAGTATCACAAACAGTATAATGCTGTGTATGTGACATTTGACTCTAAACTTTAATCCCACACCCGCACCATACTGCAGGAATGGATGTATACGAGTGTATGGACAATAACGTCACCTGGGAGTACAATGTAAAAAATCATAGGTGCGATTTATGTATACTGAACTTCATAAGATTATGACACCACTCAGTTTATCAGAGTTCATATGAACATCAGGCTGCAGGCAGATGTCCCACAGTGTCCAAGATTCTAACACAGGACTCAAACGATGACAGTTTGAAAATCACACCAACCTTTACAACAAATTGGGAACCATAGTTACCTTGAGTGGTGGGTGCAATGGATGGCAGATGCATAGAGAAATAGCTTTTTTGTAGCTGCTAATGTGACAGCTCATTTGGAAGTGGGAGTAACCATGTGAAGAATGGGATGTGGATACAGGATGGAACACCCGGGCAAACACAAATTTGACACTGTACACTCATGCAAAGGCCCTGATCCAAGCATATGACACATACTGTAAAGGAGTACAGCAAACTTTATTATATATGTATGAAAGGAAACTTAAACTATGGCAAACACCTAAACTAACCTAACCTATCCTAACTCTACATTACCCACATCTAACTACCCTAAGCTAAACATACTTACCACATGTAACTAAACACTCTAAACATCAACCCCTCACCCCCTTATATGACGGGACACGTGTAGGACAACATATACTAACCTAAACACATACTAACTAATCCTAAACAAATATATATATTTTTTCTTTATAATGCACATAAACCCCAACATCCTCACCCACCCACCCACAAACAAACATGTAATAATATAACTCCCTCCAACCACAACCCACTTATCCTAACTAAACTAACAGCCTACTCTAACCTAAACTAAGCCCCTTAGACCCACTAAAGTATGAGAAAAGAGGAGGGAAGGGACGGATTTAGGGGTGAGGATCAATAAGTTAAAATACTGGCCCTCCTCAGGATTTTCCTTATCCCTCACAGTCTCCTGCTGTTGCGGGCCACCTCCTGCTGCAGAGTGTCCATGTGGCGCAACATATGTTGCATGTCAAGTTATAGGGTTCTGAAATCTCCCATGTCCATTACTGCAACTGTGGTTGTCTGAGTAGCAGGTGCTGGTGCCGTGGCTGGAGGTAGAGGTACAGAAGGTGCTGCTGTAGGGCCTTGGGCTGACGAGGTTGAGGGACCAGCTGGAGTGGCTGTCATCCCAGTGTCCACTGTGCTTTGAGTTGTTGTGGTGGTGGCAGTTGTGGCCAATGCTAGCCCCCTTTGGCTAAATGCCATCCATGCCCCTGTGGCTCTCTCATGATGATACCGCCTAGCCAACATATGGAACCCAGCCTCTACATCGAGGATGTGTCGGTACTGCACTGCCCGCCTCTGAGATTCACGGATTTCCTGTGTATTCATGTTGGCAGCTGTAAAAATAGAGACAGGCAAACATTAGTGACATCATTATGTGATACTTGTGCAGATGACAATCTAACACTTCCTCACAAAAAGCACATGCAGTCCAAATCACAGTACAGATGATAGAATGTCCCTGAGGAATGACATGCAAACGCAGCCTACCCATCAACTATCTAACAGCACAGCAGTGCACAACAAGGTGTCTACTTAATTAAATGATCTGTGAATATTTGTGGTGCTATTCGTCACATAACAAATGCTGCAAGTACTCAACATGTGCCAGGCCAACTAATCCCTATCTTCTGGATCAAATTCAAGGCACCCAAGAACTGTGATTTGTATATGGAACCGGCAGGATGGTATGCAGATGGTAATCATAAGGAGGCATTGTAGTTTGGGAACTCATGAATGCTTGAATTTACATGTCTGTCATCCACACTGTGACCATCACACCTAGCGACACATATTTTCTACCCCTAAACCTGTACCTCGGGGGGGATGGGCATGCAATACATATTTTCAACCATCAAGGACAACCACGAAGCTTTGTTCAGCTGTACATGGATTTAGTCAGTTCACCACAGGTAAGGAGGCCTGCCAACTAGGGTTGAGTCAACCATTGGACAATCACATTTACATTCATGTTTCTATTTGTGGACAACCAGCAACATCAGATCTCACTGACACATTTCCTAAATCAACCACATTGATGCAAGCACCCAACTGGCCTTGACCTGCATACACGCCTATGACATTTCACTCAAGTGCCACATAAATAGAGTACAACATGTGGAGCTAGATGCTGCGGGACAGTCACCCATACAGTCCTACATGTTCATTACTTAAGAGGGATGCGCAAATTAGTGTAAAACTTATGCATCACTGTTCTGTGTGAATTAGGGTATGAGTTGCTGACTGAATTATGACACTGGCCAACTCCAAATCAATTTATGGCATATGTAGCAACAAATCACCTTGTTCACTTGCCCATGCCTATTGCACAGCACTCGAGTCCCAATATATGACTCTCTGCCAGTGAATGTCTCACTCTTCCATGGAACACTATGTCAACCTCCAGTCAAGTCACATATCAGATCACGTACCAGCTCATCATATCTTGCAATGAGTATAACACACAGGAGTCCATCACACAACAGCTGCAAATACAACACAGGACAAACATATTAACACTTATTGAATACGTCCGTGTCCGTGAATCGAGCCACTTCGCCTATTGTGTAGGGGGGTGGTCCACCTGTAAAATATTGAAGGGTGATTTGTGCTCAGTGTCTGCTCACTGTACAAAAGTTGGAACAACAAATCACTGTGTGTGACAGTTTATATGATTGAGCTGCACATCAGGCATGTAGACACCCCAACAGACATACCACTGCAAACATGCATTGACACTGTCACTCCAGTGAGTGATAAACACACATATGCACACATGCACTGGCCCTAACTCTATGTTGTGCTTAGTTCATTCCAAAGGTTACTCCATTTCATCTTTTGTAATTGGGAGACACATGCAATGCCACATTCCTGGTGCACTGCAATACCAGTAACTCAGGTATTGTGGCTTGTGCATCAAGGGACAATGAGTAACTGTGTGATGCTCATGTGGGTTGATTTGCATTCAGGAGTTATTGTGCTTTCAGTGGCCCATAATAGGTGTGCCAGTGTTATATGTAGATTACATATGCCACATTGGCAGTGTACCCTGAGCTGTATACGCCCCCTATGACAACATGATGGCAGGGATCCTGTGTGTTGATGACAATGTTACGCTAAATATGGATTGGCCACTTTTCTGATTCAAAACAGCAAAAAGATGTATGCTGATAGTGTCTTAGTTGATCATCCTTGACAGAATGCATGGGCACAGGTGTAGTCATTGTACCTGAAATGTGTTACTCAGGGCCCTTTGTACCTATATCAGGCACTGTGAATAACACATTGCCAGAATCATCAACTTAGAATTGCCAAGTTGGGTGATCAGTGGTAGTACACCCAAACTGACACTGTCAGCTAATAAAAAATGGGGTAGCAAATGTCCTACTTCTGCAATCATGATGAGGTAGGTCTCTATTTGAAAACACCTTGGGAATCGCAGCACTCACAGGAATGCTGGCCTGATGATCTCAGCAGACCCCCATGTATGTGACAGCCTTCATACTGAGAAGTTAACATTTGTAGAAATGCTGCAATATTTCAGCAGGGGTGTACTAAAAGTAAAATAACAAACTATTTCTTCACTAAAATAGTATCATGGAAGCAGTCAGTGGTCCCTTGCGCAACATCATGCTCAAAAATAGTTTGTGACCCTGCATTCACAAAGAGCAGGAATCCCATGCTGACCCTTTCACTTTAGAAAATGGGTTGGCACCATAGTGACACAGATGGAAACTGCACTAGCTCAGTCTCAGCAATTGCGCCCAAGCAAAAAAAATTGTTGGACCCTGCTACTCAATGATAGGATTTCAACGCCTACTCCAAAATTCCACAAGGTGACCCTGTTTTGTGCTAATGCAATCTGGTAGCATAATGGCCCATTTGGGTTTGGCCATGTGAATGATTATTTGTCCAGACATAAACACACAGAAATATTGATGTGCAATTTATTTTGTGTCACATTTGCTTCATTTGTTGATGCAACAGCTGTGCAAATTACCAGAATATATTTGAATGTAGCACGTGTGCGCTACTTTTGCGTCCAGAAATTACACAAATACAGCACAATTAAAGTAGAAATATGGGCCTAAGATAATAGTGAAGGTTATGAAGAGCTTGTTACGTATGGCCCTGAATACTGTTCGGACATGGTTCCACAAAACTGTGGACTACATTGTTTCCATGTATTAACATGTGAAATACATCCCATTGCTGGTACACTCACAGTTTGTTCAACTTGCATTCCACATGTCCACAAACATTGCATGCAGCATGTCACTCCAGAGCATTGTACTGTACACATTAGTCAATTTGGTACTCACCAACAGGGCCACCAATCACCACACCCAGGTGGTCCAGCAGGTCCTGCTCTCGGGACGCCAGGTCAGCCCAGCAATGCTTCAGCTGGTGATCGTTGCGTTGGGTGTTGAAAATGCGCCTCAGGTGGAACAGCACCTTTGCCCACCTCAGCCTTCTTTCCTCCGTGTGATACCCCTGTATCACAAGGTCCTGAGCCTCCAACATCAGGGGAGCAAGTGGCACACCAGTCACACAAATGCCCCTAGCTCCTCCTCACCCATTCGCCCCAGCCGTGGCCTTCTCAACATCACAACAAAACAATAAATAAAAAGGTAAATAGGGAAAAACAGAGAAAGGAGGTAGAAAAAGGAAACGTATCTAACCCACAGGCAGCCCAACACTACCACAACTAATACTACCCACAAACAGACTCCCAACAGTACAAAAACTAATCTAAATACAATGAATGCCACAAATACACTTGCACAGGTTAACAAAGACACTTACCAAACACCATAAGACAATTAAAAGAGCACACAGTAGACAAATTCACAATATTCACATAGAGACAAGTCAAAATACAGCCACACAGTCTGGAATAATCACAGACTGCAAAGTGAAAGTGAAAGTACACCCACTGTACCATTTCTGCAAACAGGATATCCTATTACATCACTTCCTGTCTGATTTGCGGCCCGTTTTTTGTCTTGCATGTACATATTTTTTGTTGCATATTTGCTAAAATTCCAACGCCTTCAAGGATCAATACATTTTTAATGGATATCCGCATGCCTGGGGTGCTCTGGTGGAATTAACGCTAGGGAGCAATTGATATATAATGTGCATGAGCGTCGTTTTTTAATGCATATGCGTCATTTATAAAGCATAAGCGTAATTTTTTAACGCATAAGCATCATTTTGAATGCATATGCAACATTTTTTTATGCATATGCGTCACTTTTGACACATTCACGTAACAAATACTGTCTTAAACTGTGTTTGAGTCATTTTTAAAATTTGAACATGCATGCAGCCTATAACTAGACAAAGATAGGATGGTATAACCTGCGGTGTTTCCTCTAGTGTTTGGGCACATGTGGCAGCACATACTACTGCGGCCCATAATACTCATGTTGTTGTGCAGGATTAGCTCTGTTAACTGATGCAACAACAGCACAAACTTTGGTAATTAAATAGGATTTTTCAAGTTTGCACAGGTGTTGCATCAATAGAGGACAGCAAGGCTACGCTACTAAAAAATGAATCATGGCCTGTGTGTTTTGTGTGTGAATTGTCTGTTCAAATTATTTGTGTGCCTCTGGGGGAACGGCATGCAAACATTTGGCGTAATGTGCATGTATGAATGTGTTGCAAATGGGTATAACCATTAGATGCCATTCAATGAGGTACATCAGTCATGATATGTGTTTGTAATATATATTGCCTCTTATGCTGTTTGTACTTGCTTGACTTAGGGGACAATACATTTCTCATGACTAACTATACACCGGAAAGATCGAGGATGGCTGATGGGGGCTATGTCAGATATGTTACCCCTCACATGTCATGAAATGTTGGCTAAAACTTCATGGTCACTTGTGTGTATACTACCCATGAGTCAGGCATTTGAACATGCTAGGTAGGTACAGTGTTTGTGACACAGAGTCTCAAATCCAATCATAAAATTGTTATGTACACCACAGTTTGACTCATGTAAATTACCTATGTTTCTTCTGTGGCTGTGGTGGACCAGCAGACCATGCTGCCTGTGTTAACATATTTCCAGTGGTTCATTGCACAAAGGTGTCCAGTTCAAGTGTGTGGCCATGTGTACCCTGTGTCAGTATAGGCCTCCATGGTGTAACAGTTATGTGCAGGTCTACTCATGAGTCTGTGGGGCCAACCCTTGAATTAACAGAGTATCCTTCAAAGCAGATTTGACCGAAAGCCAAAGATCACCTAACGGCATACAAGGGGATAGTGCAGCTATGGTACAGCAGAAATTTGAGAAGGCTGACGACAGAGCAAGCTTGGTGTGCTCAAATACGTTATGGATCAGTAATAGAAAACAGGCAGGTTTCATCACTACATTTGTACACAGGGTAGGGCTCTAAAATACACACCACAACAGGGAACATCAGTGCCTCTGTGCTGAATAATCTCAAAGCTAGTCACCACGCAAGCCCCATCAAAAGGTGGCGGCAGAAGTGAATCTGTGTCTGGACCGTCATGACAAAAACATGTATTGTCCTTACATACACATTAGCAGCCCTTGTTTGTTGGGCTGGGGGCACAGTACCAAATCCAGGCATACAGCCATAGCACACTGTCACTGTTTGGCACTAATGAATACATGCAAAACTAGACAAGGGATGGGGGCTGGATTTGCCCCTTTGAAAACATATCCCAGAACAAAATACAATAAGAAAACAAATTAAACTATATTATACATTTGAGGACTGATCGTAGACCTACCAGACACAATACCCCAAGAGGAAATGGAGGGCATGGAAACCAACCATGAGGCAAATGTAGCCACAGGGAACGTCTCTGGTTAACGCAAAGACTGGAACTAGTCTGGCTAACAGGATGCAGGTTCTGTCAGGAACAAACATGAACAAGGTAAATACACAGTGAGCAGAGTCTGACTGGGACAAGCAGTAACGACATTGTGGAAACAAAGATCAGCTTCTGGTGTTCTCTGCAATGTTACACAATCCCCCAAGGGCTCTGGTACACAAATGAGTTGTACTCCAATGCACAACAAGGAGATTCAGGAAATGGCAGCTTCTAAGCAGTTCCAGGCAGCAGCAAGGGCAGGGCAGAGTCAAAAGGCTGGTTTGCATGAGAGTGCTCATAGGTGTGTGCAGCTTCAGTCTCTCACAAGTCCTGGAGTTGAGAATCCAGTTCAAAAGGCCAACTGGACCTTTCATGTGAGAAGCAATGGACAGCAGATTATAGGTCTTACTGGCTACCAGGCAGTGCATTATGGGACCTGAAGTCCATGCAGACTGATGAACTAGAACTATTGCATGCCATACTGAAGAGGGAAGCACACAGGAGTCAGAATGGGAGTCTGGATGAGTGTAGATGATGATTCTCAGGGTAAAGATAGTCCATTTACAGCGCCCCTAGAGAAGGGTGGGCGGAGACAAAAACATGGCAGTGGTAGGACTTATTAACTGGGATGGACTGCGTAAGGGCATGTCTTGTGAGCAATGCTTGTCATACCTGGGGCACTTGTGCCATCCATTTTCAGGTTTGATGCACTTCTTGTCACACATGCTCCTTGCAGAGATAGCTGATGTCACACTTACTGCTGTCAAGGGTCTGGTCATACATTCCTGTTACCACTGCAATTGCACATCCACTGCCTCATATATGATGCACTTTTTTTGCCTTATGATTGATGGTGTCTTAGTTGTGTGTCATTTGCTCCAATGGACCATGTTGGCAACATGGATGTGTCTCCTAGCTGTGGTCCTATGAAATTGCCCTTCAAATGTGAAATAGACAGGATGTATTTCGTAAAAACTGCGTGTGATGTTTGCTGTACATTCATACCCATCAAATGTGATGTGGCATCTGAAGTATGCAAATGTGTCCTCCTGCAATGCTCCATGAGGCAATACTCTGATTATGATTCCTAGAGATCATGTGATGCATAAATAATTACCCAGAGCATGATTGAGTGATGAAGTGAGGAGTTTAATTCCATATCATAACAAAGTGGTGACAGTGACTATAGTTGGAAACGGTTTTGTACGATCTGTTTTTTTGCGACACATTACTACAGCTGTGTTAGGATGTTCCCCTCATTTTCCCCGACAGCATCCTCCCCCCCACTCTTCAGGCATTTGTTGTTCATGTTCATATAGGGGAATGTTCCTCCTCACAAAAATGTTGTTCAGAATGGCCCAGGTCAAAATGATCTTGCAGACCATTTCTGGGGAATATAGGAGGCTGCCTTGGGTGATGTCCAGGCACCTGAATCTGGACTTCAGGACGCCAAAAGTCCGCTCAACTAGGGTTCATGCCTATAATGTGCCTCATTATAGGCACGCTCTGCTGCTGTGCTTGGGTTGGCAAATGGGGTCATGATCCATGGCTGGATCCTGTAACCCTGATCAGCTGAAAGAGAAAATGGGTGTAAGAATTTTGTTGTTGGTTGCACCGGGAATGTTACTTTGCATGGCAGTTGTTATCTTGTGTCATCTGTGACTCATATGTGTTTGTGGTATTGTGTGGGATCCTAGGCTTCTGTGATGTTCTTTCTGCAGTGGGTTGTTTGACTAGCAAAACTGGTGTTTGGCTAATTGACCTGATATCTGTGGTATATTTAGAAACTTGCAGTTCAGTGTGTATCTCCCATGCGTTATGTAGTGAGAACGATCTGTCAGTGTGCATTCACTGGAGGTGACATGATACTTCCTCACACATAATAGATTCCACTGTGGTGGTAACATGGTTGCACTACATGGCCTGGACATCTTATCCAATTAGACATATGTAATTGAAGGTAAAATGCAACAGTGAGGCCCTTTGATTTGCCTAGGTGACAATGCACAACACATATCCATACGTTGACAGCACTGAAGTGTTCAGTATTGACAATGCACAACTATCCCATGTGTGACAAGTTCTCTGGAAACCTATTTTTCTTCCCTCACCCAGTTGGCTCATGTGCAACCATACACCGACACTATTGATATTGCTCCAGGTGAGCTGGTTAACTTGGTTGCTGGAGTGAAGGTTTCAGTGTAGGAAGGTCCATCTCCCTGTACATCTGTTATGTATATGGAGCATTGTCTCATTCAGTATGTGTAGCAGTGTGCACTTTGCATTAGTGTCAGATCAACATGTTTTCAAAGCACAGTCCATTTCCTTATTGCTAGCTGGCAATGCCACCCCAGGAGTGATGTGGGATGTTGCTACTGCCTCACTAATTACATGTCACCTTTATTTGAGTCAGCGTCATCATGCTATGTGACTCATGGTGTTTGACCTGTAGCAACACACATTACACACTCCTTACACAGGACGTATTGCTTGGAAGTGTTTGGGATTGACTGTGGCCTTATGTGATATTGAATGGTTCATCTTCCAAGTTGGGCTGCCAGTTAAGGCCATGTCATTGTCACTGTGTGGTTTTAAATTGGTCCCTTGTGGCTCTAGAGTGGCATCTACTGTTATTTGCTACTGTCATTTGTTCGTAGTTGTGTATCCCATTGGGTCGGGATATCAAACATGACTACCAGTGTCACACCTCAGTGTCTTCCTGGCCAAGTGTCAATGTAGTGGTGTATATCTTGTGTGCCCTACAGGGTTGCTGTGCTTTGTGTAAATTACTAGGTTTCTGTACTTACCAACAAGAAGGCCATTGCCATATCGTCCATCCTGGAAGTGCCGATTGATGGTGCTGTGGCGGAAGATGAAGGAATCATGTACACTTCCAGGATACTTTGCCATAATGTTGGTGAACAATCCCTGGTGATCCGCAATGGCCTGCACATTGATGGAGTGGGTGTGCTTCCTTTTGTGGTAGGTAGCACAATCCGGACATGTGTGCAGTCAATGAAACCAAGCATGTGCGGGAAGCCATTAATTTGATAAAACCCCTATTTGGTCTCTTGTTGCTTCTGCTGTGTGTTGGGAAAGCTGATGTGGGTTGTGAGGGAGATGATGGAATCAAGTACCTTGGGAAGGAAGGTGGAGAATGAGGGCTGTGAGACCCCGGCAACCAGGGCACCAGTAGTTTGGAATGTGCCACTTGCCAACATGTGCAGGACAGCTAGCAGCTTGGTCTCCGGTGGAATAATGTGGGGTGTCTGCAAGCTGGCTGCTAACTGTGGCTCAATGTGGCACAGCAGCTGCTGTGAGGCTTGCCAGTGGAGGCTGTACCTCTGGATGATATCATGTTCCCTGAGGCCCAGAAGGGTTGTCCTGGTCCTAAATAGCCTCTCCTGCCTTCTGCGTTGCCTTTGGGGTCCATGTTGGTGTGGTGGTAGCTGCTGCTGTTGGTCCTGTGTTCTGCGTCTTCTGGCATGCTGCATGAGTAGCACCTCCATTTCATCATTCTCGAGCAATGATGATGTTTGTGTGAATTTTCCTTAAGGAGTGGGAATGCCGGCCTTGCATCTCATTGACGCAAGGCGGTTTCCCGCATCCAGAATATTACGCACACTCTGATATTTTGATGTTAGACGGGTCTAGCGTCAAAATATAAATATGGTGTTAGGTTTTCGCTGGATTAGCGTAAAAAAAATGACGCTAATCCGGCACAAAGGGAGTATTAATATGGGCCTTAGTTTTTTTGTTTTTGTTTTTTTAAAGACAAATATGACAATCCCCAACCTCAGTGACATCACTGTAGTGCATGGAACCAATACTAATAAAACATAAAGATATTATATAACCATTACTAAAGAGTGGACTGCAGTGCAGCTTTCTATGTTTGTAAATGGTACTAACATAGTTGCCATGTAATCCAGTGTCATATCTGAATCTTTCAGCCAGTCTTGGCTTTTTATTTTTTTTCTCATTGACATTTTTTAGTTCAAACATCCAATTTCATTACATCAAAATAAGCCATAGTCATGATAGGGCTAAAAGGGAATAAAACTGATTAGGGCGAAAACAAATATGCATTCATTACATATACAGACTATCAAGAAAAGAGTTCATTCAACCATATAATGCATTTTCTTGAATAACAAAAAACTAAATTAAAAAACTGATAGGAGGGACTCTGCCAACCAACATATGCTTCAGCCAATTATTTAGCTACCCGAACCCAAATTCTTTCACCCTGACGGCGACTACTGAGCCCCTTAACTGTATATAAACTAGACTTCATATTATACATCACCAAAAATCTCAACCTCCACATGATAAAAGATGAGGGCTCAGGTTTTAGCCAATCGCTAGCAATGCAGAGGCGTGCCAATGCCATAGCAATAAATATCAGCTGAGAATCTTTATTCCCTGCAGTATGACCACCAGTATTGTCTACCAAGCCCAGAAGAAACATCTGAGAATCTACCCACAATTGTTACGGGAGAATATCGCTCTGAAACTCTGTGATGGACTGCAAGAGAGGTCCCAGCTTTGGACAGGCAAAAAACCTGTGGAAAATCTTCATCATTTCTGCACCACAGTGCTTACATATGCCATCTATGTCTCCTCCTCATTTGGCAATCGTAGCAGGGGTGTAATATGAATAAAAAATAGTCTTGAAATGCTGACTCCTCAGGCTAGCAGTAAGTATTACCCTGTCACAAAGAACCAATGAGTTCTGAATTACCACCTTATTCCTAATGCACGATTTAGCTTTTGGTGCCTCTAGGTCATCACACTGTGGGGGTCATTCCGACCCCGGCGGGCGGCGCCCGCCGGGCGGAGACCGCCAAAAGACCGTACCGCGGTCAAATGACCGCGGCGGTCATTTTGACTTTCCCGCTGGGCAGGCGGGCGACCGCCAAAAGGCCGCCCGTCCGCCCAGCGGGAAAGCCCCAGCAACGATAAAGCCGGCTCCGAATGGAGCCGGCGGAGTTGCTGGTGTGCGACGGGTGCAGTGGCATCCGTCGCGATTTTCAGTGTCTGCTTTGCAATATACAGGGCAACATGTCTGATGCTGAGATAGGTGTCTAATAGTTAACTTTTCCAAGCACTAACTGCCTCTTTAGTTGGGTCCATACTGTATAGGCTGACTTCAAGGCCTTAAAGCATGTTTTTTTTATTTAGCTATGTTCCAGGGTCTTCAAAAACCTTTCCCTCGCTTCCTTCCCCAACATAATTTCATATATAGTTGGAGCCTCTGGATTGCTTAGCTCAGTAGTATCCTCTGTTACCAATATGGCCATATGTTGCAACACACAAGCCCAATATTGTATGGTAAGATTCAGAACTGCCCATCCCTCTTGCCTCCTTGGCATAGTTGGAAATTTACCAGCTCTCCTCTGTGTTTTGTAACCCCACAACAAGCTAAGGCACAGCAACTCCAGGTCCTAAGCCAAATCTTACCAATCTGTAAGGGGATAGCCCAGAAAAGGAAGAGTACCATTGGCAATATGAGCATCTTAATCACATTGCTCATGCCTAATAGAGAGAGATGCAGACAGTCTATTCTTTCAAGGTCCTGCCTAACTTTATCCAATATAGGGGCCATATTAATCTCTACTAAATGGCCAACTGCAGCCGTTATTCTTATCCCGAGGTAGACTGTGTCCCAGAGGACCCACTGGTCTCTGAGACCACTCGGGTCTGTCCAGATAGCCTGTGTTTTGGCAACATTCAGTTTATATCCTGAATATACCCCAAAAAGTTTCTACCACAGCCACACCCAGGTCAGTGGAGACTACTGCTACATCGTCAGCATATGTGAATACTTTATAACCTACGGAGTGTTGAATTACGGGTTTAATACAGATGTACTGTTCTAGTTTGGCAATAAAGGGGTCCTTATAGAGGGCAAATAGCAGAGGTGAGCAAGGACATCCCTGCCTTGTTCCCCTTGTAAAACATATCCTATTTGAATCCACACCTGCAATACGCAGTCTAGCCTCCAAATTCTTATATAATTTCCTGATCGCCCCTTTAAACCCTTCCCCAAAGCCTTTATATTCCAGCACCGACCAAAGAAACTGCCATGACACATGAATGAATGCTTTCTTAGCATCCAATAGGATCAAGCACATGGGGTGTGTCATGAACAGCTTTGCTCGTATGATCGACCGTCCCACTACTGGGAATAAATCTGGGCTGCCTATCTGAGACTAATGGGGATATAACTGTACCCAATCTAGATGCAAGAATTTTTGCATACATTTTCCCATCAATGTTCAAAAGAGATAAAGGCCACAGAGGCGAGTTATCTTTCTTCTCAAAGATTACTATATTTGCATTTCCCCATGAGGCAGGGGCATCACCCTGCTGTGCTACTCAGATTAGCTGGAGCAGATCTTGTTGCAATTCTGAGAGGAAGACTTTATAGAATTCCTGTGGTATAGTATCAAGACTGGCATCTTTCCCCACCACCAATAAATCTATGGCTTACAAAATCTCATCTAAGATGTTGGGTGAGTCTAGCCAAGTCTGATCTGCCTCATTCAGCCTGCCCCTAGCTGTCCCCTGAGGATATTCCCCATACCGAACACTTAGACGATCCATCTGTCCTGAATAGAGAACGTGTTAATAATCTTGGAAAGTCTAAACAATTCCTGGTAGATCTTCTATTATATTACTCCTAGGGTCCTTAATAGCTTTTATGAAACCCCTCACCTCATTTTGCCTAATCCTCATTGTAAGTAACATTCCAGTAGCTTCCCCATATGCATAGGTTTGTGCCCTGTATAATTGAAACTTCTATGTAATATCCTCCTTAAAACCTCGATTGATTTTGGCCTTCCATTTTTCTATCTGTGGCACGACATTCCAATAACTCCCTGGTTAGCTCTTTCCTAGCCAGTACCAGTGTCCTATTCAGATTCCGGATATCCCTTTGCTTCCTCCTTTGAAGATACAGACCAAAACTCTGAGTCTCTCGGAGGCGCATATATTCAATGTAGGAATATTCCACAATAGTTTCCTATCAAACGTAAATGCCCCTGGGTTCTACAAGACCCCACTAATGGAATCTCAAGAAATAAGGGATTATGATCTGATAACAATCTAGTTAATCTTTCTATATTATTTATCACGGCCCCAGAGATAGACACAAATAAATAATCCAACCGAACTAGCTTATTATGTGGTATAGAATGGAACATAAATCCTGGGTCCAGGGTCTTTTGCTCAGCCCATATATTCCTCAGCCCATGATCAGCCACTAACTGCTCCAGGACACGACATTTTCCTTGCTTTCATCCTCCATAAACTTGGCCACCCAGAGGCTCACGGCCAAACCCTAAGTGAATGTTAAGATCCCCAAACAAAACCAATGGTGAAGGCAATTGGGCCAGCACACAGTTTAATGTATCCAAAACCCCAGGTTCATCAGCTTTAGACACATAAACTGTACATAGAGTAAATCGAGCAGAGCCCACTTTACACTTCTCGATAGCAGATCGGCCCCATCCTCATCATGACGAACGTGGTCCCTGGAACACAGGAGCTGGATCCAAGTGACCCCGACAGTCCAGTGGTCCTTCTATCCAAATTTGGTGGAGGTAAGTCCTTGCCTCCCTACGCCAGACAGTAATCCTCTGTACTGCGTGAACTGCAGCTGCTAGGGCTTCTGTGCAGTTTTGCAAGGAATCCTTTGTGCACACCACAGCCCAGGTCCCAGCACTCCATCCTGCATTGCTCAACTTGCTGAGTTGACCACAGGCTTCGTGGGACCCCCTTTTGAAGTGTTGAGATGACCGCCGTGCTCAGTTTTCTTGAACCCGTGTTCAAGTACTTCTGAAGGTGCTGCCTGCTTCTGCGTGGGCTCTCTGTGTTGCTGAGCGTCCCCTCTTTCTCCTCATCCAAGTGGCGACCTCCTGGTCATTCCTGGGCCCGGGCAGCACAGTTTTTCTTCAACCGCGACCTTTGCAGCTAGCAAGGCTTGTTTGTGGTCTTTCTGCAAGGAAACAACTCTGCATCCTCCAGCACGGTATATGGTTTGTGTTGCCCCTAGGCCTATTGCATCCTATTGTATTCTACAGTGTTTGCACTCATTTTCTAACTGTTTACTTACCTGATTTTTTGTATTTTACTCACCTTCTAAGGGAGTATATCCTCTGAGATTTTTTGGGCACATTGTCACTAAAATAAAGTACCTTAATTTTTTAATAACTCTGAGTATTGTGATTCTTATGATATAGTGCTCTATGATATAAGTGGTATAGTACATGTCTCTTAGTTCAGCCTAAGCTGCTCTGCTATAGGTACCTCCATCAGCCTAAGCTGCTAGAACACTACTAATCTACTAATAAGAGATAACTGGATATGGCACAAGGTGTAAGTACCAACAGCTACCCACTATAAATTAGGCCAGCCTCCTACAAGTGGACAGTAAGGGGTTTCATGGAAGGTTCTGCTTCATTATATATGTTTCATGGTCTTTCCTCTAAATGTTAAGAGGTTAAATCCTCCCACTTCAAAACAATCTAAAGGCTTGATTACTACCTTGGTGGAGGGGATTATATCCAATGGAACTTGTAATACAGTGGATGGGATATCCGTCATGTTTGTTATGAAGTAATCCCGACCACCAAGGTTGTAATCAGGCCCTTAGTTCTTTTTAATTTTTGGGTGGGAGGACACAGACGTGATGGTTCTTTACATGCCCGACCTGCTCAAAGGTTTTACTGTCTTGTGTACTGTAGATAGATTCACACATTATCAAAGATGAAGGCATATGGAATATCTTTTTTTTCCACAAGAATAAGGTATTTATATGTGTGGATAGGCAGAGTAAGAAAGGTAGATATCTTCTGACAAAAGGTATGATATATAGTAAAATGATCGCATGGGTGGTGTCTTACCTGACAAGTATGAGTAAAGGGGTATTTCTACTAAAGCTACAATAGGCTATCAGGCATTTCACTGAAGATGACATGATCTTGGCAGGGTTTTAGAATATTCTGATGCACTTCAAACGTAATCATACTAGAGGATAGTTACTATCTTGAAATTGGTGTAAGCAGCTCTTGAGGAAGGTCTAACTCACCTTAGCTTGACTAAGGTGTGGAAAGTGTAACAAGAGGAGGAACAAGGCTGCACATTCGTTTTATACATCTATAATGGGAGTATGCTACCTGGGTCATCACCAAGCCTGTATACTCCCAGATTAGAATTATGCAATGATCTTCTGTAATATTGCACCAATGAAAGAGATACATCAAGGGCTTATATTGTCACCCTCAATGTAATGGAAATCAAGCCCTCCAACATCTTCTAATGCAAGATGTTCCTGCAAGTTTGTGCCCATCTTCAAATGTGATAAAATGAGGCTCTTTCAAAAGCTCATTTTCTCCTGAGACATCATAATGCTAAGGTCATTGCTCTGGACCTCACAACACCCAAACCAATCATCAACAGCATAAACAATGGTTCCCTCATGTCTTGCTATCAGATGTCTGGCTAGGTTTGGGTGTAATTTTAATTATGCTGGAGCAATAGGAATACATTCAGTAATTACACACATTACATGACTATGCCAGCTTGAGTAACTAAAATTAGTTTGGGGTGAAATTCCAACCACAGGATCACTGGGACAACAAACTAAGAGAGATCAAGTGGATGCTGGCTAATGCTGGTTGTGTCCTGTAGCAAGTAGTGCTATTTTCTTAGGGCAAAATGCATCTTGTGGCTCATTTTGGAAGTGGGGTGCATTTTACACTAACAAAATAGCGCTAAATGCTGGAGTACACTCCTCATGTTATTATGTATAATTACAAGAAATGAGCTTGAAAGAATTATGCTGGCTTTGCCCATCCACTATTTCCAACCTTTCTGTGGCACATAGACCACTTCAACACATACTATGCAAGAAGCACTCATCTGGCAGGACCTGTGAATGATACATTTAGCCTTTCAGCCAGCTTTGCCACCATCAACAGCGTGGTACTGTTCAAATGACTGGCTAATTGGCTGCCATCAGTTCAACAGCAATATTATGAGGTCTGTCTCCCTTCCTGCAAAACCTAAGCCATCTATCCATATTAGAACTATTTCTCTACTGAATAATTGAACTATATTGTAACTCGGAGCTCTACCATGTCACCAAGATTATTCCTTTCTTACAAGCCCAGAAAATGTTTAAACCTTTCTCACTGCCTTGTCCATGTTCATATATGGGCACATGCAAGTAGTTTGCCCTAAATGGTGAAAAAATACCTGAAATCAAGATTCTGGACGTGTTAAGCCTTTCAACATAATTTTGGTGTGCCCTTTCATGTGTGACTAATTCTTAACATAATTATGATCTCATAAACAGTTTTCCATCATTTACCTCTGCTGAAATCAGGTTCTGCAGCAGCTCCAAGAATCAAGTTTTTCAGATTCCATTTCAGGGAAATGTGACACACTGGAGAGTCTAGGCTGGTGGGACTTGCATGGACCACACTACATTATTTTCCCAGAAGACCTGCTAAACCTCAAACTGTGGCTGAAATCATGCACATGTTCCTCATATTTCTGTGAGGGAAAGCTCCGAAATCTTTGAGGATCCACAAAATTCCTATCACACAGCATTGTAACATTGGCCCTGATAACGATGGCACCCTACTTGTGTGGTTCATCAGCTCTCTCTTGACACAACAGGATCCAAAACACAACATTAAAACAAAATGAAAACATTATATCTTCAGCGTGAAAATGAACCCATTTTGGCAACGTGGGCTGCTGCAGTATGTGAACCTGGATTGAGCGTCCGCTTGGTGAAACCTACGAACCCAGGACATTTCTGAGAACTAGACACCTAGGAGAGTCCATGGTGGTGCGACATGAGTAGATCACACAAAGTTTTCCTTACTCCGAATACCCTACAATCTTCAACCTCTGGCTAATATCACACATTTGCCTCTCATTTCTGTGAGGGAAAGTGCTAAAATTGCCAGGAACCAACACAATTCCTACCACCCAGCATTCCCACACTTTTCCTGATTAGAGGCTACCAAAGGGTGTTTTGAGGTTCTTTAATAATACCCTGATGGGAAGATGAAGGTGAAAATGGACAGTTTGTGATATCAAAGTGGATATGTAATATATTATGGTGTATAGATCTTAAAAATTTGGTTATTCCAATATTTATTCTGTTGTAGAATGTGAAAGATTTAACAGGTATCAGCAAGAGTAGATGGTGAAGACGGGTCAGGGAAATAAAACTTGAAATCTACCACAAAATATAAAAGTTTCAAGCAGAACATTGTTATGCTATTTTGAGGGGGAACTGAACATTTTTAGTGTAAAATGGCTTTACTATATGTAGTAGTATATTAAGTTAAAATCACACTCATCACAATCATTGAAACTCTCATGCTCTATGTATGAAACATGTTAATAAATGTATGGGGATACACATGAGATAATCTGACAATGCATAAATAGGATGGTGTTGATCAAGAAGTGAAAAGAAAGGGGAGAAGAATTAAGAACAGAACATAAGATACAAGGCAGAAAATATAGCAGACTAGAAAAAAGGAGACTGAAGGACAAAGCTAGCAATAAAAATGTCTGCCTAAGTCCATACCAATATTAATAGATAAATAGTTTTTTTTTTTTTCTGATGTCATATTGGTTTTATTTGAGCCTCAGTATAGTTATGGTCATCATGCAAACTTTGAGAAAACCATTACGGAAACATGGGAAGACACTTGCAGAATTGTAATCATAGTTTATGTCCATTTAACTAAACTACGCACAATTAGAAAAAAATTAAAATAATTATGCTTTGTTGGTACCTTTGGCTGGAGACGATGAAATCACCTAACTATCAACACATTATAATTATTATAACTGACTTTCTATTGGTGTTGCATGATATCCCAGCCTGGGAGAAACCCTTATAGCTAAATTGAGTATTGCAAATATAAAAAAAATCCACATGAGAAAATACTACAAACCACCCCCTCAATGCTTATTCTAGGCAAGCTGTCAATCTCTATCTTTAATAATGGGAAAATGAATTTCCATTTCAAGTCCCTCCTTCATTAATACATTTCTCGCAATTCACTTTCACACAGCAATTTCTATCCCTTACCACCTAGCCCCTAAGCCCATTCTTCTATCCCTAGCCAATATTCCACACCTACCTACTTTGAAGAATTGTACACATGGACTTTCAACAAAATCCTGCTCTTCCTTGAGGCAGGCATAGCAAAGAGAAATGTTTTTATTTCTCTTTTTATTTCCCACATTACATGTGTTGTACAGCACACATACAAAGGGGGAAAGTCCTTAAAGCATGGTTTGTGTATTGGTAGGGACCCCTTTCTACAAAAAACCTATGCTTCCCACACACAAACACCCTTGCAGTATGGCACAAGGGTGTGTGCTTTGGTGCACTGGAACCAAAAGTGCACCAGGGTTGGGAGAGCTAAACAGCACCACGCTTTAGTAGATATTCACTGTTTGTGTTTTGTTGCTTTCACGCAATTTAGCACATTACATTTTCATGCTGCGCTGCATAGTATTACTTCTATGCAATCTGGAACAAAGTATCGTTCCTACTTGCTTAGAAATTGAACAGGTCACTCCTTGTCTCAGAAAAACAGAGAGTGAAGTCATGAACACTTTCTACCCTATATTTAACCTCACATCCCCAGCAAAACTGAAAAAATTAATTAAGCAAAAGTACCTACTCACTGAGTTGCAGTTGGGAATAAGGTCTCAAAGCAGTACTAAGATGGTGATGTACTACTCATTATTGACAAAGGCAACCCCTATCTCCTCATCTTCTGTGACTTGTCAGCAGCAGTTGACATTACAAATCATGCCTGCTTGCTGAAAATGCAAACTGTCACTTTTGACAGGGAGTTCCTCCAATCATCATCCTCTACTCTGTTTAGTTAACCCCTCAGTTTACTTCTGTGATAATAAAACAATTTGTTCCATAATTATGCCAGACAAAATAGTTGTTCTCATGAACAACACTAGCAGATTTGCAGACTTAGATGTTGGCACAACATTCTCAAAATGAATGTTCATACAATGGAGTTGATACCATATGGTAATCCTGCTTCACCTGATTTAGCCCTTCATTTACTCCTCATTCTCTCTTTATAATTATAAAACTGTTATCTACCTTGGTGGAGACCCTCTCTTATTAATGAACACCCTTTTCTTTTTTAAACACAAGTTGTCTGACGTGTCTTCTCAACATGAGTTTTACTGTTTGGTTTTGACAACTATACTGTATTGTTGAAATCTCTTGCATCCATTTAAAGAGCTCTTCTGTTGTGATGGGTCTAGTTCACTCTATATGAAACTATAATAGGATGCTAACTAAATACCATTTGTTAATTGGTTCATATGTGTGCAGAGTGGTGCAATATGTAATTCAGGTCAGTCCCAGTAGAGATGACTTGTTCCTCTTAGAATATGTGACTATAAAATGTATTTCAACACCCTTCTGGGTGAGGCCTGGATCAATGTGAACTAGGACTTAAAAGTTGAAAGATCTTTGTAGACCGATCAACAATACCATATTTGGATTTAAATACATTCAGATTGAGTCTTGGATACCTCATTTGACGACCATTGTGATAAGCTGTGACTTGGAGTCTGATCTTCATATAACTTGTAACTTTAACACTTTGCATGCCTTTACTTCTCTTTCTAATACCTCAAAGAAACTCTCCTCAAATATAAATAAAAGTCTAAATGATATTTTTCTGTTAGAAATGGGTTTCTGACTGGGAGAAGTATGCACCCTAAGCCAAGCAGGAACCACAATCCAAGTCGGGGTAAGTCAGATACCCAACATAAATTAAACGGTGCTCACCCACTGGCAGGTTGGCACAGAGCGTGCAGGATTAACGTAGTAGGCAATGGGTAAAGTATTTGTGCAACACTTAATTCAGTAAAACTGTAAAAACACCACAAAAATAATTCACTCCAGGTTAGACAAATGGAGCTTAGCGTAATGAAAAAAGAGACTAGAATGAGAAAAATCCGATAAGTAGAAGTACAGATATACATTTTTAAAGAATATCTGCAAATGTGGTGCTTAGAAACTTAAAGTGTCAACTTGGTTATCTGGTCGTGCCAGACTGGAATAAATCCAAAAGTTCAGGCTGAACATGATGGAGCGTGGGCCAACTACAGGGACCAACCTTGTCTCACTGAAAAAGTACATTGTGTAGAGGCTTGCGTCTACTTTGAAACCCTTATGTGAGGAGCAGAGGGGATTATGCCAATCCGATGCAATCAGGGAGGTGTCCTCTTTCGAGAAGCGGTGCAATGCAGAACCCTTTGAAACGAAGGTGATGCAGCAAGTTGTGCAGCAGTCAATCCAAAGGGTAATTGTCAGGACTGAGGACGATGCATCAGTTCCAAGCCACACAGTTGGTGATGAAATGACTTTGTCCTCAGCAGTGATGCATCAGCACTGAGGAAAGATGTGGCAGTTCGGGTCAGCTCAGTGATGACAATGCGTGGATTTCTGTAGAAAACAGCTAAAGAACCCCCTTCCAAGGGCTCAGGACTGGATTGACACTACATGGAACGGCAGGACTCACAGTTGGCAGAGTCCAGAAGCTGTAGCAGAGCTGAGTGAAGCCTTTGATGTACCTGAGACTTCAGATCAGGAGGCAAGACCTTGGAGTCACTCTGGTTCTGGAGATGTAGAGATGCAGGTCCTGTCCTCACTCTCAAGCAAGGAGAGCAGCAGGCGGCAGGGCAGGCACAGCAACGCATGAGTCCAGCAAAGTCCAGCAGAGTGGCAGCAGAGTGAAAGTCCCTTTAGCAACACACCAGCCTTTCTTCCTGGCAGTGTCCTCAGGTCCAGAAGTGTACTGATTTGATTTGGTCAGATGTCCAGTTCCTATACGTAGTGATGCATTTGAAGTTGGGGGGACTTCAAAGAGAGGCCTTTGAAGTGCACAAAAGTACCAGTACAGGGTGCTATGCAGCCCTTTGCGAGGGATCAGAACCTAGCCCATTCAGGTGTAAGTGCCGGCTTCTCCCTCCTATCCTGCCCAGGATGGCCCATCAACATGCAGATGGTGACTCAGTTACACCTAAGCTACCTTTGTGTCTGGCTATCTGGAGTGAATGCACAAGAGCCCAGCTGTCACCCATCCAGATATGTATTCAGAGACAGGCAGAAGGCACAAGATGATTTAAAGTAAGAAAATTACAACTTTCTAAAAGTGGGATTTTCAGAATTACAATTTAGAATCCAACTTCACAATGAGCTGTGATTTTAAATTGTGATTCCAGAGACACCAACCTGAGGGTCTATCTCTTCCTAATTAGGAATGACACTTATAAAAGTAATAAGGCAGTCCTAATGTTACCCTGGGAGAGAGATAGGCATTGCACTAGTCAAGAAGGAATGTAGGGGGTTTTCACTACCTTGACATGTAAAACTTAAAAGTACATCTCCAATGTTTTAAATACAATGTACCCTGCCCTTGGGGCTGTCCAGCACCTAACTTACAGATGACTTATAAGTAGTAAAAATTAAGGATTGGGTTAACTTGCCAAGTCGACATGGCAGTTTAAAACTGCACACACAAGCTCTGCAAAGGCAGGTCTGAGTCATGTTTAAAGGTACTACCTAAGTGGGTGTAACAACAAGTGTTGCAGGCCCACTACTTGCGTTTAATTTACAGGCCCTAGGTAATTGTGAGTACTTAACTAGGGACTTATAAGTAAATTAAATATGTACATTGTTGATAAGCCAATGGAAACATGTTTTTAAGGAAAGAGCACATGCACTTTAGTAAGCAAACAGGAGGTCAGAAGACAAAAGGTTTAGGGGAAACCTAGCCATGGATGTCAGGTCTAACAGTTTCAAATTAATGCTTGCCTACTGCACTGATAGACAGACCTAACACAGCTAAAATAAGTGGCTGTGTGTGCCAATCAGAAAGTACCCTTGCAAGCACACATTATGAAACCATTGGTGACTTCCTGCAGTAGCTCCAACTTAAACATTATTATGTTTTATGTTATGCAAGAGATAAAATAAGATAAAATAAGAGCACGTGCACTTTAGTAAGCAAACAGGAGGTCAGAAGACAAAAGGTTTAGGGGAAACCTAGCCATGGATGTCAGGTCTAACAGTTTCAAATTAATGCTTGCCTACTGCACTGATAGACAGACCTAACACAGCTAAAATAAGTGGCTGTGTGTGCCATTCAGAAAGTACCCTTGCAAGCACACATTATGAAACCATTGGTGACTTCCTGCAGTAGCTCCAACTTAAACATTATTATGTTTTATGTTATGCAAGAGATAAAATAAGAGTAAAATGCAATAAAGGGGTGATGCCACTGATAGTTAAGAAGTGGTTTTATCATTTAAATTGTGAAAGAATAATGTGGTTTTAGGAAATATGGAACATATAAATACTTTGTTTTTTTAATATGAAATCTAAATATAATCACAACATGAAAAGATAATTACCTTACTGAAAGAAATGCATTTGAATATATGTTTTTTAAATTATGTTTCGCTCAAAAATAAGTTAAATGAATATGTAATTGAGTTAGTGGCTATGATAAAGATTGTTAGACTTTTCATCCTTGGCGTGGTCTCCCTTAACTTTTTGCCTCTGTTCCCTAGGTTGTTGATGTGTGCTGGACTCTGATTTTACTATTTTTGTTACTCTGGGCACTTTACCACTGCTAACCAGTGCTAAAGTGCAAGTGCTCCTTTACAAATTGTGTATGTAATTGGTTTATCCATGATTGGCATATTTGGTTTACTAGTAAGTCCCTTGTAAAGGGCACTAGAGGTGCCAGGGCCTGTAAATCATAAGCTACTAGTGGGCCTGCAGCACTGGTTGTGTCACCCCCCATAAGTAGCTCTGTAATCATGTCTCAGACCTGCCACTGCAGTGTCTGTGTGTGCAGTTTTAACTGTAAATTCGACTTAGCAAGTGTACCCACTTGCCAGGCCTAAACCTTCCCTTTTCTTACATGTCAGACACCCCTAAGGTAGGCCCTAGGTAGCCCCAAGGGCAGGGTGCAGTGTATGGTTAAGGTAGGACATATAGTAATGTGTTTTATATGTCCTGACAGTGAAAAATTGCTATATTCGTTTTTCACTGTTGCAAGGCCTGTCCCTCTCATAGGTTAACATGGGGGCTACCTTTAAATCTGAATAAAGTGTAAATTCCCTTTGAGAGTGGATGGACATGTGGAGTTTGGGGTCTCTGAGCTCACAATTTAAAAATACATCTTTTAGTAAAGTTGATTTTAAGATTGTGTGTTTGAAAATGTCACTTTTAGTAAGTGGGCATTTTCTTGCTTATACCATTTCTGTGACTCTGCCTGTTTGTGGATTCCCTGTCTGGGTCGGTTTGACAGTTGGGCTGGTTGCACCTCACAGTAGACAGTGACACAAAGGGAGCTGGGGTGTAGCCTGCATATCCTGATGAGCCATCTGTGCTAGGAGGGAGTGGAGGAGTGGTCACTCACACCTGAAAGGGCTGTGCCTGCCCTCACGCAATGCAGTCCCCAACACCCTGGTGAGTGTCTGGGGCCTGACCTCGGCAAGGCAGGATTTCACATTTAAAAGAGACTTTACTCTGAAGTAGGCCAACTTCAAAGGAGAAATTGGGTATACGAAGGGCACCCAAAACCACAGACTGGAAAAAAAACCTTCTGGAAACAAGAGGAACCTCTGCCTGGAGAAGAGCTGAAGCGCTGAGGAAGAAGGGCTGCCTGTCTGTGACTGTGCTTTGTGGAGCTATCCTGCAGTTGCTGCTTCTGCCAGAGTAAGAGGGCAAAGACTGGACTTTGTGTGCCTTCCATCTTGAGAAGACATCTCCAAGGGCTTGATTTAGAGCTTGCCTCCTGTTGTTTGAAGTTTCAGGGACAGCAAAGACTTCTCTCTGCCAGCCCCTGGAGTTTCTGGAGAGACTCATGCTCTGCCCTGTGGTGCCCATCCAGTTCCTGGGACCCTGAAAGGAGAAGCTGGCAGCCTAAAGACAAGGAAATCCATGCACAGAGCGCCGTGCGAGGAAAAGATCGACGCAACTCCAATCTGTGGCTGAAGAAACAACGCGCTGCCGGCTCCGCAGCTGAGAAACAAGGCTCGCAGGAAAAGCAACCGAAGAATCGACGCAGGGAGCAAGAGAAACGACGTGCAGCCCCTAAACCTTCCAAGTCTGCGAAGAGGGGAAATGGTGCTGTAATTAAGGATTTAAAGTCCTATTTTACCACTGCGAGTAGAGGACCCCAGGCAAAATCCCCAAGGGCGAGTTGCTTAAAGCCCATTACATCAGAAATTCCTGTTTCCCCCATAAACTGTCCCCAAGTGAGAGCACTCATCCCACAGGAGATTACCCCTCCTTTTATTGAATGTTTTAACCGTTTTACACCACTAGTATCTCTGACAGCTACTAGTAATGATGAGAGCGCATCCAAGGGACCTGAGGGGGTATTAACACAGCCAGCTACCCAGGGGGAACGCCCTGTCGAGGTCCAGACAACAAAGTTGAGAGATGAGATAGTGAATTTGAGAGAATATATGACATCCTTGAGTCGTATGATACACAAGAAACTGGATGGCATAACTGGCGTAATTGGGAATATTAGGAAATTCACCCTTGAGCCCGAACAAACCCATACAAGTAAAACCTTCACCACAAGGGAATGTAATGGAAAGAGGGATGGAATGGCCTCACAGAATTGTCTTGAGAAAGTTTGTGTGGTGTCCAAAGAGACCAATCTAAGACCGTGTGAAATTAATTCAATTAGAGGGGCAAATCGAGGGGTGTATAGGAAAGAGAACCCTGAACTTAGGAATAGGGATACCACATGGGAAACTTTGCAGACCCAGATCATGCCCAGTCAGCATGATATATACATGTTGAATATTCTAAAGTTAAATACTGGTCACAAAGAACAAAGAAACTCACTTAAAAATAAAGTGATACACTGGATAAGAAGAGTAAAGAAATGTAGGTCAGTTATACGTGAAGATATAGTTAATGTCCAGAGATATTCAAATGAAGGTCTAGAATCGGACTTCATAAGGCTGAAATTGAATAGCCAGTCTCGAGTGAAGGGATTATTAGCACTTGAGCAAAGATTGAGACCGGGCATTCAGTCCCAAGTTATTCTGATCCAAACACTTACCCCCACAATGATGAATTTGTTCTCCAGAGGAAGTCTAAGTAATACACCTTGCTTCAATACATGCACTCCTGGTCAGGGCCTAAGGAGTGCAACTTCAACTGTGGATTGACTTAAAGCCCCCAACACCAGAGAAGTGAGAAATGGTCAGCCAATTAAAATAGCTCTGGAACCTTGTGTCTCAGACAGCTCACTTGTGGGCAGTCTGGAAACAGAGGAAACAGAGGAAGTAGAGCTCTGTAAAATTTCTAGTGGCCATGAAGATGGGTGGGAGTGGGAAGCAGCCGTACCTCCAGCGAGGGCAACGGAGGGGTGGCCGAATACAGCAGATTGTAATGATTCCCTAATTAAATTATTATCCTGGAATGTGGCAGGGGTGCAATCTAAAACAACTAACCCGGAGTGGAGTAGCTTTATTGATCAACATCACCTCATCCTCCTTCAGGAGACGTGGGCAACCTCAACGACCCACAGACCAGGATATTGGTCCTTCCAGAAGATTGCACTCCCATCATCATCTGGGAGGGCTTCAGGGGGGCTAATGATATGGCTGAAACAAGATTTGTTTCCCAAGGTGAAGGAACTAACGTGCCCTACTAGAGACATACTAGCAGTGGATATCGAATCCAGTAATTCAAAGGGGCACACCCAAATAGTGATCATAAATATTTATATTAGACCTGGTTCACAAAATACTCAGATTGCTCTGTTGAATCACCTCACGGACCTCCTGAACCAGTAGTCAGGGGGACAGGGCATAATTATTGCAGGGGACTGTAATATGCAGTTAAGCTGCAAGGATGATTGGAGAAATAATTCAGTTTGCAGACCCTTGGGACAAGTAAGGCCCGGTACAAGACATAGCAAGGAAACCTGAGGGAGCAGTAACCGTATTTGAGAATTTAATAAACACCACAGGATTAAGAGTAGTAAATGGGAAAACGAAGTCGGACACTCTGGCAATGCCCACGTACAAAAAAGGATCATATACGAGTCACCTAGATTATATCTTAGTTGATGATATCCTTTGGCATTCCCTTATTGATATGACTGTCACTCCTAGGGTCGATAGTGACCACCAAACTCTCTGCACAGCTTTTTCATCCTCTGCATATAACAGCAGTAATCTAACCAAATGGGTGATGGGCAGTAATCTAATAGTGTCTAACGACTATAAGAACGTAAGATGGGAAGCGGTGGCAGATGATATAAAGTTCCAGATCTCAATTTACGATGCAGTTAGAACGACTCTACTCCCCCTGAAGCACACTCACTTTGCATTGGAGGACCTGACTAACTTGCATTGCTCCTTGGTCAATCAGCTGAGACCTCTTTTTCTGGTAGTAAGAAAATGGGGGAAAACCACAGATAGATCATTGAGATGGTTCTCTAGTTCTTGCCGACAGGCCAAATCACAGCTGTTGGGACCATTACAGAAAGGAAATTGTTGGGAGATAAGAGCAGCAAGGTCTTTCTATAAAATAGTGTTGAAAAATGCCAAAAAAGTGTGGGAAATTAAAGAATGGAATGCCCTGGTAGGCGCTCTTAAAGAGGGGGATACAAAAAATTTCTGGAAATTGGTGGTAGGAAAGTAACATCCTAAAAAAGTGGAGAGTTATCCAACAATTCTGCCAGCAACTTGGGTGTCACATTTTGAATATCTTCATAGGTCGGACTTGAACAACTGTATCAATGAACACCTACTTACTCCTGAAGGGCTCTGTACCCCCCATACTCTATCTCCTGGGAAAGCTAACACGTCAAGTTTTGATCTTGGTTTTTTCTCCTTGAAAGAAACTATTCTGGCTCTTCAAACACTACATAAAGGAAAGGCCCCTGGCCCCGATGGTGTCCTAGGCAAATGGTACTTATCTCGACCTAGAATCTGGTTTATGTATCTAAACGCACTCAACAATGCAATCCTGAGGGGTGGTGAGTTCCCCTCTACATGGCGAGGAACAATAATAGTCCCCATCTACAAAAAGTGAGACCGGGAATCACCAGCTAATTTTAGACCAATAAGTTTAATCTATGTGAGCCAAAAGGTATTCTGTAAACAGGTATTGACCAGACTGCAGACATGGATGGAGGATATTCAGGTCCTCTCTGATTTCCAAACAGGATTCAGGAAAGGAGCTAGTACAATAGATCTCCTTTGCTGGAAATAACTGAACTTAAAAAAGGACCATCTGTACGTAGCTTTTATTGATTTCAAGACTGTTTTCAATCTGGTCCCTCGCAACTTGCTGTGGAATGTCCTGGAGTCCTTCAATATCAACAGCAAACTACTGAGATTGATAAAACACCTTCACGAGGGAACTTATGCACAGGTCGGATGGTCACAGGGTGGTGACTTGACAGAAGCTCTACCCATTGCAAAAGGGGTCAGGCAAGGTTGTGTACTAGCCCCTACCTTGTTCAGCCTCTTTAGCAACAGTGCAGTAGATCAGCTGATGAGATGTAATCATGATGTACCTAAGATATTAGGAGCCACGGTCCCTATTCTAATGTTTGCGGATGACACTCTACTGATCTCAAGAACCCCATTGGGTCTCCAAAACGAATTGGATGCTTTCTCTATGTTCTGTGAGAAGAGGGGCCTTGAAATGAACCAGTATAAGTCCAAATTTATGGTTTTCAACTCACACAAGAAATTCAGGGGGAAAATGACCATGGGCGGCCAACTGATAAAACAAGTCAGCCAGTTTGATTACCTGGGTATTAGATTAGCGGACGACCAACAATGGTCGGCATAAATTGGAAAAAGTACCTCTGTCCTTCGACAGAGGTCAGCAGTGTTAGGGAACAAAATTAAAAACTCTTTAGAGGGGCAAATCTCGCCGGCTATCACTGTATATAAGTCTGCAGCATTGGCAGCCTCAACCTATGGTGCCGAGCTCTGGGGCCACTTTAACTCCAGGAGTCTGACATTGGATGAAAAATGATTCATACGCAATTTGCTGTGCTTGCCGATGAGCACACCTCTTATCCCCCCTAGATTTTATCTAGCACTTAATGAGATCCATAACAAAATTGCTTTGAAACCACTTTTGTATTGGGTGCGCATCTGGTCATCTAACCATTTGGTTTCCTTCCAAGTAGCCGCTGCAGAGTTATTAACTCTCAAGGGTTCAATGTCAATTCCTTGGCTTAAATGTGTTAGCGATAAGTGCCAACGTATTAAAATGGAGGAGGTGTGGAAAGATCCCTGTAGCTTAACCAAGGGAGTGAAACTATTGGGAGATGGTTCTGATACAGATTTGGTCCAAACAGGGGCAAGGTAGTAGGACAACACAGTTTCTAGATCATAAATGTTCCCCAAAGTTTGAAACCTATATGCACAATGTAAGACCTCCTTACATTAAAAGCCTTTTTATTAAATTTAGATTAGGGACTTTGCCGTTAAAGACGTTTACCACAAGCTGGAGCAAGGATGACAGCAATTCGAGTTTCTGTCATTTTTGCCCCATGCAACCTGAGACCCTAGCACATTTTGTATTTTTCTGCCCTAGATACTTGGGGCCATATTTATACTTTTTGACGCAAAACTGCACTGCCGCAGGTTTGCGTCAAAAATTTTACCGCCGGCTAACGCCATTTGGTTGCGCCGTGCGGGCGTCAAATTTATACTTTGACGCACGGCGGCACAATCAACAGGTGGGAGTCATTTTTTTTTACACACATCGCGGCGTCAAGTCGTAAAGGAAAACGACGTTGACGCGGCGTAAATGACTGTGGGTCGATTTACGACACTGCAACCCGGATATGCGCCGTTTTTTTTGACGCAATAGCGTCAAAAATACCCGCGAACACTGCCCTTTCAGCAGAGGAGAGCCAAAATGGATCCCAGATGCCACTACAGACCCCAGGAAGATGACAGCAGACCAGAAACCAGCCAGGATGATCCATACAAGAACCAGGACATATACAGAAAAAAAAGAAAGTGTCGCTTCAGTGCAGAGGAGCAGGAAATTCTGGTTAAAGAGGTGACGGAACACCAGCACCAACTGTTCATCACCTCTAAGTTGCCAATCAGTAGGAGAGAGGCCATATGGCAACAACTTGTTGACAAGATCAACAGTGTGGCTGAAGTACGCAGAACAGTCACCGAGTGTAAGAAACGCTGGCATGACTGCAAACGTAGAACAAAGGAAAAAATGGCCAGGAACAGGAAGGCAGCACTGCAGACAGGAGGTGGGAGTCCAGCACACCAGGAGGCCCTGGACCACATGGAGGAGATGGTTGCAGCCGTCATCCCCGAGGAGATCGTCACAGGGATTCAAGGACAGGACAGCGCAGACTACCACGAGACAACACACATGCAGGGTAAGTCGAATGGGGATTTAAAATACAATAATGTTGACTGTAAGCAGGGGGGGAAATACCTACTACACATTGCATGTAAGTCATCATATACATGGAGTGGCATGGGTAAAGGGGTATGGCATGGGGGCATGGCCTGCACATACAGAAGCTGGGGCACAACATAACACAACAATAACAACAGTCCCATGGGGGCATCCTGTCATGCCAACAATGGAGCAAAGGGAAAGCCTCGACAGGAGGGAAGGCCACTACGTCAAACTTACATCCTGGTACTCGTCAGCCAAAATATCTCCTACATTAACTAGGGCCCTATCAGCAATCCTGTAGCCAAAACAACAACTGCAATGTAACTGCAACAACAGTTGACACTACCACCTCTGATCTCTGTGCAGCTATAGTAGCCAATGGCAGTAACCTCCCCATGGAACATACATACCTAAATTAGGGGGTGAGGATGACATCTGCAACAATCTCCTGAAACAAGACAAAGGCCCCAGTACACTCATATGTCAATGCCCATAGCTGTCACATACATCAGCCAAAGTAAACAGCAATAGGAGCGACACAGCACTAAGCACACACCCATGCTGCATATGTCAGGGTCCTTCCCGTGCCTGGCTAACAAGGCTACATCAGAAATGTCATACTGCTCAGACAACAGCATTGAGGAGGGGACACATGGAACTGGTCACTGAAATACATTGCACAGTCAGAGGACCAAATAGGAAATTGATACGATAATCAGGGCAATCCAATGTAACACACATAACCCAACATCAGCAGGACACATTAACAATGTCGACAGGAGATCCATGTTCCTCTGCAATGAAACAGGGTACAATTAGTGTGTCTGTGTTGTGACAATTTTTACATAACATGCCAGCCTTTTGATGAATTCACTTTGTGATCTTGTTTGGTATTGGTATCTGCTGTCCTTCATATGGGCATCGTTATAGGCCTATGGCCCACCTGTGTGTCACATGTATGATATTGAGTTATCAGACTTGCCTGCCTAAGCGCCTCTAGGTGTTGCTTTGTACCAAATAGGGAATAGCCAGCTTTTTGTCCTACTCAACCCTCCGTGTATATCCACTCTTATGGTGAGACCATTTACGTTGACGCGGCGTAAATGACTGTGGGTCGATTTACGACACCGCAACCCGGATATGCGCCGTTTTTTTTTACGCAATAGCGTCAAAAATACCCGCGAACACTGCCCTTTCAGCAGAGGAGAGCCAAAATGGATCCCAGATGCCACTACAGACCCCAGGAAGATGACAGCAGACCAGAAACCAGCCAGGATGATCCATACAAGAACCAGGACATATATAGAAAAAAAAGAAAGTGTCGCTTCAGTGCAGAGGAGCAGGAAATTCTGGTTAAAGAGGTGACGGAACACCAGCACCAACTGTTCATCACCTCTAAGTTGCCAATCAGTAGGAGAGAGGCCATATGGCAACAACTTGTTGACAAGATCAACAGTGTGGCAGAAGTACGCAGAACAGTCACCGAGTGTAAGAAACGCTGGCATGACTGCAAACGTAGAACAAAGGAAAAAATGGCCAGGAACAGGAAGGCAGCACTGCAGACAGGAGGTGGGAGTCCAGCACACCAGGAGCCCCTGGACCACATGGAGGAGATGGTTGCAGCCGTCATCCCCGAGGAGATCGTCACAGGGATTCAAGGACAGGACAGCGCAGACTACCACGAGACAACGCACATGCAGGGTAAGTCGCATGGGGATTTAAAATACAATAATGTTGACTGTAAGCAGGGGGGGAAATACCTATTACACATTGCATGTAAGTCATCATATACATGGAGTGGCATGGGTAAAGGGGTATGGCATGGGGGCATGGCCTGCACATACAGAATCTGGGGCACAACATAATACAACACCAACAACAGTCCCATGGGGGCATCCTGTCATGCCAACAATGGAGCAAAGGGAAAGCCTCGACAGGAGGGAAGGCCACTACGTCAAACTTACATCCTGGCACTCGTCAGCCAAAATATCTCCTACATTAACTAGGGCCCTATCAGCAATCCTGTAGCCAAAACAACAACTGCAATGTAACTGCAACAACAGTTGACACTACCACCTCTGATCTCTGTGCAGCTATAGTAGCCAATGGCAGTAACCTCCCCATGGAACATACATACCTAAATTAGGGGGTGAGGATGACATCTGCAACAATCTCCTGAAACAAGACAAAGGCCCCAGTACACTCATATGTCAATGCCCATAGTTGTCATATCCATCAGCCAAAGTAAACAGCAATAGGAGCGACACAGCACTAAGCACACACCCATGCTGCATATGTCAGGGTCCTTCCCGTGCCTGGCTAACAAGGCTACATCAGAAATGTCATACTGCTCAGACAACAGCATTGAGGAGGGGACAAATGGAACTGGTCACTGAAATACATTGCACAGTCAGAGGACCAAATAGGAAATTGATACGATAATCAGGGCAATCCAATGTAACACACATAACCCAACATCAGCAGGACACATTAACAATGTCTACATCCATATCACATCATAACATTGCCATGCATAGGATATGCCACATGTCAATTACATTTAAGTCAATGTGAACAATCAGGGATTGGGGCAGGTCCTGAGAGGCAATTGTGCTGCCAGGACCATCAGAACACCCACAGCCAGTGAAAGGTCTCACCATAAGAATGGATATACACGGAGGGTTGAGTAGGACAAAAAGCTGGCTATTCCCTAAAGCAACACCTAGAGGCGATTAGGCAGACAAGTCTGATAACTCAATATCATACATGTGACACACAGGTGGGCCTTAGGCCTATAACAATGCCCATATGAAGGACAGCAGATACCAATACCAAACAAGATCACAAAGTGAATTCATCAAAAGGCTGGCATGTTACGTAAAAATTGTCACAACACAGACACACTAATTGTACCCTGTTTCATTGCAGAGGAACATGGATCTCCTGTCGATATGCCTGTCCCTGATTTCCCTGATGACATGGATGACGAGCCCATAAACATTCCCCAGGAGACCATTCAAAAGGTCCTTGAAACCCTCCAGACCCCACCTTCAGTCACAAGGAGGAGCACAGAACAAGCAGCCATCACAGAAGAACCACCCACCACCCCAATTGCAAGACCTGCCAGCTCCTACACAGCTGAGGACTCTGACGACACTGGCACCAGCTTTGAAAGAACTGCAGTTGGAGTACAGCGGGAGCTGGCCAAGGAGGTGCGGGGTGGGTTGCAAACTATGGCAGCCAGCCTTGAGGGGGTGCGTTCGTGCATGATGTCATCTGCAGATCAGGCAGCAGCTATGCAAGCCCTAACATCCATACTGCAAGGACTACAAGAAACTGTAAAGGAATTCACCACTGCAGTAAGGGAGTTGCCACAACACCTCGCACCCCAAACTTTCCACTGCATGCACAAATGCAATCATGACTCCCTCAGGGCTGACCTGGCTGCCTACCATCGTGATGTAGCTGCTATTCTCAAAAACCAGCAGGCCCTCCTTGCTGCAGTACTGCCCTTAAGACCTTCACAGGGAGCAGTCACCGGGATGTCTGACTCCACGTCTTCTAACACTGAGGTGTGTGTTGCCCCTTCACAACCAACAACAACAAGGACAAAGCAGGCAACACACACATCAGAAGAAGAAGACATGGAACAGATCACATTCACACGGAAGAGTACCCGGAAGCACTAGTCCCTGCACCATGGCCTACTTTGACCAAGGTCCTACTTTTTGTCAATTGCCAGTCTCACTACAACTATACTCAATGACTGTTCTGCTAACCACTGTATAACTTGTCAGCATTGCCAGTGAATGTCTCTCTCCTACTAATTGGCAAATCCTGTCCCTCTGCACTGTCGGTAACATCACCCCAGCATGTCCGGAGCATCATCCACACCCCTTCTGTAGGATCACCATGTAAGATTGCACTAGAACGGACTCAGCAAACCTGGACAATGTACATATTGCACTACAGCACCTATCAATAAATAGCACTTGCACACCTAATATGTCTCTGTGTAATTTCACACATCAACTGTGCAGTAGAGAACTCAAAAGTGCCTGTGTGACAACCATGTAGCTTGTCAATACAACTGTCCTGACATCATGTAGTCTGATACATCTGTGCAGTGGCCAGGATTGCATCATAGCCTTCCCATCCTGAGGAGAATAACTGATGAAGGGAAAAACCACACACAATCATGCTGTGTTGGACAGAATAATGCTACATCAATTGAAACAAAGTCAACTAATGGTGGCTGATAAATGTGGTCACCATGCAATACTAAAAGATTAAATTATGCAGTCTAATCTAAGCAAACACAACTAAACACAGCATCAATCAACCTTTCTGAGTAAACTTCAAAGAAGGGAAGTCATGCTGAATTTTTGCACACATGATCTATGTCAGTAATGAAGACAAGAAGACAAGAGTGTTAACAACACCTCATCTACAAAGATGTCCCTGAACATCATACTGCAGTCCGACCTAAAAAATTCCCCACAATACCAAGTCTGGAAGCACACTTTGTGATGTTGAAAACATACTCATCAACACAAATCTTTTGTGATCCATGTAAACTCCAAATGGTGATTCTATCAAATGGTGCATACTTACCAAGTTAGCACAGGGGTAGCTGCCATTTTAAACCTCTTATTTCTTTGGTTTGTAGCATAGGACACAAATGTGATAGAACAACAATCACTACACTGATGGCAAGGCCATGATCAAGGAGCAGTTAACACATAATGCAAAGGGTTAACTATATATTTATTCATAAGTATTCACACCAGAGGCAACTAAGGGAAAAGTCATACCTACACTGATCTAACCTGACTACTCCTAACCCACAACTGTCCATAACTAACCTAAGCTAAACTTACTCTACACATATAACGAATCGATCTAAACATCAACCCCCACCCACCATTATGAGACAGGACACATGCAGGACAACACATACTAACCTACACACATACTATACTATCCTAAACAATCATATATTTTTTTGTATTTTTTTTTTATATATATATTTTTTTTTTCTAAACAGACAGGAACCCCAACATTGACCCCCACCCACTCACCCACACACTCAATAATGAAAAGTAGAAAGAATAAGGACCCCCCACCCTCCTCCCTAACACTAACTAAGCTAACAACCTATACTAACCTAACACTAATCCCCCAAACCCACTTATCATGATAAAAAGGAAAGAGGAGGGAGGGGAGGGATAAATTAAAATAGACCATATCAGTCCTAGAGGTTGGCCCTCCGTAGGGTCCGCCTGATGGACCTGACCCGCTTCTTTATGTAGGCCACATCCTGGCTCAGCTTGTCCACCTTCCTAATGAACTTGTCCATTTTGCGGTCTAAAGCCTGGAATGCCGCAGGGTCAATTGGAGGTGCTGCTGCTGTCTGTGTGCCGGCAGAGGTGCTCTGTGTGGGAGTTGATCGTAGCCCATTGGACTGTCCTGCAGCTCTTATATTGCTGGGTCCTGGTCGTGCTGCAGAGGCAGGGACAACTGTCCCCGCCGTTGCTGGGGCCACTTGGGGAGAACTGGTGGTTGTGGTGGTGGTGGATATAGTGGGCAATGTTGGGCCACCCTGTGGTGAGGCCCACCATGCTCCGGAGGCCCGATCCGCCTGGTATTTTTGGGCCATCCGTCGGAACCCCGACTGCACCTGCAGGATGTGTCGGTACCTCATGGCCCGCCTCTCAAATTCATGTCTCTGTGCGGCACTCATGTTTGCAGCTGTGAAGAGAAAGGGCAACTATTTACCATAGGAAATGCATTGTGTGGAATAGCACAATGGGTCAATTGGAAATTACTTTTACTGTAGTTGTAACAGCTCATATCACCATATAGATCATTGAAACTCTCAGAGGAAGTACATGGGAAGCCTGCATACAAAGGTCATATCACACATAGCATATACAATTATCTACATGATGGGTGACATCAGCCTAAACTTCTCATCATAAAAATTACTAATGCAGCCTACATTATGGCTGCACTTCCTCCGCCTATTGCCTGGACTCCATATGTTAGTGTATGTGATAACAATCACAACCCTCAATATCTGCAATTTGTAATTGGATTTGCTAGTATAGAACTCATGTGCCATAACCGAGTGTGTACACTAGGTTCAAAACAAAGTTTCAAATGGTCACAAGTATGTGTAACATACTGGTTGCTACAGTCCTAGGTACCCTATTCCCAAACACATGGCTGACTTTGAGGGGGGGTGGGAAGAACATCCAACAATCCCATAATCAATGCACACCCAGGAGTGTATAGAAAGCTCAATATGTTTTTGCCTCCACACACACACCACCAGTGAAGGGCTAGCAACAACTCAGAGTCTGCTAAACCTTGTCCTATCCAAGGTCCACACATGTCAAAATGTATTGACCTAGGCCAACATCACATACTACCAGTGAGGCATATTTTTCTACAGACACAGAGGAGCAAGAACACCCATGATCATGAATAGCATGTAGACCTAGGCCGTTGCACTGTAGTCCCACACACTTCAGTACAACTTGTGGAAGTACATGCCCCCGGAAGATCCAACCTACAGTGTACTCAGTACATCGTTTACTAGGGAAGCAGCAGATTTCAGACAAGCCATTTGCAGAAGCTATCTGGGAGAATGTCAGTCTGAAATGCAGACTCAGTCTGAGACAAGTCCCAGAGCAACTCTTACATTAACTAGTGTATTCCACATGACTCACCCCATTCCCCATAGCGGGCCCTACAGGAATGGCCTACAGACCCAAAATCAGACAAATGGATAAGCATAGGTCAACTCAAAATGAAGTGATAACTGAAATCCCAATAATGAAACAATACTAATGAATGGGCAGCGCATCAAACTTTGCAATCTGTTGAACACACAGTAGTCCATCATGCATCACCAGCAAACATAAAAAATACCACACATGCAACACTCACTGTAGGTGTCGGGGTCCTCAAAATGAGCCACCTCTCCCACTGTGTACGGTGCAGGTCCACCTGTAAAGCATGGAAGGAAGAATGTACTCAGAATCCCTGCACTGACAACCAATTGCAAATACAAAGACAATGTGAGAATATGACATGAGTAATGAAACCCTTTCACACATGCTCATACTGCATGGAATTATTCATGCGCAACATTTACATCGGATGAGTCTCCTGCTACAGTTACACACCCTACTACACACATGCAGTGGCCCGGACAGTCATGTGGTGGCAAAGATGCACCTCCATTAGTATGCAGCAACAATATAGGTGTGCATTCATCTCATCATGTGCATCCAAGAGAGACATCCAAAAGCTGGTTACTTGAGGACTGCCTGACCTCTCAAACTCAAACAGCCTATGTGGTTATGACACATATGTGACTGATAGGTACATGGTACAGAGGGCCAGGTACTTTGGCAATACCTCATGTTGTTACAGTTTCATACATTGATGTGTCCAAACAATAGTGATTGGCACCAAACATAGATGTTTGTACCCTAGTCCATACCTTTGGACTGCAATCCCTATTCTGATTTGGGCACAAGTGACAATAAATACCTATCTAAAATGTTAGCTGAGGGCACCTGAGTCCTTAACAAATATGGTTCATGCTCAGATCAGTCATGTAACAATTAGATGTGAAGGAGCACATTTATCACGACAAGGCATGGCACTTCCAAGAACATTTCCCTACACACCAACCAGACACACATGTGACATATGTGTGGACAACATTGCTAACTTCAATTGACGTGAAGGCAGCACTCATTTTCAGCATCATGTAGGGTTTACAAATGTCAGTCTAGCTATGGCGTCTACATGTGTAGGTATGATGTTTCAACATCCATTTTTCACTGGCTATTGTGACCTGTAGAGTCCTAATTGCGTCATTAATGTGTCGCTTGTCTGACACAAAGGCGGCACTACATTACATTCTGCTACAGGCAACCGGTATGTGTAGAAAACATGAGCTACCTGACTGCTAGCATTTGTCATCCTTCACATTGGGCATCAATTACCCAGTAGGTTTCCCTAGCATTACACACAGTCAGCTACTTATCTGGCAGATTGGGTAACAATCATCACATGTCACCACACAGCTTTAAATTATGCACATTTAATTGATCTGTACTCACCAACATGGCCACCAATCCTGATTCCCAGGTGGTCCAGCAGATCTTGCTCCCTGGATATTAGATCAGCGCAGCGGTGCTTCAATTGATGGTCATTCCTTTGGCTACCATATAGACGCACCAAGTGATGGCGCACCTTCCCCCACCGGACTTTAGGGCCTCTGTGTGATACCCCTGTATCACCCTACCCCCAGCCTCCAGCATGAGTGGGAGGAAATGGCAAACAAGCCATATAAACCCCCCCAATTCCTCCTCACCCATCCTGGAAAGCCGTGGCCTACCAGACATGTCAGCACTGACAAAGGGGAAAAAGTTGTAGAAAAAGGAAAAGGGGGAATGGGGAAAGGTAGAGTGGGGAAATACAAAGAAAACCTAATAAGAAGAGCCCAACTATCCCCTATATTACAGTACCCACAACAGACTCCCACAGACAATAAATAAAACACTGGACTTGACAAATTAATACAACACAGACTCAGACAGTATTCTACAACAAGACAATGATGACAAAAGCACAAATGAGATGGTACACTGGACACAAAAGCACTAATACACAGGACAACACTTTGCACACAGCCACACAGTCTAGAATAATCTGAGACTGCAAAGTGAAAGTGAAAGTACACCCACTGTACAGATTCTGTAAACAGGCTATCCTATTACATCACATCCTGCATAAAATGGCCGCCGTTTTTTCCCGCTATGCATCATATTTTCACGCATACAGCTTGTGCGTCATATTTTTTGACGCATAGGAGTGCAAATGATGCAGAGTCAAAAAAAAATTCATCAGTGGTAGATTATATTTGTTTGAGGCATATTTTACAGTTCTAGAGTTGAAAATTAAGCCGCTGCAAAATATGATATCTAATTCTGAAAAATATTTTTGACTCTGCATTTTATGTACTCATGTGCGTCAAAAATTATGACGCACAAGCTGTATGCGTGGAAATATGACGCATTATGACAAATATGTCTTTCATTTGTCAAATTGAGAAATTAATTTTGTCATGACCAAACGGTGCTAAGTGATACACATTTGGGGTTAGCTATAGCAAATGTCCCTTATAGGATGTATAGTAGGTATTCACAGTGCAATGGTAATGATTGGCCAGAATGGATATTACTCATAATTGTACACATATGTAGGTAATTGCTGATTGCTAATTTCAAAATATGAATGGGATACCAGGATGTATTCCTTAGCAAAAATGTGTCCACATTTATCAAGCTAATCAAAAATAAATAAAGGCCAATTAGGTAGTGCAATTGTCGCCTAAACTTTTTTTGGGGGTAACCATGTCCTATTTACGAGTTAATGTATCTAAAATGTGTTTCACTTTTGACAAGTAGGGCACACATGCGCCTTATGCATGTGTGTGCTTCACATGTGCATACAAAATGTATATTTGGGGGGCAGCAGAGTTGGACTTAGGCCCCCAGCACCCTAGGGTTTGCTCTTCCAGACTTGCAAATTTATCCAAGGGTTTCCCGAATTCAGTAATGCTAAACCATCAGCAGCAGGCCCATGGAAGCAAATAGGGTATGATTCACTGTTTGCTATTCTGTAATCCCATTTGCCCATTTGACGTTTGCCCTATTGATTCTTTGGAGAATTCTGACATACCATTTTGCATTGATTTTTTGGCTAAATCTCAACGTTCCTCATGTCATGATAGCAAATAGGTTGTTGATGTATGTGGCCCTTTATGCATTACCTGGTTTAGAGGCATGTTTCATTCTTCCTGCTAGGTTACAACTGGGACACTACTGTGATCGGCTGCTTGCAACCATTTTGTTGATTGGATGGTACATGTACATGTGTGTGGTCCAATATTGATCCAGTATCAACTGTCAAGGTGTATGTTGTCACTGTAACGTCCAGGTCTCCTTATGAGTTAGTGGCAGCTAATCGTGTATCTAATGGGTATCGTTTGTAGCAAAATTTGAGAAAAGCCATTGAGGACATGGTCACCTACACATGGATGGTCCCACCCTGTCACTGAAGACGTGTAATGAGACTTTCAACTGGGCAACCTTGGTGTGCTGAGTGAGAGAATGTCTCAGGTGTCTGGATCCGGCATGTGTCATTGCAACATTTGTACTCCAGTTGGCCTCTGTGGATGGTAATGTATCAGGAAACATCATAGCCTCTGTGCAGAAGTAAATGACTGGTATTCAGCACACACGACTCATCTTTATTATTTGAACAATGTTACTCAGCGTGTGAACAGTCAGGGTCCTCATATGTGTTGACTTTTCATGGACATTATCTGAGGTTGCTGGTTTGGATGGAGGCCACTTACACCATCAAACACTATGGTCCAGGTCCACTGTCACACTTTGTAGTTTAGGCATTAATGAGGGCCAGACAACGGAAGGGCCATGATTTAGCTATTCAAGGGCACTGTCACAAATTTGATACAAATAACAGTCAGATGATGCAATACTATGTATTTGAGTATACATTGATGAGGCTAATGACAAATTAGTGTCTGAGGTACAAGAGGTTTTGGACAGCACGTGTGGTCCATAGGTGGACCACAGGTATCTTTAGGGTGACCCACGGACAGGTGCCAGTCAGGCTGACAGGATGCTGGGTCAATCAGGAGCAAGTTCTTTCAGTAATTACATGATCAGTTTTCTGACTAGGACTGGTCAGAGGGAGCAGTAGACAGTTGACATGTCACACTGTGTATGTCCTGTGTTGTTTTGAAGGTGACACATGAACCCTGATAAAGTGTTACACGGCAACATTTGTAGCAATGCTTAATGATGTAATTGCTCAAATTCCAACATCTATGCTGTAGGAGGCATCAGCAGGGACGGGGCATGTACATTTGGGTGGTGTGCATGGAGGGGATCACTGGTGTGGCCTCCATCAGTGTCTTACTAGTCCTGTCAGATGAGATTTGCTGAAAATTAGCCTACAGTACCTTTCACAAGAGAATCAATCTACAGGTGATTCCAGGCCTTAAAAACTCCAAGCCAGTGTATTATATGAGCTGAGTTCCATGCAGTGAGATGGTACTATGACAATGGTAGGCATAGGAAAGGGTGTGGCACACTGGATGACTCTTGTGAGTGTGTGTGTGTAGATGAGGGAATCTCAGTGTACACAAATCAGCATTCCAGGGACCTCTTCAGACAGGTGGGGTGTGACCAGCCGCAGGTGTGTGTAATGTTTTTAGAAAAGGGCTGACATGTAGATGGGATGTAATGTGCTGGATGCTTGTCATAGGTGTAGCACTTGTGCTGTGTTTGTTCTGCTTATGTGTAACTCTAGTGACAGATAGTCATTGCAAAGATAGTATGTAGTTGGAATTACTGTTGCCAAGAGTCTAGTACTACATTCCTGTTCCTGAAGCATTAGCATGTGAACTGCCTGATGTATGAGGCCTGTTTTCTCCTAGTTGAGTGATGGTGTTTTAGTTGTGTGCCATCTGCTGCAATGATCCATGTTTACTACATGTATGTGTGTCATATGTGTGGTCCTCAGCTATTGCCCTTCAAAGGTGAACTGTACAGGATGTCTGTCATTTACATTGTGTGTGTATGTGACCATTGTATGGTGGCCATTACATTTGTAGTGTATTTTTTTGTGTCCTGATTGTTATATCATTATTGCTCAATGAGACGACATTCTTCTTCAGATATTTCAAGCTAAAGGTGGGCAGAAATGAATAGGCCAAACCATAATGTGGTGTTTGTTATCAGTGTTTATTTACAATAGTGCATTAAGTGGTGATGATGATAATTATGAAAAGAAATTATTTACAATCTGTTGGCGCCTACGCACTCCAGCAGCCGTGTTTGGTTGTTCCCCCTCCTGTTGCAGGCCAGCATCCTCCTCTTCTTCGTCTTCAGGCATGTATGGGTCTGGTTCGAGGAGGGGAATGTTCCTTTTTACACAAATGTTGTGCAATATTGCACATGTGAGTTTGATCCTACAGACCATCTCGGGGGAATATAGTAGGCTACCACCAGTGATGTCGAGGCAGCGGAACCTTGACTTGAGGATCCCAAAGGTCCGCTCGACAATGCTGTATGTCCCCTTATGGGCGTCGTTGTATGCCCGCTCGGCAGCAGTACTCGGGTTCCCAAATGGTGTCATTAGCCATGGCTGGATGCCATACCCCTGATCAGCTGAAAGAAAAACACAGAATGGGATCATGTTGATGTAGCTTGCATTATTGAAAAGACCTTTACTGCCAGTAGTTGTCTTGTGTTGTCTGTGACTCTGTTGTGTACTGATGTGACATCCTATACTTGTAGGCTATACCATCTGCATTGTGTTTTTACCTTGGCTGAGCACGTGTTTGTCTGCTAACCGTTTGTCATCAGTATGTTTGGTGATTTTCAGTGCAGTGTGCCCTCCCTAACATTGTGACTTGTGATACAGGTGGCCGTCTGTCTTCACTGGGGGTGAGATGATAGTTCCATGCACAGTTAATATTGAAAGTGTTGTTAACACGTTCATATGGAAGTACCCTGGACATCCCATACCTTTAGACTTAGGCAATGTATTAATGTAAAGGTCATTGTGAGACTTACAATTTGCAAGATGACATTTAGGCAACCACACTCATTGACGTCTTCACATTAGGCTGTACAGTAATTTCAGATGTGTGACAGGTTCAATGGTGACTTAAGAAACATGGCTACCGATGTCACGACTTCAGTGTGTTCCTGTCAACATGTGCAGTTGTGTGTATGTGTTGTGTGTCCTAGAGGGTTGCTGTGCAGTGTATATATAAGTAGGTTTTTGTACTTACCAACAAGTAGTCCATTGCCATACCGTCCATCCTGGAAGTGTTGGTTGATGGTACAGTGACGGAAGATGAATGAGTCATGTACACTCCCAGGATATTTAGCCACGATGTTGGTGATCAATCCCTGGTGATCGACTATGGCCTGCACGTTGATGGAATGTGTGTGCTTCCTGTTGCGGTAGAGGTGTTCAGTTGCAGCAGGTGGCACAAGGCGTACGTGTGTGCAGTCGATTGCACCAAGGACGTGTGGGAAGCCACTGATTGCGTAGAACCCCTGTTTAGTTTCCTGCTGCTTCTGCAGTGTGTTAGGGAAGCAGATGTGGCGGGGTGTCAGTTGAATGATGGCATCCAGTACTTTTGGCAGAAATGCGGAGAATGATGGTTGTGATATTGCGCCAACCATGGCACCAGTTGTTTGAATAAGCCACTTGCCAGCATATGAAGTATGGCAAGCAGCTTTGTTTCTGTTGGTATGGTGCGGGGTGTGACCAAAGTGGGGGCCAACTGCTGTTCAATGTTTCGCAGCAGCTGCTGGATGGCCTGCCAGTTCAACCGGTACCTCTGTATGATGTCATGTTCCCTGAGGCCCTGAAGGGTTGTTCTTGGGCTGAATATCCTCTCCTGCCTTGTGCGCTGCCTTTGGGGTCCCTGCTGGTGTTGTTGTAGCTGCTGTTGTTGCTGCTGGGCTCTGCGTCTGCGTGCACGCTGGATAAGAATCACCTCCATGTCTCCCTGTTGCTGCTCTGCTGCTCTGCTGTTTGTTCTGTGTGTTCTGATTAAATACAGGTGTGTTTGCCCCATTTTAACGCCTGCCCTACCCAGGCGTTAAATTTTGACGCACATCGGGCTGTGCGTCATTTTTTGGCTCCGCCTCCCGGCCGAGCGTCATTTTTGCCCGGAAGCATAAATACGACGCACAGCCGTTTGCGTCGTTTTTTGGATGGGAACGCCTACCCTGCATATCATTAACGCAGGGCGGGTTGCTGCATCCAAGAAATGACGCACACAGAGGAATTTTGTCGTCCGCGGGCTCGGGCATCAGAGTTTAAATATGGGGCAACGTTTGCGCTGATTGTGCGTCAAATTTTTTGACGCACAATCGGCGCAAACGGAGTATAAATATGCCCCTTGGTCCCTAGGAAAAAGTGGATTATCCCTTTATGTAGATCTCTTGGGATAAGAAATGATAAGGCATCTCTTCGCATATTGACAAGTGACACAAGTGATAAGGTAGTCTTTGCAGTTGTGAGGTAGCTACAATGTGCATGGGTGGTAAGATCAAGAGAATACCTCTCTGACTGATCTGAAAATACGCAAAGACACCTGGTCAAATGCAGATTAACTTAAGGGACCTTAGCAGAAAGGCTACAATTGTGTAATTCTATTGAGTATTTTCATGGGCTTTTATTTAATGTATATATGTTTATATTAGTCTAACTTTTTAAAGTGGGGCAGAGATATTTATTGTATTGTATGCAACGTTTTTTCTACTTTTCTACCCAGGAAGACTCATTCAAAATGCAGATATATGCAAGTGAGGCTGAGTATCCTGTGTTTGAGGTGTGTCTGAGTGAATGCAGATGGGAGCTGTCAACTAAGCCTAGCCAGATGTTGATTGGAAGGCACAGAAGAATTTAAGTGTAGAGAAATGCTCACTTTCTAAAATTAGCATTTCTAAAATAGTAATATAAAATCCAACATCACCATTAAGTAGGATTTTGTGTCACGATTCTGGCCATACTAAATATGACCTGGCTAATCCTTTCAGGTCAGGATCTACCACTCAAATAGTATAGGATGGTAGCCCTAATGCTATCCGATGAAAGGAGCAGGCCTCACAGCTGTGTAAAGATGAATTTAGGAGTTTTACTCTACCAGGACATATAGAACACACATGTTCATGTCCTGCCTGTTACCTACACAGCACCTTGCCCTATGGGCTACCTAGGGCCTACCTTAGGGGTGACGTATATGTAAGAAAAGGGGAGTTTGAGGCTTGGCAAGTACTTTTAAATGCCAAGTCGAATTGGCAGTGAAACTGCACGACAGGCACTGTAGAGGCAGGCATGAGACATGGTTAGGGGGCTACTTATGTGGGTGGCACAACCAGTGGTGCAGCCCACTAGTAGCATTTAATTTACAGGCCCTGGGCACATGTAGTGCACTTGACTAGGGACTTACGAGTAAATTAAATAAGCCAATTGGGTATGAGCCAATGTCACCATGTTTTAAGGAGAGAGCATTTGCACATTAGCACTAATTAGCAGTGGTAAAGTGTGCAGCGTCCTAAAGCCAGCAAAAATGAGGTCAGAAAAAGAGAAGGAGGAATGCAAAAAGTTTGGGGTAACCTTACAGAAAGGCCATTTCCAACATAGCCCCCTTCCAGCCTAAAGCCAGGGTACGATAATCAACACTCTGATGGACTTCCCTGCTTGAGATGATAGAACATGGACAATGGTCCAGTATCCTTTCTGACTCAGTGATGTTCCTCTGTCTATACTCTCTGGGGCCACTGAACTGACCCATGGGGAACCCTTTTCCTCACCTGAAGACCTCATCTGTGAAGCTCCTAACTTTAATTTACTCACAGATGCATCCCAATATGCAGACAGTACCACCATGGACAACAAAGTGATGTGGCCCGTTCCATTCCTTGGGTCTGACTTCTGTTCCCAACCCAGGGAAAACTCTGTCCACAAGGACAGTATCCAACAGACGCCATTGACATCTGGCAGTGTCAAGCCCCAGGCCCCAGACCATCCACTGCTAAGGGAAGACCTGGAGTGGGGGCCTTGGATGAGCTTTTCCTCTAGCGGGAGGGCAAGTGGGGAGGTTCCAAGAGGCTCCTAAGGCATCTCAGAATGGGGGGCAGTAGCACCAGGGGTCTTGCACCCTTTCTCCATTCTCAGCAGTTCAGGGGTGGGTCCCTGATACTGATCATTCAGCCCAGGGTCTGTACCCTGAGGCTGAACAGAGGACAAGGGTGAGTCCTACCTCACCTTGCCTCCACATCTGGGCTCACATACCCTCCTCTGGGGAGTGGTACCACCAGACAGCTGAACTGTCAGGGCACCCTTAGGGGTCAACCCTCTCAGTTCTCCTGACACTAGGGGTAACTCATTCCCCAGAATGCAATCAATGGGCATCTGTGGACTAACTATGACCCGAGTCTGGGTCCCCTCCCCACCCCACTGTAGGGACACCAGGGCCATGGAGCAGAAGAAATCCTACCCAAAGCCTGGAGTCACTCTTCACACCTGGCCATTGTACTGCTCTGGTGACACTAGTCTCTCCACCATCATGGTAAGACTAGCCGCTGAGTCCCTCAGAGCAGTGACTGGGACCCCATTCACTCCCCCCTGGTGGAAATGGTGACTCCCACCCTCAGGGATCACCAGCTTACCCTCTGAGCCCACCTCCCAACTAAAGGAGATGAAGACATGGTCTACAACCTGCCCCTGGGGACCACTTTCCCCTAAGGCCACATTGGCCGTCCCTGTTGAGGTCCCACTAGAGGGTTATGTCTATGGACAGACAAGTCCCCTTTCCTGTGCCCTAGCTAGGAACACTCAAAGCAGCGCGGTTGGGAATGGGATGCTTTGGGCCACGCCCACTAGAAACACCACCCTGTTTCTCAGATGGGGCATGGGAACTCTTTCCTCCCCCTTACTTTGGGACTTGTCTGGGTCATCTCTTACCTCCCTTTCACTCTGTTGGGGGGAACCAGAACCATCCTCCTCTGGATCACTCCCAGGTACCTTTTTGGACACTCTGGTGCTAGTCCAGAGGTCCACCTTCTCAGCAAGCTTTCTAGGCTCAGTCAGCTTACTGTCAACAAGGTGCTGGCACAACTCTGTAGAACAAAGACTGAGCATATGCTCTCTTAGAATTAAATTAAATCACCCTGTGTAGTCATCTACTTTGCTGCCCCGCACCGATCCATTCAGTGCCTTACCAGAGAAATGAAAACAGTCTACCCACGTTTGTGTGGAGAGTTTGGTGCTGTCCCTGAACCTCTGACGGTATTTCTCAGGAGTCAGCCCAAACTTGGCAAGTAAAGTGGCTTTCATGGGTGCATATATGTTTTGATCCCTAGGATCCAGTGTAAGAAGTGTGTCTCTCCCCACAGCTGGTGCATGCCACCACACGGCCACCCCCCATTGCTCTTCAGCAACCCCATGAGCCCTTAGGGCAACTTCGTTAGCAGCCAGCCACTTACCAATGTCATCTGCTACCACATAATTGGGCACAACATTTATAGGTATTCAAACCTTTCTTTCTCCAGCAGGTTCTGCATGTATGCTGCCACCATTACTGCTGGACTCATACTGCTTTGCCTTAAGATCCAGCTCCTAGAGACTCAGTTCATGAGCCTACAAAAGTTTATTTTCAGCCAAGATTCTCTCAGCTCTCCTCTCCTCTGCCACTCTTTGAGCTTTCATTTCTTCTGCTTCCATGTTTAACTTTGCCATTCGCAGTTGAAATTCTCTCTCCTCCCTCCTTTCCTCTGTGGTTAGGCCACAGTCAGAGACACTGCTCCTTAGTTTACCAGGAGGCACAGTTCCAGGGGGAACACCCCCTACTGACTGGCAAGAAATCCTCTGAGGGGCCATCCTCTGGACCCTCCTCCTCAACTTTCTCATCAGAATGGGCTTCTGCCCAGGCTCTCAGCGCCTTTTGGAATTCCTCCTTTCTGGAAGCTTTTTGGGTAGGTACTCCCATATCCCTACAGAACCCTTTCAGCTGGTTAACAGTGTATGTTTCCAGCTTGGCTAGGTCAAAATTTGAATTTCCAGCTTGAGACCCAGCTAGAGACATGTTGAGTGAGGATTTTAGTTAAACAATGTCAGGTAGAACAACGTAATTGCAGAAAAAAAGATAAACATCAAGTTGACCTCAACTGCGTGTAGGTAGTAAACACTTAGCTATTGTGTGACACTGCAAAAATACAAGTCCTATCCACATCGCTGATCACCAATGTTACAAATGGGGTCTTTTGTTGGCAGTCAGGTTACCTCCTATCCATGCAAGGACCCTCACTCTAGTCAGGGTAAGTCACACACAATCCAAATTATCCTGTGCCCACCCTCTGGTAGCTTTGCACTGAGCAGTCAGGCTTAACTTAGAAGGCAATGTGTAAAGTATTTGTGCAATAAATCATGCAATAACACACTAGAACACCACAAAAATACACCACACAGTCTTTAGAAAAATATGTAATATCTGATAAGATGCAGGTCAAAACAATTAAAATGCAATAAGTATATGTTGAGATATCACTGTAAAAATGATATAAAGGGGGTTATTCTAACTATGGAGGAGTGTTAATCCGTCCCAAAAGTGACGGTAAAGTGACGGATATACCACCAGCCGTATTACGAGTTCCATAGGATATAATGGACTCGTAATACGGCTGGTGGTAAATCCGTCACTTTTCCGTCACTTTTGGGACGGATTAACACCTCCTCCAAAGTTAGAATAACCCCCAAAGTGTCTTTAGTCTCTTAAAAGCAATAAATGTCTCTTTTAAGCACAAAGTACCTGGTTTGCTTTCAAAATCTCTGCAAAGAACCGCAAAGGAGGAGATGCGTGGAAAACAGGGAGGTGTGCGTTGATTTCTCGGGCCGCACACATTGATGCGTCGTTTAGTTTTCACACAGGGAAGGCTTTGCTTCAATTTCAGGTGCTCGGTTTTGGATCCTCTTCAGGTTGCGGGGTTTGCGGACGCCCCAGGGACGATGCGTGGATTTCCGGCGCTGACAGGACGCAGTTACAGGGAATGTGTCGATACGGTGGTCATTGCATGGAAATTTCTACCACACGGCAGGCGCTGCATTGATTCCTCTCTGGAAGTTGAGCTGCGTCGTTCCGGCTTGGCTGCGCATCGATCCAGTGAGCCGTGCGTCGAATTTCCGGTCACTACACTGGTGCTGCATCGATATTCTCATTGCAAAGTCGGGCTGTGTCATTCCAGTTCAGCATGTAGAGAATTTTTCACCACAATGCCGGCTGTGCATCGTTTCTGGCAGGCTGTGCGTCGATTCTTGCCGCACAAAGAGTCTATTTTGCAGAGATGAAGTCTTTTTGGTCTTGAGACTTCAGGGAACAGGAGACAAGCTCTATCCAAGCCCTTGGAGAGCACTTCCCACCACAGCCAGTGGTAGCAAGGCAGCAGGGCAACAGCAAGGCAGCAGTCCTTCACAGAAAGCAGTCAGGTGAGTCCTTTGGCCAGCCAGGCAATTCTTCTTGGCAGGATGCAGGTTCTGGTTCAGGTTCTCTTCTCCAGGAAGTGTCTGTGACAAGAGTGTCTTGTCAAGAAGTGTCTAAGTTGGTAGGGTCAGGGACCTTGCTTAAATACCCCAATGTGCCTTTGAAGTAGGGGAGACTTCAACGAGTGGCTTAGAAGTGCACAAGGTCCCCTTTCAGTTCCATCCTGTCTTCCAGGGTCCCAGTAGGGGGTGGCAGTCCTTTGTGTGAGAGCAGGCTACTGTCCTTTGACATGTAAGTGTCAAGCCCTCCACCATCCCAGCCCAGAAAGACTCATTCAAAATGCAGATGTATGGAAGTGAGGCTGAGTATCCTGTGTTTGAAGTGTGTCTGACTGAATGCAGATGGGAGCTGTCAACAAAGCCTAGCCAGATGTTGATTGGAAGGCACAGAAGAATTTAAGTGTAGAGAAATGCTCACTTTCTAAAAGTAGCATTTCTAACATATTAATATAAAATCCAACTTCACCATTAAGCAGGATTTTCTATGACCATTCTGGCCATACTAAATATGACCTGGGTACTTCTTTCAGATCAGGATCTACCACTCAAACAGTATATGAGGGTAGCCCTAATGCTATTCTTTGAAAGGAGCAGGCCTCATAGCAGTGTAAAAACGAATTTAGGAGTTTTACACAACCAGGACATATAGAACACACATATTCATGTCCTGCCTTTTACCTACAAAGCTCCCTGCCCTATGAGCTACCTAGGGCCTACCTTAGGGATGACTTATATGTAGAAAAAGGGGAGTTTAAGGTTTGGCAGGTACTTTTAAAAGCCAAGTTGAAGTGGCAGTGAAACTGCACACACAGGCACTGAAGTGGCAGGCATGAGACATGGTTAGGGGGCTACTTATGTGGGTGGACCAACCAGTGCTGCAGCCCACTAATAGCATTTAATTTACAGGCCCTGAGTACATTGAGTACACTTGACTAGGGACTTACAAATAAATTAAATAAGCCAATAGGGTATGAGCCAATGTCACCATGTTTTAAGGAGAGAGCATATGCACTTTAGCACAGATTAGCAGTGGAAAAGTGTGCAGAGTCCTAATGCCAGCAAAAAATGAGGTCAGAAAAAGAGAAGGAGGAGGGCAAAAAGTTTGGGGTGACCCTGCAGAAATCCAATTCCAACACCTATTAAAGAGGAATGTAACACAGTTTATTTAGACACAACTCTAAGGGCCAGATGTAGCAAAGGGTTTTTCCCATTCTGTGTCAATGGGAAAATATGTTCGTACATATGGCCCTAAATCCCTCGCACTCTTTCTCTGCACCTCTTACCTCTCCCAAATACATTAGATCTCGGAGCGTACATCCACATGCCATCATCAGTATAGACTGATAACATAGAATAATAAACTACCAACACAATTAAGGGACTTGGAGAGATAATCAAAGCTGTCAACATGCTACAAACTATAAAAATAAGTGTCTATCTCACACTTCTGCATCTATTGCACGGTCAAGCACTGCATCACACAACACAATAACCACTCATCAGTGTCCATCATGAGCAAAATTGACACATTATGAGCATAGGTTCAAAGAAAGTAAACTCACTTACAACCACATACCCACACACTATGGCATGCTACCAGTGTGGATAAGGATTTCAGCATCACACACAGGGAGAGTAAATGCTATGACACGTACATGTACTAAAAAAAAGCAACTGTCAATCTAGACGATTGAAACAAAATTTCAGTGCCATGTTTGTGGGCCCACAGACAGCAGCACTGAAAAGTCAATACATTTTTGGAGAGGCAGTGCTGGATAGAGCTAGTTGCTCCCATCATTACATTTCCTGTCCCCCAGTTGTGAGTGCTCCTCTTTCCCCAGCAACACGAAAAGGCACAAAAGCTAATCATGAAGCAGGAGACCAGAAAGAATATTTTTTGCACCCCTCCTCTTCTAAGTCTCTCTCCTGATCCATGAAGCAGTTTACAGTGCAACACCAATGTCAGCTTTGTGGCCTGCAGTCTTTGCAGCCTATGGCTCACCATCCATCCTATGTACTGGTTGAACAAAGACATTCAGTTTCATTGGTGAAAGAGTTATGCAAACCCTCTTAATGACTGTCCATTTTTATTTGTGTTGAATTTATTGAGTTCAATCTATGTCAGTAGTTTCTTACCCTAATCATGAACTAAAGCACAACTTAAAGACCAACAGGAAATTAATGAGGATAAAGGCAGTTTTTCAGACTCTTCCAAAAATGGCGGTCTGCAGGGAGAAGGAAGGCAACTAAAAATGTCATTCATGTAATGTGTTCTGTAAGTGTTTTTATCTGATTTCAAATGCCTTATTTTCACCACATCCACTGCCTCATACTCCATACTGCTGCTAGAGCTGCCCCTTCTTTGATATTAGAACAGATTCTCTAATTTGACTTTACAGAATGACATTTATGCATTGTGATGAACTTGTTCAAAAATCTACATAGTGAAAATCACTCAAAAAGTAATGACACATAACCTACAAATCGGAGCAGGGTCAACTGCAGGATTACAGGAGCACCACTGGTTGACCACTATGAGGAACTAGCCCACACAGCAGACCAAATCAGATGGCAGGTCATTGAGATTATAAGACTGGATCCAAGAGGAGGAGATCAAACCACTAAACTACTAGAACTTGAGTGCAGATGGATGCAAAAGGTAGTCTTCATGGATAGTGGATTGAATACTCAGGGTGAATGGAGACATGTTGTTTCACATGCCAGATAAATAGGACCATTCCCATTTCTGGTTCCTTCTTGTGGTGTATCTTTCACACCGTAATCATATGTCTACCAACCCTCTTTAAAGGGATGTTTTGCTGTGATACACATTCTACACATATAATTTCTAATGCATTTTTCCTCTGCATTGCCCATGGTATTGGTCCATTGCCCAATATGTGCCTGCATTCTTTGCTCTCTTTTCCTGTCTGTTTTAATCCTCTCTCATATGCATGGTCACAAGCCCTGCCTAGATCTTAACAGCACCAGTGTTTTTGCATGCCAGTAGGCTCATACACATATCCTCCTCTAGTCATTTGCTTACTCGGTACCCGATGATGGAGATGTGCACAGTACGAGTAGAATTTATGTTTTAGATTGTTATTACGTTTCAAGATGCCCACTGTGCAGATCAGGCCCTCAAGTTTTTTAAACTTTTATCAGCTTCTTTACAAGCTTTTCTATGGGTTTTGGCTGTCTTTTTGCCAGTTGTTTATCTAGCATTCTCCTTTGCGGCGCAAGGGGCTGCCGGGAACCAGGGGCCTGTCTACTTTGTTTTCCCCAGCCACCAATCATGGGGTTGCTGAGATATGTCAATAATGGGTCACATCATCTTTGGCACGTCCCCTTAGACCACACCCATGAAATCCTAGCACTCTGGTATGGGTAGTTTACTGTTTTAGACTGACATTATGCTTTCTGTTGTCAGCTACACATATCTGGCCTTTAAGTCTCAAGCTCCATGGGTTTTGGCCGTGCAAGTACTTATTGCTTGATCAGCAATCTCTCTTTCCATGCACAAGGTGATGTCAGCTCTCTTGGCCTTAGCAACCACTCGTGGGGTTGCCGTTCTAGTTCCGTCACAAGGGACAGGATTGGATGCGCTCATGTCATCAGGCTGAAGGAAGCCTGTGTCCTTCTCCTTTTGGCACCATAAAACACTAAGGGCCATATCTATACTTTTTTTGTGCTGCATTTGCGCCATTTTTTGACGCAAAAGTGGTGCAAACTTACAAAATATAATAGTATTTTGTAAGTTTGTGACACTTTTGCATCATAAAATTTCGCAAATGTGGCACAAAAAAAGTATAAGTACGGGCCTAAGACCCATATTTATACTTTCTTTGCGCCTCAATTGCGTCTTGCTGCAACAAACATTTGCAATGCAATGGGTCTCACGTTTACCCGAGTTAAATCTATTAGCGTTGAAAACTCCTAACTGGATTTTTCTTGCGACTTAAACTGAAAATGAAAAGTAAAACAGTTTCACATAAGCTAGACGACGGCTGCCATGAGTGCAAACAAAACATACGAAAGGAAACAGAAGCTCGCAGTGAAACGTATCTGCAAAAGTGGAATTATCCATGCAACCGTCAAAAATGCAATTATCCATGTAACTGGGTCGATGTAATGCAAAGCACTCCACTACTGCCTAGCAAGATCGAGCTGCCTACAAAATAAAGAGAAAAAATAGTGCGGAAACCATATGTAAAACATGGAGCCTCATATGTTTTTAGTAGTTGGCCAGTGTGCTCGAGGCGGGCTAAACACTGGAAAAGGTATGTTTTCAAGAATCACTGTAGCCTAAAGAGTTGAATAATACATAGAGATCTAGAATGATGATGATACAAAGTAAGCCCAGCCAAGAGCCTGTTGAGGCACCACTATTTATTGTCCCTGAGCATTTAGCCTAAGTTTATGTCTCTCTGAGTGAGACAGGGTGCCCAAGGACTGCAGTGTGGTTCACTGCCCGAGATATTCCAGCCGCTCGCCTTGTTTAATTTTAACCTCCAGTGAAGTATGAGTGCCATGGGCTGCATGCTCGCTTCCAGAGAGATCTTGGGAGGAGGGGAAAGGTAGGCTGGGCTCGCACAACCATACTGGGAACATAGGTTGGCGTCTGGTTTCTTAACGGAGTGACCAGATTTTTGATGCATGTGTATATATATATAAATATATATATATATATATATATATATATATATAAACACTCGAACTCGGCGTTTCCTTTCTGCACCAGACCGCCAACGGTGCTAGTCTCAATGCGCGCGCCACCGCGTATTTTATGAACACATTTCTTCCGCGTTTCCGAAGAAAGACAGCACTCCACGAACACAGCAAGTGTAATTGTTTAATCGCCAACGCGTTTCGGCGTTGCCGCCTTCTTCAACCTGTCGATCGCCATATTGGCTCAGTTTAAATACTTTCATGTTGATGTTTACAACCAACCATCGTGCGTGTTAAACAAACCTTATTATACAATGAGTTTTCCCAACAATAAATACATGGAAACTAAATTTTGAACAGTGTTGACACCTAACATATTGTGCCTTCCAAAGTAAATATACAAACTAATAATTTAACCCCATGAACCGTATTTTAGAAAAACTTGTTGCCGTTGGCAAAATTATTGTTAAATACATTGAAATGGATTTCATTTTAAGTTCTAAATTTTAATTTTGATTTTGGATGTAAAACTTTTGTGATTGTTGATATTACAAAATTAATATGCAGACTGTGCCTATCCTTAATTTTGTATCATGTGAGTCGATTTCTCCTAGACTACTATGGCAATGTCTTATTGAAAACCTTAAGTATAATAACCTTGCTGTCCAAATATATCAATGTAAGTGAATGTGCATCTCCTCACTACTGTTTAACCCTTTTGGTTCTTTGGAATCAAATGTTAATATGTATTTGGATTCTAATTTTCTCAACTTCTTTTCTCTGTCACCCCCTCGAATATCTTTCTTGATACCATCTATGACACTATATGTGATGTCCTCTATTTTACCTCCATGTCTTTCATGTATGTGTCTAGCTACTGGGTATGAATCATCTTTATTCAGAATTGCCCTCAAATGTTGCATAATCCTTCTGTGTACTTGTAATTTGATGCTGCCCACATACATTTTTGGACAGCTACACTTTAAAATGTAAACTACAAAATCACTTTTGCAGTTGTATCTGCCTTTAATACGATGAACAATCTTCTCATCTATCTCAACAAATTTTATGTTTTCACCATTCCTGCAAGCTTTACATGTGGAACATCTGTAGAAGCCATCTTGTGATTGAATCCAATTCTTATTCGACTTATCCTGCCTTACATCACTTTTTACTAGGATATCCTTCATAGAGGTTCCCTTCCTATATGTGATTAAGGGTTTGATAGGTATTCGTTCCCCTATTACTGGATCACTTCTCAATACATGCCAGTGTTTCTTCAACAATTTTCTCACATCACAATGTGCAGTGTTGTAAGTTGTTATGAACCTTGCTATCCCTTGTGTTCTAGTTGGTTGTCTTTTGCTCCCATTGTCCCTGCCTTGATTGGAAAAAAGGAGAGCATCTCTCGTGTATGATTCTACTTTTCTGATGGCTCTTTCCAATGTAGCATTGGAATATCCTCTGATACGTAATCTGTCTGTCATTTCTTCTGAAACCTTCTTGAAACTACTCTCTGTGCTGCAAATTCTTTTAGCTCTTAATAACTCTCCAAATGGGATATTGTTGATCAATGGTTGGGGGTGATAACTCATAGCATGTAAAATACTGTTACCTGCCGTTGGTTTTCTGAATACTGTTGTCTCTATTTTGTTGTTAGTGATCATTACTCTCACATCTAAAAATTCAATATCTTGATGGTCAATTTTCCCTGTGAATGTTAAATTACAATCATTCATGTTAATTTCTTCAATAAATTTTGTGGCAGTCTCTGAATTCCCCTTCCAAATTATGAAAATATCGTCTATGTATCTAACCCACATGATTATGTTATCATTCCATTTATCTAATGGGGGACTGTTTAATATTAGCTCTTCCCACCATCCCATGTATAAGTTGGCGTAACTTGGTGCAAAGCAAGTTCCAATTGCGGTGCCCCATTGTTGTTCAAAGATCTCTTGGTTGAAAAAAAACATATTATGCTCTAGGCACCATTCTATCATTTCAATTAGCATTCTACTTTGTTGGTAAAACTTGATTGGTCTGGCCCGTAAAAAATACTCAACGGCCTTTACCCCCAATTTGTGTGGTATGCTTGTGTACAAAGACGTGACATCCAGTGTTATCAACAAAAATTAATTTTCCCATGGAACATCAAAAATCCTTCTCAAGAAGTCGGTGCTATCTTTTAAATATGATGGTAAGCTCATTACAAGGGGTTGTAGAAAGGAATCAATGTATTGTGATACAAACTCAATTAGGCTTCCTTTAATGGATACTATTGGCCTGCCTGGTGGTTTTAAGGCATCTTTATGAATCTTGGGAATCAAATAAAATACCGGAAGTTTGCGATAATCAACCCTTAAAAATCTATGTTCATGATCACTGATTAACGTTCTGTCTCTCCATTGCTCAAGTTTCTGATCAAATTTGACCTTCACATCTTCCACATGTTGCATGTCTATCCTTTTATAACAAGTTGTGTCATTTAACTGTGTGTATGCCTCTTTCATGTAATCTTCCATGGACCAAATAACAATGTTCCCTCCTTTGTCTGAACCTCTGATTACAATTAGGGGATTATTGGCTAATTTTTTCAAAGTCTTCAAATATCCACTTCTCTTCTTAATTGTTTGTCTTGTAACTTTATGTCTCAGAGATTTAAGTTCTTTGATCATAATGTCAGAGAACTGATCGATCAAATCTCCACTTGGGGCTGGTACTGTTCTGGATTTTGGTTTTAAACCTGATGCTCCTTCTTCATCTAATCGTATACCTTCCATTTCTAGTCTTGCAACTAATTGCTCTTCACTGGACAATTCCATTGTTTCATCTTCTAATGCCCATAGCTCTCGCATTAGATATAAATCTTCAATTAATAGGTTGTCCTTTCTTTCAATGCTCTCATCTATAGTCATTTGTTCAGATACCGCACTAGGTTCGCTTACCTTTCTTCTGCTAATTGAATGTATTTTTGATAATTTTAGTTTACGTATGAACAAAAAAAGATCTATACGACTTTGCTCATAATCAAACTCATCAGGTTGGCAATACGAGAGGCCAAAAGTTAGGTTCTTAATATCATCATCTTCTAGAGTCATTTCGGATAAATTAATCACTGTATTATCATCCTTCAATAACGTTTGTTGCTGCGAGTCGTTTTCTCGCCCTCTGCCATGTTTGCTTCTCTTCCCCCCTCGTCTTTTCTGCCTCTGCCTCTTCCTTTTGCTCTGTTTGTTCCCAGCCAAGGTCTGTGATTGGTCCTTCGATCTTTCCTCAAAAAATCAAATTCATCTTGCAATGAGGTGTGAGCTTTAATTTGTGTGGTATCTTCAAGATCTGTATCTGAACTCTCACTGTTGGCGATTAAACAATTACACTTGCTGTGTTCGTGGAGTGCTGTCTTTCTTCGGAAACGCAGAAGAAATGTGTTCATATATATATATATATATATATATATATATATACATATATAGATAGATAGATATATATGTAGATATGGATATTGTTTATTTAATTTTTTCACTGGAAAAAACAAAAGTTACAGGGATGTTATAGCCGTTATAGTTAGGTTCTGAATTTACTCGTCCAAAACCATTGAAATTCAGCAGTTATAGTTAGAGTACTTTCAAGTACTTATAACTGGCGCCCTAAGGTAACTATAACTCGGGCCTTCGCCATGCACAGTTCTCTCATCAATAGTTTTATTGCAAATGGTGCAGTTATAGAGTAATATATACTATATTAGATAATAGTATGAAAGATGGGATAGAAGATGTCATCAATGATATAATATGTGGAGTATTTAGCTGTGCAAGGCAAAGGAGCAAGTTAAAGTTACCTTAGGGCACAAATTTCAGTTTCTTGAAAGAACTCGAACTATAACTGCTGAATTGCGATGGTTTTGTATGAGTAAATTCAGAACCTAACAATAACAACCCTGTACCTTTGATTTTTTTCAGTGAATTTCTACGATTTTTTTTAACATATAGTAATTTCCATTACTGTACGTTAATCCAACCTCTGGCACACACAGCCTTCAGCTGTTGGCCACGGGGCCTGGAGCCCAAACCCTTATAAGCATCCAATTTGGTGTACTTTGGTCCAGTGGTTTGGGCTGTAGCAGTGCTTAATTTGTAAATTAAGAGGTGCCGGTGCTCAAAGCCCTTCTCTTAAACATGAGGCTGCTGTAATTAAATCTGCCAGCACTGAATACTGAGGCAGGTAATGCTGAAGCCATCTCAGGCCTCTCCAATCCATTACAGCCACCCCTTCAGCTCATCCTGCAACTTTCTACTTTCTCCCTTTATGACCCTTTTTAGTTTTTCCTTCTTCCGTCTTTCACATATGTGTCTTTTGCTTGCAGCAAATGCTTGAGGCATAAGAATAAGCCCCGGCCCTCACAAATAAGTGCCGGTGCTCAGCACCGGAATCAACAAGCACAAATTAAGCACTGGACTGTAGACATGTTGACAGGTCATATGGGAATTCACCTGGGAAATGCAATGTTTTTTGAGGCCCCTTTTTTCTCCACCCCTGTTTGATGGATCATCCTGAAACTTCATGTGTGCAACAACAATCACTGGGTGCCAGGGCACATTTTTTCCAAAGTTTTATGATGGTTTGTCAAATGGTGCCAAAGACAAAGGCAAGTAAAAAAACGCTTTTTCTATAGAAGCATGGTCCTAAATATCATTACCTACTGGCGACCCTCTAGGTAACATATATACATATATATATATCTATATCTATATATAATTTGTGACCCCTCACGATCTCGGGCTGAAATCTGATCGGCTGACAACAGTTCAACTGGAGGGCCAAGTCCTTGGGGCAATGTTGATTTGTAACGTGAGGGCGCGTGCCCCCCGCAGCCACAGGGGCCACCAACCCAACGGGGCTTTTCAGAACTAATATGCAACAGACACCTGACCCCCACCACCCAAGGGACTTCCACCTCCCCAGGGCAATGATCTACATTAATGCAGGTGTAGGCCCGGGGACTGCCACCTCCCTGGGGCATTAAAGAACACTAATGTGGGGAGATGCGTGAATCCTCCGCAGCCCCAGGGACCAGCACCTCCCTGGGACATTTCAGCATTAATATGCAGGGGGCTCCCGGCCCTCCCGCAGCCCCTTGGACTACCACCTTCCTGGGGCTATATTTAAATTAAGTGGGGGAGTCCATTGGCCTCCCCCACATCCCTATGGACTGCATCCTTTACGGGGCAATGACCTACATCAATTTGGTTGTGCTGCCTCCCCGCAGTCCCGGGGACCACCACCTCCCTGGGGCAAACTGAAAAAAATGGAAAGGGGGTCCTTTTTGGATGCCCTTAGCCCCAAGGACCACCACCACCCTGGGTCTCTTTTTTGCTGGAAGGGGGCCAGGCAGCCCCCATCATGAAGCCACTAATGGCCCTTGTGACTGCCACCCCAAGGGCTGGTTCCTGCTATGTCCCAGGGTGCCAACCCCCTGGACATAGCTGTTTGCTGTGGCTTGGCTGCAGCATTGACAGCTGCATCCAGGTCACAGCGATCACTTTACTTTCTGACAGCGGGACCCGTGCAAGTTATAGTTACCTTAGGGCATTAATTATAGTTACTAGAGGTAACTCTAACTATAACTGGCGAATTTCTATGGTTTCATACATTTTGAATGTGAGCCTAACTATAACTTCCCTGTAACCTTTGTTTTTTTAAGTGAATATATATATATATATATATATATATATATATATATAAATATATATTACCTAGCGGATGTCATCACTTGGTAGTTATAGCTAGGAACTAGTTTCTATAGATAAAGCGTTTTTCCTAGCCTTCATCTTTGATGCCGGTTGACCAATCTTCATAATATTTCCCCCCAAATATTTGATCCGGGGACGAGAAAAAGTGGGGTCACAAAAAGCTTTTTTTACATAAATTTTTCTGTAGGGAATTTGAACAGTGCACCCGAACCACTGGATGGAATTACACCAAATTTGGTCGAAAGGTAGTTCCTGGTCCAGAAAGTTACGGTTTTGTTATTTGGTGTAAATCAATTCAAGAGTTTTCTAGTAGTTAAAGAAATACACATGTATATCTATCTGGACGCAAAGGCTTAATTAACCCTCCCAATCTCATGCTGAGATCTGATTGGCTACCAACACTTCAAAAAGGAATTTTTGTCAGCCATCTTGGGACTCGGCTTCAGCCATGCATGGCTGGGGTTAGCACAGGGCCTGGGTCCCACCCATGGCACCCACTGCGTACCTTTGTAGACCCTTGGTGTGAGCAAGGATCCACTCACCTACATTGAGTGTATCAGAGGATTTTTCAACATAGGTTTGCAGAGAAAACACCCAAGCTTTGCCTTGAATAAGTTCAATAAGTTAGGATGATTTGTTGTTTCTGGAAGAAGAGCTGTAACTGTGGCACCTATTATGTTTATATTTGTAAGTGCCTCTCATTGAGGTTTAATTACTGTGAAATGAGAATGGATCCTCACATGCTTATTTATCCAAGAAGAGTCCACAGTTTTGTGTAAGCTATCTACCCAACAGGAGTACCTTCTACTGGCTAATTAGTAAGTGCTGTCTTGTTGACTAATGATACAGTGCCCATTCTACGCTTCCACTGCATAAAATACCACAAGGTAATACCTCCAGTGACAATGTCTTGTTTAATTTTGACAATGATACTGTTCCTTGAGAGTCCTCCTACTGAAATCTGTGCTTGCATGGAGTTTTATAGAATGCAAAGGGAAACTCAGTTCCCTCTCTGCGCCATTGCTCCTGCATGCAGGGACCAGCAAAAATTGTGCTCTCTGCTTGTAGGAATAATTGTTTCATCTGTTTTTCTGGCTGCTTGACAGTGGGTATGAAAACAGATCAAAAGTTCACTCCCAGCCAGTGGGAGCAGTTTTCCATCTCCCGCTAGCAGGGAGTGGACTTACAGTTTGCCCTTGCTTGGCAGGAGCTGTCATGGCCTGATTTAGAGATATATCATTTAAATCTTGCTGAAATTACTGACGGCCCCCTACAGCGGTATTCCAATGTACTTTGTCAAGCCAACAGAGTTCCGATCCCTATAATGAAATGACCCGCTGACCCCCCTCAACGGAGTGATCTTGCTAACCGTTAGGCTGGCGGGCTCCCGCCGCCCATATTGAGATGTTACAGTTCCGCAGGTGTTGTTCTGGTGGTGAATTGCTAACAGAGGGAGACCATCACGGGAGTCACTGTACATTGTAGAATGGCAGTAGCCAGGATAAAAAGGCATGTAACACTCATCCCATGCACTTTAGCCAGATATGTCCACCTGCATACCTGCATTACACACTACACAATAGACTACTGAACCGATTTACATCAAGCCATACGGCACAACCAGGTCACATATAATGGCAACACCTCCTTTTTTCACATTTCAGCCGGAGCCTTCAACTGGCTATATATATATATATGTATATATATATTTACATATATATATATACATTTTCTTCTGTGTCAGGTTGGACTGGAATAGGTAGTATATATGATAATCTTAAAGTCTAACAATTTTGCAACTTTTCCTTAGCTTGGTGAGGGAATAGTATATTTGACCTGTCTAAAAGCCAACATTTTCCATATTGTTGTTTAGCTTTGAGTGAGAATAGTAAACATGCCCACACCATAGACCAACACTTTCCATACTGGTAATTAGTTTGAAGTGGGATTATTGAATATACCCCCTCCAGAGTCCAATCTTTCTCTACTTTTTAGTGTGGAGTGAGATTACAATACCCTTCCCCTCAAAAGTCTAACATATTCCTTACTGTCGTGCAGTTTTGATTTAGAATAGGAGATTTGACTTCTTCAAAGGCCAACACTTTCTTTACTTTTGCTCAGAATGCAGCGAGAAAAACAAATGTGAATTCTTCAAAGACCATTACTTTCCTACTCTTGCGTTAGTTGCAGAAAGAATAGTTAACTTTATCCATCCAAAGTCCATCACTTTCTCTATTGCTGCTTATTTTGCACTGGGTATAATAAATATGCCTCTTCCAAATTCCAATATTTTCCATAACATTTATTGGATTGGAGTTTGAGTAAATGTAATTGTCTTTTATATAAGGTTTGTATACTATACTTTTAGAGCCTTATTTATGATGTTGTTGCATTGCTTTTGCACCAAAGAATGGGTGCAAGTGTGACACAAGTACTAAATGTGATTTATCATATACAAATATATATATATATATATATATATATATACCTATAGTTAACTCCTAGTTCCATTAAAAAACAAGTGTTTTTTAATTTACCTATCATTTTGTAATTTTGGCAATGTTTCACGGATCTTCGCAAAGTTTTCCAGGGTCTTGTTGTGCAACGAAAGTTTTTGGATCATCTGTCAAGTGGGGGAAGAGAAGAAGGGGCAGTCAAAAAAGTTCATTTCACATGTTAATTTCTGTTGACTCTTTAGACACGTCTGCAGCCAGAATTGTGGAACAGAATTACGCCAAATTTAGCAGAAAGGTAGTTTTGGTGCAATGATGAGTTTTTTATTTTTATTTGGTGTACATCCGTTCAGTAATTTACGAGAAATCAAAGGAAATCCAAATTTGTACATCTAGGGCTGCAGATCCAGGGCAATCTACAGCTGAGATTAGATTGGCTGGGACCACATCAAACAAAAAGTGTTGACAGCTATTTTGGAACTCAACTTCAGCTGAGTCCCCCCTAAAAAGTAAAAAAAAACTGGAAAGAGGACGGGGTATGTTTACTCTACCCACCCCTAGCCTTGGTCCAGGGGTCTCAATGCTCCTCCACAAGGATAAAAAACGTTTTTTTATTTTTAAAATAAAGAACAAATTAATGGCTGGAGCTGATTTAAAAAAAATGTGGTTTTCTGCATTACTGATTGTTACACCCCCTGGGTGGGGAAGGTCCTGGTCTTCCTCCTAAGACTTTTACTAGCCCAATGGACCACAACCACCTTTAGGCTATGATTTCAAAATATGTGGGGGGCCTCCCAGGGGCAAGACATTATTATTATAATAAGGGAGGATCTGTGGCTCCACCGGGCCCCGGGGACTACCACCTCCGGGCCATTAAATAATGAATGTCGGGGGTGCCACATGGCTCCCCACACACCGGGGAAGCCACATTCCCAAAGGGCAATGAATAAAGAATGGTGGCACCACCCCAGGGCTCAAATAACTTTAAAGCAAGTGCTCACCATCTCCCTTGTGGAGCCATTTAGACCCTGGGGACCACCCCCAAAGGCTGATTCCTTCCACTTCCCGAGGTGACCACCCTCAGGAGGTAGCTGGCAGGAGCTAACAGCTCCCATCAAACAAAAACAAATGTAACTCCGCTTTCAGCAAGCAGGAGCTCCCACTTTGCTGAAAGTAGAGTTTTCATCTCTTTCCCTGCACAAAACACTTGCAGGGTACCAGGAACTGGGGGGAGGGGTCTGTGTGGCCCGAAGATTTTTTAATATGTAGCCCTAGAGAGCTGGTAGTCCCTGGGGCTCAGGGGTTCTGTGTCACCCCCCTACATTGTTTATGCTGTAGGCACAGGGAGGTGGTGGTGGTCCCAGGGGTTTTGGGGGCCTGTGCAGCCCCCTTGAATATATATATACTCATATTGTTGCCCCCTTTAGGCTCCAAAGTCTTTTGCCATTTTTGTCTTTTATGACAGTTGCCTACCAAAACATTCTAATTCTTTAATGATATTAGCCTGCCTAAACCGTTAAAGCAGTATTCTCTTTTGATAAAGAGATGAGGACAGATCTACATTAGCTACTGCACACTGGCGTGAGAACAGATGTGCAGAAAAAAGTCAAGAATTTCCTTTGAACCTCTCATGAATTAAGTGAGCAGGCTGTCAGAGGAGTTAGAAGTGAGAAAGGGAATTCTAGATTTTGCTCTCTCATTTCACAAAGTAGCAGATAAAAGCATTGAGGCCTTGCTTCAGCACTAGATCAGCTTTGAAAAAGAGGAACTTGGTCATAGTGCTGTAAGACTCTAGGAGTATTCTCTTAGAATATACCAATGTTGTATATGCCGCATAAGAATTGGTGGAGCCCCTCACTAGGGAGGAAACTGCTTGGGAGAGAAGAGGAAACAAATCAACAATGTGTAAGAACAATGCCTCTGCTTGATGAAGGATTGTGAAGATTGCCTCTGAACCTTCCTGAATCTCAAGACCTGCAAAGCTAATCCGAAGGCTTGTTAAACTTGCCACAGGATAACACATAATGAGAACAAAGTTCAGGTTCTGAATGGCAGATGCAGGACTGAGGTGAAACTGCAAAAGTGTGAAAATGTAGAGAAAAAGAGACATATGTATCTGTCTGGAACAATCCTCTATTATTAGCGTCTACAGAACATTTAGCTGGAGACCTCATTGAAACTGGCAAAGCACCCTGTCCCACTAGAGCCAAATCAAGATTCCGTAGGAGCCTTACCTGAATGTGATGTGTATGATGGAAGAAGTAATATATGTTTTCAAAAAGCTGAGACATATTCAATGTGTAAATTATGGCATCAAAGTGCCATAAGCACTCAATAAAGATTTTTGTTCAGTGAATTTGGCCCTCATTATGAACTTGGCGGCAATCACTGCCGACCGCCGTGCTGACGGTGAACAAAAGACCGTGAGTGGCAGTGAACTGCATACCGCCGTATAATGATGCCAAAAAGAAAAACCTCCAAAAATCTTGCAACCTCCACCAGCCACCAGGGCCAATGATGGCGGAAAGGCAGTACACCTCACCCTGCAACCACCATGCAGGCAAATCTCCCACCCACCAAACACTGATGCACAAATCAGCTAGGCGGACAGTGAATGTTGAACGATCATTGGTGGTACGGACCGCCACGGCCAGCAATGGGACCCGCCAACAACAAATGCACACATTGGCAAGTTTGCAAACCACACACCTGACACACATCCACAACACTTTAAAACACACATACACAACCCACAATCCTTTGCAATGCCAATGACATGACAGATATTGACAATTCAACACGCATACACTGAACTCATCATCACACAAGTCACAAACGCAAATATACACCAAAACACATACATAGCTCAAGCACCATCACAAGCCACACACCCAACCACACAACAGCACCCTCACCAATACACCTACAACAAACCACCCACAACACATACCATGGCACCCCCTAAGCACCCCTGTTCACAGACAGGAACTAAGGACCATGGCGGACTAAATACTCAGGGTCGAGCCACACCTATTCGGGGCACAGGTGCAGCAGACACCCATGGCCAGGAAGATGGAGCTATGGCAGATGATAGTCAACAAGGTCAATGCAGTGGGAAACCATCCACGCACAAGGGAGGACATCAGGAAGAAATGGAACGACCTGGCATCCAGGCAAAACATTGCCATACAGAATAGTGATGGTGACCCCCCACCTCCTTCCCCCAACTACACCAACTGGGAGGAGAAGGTCCTGGGTATCCTGCACCCGGAGGGCCTCATTGGACTTACTGGAGGACTGGACTCGGGTAAGTCAACTACAGTACCTTAACAGTCATCACACCTATAATGCATGTATCACCCCATTCCTCTCACTACCACTATAACCCCATCCCCTACCCAGTCCACAATACCCACACACTCACATCCAAGTTACCTGCATGCCCACAATCCCCCATACAAATCACCATCCAGGCCCCTGTGCACAGTCTCCAACCCATGCATGGAATCCTACTAGCACTACAACACCCACAATGCACCCCTCCCAATAAATACATCAAAATGTAAACAAAGGGACCTGCATGCCACTACATGGGACTCCACTACCAATTACTGCTGACCAGTGCTTCAATTGACAAGAAAGTGCAGGACGCCCACATCTCTATTCTCTCATACACAGGCATCACGACCCATGCCACAAGGACGGAGATTTCAAGGAGTGCCAGTCCTCCACCTGAAGACGAAGGCCCCACTCAGGAGAGTGCAGAGGGATGTCTGGACCCACAGGAAATCCCTAGCCCATCCCACTCCCCTTGGCGGTCACCCTCCAGAAGCTCCACCCAGATACCACTGACACTCCTACCACTCAGCCACCACCATCATCTCTGGCCAAACAACCCCAAACCAGTGCCACCAGGTGACGGACTAGCTGCCAACATGTACAGAGGCCAGAGTCTCCACCAACGACCAGGCAGGATGATAAAGGGCCAACTGCAAGTAGGACTGCCACACCTGTGCATGGGACACAGGCACAGGGGGCTAGGGCCGTGGGATGGCATCAGTGGCCCAGAGAGGGTGGCCCAAGGATGGATGCTGCAGCCCAGGAGATGATTTCTGAGGTCCTGGGAGCATACCGTCATTTCCAGGATAGGATGGGCCACATCCTGTCCACCTTGGAGCAGAATCAGAAGCTGCAGGTAGCACACCACCAGGAGGCCATGGAGCAATGGAAACAACTGAATGCCACAATGGCCTTCATTGAAGGGCTGCTGCAGCACCAGACAAGCATTCAGCCTGAGTCTCCACCCACCTGCAGACCCCTATCACTATCCAGGACACTGTCCTGCCATCTACATCTGCAGCATCCACTGGACTGGTGGCACTGCCAGAGGACTCACAGGACACCAGCACCCCTACTCCTGCAGCCCAGCTTCAACTTCACAAATGTGGCCTCAGACCCAGACATCCCACTTTAACACCAGCCAAGACCAAGTCCAACGCCAGAAAGTGACTGCCCTGAAATGTCTCCCTTGTGTGTCACTGAGCTACCCCGTTCACATGCCACTGCCATCTCATCATCTTCCAATGGCCCCATGGACGATACCCCTGTGCAACCAACAGCTGAGCATTTGTACCTGAGTATGTTGTTCACCACGTGCCCACTCCCTTCCACTGTCTGAACACTCAATACACCTGGGCACTCAAAATATCTGTCCTTAATCAATATGAGCTATCAATTGTGTAAGTGAATGCATTAGCCAGTTACCATCATATTGCAACTTTGATTGCAGGAGGGGGTCTAATAGACTGTGGTATCTGAAGTATGTCACACTGTACATTCCATTGCATGCACTGGCATCTGCCACTTCAGTGATGATTTTGCATTATCACTGGTAAAGGATACCACAGTACTTATTACATGAGTCAGCCTGAAACAATGCAGTGAAGCAAACAGCAACATAGAACAGTGCCAGAGAGTCACTGGAAATATAGCCGGATTAGCTGGGTCCTGGAGTTGATATCATCACCTTTTTCTTTATCATCAATCTCATCCCTCCTCTGAGGCGGCAGGGCTGGCTGGACAGCATCCAGAAGTGGGATAGCTTTCCTCACAGTCAAGTTGTGCAGCATGCAGCAGGCCACCACTGTCTTACACACCTTGTCAGGGACATAGCACAGAGATGCTCCAGAGAGATGGAGGCAATGAAATCTTGCTTTTAGGAGTCCTATGGTGCTCTCAATCACCCTCCTAGTACGACCATGTGCCTCATTATAATTCATCTCTGCATCTGTCCTGGGATTCCTCTCAGGTGTCCGGAGCCATTGCATGTTGGGGTAGCCAGAATCCCCTGCAAAAGTGGGCAAAACAGGGTTGAAACACACACATTTTACTTGCATACAGCCTGGCTGTCAGCTATGTAACTGATCCAAGCTCTGTCCCCCTGTAGTTGTCCCATCATGTGTGACACCCTGTGGTTTCTTAGGACAAATGAATCATGGACTGATCCTGGGAACCTTGCATTTGCACGTGAAATGTACTGATGAGCAGTACACACCAATTGGACATTCATGGAGTGATAGTTTTGACGATTCCGATTCACCTGTTCATTCACTTCTGGGGTATGGGAGATATGTGGGTACCATCAATGGCACCAATCACATGGGAGATATTTGCAAAAACATAGAAGCCTGTTTTAATGGAGGTGAGATCAGCCCTTTCAGGAAAATCGACATAACTTTGCAAGTGTTGAACAAATGCATTCAGGAAATTGGACAGGATGTGGCTGAACATAGGCCAAGATACCCCTGCAGCCATGCCCACTGTCACTTGAAATGAGCCTGAGGCTACAAAATGGAGCACAGATGGTACCTGTACAGTTGTAAGTATGGCCTAGTGATTCCTATTGGCTAGCTTCAGAACACGATCCATTACTGCACAGAGGTCAAGGATTGTAACTTGATTAATTCAGTAAGTTATGATGATGTGATGTTCCTCCTGGTGGCCAGATCTACTAGGGTTCTGTAAACAGTTGGGGCTGTCCCTCGCCACATGGGTCTGTACTTATTGGTACATGGTGACACAATTTATTTTTACAATGTGAAACATATGCAACACACACAAAAACAAAGAATGAGATAGTCCTGTCAGACTATTGTGTGGTGAGGTGCCTCAGTCATAATGGCATCACAGTGTAGACACACTTCAAACCATGATTACATGTGGGAGACCAGTACTCATGTCAGTATTCGATGAAGGGGAGAGGGAATGGGGCAATGTATGAGGCCCTTGGCCAGACTATAGAGATGTGGTAGATGCAAAATGGCAGCCACCTGCCATCCAGGTATTGCAGTGTGGAAGTGACTTCATTCCACTGGCGTTAGTCGTCATGTCGTTAGGCAGTGTTCACCACCGTGCACCTGATCATTGGATTACATGGTTGTCAATGGGGAACCTGGGCCAATCATGATCGCTGCCGCAGTTTCTACCGCCATTTTGACAGGCCCTTCACGCTTGACTTCTGCAGTACAAGAAGGAAAGAACTCCACTGCGTGTGCTGCTGTGTCCTGACTCTGGTCCCTGAGATGGCGTGTGTTACAGGGGAACAGGCCCTGGCCTTCACCATGGAAGAGCTGCAGAATCTGGTGGACAGGGTCCTAGCCCTGTATGCCAAGTTGTATGGGCGACCAGAGGAGAAGGTGAGTTGCTATTTATCCTGCTTAGATGTGTGTGAATGTGTTGGATGCCTGTATGCATTTTTGTTCACCCATAGTGTGTCTGGCAGCTTTTGGCTTGAAATTTGTCCATATGCATGTCTCCATGGGTCATGTCAGTTTGAACGGGCATGGCATTTGTGTATGGGGCACCCACACTGACATCTGTTTCTTTACTCTGTGTGTCCCATGCAGGTCAGTGCCCATCAGAAGAGGGGACAATGGCAAGCCATAGCCAAGGAAATGCGGACCCTGGGGGTCTACAACCGGCAGAGCACCCACTGCAGGAAGCGGAGGTAGGACCTGAGGCGCTGGGCCAGGAAGACTGGAGAGGCCCAGCTGGAGAAGGCCTCCCAACGAGGGAGGGGTGCCCGTCGGACCCTAACTTCCCTAATGGCCCACATTCTGATAGTGGCCTATCCAGATTTGGATGGGCGCTTGAAAGAAGCACAGCAGCCACAAGTGGGTGAGAGCCAACACTGTTGTGATGCCACAATGATGAGTGTAGTTAGATGCTAAGGGGTGCATCCATAGAAGTGCCAGGCACATAGACAGGTGTGTTCCTGCAGTCCTTTCCCCCTCCACGTCTGTGGGATGGTGTCATAGCTAGTTTTGGCAGGGTCTGTAGGCCTGTGAGGGGTCCTCTGTTTGGACCATTGTATTCAATGTAGCCTCATGAACTTGTAGAAGTGTTGGCTTGGCATCATCTCTCATTGGTTCACTTCATAAAGTGCATCAGAGCAGTGAGTCAGGATGGGAATGTAGTGTATTGTGGGGTCATGCCTACAAGTCAGGGGCACATTCATCATATGTGTTGTGTCTGCTGAGGGTTTGTGCCTGAGCTGTGTGGGAGTGTATGTGTCCCAACATGTACATATTTCCTGGAATTGACATATTTCCTTCTTATTTTGTTTCCCCACCCCTGTGCTCTTGTGTCCCTGTGAACAGTAGCATCATCTGGTGAGGGAACTAGGGCACCGGCGAGTGGGGACGCTGCAGCCCATGGTGCCCAGGAGGCAGAGTTGACTGACGCCAAGGGGACCAGTGGGTTGGAGGGCGAGGGGAGTACCACAGGGGAGGCAACTACCACTGGAGGTAGTGACTCTGATACCTCCTCCAATGGCAGCTCCCTGGTGGTGGCAGACCCTATTGGGCCCACCCATTCTTTGCCATCTTCCGCCACCCCCATACCATCACCGCCCTCACAGTTGCTCCCCATCGAGTTGCCTGTGCCCGCTCACCCAGGAGGGGTGACGTCTCCTTCGCCCCAGGCACCTCATCCCCTGCCCCAGTCAGCCCTGCTGCCCTCATGGAGTAGGCTATTGACCTCCTGAGAACCATCTCTGTAGGGCAGACAACCATCGTGAATGCCATCCAGAGGCTAGCATCCCAGATGCAGCAATGTAATGCATTCCTGTAAGGCATTCACTGTGCCATGTCTAGCATACAGAGATCTTTTCAGGCTCTGACCTCCTCTTTGATGGCAGCCCGTGTCCCTGGTCTTTCCGTCCTCTCTCCCACCACCTCTACCCCTTCCAGCACCCCACTCCCTTCACCCATCCCAAGCACATATACAGACAGCCATGCACACAGATCAATACACAAGAATCACACTGAGAAACTCAAGTACCACACTTCTCACCAGAGGCAGGCACACACCCAACATACCAAAGCACACACAACAACATCCACCTCCCCCACTGTGTCAGCCTTCCCACCTCACCATGAAAACCCACATGCACTGCACCCTGAGCCGCTGCTGCTGCCCCCATTCTTGCAGTCACCACAACAGCTGACATCCAGTCATACACCCAAGACACCACACCTTCACTCACCAAGACTAAATTCACATACACTTGCAACACACTCACCCAACCTGCAGACACCCACACAACATCCATATACACTGGCAGCCTATCTTCTCCCACTGTGTCCACCCCCTCTCCTCCCAAAACACTCAAACGCTCACACTCATCCATACCACACATATCCACTATACAGAAGCATACTAAACAGGCACCTGCATCCGCGTCCAGCACACCTACACCTCATACCACCACTCCCTCAATCTCCACTCCCAGACCTAGCTCCATATCCCCTCCAAAAGCACCTAAGAAGCTTTTCCTCCCCTGTGTTGACCTGTTTGAACCCAGTGGCCCACCCCATCTTGTCCCTAAACGTTCTCATGCCCTAGCCCAATCCACTCCTTCCTCGTCAAAGTCTGCCCCAGTCCACCCTTCCCATTCCTATGCCTCTTCCCCGGGGGGGGGGAGAAGCCCCATGTTGCCCCAGGTCCCTATGCCCCCCCCGGTCCAGGCTCACTACCCCTCCTTCTAAAGACAAGCCCAAACCCTCTCCACCTCCACCACCCAAACCTTAGCCAAGACCCCCCCTTCAAGACCTGACTCACCGCCCCCGCTACCCAGTTCCCCTGTTCCCTGAGATGCCTGGCTGCCCCATTGATGGCCCTTCTTAGTGAAGTTTCCATTACCATTGTAGGAGTCAAATGTAGCCTATAGTTGCTCTTACGAGACTTGTTTATGAACTGGTCTATGGCCTTGTTTGAACATTCATATTTCTTTGTTAAAATAAAATTGTATTGCCCAGCAGATATGTTGGTGCAATATGAGCTGTTGTGCAGCGTTTCACTGTGGGGGTGTGGTGTGCACAAGTGTGTGTGCATTGGTGCAGATATTTGTTGGTTTCTGACTGGTAAGTACATCTTGGGTTGGTATGTATGGCGGGAGGGGTTGGGAGTGTGTTGCGGTGTAGGTTGGGTGGGTGGGTATGTAACTGTGCCCATTCTTCCCATGTGTACTAGGCTGTGGTACTAACCATTGTCATCTCTTTCATCGGTCACGGTCCTGGAGAAATATGACAAGGAGAAGTGGTGTTTCATAATTTGGTGGGCGGGTAGGGCCTTTCTGCCAGCCTGAGGGCAACCTCCCCCGTCGTCGGTGGGACTACCAGAATGGCGGTGGGTGGAGGGCCCGCTGCTTGTTTTTCATGTTCTGCATTATGTGGCGGACCGACCGCCAGCCTGTTGGCGGTAGTTACCACCACCGCCGGCATTGCGGTGTTTCCTGCCATGTTCATAATGACCACCTTTATTTTCCTTGTTTACCTGACTGCAAACTATTAAGTGTTAAAACTGATGCAGTCATGAGGCTGAGAAAAGAAGTCAGTCTAGTGGAGCAACTCGAGGACACATCTTCTAGCCTTGCACCACTGAAGAGTATTGACTTTAGAAATGTTTCAAGGTCCAAAGTTAAAGCATTGCACAGGGACTGGGTGATAATGGATTATTAATTTGAGTGAATGGTAATCCACCAAACTTAATAAGGTCATTGCTCTTGTTAGGTCCAGTAAAGGTTGCAATAATTTAAAACTGAGCTCAACCTTTCTAAGGCATGGTGTAGATCAGACAGTCAAACTTAGGAAAATGTGTAAAACATTTAGAAGTACCAAAACAGTTACAAAATTGAAAAGACAAAACAATAAAAATACTAGCAATTTATATTCCAATGAAGCATACTTTATAGGTCAAAAGTACAGCAAACTGACAAAAATCCAATAATGAGGCTGACAGTATGAATTTTTAATGTTTTAAATCCAAATAGTACCGAAAAACATTAAGTGGCAAATGCAGTCATCTGGTTGTGCTGACTGAGAAGTTGGCATGATTAAAGGCTGACCCTGATGGAGTATAGATCAAGTTTCAAAGTCAAGGGGCACACTTAAGAGCCCCTAGCACCTCCTTGCGCCATATTAGCATAATTTTTTTATGCTAAAGTGGCCAAGCAAGGCCAAAATCGCAGCACCAAATTTACAAACTGGTGCAATGCATCCATTGCACCACTTTGTAGCCCTTTGCGCTACATTCTACCTGCGCCAGGCATAATGTATGCAAGGGGACATTCTCCCATTAGAGAGGCTGAAAAAATGACAGAAAGAAATCTAAGATATTTCTTTACGTCACTTTTGTTAGCACTTTTAATGCATGCTTAGAGCATTTTAAATATTAGGCACACATGGTGGTGTTAGGGGGACAGTAAGGAGAGCTAAAAAAGGAACACTGCCCTTGGTGCAGCACCACTTTTCATAAATCTGCCCCCAAGTTCATTCTGGTCCAAGGTTTTACGTTTTTACTTAAGGCCTGATTTAGAGTTAGGTGTGCTCTTTACTGCATCACAAACATGATGGTTATCCCATCTGTCTAATTACAAGTGCCATTATTTATAATGCAGTTTCAATATGGCAGATGGGATATGGGTCACATTTATCTGTCACATTGATGGCGGAGTAACCAGTCCTCTGAGCTCCAAATCAGCCCCTTAATCTCTCAAAGGAAATCAAAAATCCTCAGGGGGCCAGGGCAGCAGGCTATGGCTAAGAAAGAATTCATAAGGCTGGATACAAATCAGACAAGTTTTTGGTGAAGCTGTTGATTTTGGTGGGAAAGACCAAGCAGGAGAAATTCAGAATTTTGCACCCAAGGAAGGTCAGCTGGCCTGATACTTTTGACCTTCGCCCAGTAAGTCATGTTTAGGAACTTGGATTCCTCCAAATGTACAAAGCTGTAGCCTGACCGTGTCTAAGAGGCTTGTCCATAGTGTCTTGCTGAAACAGATTTACTACTGTCGGAAAAAGCTCTAAGAGGGAGCAACCTTAATATTTCACCCATGCCAACACATCTTCATTTGATTGACTTGGAAGGTTTGTCCTGATCCTAAGCCCCAGATTTTTCAGGGTAATACTTAGGGGAGAAGACTCACCCCAGCAGAAGCCATTAGTCCAGGAAATGGAAGTGTTTAACTGGGCATGCAGGAAAAGGGCTTCTAGGAGCTTTTTGCATCCCAGTAGCTTAATAGAAGGCCATCAGACTCACTCTTGTAGCCCACTAGTTTCTTCATGGGTACAGGTGGGAGTAGGTCAGGCCTTTCTAGTCTCTTACAAGATATCAGCAGCAGCTACAGTCCTTCATCTGTCATTCATGAGTCAAATAGCGTTCTGAAGAGAGTGCCCAGGGATGCCACACTTATGCCAGCCTGGATTCTCCCAAGATACCAATAAGAATAATACATTGCTTCTGTGGGTAGCTCTAGCCCCACAACAGAAAAGGGCCCAAGTATGCAACATAGACATGCCATCTTTTTCCACTGATAACTAACTCATTCTTTGAATTTGGGTAGCTCTTGCTTTGGGTTCCAGTTTAACCACTACTAAGGGAAACCCTCCAAATCTGCACATTTCTAAAAACTAGACAACTGGCAGAGTCCAGGTATGTATGCATTGCTTGGCTCTCACCAGGTTTTCTTACCCAGGAGTCTTTACAGGCCTAAAACAATTTAGGAAAATACAGATTCTATTTACATTTTTTGATGGAAGCTTCTGGAATCTGCAGAAATCCACAAAATCCCTACCACCCAATGTTACCAATACTGTCCCAATAAAAACACTGCCCTACTTGTGTCCACAAAAAGGAATTAACAAACCGAAGTCAATGAGAGGCCTCATAGGGAAATTTTGTGCAAGTGTCCTTAACAGAAATGTAAGGATAATTATTGATTTTGTGCAAAGCTCGAGGTTTTCAGGGCATTGTGACTATGAAAACCTGTTGAGATCCATGCACGGCAAATGACCCTATAAGCCCTTGGCTGTCTAGTATTAAAAAATGTCTGTGGCTGGTAGGTTTTCATGGGTTGCCGCCAAGCAAGGGTGCATATACCACAGGTACCCTAACAACTGATCTCTCAAAGCAATGTTTTGGGGCCTTTGTGTCATGGTTTCTTGGTCCACTCACACAATTGGGGTTCCGTTGTTATTGGGAGACATGTGGGAAGTCAGGGTGGTAGGAAATCAGTCGAACCCCAAATACAATGAAATGTTCTCACAGAGGAATGTGGAGAGAATGAATGTTTTATGCCAATGTTCGAGATTCTCAAAGGCATTTGGACTAAAAAAAAAAACTTTTGAGATCCATGTACACTGGTTGTCTGATTTCAGAAATGTGTGGGTTTGTAAAGCTTTCCTGGGTGGCCGCACAGACCCCTATTTTGAAAATAGAGTGGTTTTCAGTGGAAAGATTTGATTCGCCCATGTTGTGTTTTGTACACTTTCTAATCATGGGCGCTAGGGCAACCCACAAAAATTGGGTTTCATTTTTATGTAGAGACATGGGAATAGTGGGTGGTTGCCAATTTGTGGATCACACTAGATTCCAGACTTTTCCAGCACTAAATGAAACCAAATGACTGATCTTAGCCATTTACACTCTTTCAATTTTGCAGGGCATAATTGGAAAGTGAGCTGGATCAGGGCAATTTACAACACTCTGGGCACTTCCAGGAGTTCAGTTCTCAAAGAAATGAGGGTTCTTACTGAACTCTCATAGTGAAACCACCTCTTACACTGGTTGGCTTTGGCACACCCAGAAGTACTAGCTTTAAATAGCAAATACTAATCACAGTATCAGACTATTAAAGCCAAGAATATTGAAGGTGTGCCATAAAGCCACAGCAAGGTGCCAACTGCTTTGTGGGCCATTTACAAACTATTCATGCACCACACACTATCACACCACCTGCCACAGGCCTAGTCCAACATAGCAGTGCACTCACATCAACATACCACCACCATTCATGGATGCATCACATTCATAAGCCACAGGATGGAATACCCAATCAAATCCCCTCTCATCCAGCCATCAACCAACTTGTATGCAAACACAACACAAGCAAATATCTACACACAGAAGAGCTGGTATGTTGGAGGTTGGTGCCTCAAAAACCTTTAGAAATTAAAATAAAGTTTGACTAAGGGCCTCATCATGAGTATGGGGTTCCCCCCACCGCCATGGCAGCGTTAGTGGTCTGACCACCATCGGCTTGATAGTTGGACCAATGTATTATGAGTCATGCAGGCTTATAGAGCAAAGACTGCTGCAGTCCTGCTGGCACCCCAGGCAGCATAGACCACCATCGTCATGAGGCAGCACAAACCGGCCAGCAGAGCCTGTGTTTCCACTGGACACCTTATGAGTTTGCAGACCGCCAACATGACCATGGTGGTCCAACCACAATGTCCCAGCAGGCAGAAACGCGGAGTATAAAGGGAGCAACCTACCTGCAGGCAGCCTCACACGTCCGGTTCTGCCATGGAGTCCATCACACATATCCTGCTGCTGATCATTGAAGGAGCCCAAAATACATGCTGCCATAGACGCAGCCTATGTAAGTACACACATCTTTGTCATTGTGCTCAACAACAGATCGTCACACCGTCATCCACATGGTATGGGGTCATGCTACGGGATCCAAGTACACGTGTCATTGTGTATACAGCCCAAGTCGTTCAAAAAGAAGGACACATTCACAGCTACAAAATTCCCACTTTGGGCAGGTCACTCACACTGCACTACAACACTACACAAAATCGCTCATCTGGCCATCTCAGGCACAGTGACATGTTCACAATATTATGTCACATAACAGCAACACCACAGCAACATCACATCTGCAAATATAACTTACTCCCTCATACTCCTCATATGCCACGGACTTGCATTCAGCACACAAATGCATGGATGTGTTATGGAACAAAAACACGACTCACATTAAACAGCCCTGCAATGGACACGCATGTAACCCACATTGCAAAACAATGGAAGGACAATGGGATGTACAATATACAAAGAGACAACTATGCAAAGCTCGCAATGCAAACAAAACATGCACAGGAGCACTCATGCAGGATGCTGCCTTTGGGAAACATTACACTTTGCACATGCCCCTAAAACACATTTGCACAGGAACTGGCCCTTCATCTATCTCAGGGTAAAACAATAGGAAAACCAAGTGACATGACTATCTGCACAAGGTGGAATTGCAAGTCAAGAAAGCACATAAAACTGCAACAGCATGGGCCTGACATCTAGATGAAGTAGCTGCAAGGTAAACATATCAGAATGGACAAATGTACATTCAAATGCTAAGGAAGCGAGCACAATTGAACATCCTCCATGTCTGCACAAACAAAACTCGAACTCCCACACATGAGACAAATGTACAATTTCATATCAAAGGTCAAGTCTAACACCATTCATGCTGACATTGGACAACACAAGATGAAATACTATACCAAACAGAACACATTGCAATGAAACCCCAATTGCATTTACACCCACATATCCATCCGTTTATTTGTTACATACAAAATACCACAACAATAAGAGATAACGCTCCCAGAACATGCATTGTTGCTGACAACAGCACAGTAGCCTGTAGAAGGTGACATGGAAATACTCTTGTCACACAGGAAACATATCCACAATTCACACATCACAAAGTGAAATTTGTCCCTGTGGATTCATTGAGGTAGTATCAATGTTGCTCTGATAGGCCACACATTTGACATTAAAATGTACACTGTAGATATCATGTGCAAAATGTCATGGAGATATGCCCCTAAAAAACAAAACACAATGGGTCAGAAAGCTGCAGGAAAATCACCACTAATATCTAGATACCTCACAATGACATACTCTGATTGCAACAGTACAAGCTATTAGTCCTTTGTATGTCAGAGAGACATAAAGAATTGTATCTGTAGGAAGCCTTCAACATGTTTCCCAATGGGAAGCTGCAGCATGGTCTCCATTTTGGTCCTGCAAACCCAGATGTCTGTTGATGAATGGTTGTTCTCAAACACATGTGATTTTAACATAAATGCAAGACATTCCATAATGCATGCCAACAGTCAGGTAAAAAACTTTACTCATTACACATGTGTAGTGCACTTTGCTATACAACGTCACATCAATGGCCTGGAAATGCACATTGCGACAAACAAATCTAGTCAGACACGCCTTGTATGGCATTGCTTCTGCAGTTGTCAATGCCAAATGACATGCAATGATGGCTGACAGTATTTGTAAGCCAACAATCAATGGTGACACACTCTTGTCTGTGGCACCACATGAAATGTACTCCCATTGAAAATGTCCTATTCCAAACACAAGTTGGTATGCACATATGTGTGAGGAAATATAGGAATCATCCCATGTACACAGGTAGACCATGCATTAAACAGCAGTGTGTGGATTTTGGCCAAAGAGAAAAGGACACATGCTAACATGTAGGCACAAGGAATGTTGACAACAGTGATGGCACACTAATCATGTCAATCAATCAATCAATCAGTATTTGTAAAGCACAGCTACTCACCCCTGAGGGTCTCAAGGTGCTGTCATTGGACGTTCCCCACTTATCAAGGGAAGGTATTGATCGGTAGCTGCACCCAAAGATACATTTCTGCTCTGTCACATGTATGATGGTCATCTTCACATTACAGACTGTAGTGAGGCACCAGCACCCATCACACATTGAAGACAAGTAGCCTCTGGGTGACAGATGCCAATATACTCATTTCACAATATGCATGGCTGAGGAAAGTGATCCATCACTTCCTTTACTTTGGGCTGCAACACTGAGGTGTAGTGGTCTGCTTTATTGAGTTTACACCCACTACAATAACAAATAGAACTTGATTGACTAATGTACACTGTCATATGTTATCCCTGGAGAGAACGTTGTTTGTAGATTGTACACAGTTGTGTAGTAGGTCCCTGAGACAATAGGCAAGGCACTTCAGTATGTACCACATTACATATCTACAGAAACAGCTACTCGTCTACTGTTTCACACATGCCACATCCCTAATCATCAGGGGGAAATGTCAGAACCTAACACATTAACATGGCAATGTGACAGGCAGGAGTATGAACCTGTACTCACCCCTTTGTAGCTGCTGTGCTCCCCTCAAACATCCATCAAGGTATGGCTACGCAATCGCCAGGATGAGTGACATTTGGGGGATCATGGTCCAACATGCACCCACATTGAGAGTACAGCCCCAGCTGGACCTCTGTGATCTTCCAGGCCCAGCTTCACAGGACCTCCCATCTGTTGTGACATTGGACGCTCCACTAGCTGTGGACCTCCAGGGTCTGCACCTTCTGGACTAGGTCTCTCCATATTCCCTTTTTCTGATGGGTGTTGACCAGCATGGATGCAAGAGACAAATTGAGAGATTACAATCACAAGTTTTGGTGCAATTGGTTGAGTCACACACATGTCTGAAAAAACAATCTAGAAATTTCAATTTATTAACACAACCCAAGTGTAGAGCACACAAGCCAATAAGTACAGGGACATGACTACACACTTTTGTATCTATCTGCAGACTGGCCCACCAACCTGCTCCTGGCCTTCAATGAATAAGCAAGCCTACTGACATCAGGTAGCCCATGCTCCAGCAAAATGTACTTTGATGTGAGCCACAATGAAACTCTTCACACGTTTGTGGCTTCTGAAGGGTAAACTCCTTTGGTCTGACTGGACCAAGACATTTACACTCTGTGAGATTGACTCACTGCATACAGCCCATTCAGGCAACTGCATAGTACAAATGTCACCCTTATACTTGAGTGACAATGAAGGGGATGGCATGGTGGGTCCATTAAGTGTCTTCCTTGTGCATGTGTGGACATATGGCCTACCAAATGCAGATCCATGCCATTTCTGGTTGTGAATTCTGTGGTATCTACCTGTACAACAGAAGACTTCTTTGGACAAATGTGTCTATCCCACTGAGATGGCATCCAACATACAAAGGTATGCATTGTACAATTTCTGCAATGTTACCAAGCTACTGAGTCACATTTCCTGGCCTCACAGGAATCAACACATGGCCTGCACTGTGGGACGTTCATCAGTACACTAAGGGGCATATTTATACTCTGTTTGCGCTGAATTAGTATCATTTGTTTAACTCAAATTCAGTGCAAAATTAACTCCATATTAATATTTTGATGCTAGACCCATTTAGTGTCAAAATATCGAAGTTAGAGTAATGTTTTGGATGCATGAAACCACCTTGCATCAATGAGATGCAAGGTATGCATTCCCATCCAGAAAATGACTCAATGCCCCCAGCACCTTATGTATCCTCCTGTGCAAAAATGGTGCACGGATAGGTAGGCGGGCATAAATAAATGCGCTAAGCCTGCTTAGCGCCATTATTTAATGCCTGGGTCAGAGCAGGCGTTAGGGACCTGTGGACCCATGTCCATGGTCAAACACCATGGAAAGGGCTCACAGGTGGCCACCCCAACCCACAGGGACACCAGAGGAGGGTAGACCCCATCCCAGGTAAGTAGGGTAAGTAGAGGTAAGTATTTAAAAACGTTTATTTAAAGTGCTATTGGGGGCCCTCAAATGGGTCCCCCTACATTGCATTGGGTGCAATGACCATGCCCAGGGGACACTTGTCCATCGTGCTGGCCATTGGGGTACTGGGCATGACTTCTGTATTTTATAAGACAGGAGTCATGTGGTATTGATCGTTTTCCATCAGGATATGGCACTAGGCTGGCTACAGGCATTTTTTCTGCCTCTAACCAGCCTAGTGTCATTTTTTGAGGCAAAACCACCTTTCTCATATGGCCACCCCCACCCAGCTAATGTAATTTTTCTGACGCTAGCCCAACCAGTGCTCCAGCTTGAGAGATTCCATAAATCTGGTGCCGGGCTGGAGCTCGGGAATAGCGCAAGCTGGCACTACACTTTTTGACCCAAAACTGCGCAAATGCAGTTTTGCTTCAAAATGTATAAATATGGGCCTTAGCCTGTACAGAACAAATATGACTTCTGTGAAGTTGACAACAGAGCCATGGGAGTAAGGGACCTGTCATGAGTCAAGGACCCACATTGACTATGATGCAAAATGCACATATGGACTAGTTCATTGCTTTACCTCAGTACCCATTCCTAATCTAGTCATTTGACTTAGGTATTCATGGCAAGGGTTGCCACTAGAGCATCATATTGCTCACATGACAGTATCTACTGGAGTACAGGGAGTGGGCACAGTGTCACAGTTGCATTGCCACAATGACTCTACCTCAGCCTGGAGTGTGTCCCATACTTGGAGATACATTTGACAAGCCCTGGCCACTGCACACTGAGCACACAGAACCTAGAAGTCACTTCATTGCATCACTTCCATGCATGACAGTACATCATTTGACATTTGGTGTGTGTGACAACCTGAAGGGCAGAGTGAGTCAGCATATGCCTTCCAGATTACAGTTTGCTTACAAGATCCTCTGATGACTGGAACAACATGCATATACAGCTCATGCTGTCATGCCTATACATGTTGTTTAACATTTACAAACATTGTAAAGAAAAGATGTCAGTAGATGTCAGTAAAGTCTCCCTAACTAGGTATGTGCATCCACTACAATGAGCATCTAGGACCCCAAAAACCTCACATAACACAATGTGACTGAACTTAACCTACGTTACAGCCCACCAATACCCGCACCACATACATCCCAATGATGCCAAACAGACTGCAACAACATGCACATAAGAAGTCTAACTTGCACACAGGGGCACATTGTAGCCTGTGAGGAGGGAAAGAATGGTGTCAAACAGTATCAATTGTGCCTATGAGATTCTTACCTGCTCCTCTGGTGAGCCATAGGGCTGTCCACACAGGGGTAGATCCTCATTAACTAGCTTCTTCAGCTCCTCTGGAGAGAAGGCAGGGGCCCTATCACCTGCTGGATGTAGAATGATTGCTCCAAAAGGCAGCACACTGCAGCTCAGGTTGTGGAGGTGTTGTGAGTGAGTGAATCAGCACAACATTGAGGTCACGTTTGTCATGTACGTGGTCGTCACCGCCAGCGGGCACAGCCATTGGCCTGCAACCACCACAGGCAACAACGTTAACCTATGTCTGTGTCTGCCTCGGTAGCATCTGCCTATAACAATTAGCTGCTATAACAATTTCCATCGGTGGTCCTAATGTCCAGTGGAGTGGGTCAGGCATCTGCCATTTTGGCAGGATGAAATGCTATATTTGGCTTTATAAACTGTGTCACACCTACAATATATGTTTAGTTTTAGCACAAACATCTATATTGTGTCTTGCCATGTAGGTATGAGTACACAGTCACATTTCGAGGGGCAATTGTGTAGCACATCTTAGCGTTTCTTCCAAATGTTGTGGACACATGTTTTGAAAACCATGGGGGGTCACATGTGGCACTTGTATAGTTGTCAGGTGGGATGTGTACTGGGTGTCAAGTCTATCTAGTCAGAAATGCTTTGTCACATGATATTGTTGGCATGCATTATGTATGTTGCTGGAGACACACTGACTAATGTTACAAATCATGTCTTGTCACACATAGGTACCCCGGGAGAGGGAGGATGTGACAACCTCCTGTCTACCGTCCACTGCCAGACATCCAGACCATGGAAGAATGCCATGTCAACCAGCTCTTCCATCTGATAAGGCAAAAAAGTGGACTTATGTTGTCAGTTGGAGCCAGATCTGATACCAGCTATTAGTTATCCAACCAGCATACCACCCATTGTACAACTCATGTAAGTATTGCACTTCCTGGCCACAGGGTCCTTCCAACATACAGTTGACCTATCTGCTGGTATGTCCCAACTTATGTTAAATCTAGTGTTGAAGCATTTCCTCTCAGAAATGTCGAAAAACATTGACAGCTATATCAGATTCCCCTGACATGAAGATATAACCAATGTGAAGGCTGACTTTTATTGATTTGACCGCCTCCCACCTGTGTTGGGGGCCATTGATAGCACACATGTTGGCTTGGTGCCATCGCAGACCACTGATCAAGTCTATCACAGCAGAAAGAATTTCCATTCCATGAATGTAAAAATTGTCTGTTTGGTGGATCTCTACATATCACATCTGTGCCAGTTATCCAGGTCCAGAATATGACTCCTTCATAATGCGAACAGCACCATAACCCAACAAATGTCACAACTGTACCCAGAGAGGTTCTGGCTGGTTGGTAAGTCACATATATCCTGATTGTGTGTACGCAATGTCAGGTGCTACAATCATGAAGTGAGGGCCTCATGGTGGTTCTTATGTCCCATTCCTTGAAAGGAGACTCAGCCTATCAAAACCGATCTTGGTTGTTAACAAATCATGTAACAAAAGATGTAAAGTGAAGGGGTCAGTCATGGTGAACAAAATCATTGGAGTAGATGTCACACTATTGGGAGTCCAACGTCCAGAGTACTCTTCCCATTGGAACTGGTAAGTGCTTGAGGATCAGTCAACAAAGTGAATATGTGGCATACAAAGGAGGTCCTTTAAGAAGAGATCACTTGCTGGCAGTGGTGGGTGTCTTGACACCTGCAGCTCAAAGATTCTTTGCTGGACGTCCCCACTTGTGTAGGGTAGGATCTGCTGCTACAAAGGTGTCTGGGGCTTGTTCTCCCTTTGGCAGGACCTCCCTTCCAGTGGCTGCCAACAACGTTGATGTGCCTGGTGTTGATGAGCCAAAGAAAGGGGTAGACTAATGCTGAAAATCCATGCTTAGTGTGGTGTGAATGTCCCCCAGCACCCCTGTTAAGGAGTCCATGTTGGTATTGTGGGCCTGCATCTGTTCCCTCATGTCTTTGTGCATGTCCCTCTGTAGCTGGTTGATGTTCTTGAGTTCCATCACGCCTTGGGACTCCTGATAGACCCCAAGATGTTACTGATGGTGTCCTGGCCAAAATCAGCCCTGCGGCTTCACCCCGCTGGCCCACAGCATCCCTCCCATGTACCCTACCCCAATGAGCCTGAGCCATTTCCACCGGGTGCCCTTTCCAACTAGGTCCTGGACCCTCATTATTGAGAGTGCTGAGCTGCAACTCAGGATCCGTGACTAGGGAGCATTAGATGGTAGAGACTGTGCTCGTGGACACAGGTTGGGGGCATATACCTCTACTATTATGACATTGGCAGTTTGGCCAAAGCCAAACCGTCAAGTTAACACACCGACTGCCACGGCAGCCGTCACCAGGCCGCCCATGGCATTTTGACCCCGCCCACCACCGGTTTCTGTACCACAACGGAAACCATGTGGGTCGGCACTACCAGTGCCAGGGAATTCCTTCCCTGGCACTGATAGGGGTCTTCCCCACCCCGCCCTCCTCCCCAGAGTCCTCCCCCACCATCCCTCTCCCACCCCCCCACATATACACACATACACGCACATATATACACACACATACACATGCGCATACACACATTCAACCATGCATGCATGCATTCATACACACTCACAGCAACACTCACGAACATACATTCAGGCACACCTGCAATCACATGACATAATATGCACGTACACACACAGACCCACTCATACACACATGCATTACAAACGCATGCATACATTCAAACACAGTCACACACACCCCCACGCAGGCACACAATACTCCCCACCCCCCTCTCCTGTCAGAGAACCTTACTTACCTTCTTGCAGGGGGTCCTCCAGACGGGACGCGGTGCTGATGCTTCGTAGGCCCATAGTGTCCACAGTGAGACTCACTGTTGTTGTCTGACCAGGTTGTCCAGATGGGCTAGAATCGTTCTCCACGTCCAGACATCTAGGAATGTCGTCATCACTGAGGGCTTCATTCAGCGGGGTAGTGACAGTCTGTTCTGTGGCCACTATGTGCTCAGCGGCAGCTCCACCTGTTGATGTAAAACGCACAATGTTACTGGTTGTATTATGACATCTACCTCCATCGGCTTAGTGTTACAGTAAGCAGAGACCTTCTCCAAAGTTAAGTGGCAGCTAATCCTTTTGTGGCAAGTAGCCATGGTATTGGGTGTATTGACATGTCATGTGTGAAGCATGCCAATTCATTTTGACTGAAGCTGCTGCTGAAATGTGCAAATCATGATCACTTTTAGGGATGGCCTGAAAATCCCATCTTGCCACCAGGGCAGGCAAAACAGTGGCTAGGCAAGATATGGCTTTGCCCATTAGTAGGCCTAGCTGGTTGTGATGCAGGCAGTCCCAGGACTATATTGTATATGTGAATGGAGTCATTGTGTGCCTAGAGCAGTGAATGTGTCTACTGCCAATACCAATCTGGTGATACATCTTGAGGCCTTATGAATACTTGTCATACACAGTGTTTAAGGTGTCACTCCTGTCCTCTAATATTTCAACTAGGGTAGGCAAGTCAAGATGGAGCTATATTGACAGTTACGTCTTTAATTTGGGCATGATCTGTGCTTGATCAGTTCCAGGTAAGTATTCTTCATTTGAGAGTTGACAAACAGAGGTGGCCACCGTGCTGGTGTTTGGAGTTAGAGTTGCCGGGCCCATTGGGTTTTGCAGTCATGTCACTTCCTCTACTTTACAACACTTTGAAAATAGTATCATTCCAGGTGAGTACACTTCAATTAAGTCTTGCCGAACAGGGGCATATAAACAAGTGAACAATGGTTTGGTGTTTGGAGTCAGAGAAACAGTGCATCCTGGGAGTTGCAGTAATATTATTCCTTTCACTTCACACACTTGACAAATAGTTTCCTCCCAGGTGAGCACACTTCATTTGTGATTTAGCAAACAATGATATTTGGGAAAAAGAACACCGGTCTGGAGAGTGGAGTAACAGTAACAGAGCACCCTGGCCTCAGCAGACATGTCACTTCCAGTACTACACACACTATACAAATGTGATCTGCCCAGCTAAGTACACTTCATTTGTGGTTTACCAAACAATGGTATTTGGACAAGAGAATACTGGTTTGGTGAGTGGATTTACGAACACAAGGCCTTCCTGGCCTTAGCAGTCAGGTCACTGCCACCACTTCCCACACTTGACAATGTTATCCTGCCAAGTGAGTGAAGTTCATTTGTGATTTGCCAAATAGGGGCTTGTGGACAAGTGCCCACTGGGCTGGTTTTTGTAATTAGTAAAACAGTGCCTCCTGGGAATTTCAGTCAGGTCACTCTCTCTGCTACATACATGAGACAAATGTTATCCCCGCAGGTGAGTAAACTTAATTTGAAAGTTCACTAATAGATGTACTGGGGCAAGTAACCACTGGGCTGGTAGTTGGGGGTTAGAGAAGCAGTGTCTCCTGGGAGTTGCAGTTAGGTCACGCTCTCTACTGCACACACTTGACTTGTTCTCCCCACGTGAGCAAACATCATTTGAGAGTTATATTTGGGCAAGTGACCACTGGGCTGGTGGTTGGAGTTAGAGAAACAGTGCCTCTTGGGGATTGCAGTCAGGTTACTCTCTCTATTTTTCACACTATACAAATGATACCCTCGCAGGTGAATACACTTCAATTGAGAGTTAAGACACAGGGATAACTGGGCAAGAGCACACTGTGCTGGTGGTTACAGTTACAGAAACAGTGCCTCCTGAGAGTTGAAGTGAGGTAACACTAGTACGCACACTATACAAATGTTCTCCCCCAAGGTAAGTAAGCTTAATTTGAGAGGTCACTGACAGATGTTTCAGGCCAAGTGACCAATGGGCTGGTGTTTGGAGTTAGTCAAACAGTGCCTCCTTGGAGTTGCAGTCTAGTTACTCTCTCTAATAAACTCTCTAGTAAGCACTCTATACACATGTTGTGTATTACATATCTGTATGCAGACTGCATTTAGGTTTGGTCATACATTTACCTTTTGAGACATACCATGAGTCCTGGGTTTATTTTTGAATATTGAAAGACTTACAGGCCCCATTTGGACCAATGGCATGTGATGGACCTTAGAAGCTATGCTGTTGGGTCCAACCGCAAAGATTGACAGTGTTTTCACTCAGATACTTTAGGTATTGAATGTTGGTGGGGTACATGAACAAGAAAGGGTGGTGCCTACAGCACTGACTCTGTAAACTATCCTGTCCCACATGTCCATTCTTTCTGAGAGGAGTGTGCTAGACCTGTGCTCCAAACAATTATGGCTCTACTCTTATGATTACAACCACTATGGCTCTTAACTCATCTTCTGAATAACATGGATTTTACATCAGTAACATGGTGGGGGGAAAACACGGGCAACAGGGAGTTAATATTCAGGGGAAGTGCAAAAGGGAGTGAATGGACAAAAGTGTTTTATGGGATGGTGAAAAAAAGAACAGGGGTGCCCGCCATGAGGGACCGCCACCATGACTATGTGCTTATAATATGCTTGGTGTAAGAGGCTGGCCCTCTATGTAGTGTGAAAAACTAGGTACACTGTGCAGGGGGTCCAAGCAACCACACATTGGTTTCCAGAGGCAAAAATCAGATCACCTAATGCTCCAATTTCTTGAGGTAGCTGGTCGAGCAGTTAGGCAAATCTAGGAGGAGTGCTAAGCATTGTTGTACTCACAGTATCAATCATGCACCACACACACTCAAGGAATAACTCAAGACCAGTTTTATAAAAATACTTCAGATTTTTATATAAATGTTAAGACCAAGATGGTCAAGATATGTTAAGTACTTTTTGAGTTCTGATTTTTCAAAGTTTTAATAAAGTTAGTCTTTCTGTGCATAATTACGCACCACTGGTATCAATGGGCAATCACTTTTAAAAATGTATTAAAAATCATACATTTGGGTTACCAGTCTCTTCTTTTGCAGGATGGTCGAAGCAGTCAGTAAGCATAGTGTGCCAGCTGAAGAGTCTCGGGTGGCCCCTGGTTCTGGTGGGAGCAGAGCTGGAAAGTCTCTTGGCACAGGCACAGGACCACTTGGTGGGAAACCTGGAAAAAGTGATGGTTTGCAGATTTAAAGGTGATGCCCTGGGGTCCCCTTGGGCTGTCGATGTTGCAAGGGGTTTGGGGCACTTGTAGCACAGCTGGGTCCTTGTTTCAGGGCACAGGATGGCCGGGTACAGGGCGAGTTGTTGATCCTGGCGGTGGCACAATGGAGCCCTTTGTAGCTGGTGGTAAGGTTCTTTGAGGGCTGCTCACAGGACTACAGTGGCACTCCAGTGGGAGGTCTGGGTTGTTCCTGAAGTCCCTTGACTGGGGCTTCCTCCTGGTCCAGTTGCAGCTCTGGGGTAGCTGGTTTTCTTGGAGTCCGACGTGCACTAGCCAGAACCCAGGGTATTGGTACGACTCAGAATCTGGAAGGTGCAGTGCCACCAAAGTGGGCACACTTAATGGTCACATCTGGCTGTTGCTGGTGTGTTGTCGGGTATAGCTGCAACTTCTGGTTACAGAGATATTGGCCAGTCAGTGAAGAGACCCTCACTGGCTTGTTGGTTCCTGCTGCTTTCTTGAGTAATGCCTCAACTCAGGAGGGAGATCTTGTGCAATTTGTAAAGCCTGGAGGTCCTCGGTCTTTTGAGGTCAGTTCAGTTCCTCCACAGCGTCAATTTTTGGGACACAGATGCAGCAGGCAGGGTCTGGGCTCTTCTTCTGATGCAGCAGGTCCTCAGCTCTCCTGCTGTGGTCTTCTTTTGGGCTGTCTTCCTTTTTGTACTTTTGAATCTGATTTCTTGGTGTAGGGGTACCCACCAAATACTGACTTTAGTGGGCTTTTTTAAGGGGAACCTGGTAGTGTCCAATGGGACACTTACCTTTGGTGTGGGAAGGGTCACTAACCAAACCTCATTGGCTATTTTCCTCCATTCCAAGGTGGAGGAAAGTGAAAGAGAGGGTCCAACCTACAGGCAACACCTTAAGGGTAGTGCATGTCAAGTGAGTCCACTCCTCCTACCCTTTGTTAGGTTTCCTGCCTTTGCTCTAAGGTGACCCCTGGATACTTTTAGGGGTAAATCCCATAATGGCACCAGTTTGGATTTATCATTCTGAGTTATTTGATACCAAAGAACCCAGGGTTCAGAGTGGCCATCATGTAGCTGGGAAACTCATGTTTGACCAATGTCCAGCAAATGCATTAAAATTGCTGCTCTGTTCACTCACTATGTCCCGGGTAGGACAAGGCCCCAGTGAGGGCATATTGCTCATGAAGCTATGCCCTCACATTTAATATGAAGTATTCTGCCTTAGGGATATAAGGCATGCCAGACAAGACGAGTGACTTACCCATAGTAAATGTAGTGTATGATGGATAGGTCACACAGGCAGTGTGCCATGTCAAGTTTGTATTTTAAGTTTGCACCAGGACACTCAGTCTGCAATGACAGTGATGGGTGCATCTGGATGGATGGCACAAGAGGGTGGCACAATCAGTGCTGCTGCCCTCAGGGGATTATCCATAGTACTCCATGCCCTGGGCGAGTAGGTGCCCCTTTATGAGGGATTCATAGTGGTAGTTAAGGGTGTATCCTATTGTGCTAATGAATCACAGCAGATTTAGGAAAAGAGCTTTGGCCCAGGTAACCTGGCTGGCAGGGGCCGTGGGCACTATAATTTCTATAACACATCAACATCAGGCAAAAAGTGGGGGATAACCTTGTCAAAAAGAGGCCCTCTCACAAACACGGTGGTTGGTCACAGTGCTGGCAGTGTTGGAGGTCGGACCGCCTACTTCCAGGCTGCCACACCACTTGCAATTTGTCTTCTTTGCTTGACAGTCAACGGTCCTTCCTGTGTAACTTGTAAAAGGGTGGTGTGAAAGAACCCCAGCATGGTGGTCTTTTCAGGACCGCCAATGTGGCAGCCAGCAATCCGAATGCAAAACCCGTAGGCAGGCCCAAGTTATTACTACCTGTCAATCACCTGCCTCTGTCATTAGTGAACACATGCCTTGTGAACCTTTACTAACAGCTCCCATAGGAGTCACATGAGGCTGGCAAAGACACATCTTTAATGTGCCTTTACTGCACTCACTGGGCTAAATCCAGCTCCTTCCAAATTGTGGATGAGAGGTGGGGGTGTCTGAGAATGCCTTAAGGCCTAGATTCCACAAACTAAATTAACATATCTAACTTTAAAACTAAGGTACAAATACTGGTAATACTGTCCTAAATTCCCTTAAAAGAACATCCTAAACAACTAAGGACATTTATTTTTGGCACAGAGGGGACTCAGTGACAACACAACATATGTCCACCATATGTGTAATGCTGTGATTGTAGGGCACTTGTCACACTGTGAACTGAAGATCTACCACGTTGTAATGGAGGGTGAACACTGCAAGCAGGATACAAATATGACCAATACGTGTAGTTTGGGGTGCAGAGTTCTGTGTACTGCTAGATTTATTGGTAGAGTACGCTATCACCTGGTCAGATATCTTGCTGCCAATGTAAGAACAGTCTGGGTTGATCCATGGACCTCCTTGCTGAAGATCCAAGTCTTGATCTTTTCGGGGAATTTAAGAATTAAAAGGTGTCACCAATGTTTAGCAGCAGGTCGTTACAAGCTTTTATAGCAAGGTAGTAGAAGGCACTACTGTGTTTTATGACCCTGCATATGCATGGGATGTATGAGAGTAGGGGTATGGCTGAGTGGAGGGTTCTGAAATGTTGTGAAATCTGAGTCAATTATTGAGGTATGCTTGCCAATGTTGTGTAAGGCTTTGAATGTATGTGTTAGGAGTTAGAAGAGCTATTGAAGCTCTTTGAGGTGTGTGATGATGTGAGTGTGGTGGGAGTTTGAGGGTCAGCCTACGTGCTCCATTCTGTATAATTTGGCATCATCTGGTTAGTTAAGTGAGGGAGTAATTGAGTATCGAGTTGAGTGCAGCTCCAATGAGGTTGAGTCTTTTGGTGAAAATGAAATAACAACAGGTATATCTCTATTACCTTGACTATCTGCCTAAGTGATATCCACGTGAAAGCACACTTAGGCCCTCATTACGACCCTGGCGGTTGGTGATAAAGTGGCATTAATACCACTAACAGGCTGGCAGTAAGTACCGCCAAAATATGACCATGGCAGTGATATCTCTGAAAGACAGCCAATGTACCACACCAACCACCAGGGCGGAAACAACAGCCGACACGACGGTAGCCGCCTACGGCCAGGTGGAAGACAAAGCTCCGCCCACCATATTATGACATAGCAAACCGCCACCTTTTTCAGGGTGGTACCAATGCCATCAAAAGCCTAGTGGAAACAGAGCACAGGAGTCAAAGGACTCACCATTGCAGACACAGGGAAGAACCAAGCCGCCATAGAACCCGAACTGCAAGTCTTTCCGATGATCTTCTACATCATGCTTCTCCACTAACACCAGTGCCGGTGAAGACGATGACGGTAAGTATAGCCGCCTATCACACAAGGGGGGGGGAATGACAGTGACACACACATGCACAACACACACCCCACACACACAAGCCACACGCACAACAAGAAAATAATTTGTCCACGATAATTGGCTGAACAATGCAAGGACAACAGGAATTGACTAAAGTAATTGTAATAAGATCAACATCAAAAATAATAAGGCAATGTGTCCAACAACTACAGACCAATCACAAATGGACCTTTCCTGGGCAAATTGATAGAAAGAGCAGCATTCGCCCAGATGTCACATTTCATTGAAGACAATTCTATACTTTCAGACTTCCAAACTGGATTCTGCCCAGGAAGAAGCATTGAATCAGCACTCATAGCAATCTGGGATGATATTAAAAACACAGTTGACCGCAGGGGAGTTGCTGCACTACTTCTCTTGGACCTCTTGGCTGCCTTCGATACGGTTTACCATTCTACCCTAACTCAAAGACTCCGCAAAGCCGGCATACAAGGGATTTCTCTCGACTGGATTACTTCCTATCTGTTCTAATATCACCCACTCGCCCCCCTTCTCATCCGAACCCTACCTCACAAAAGCTGGGGTCCCCCAAGGGTCAATCATCTCACCTTTGCTTTTCGACATCTACATGATATCTTTACCAGAACTGATCAATGATTTCCATCTCACATGCTACAACTATACAGATGACACACAAATGCTACTTAAATTAGAATGTCCCAAAAACATTGAAAACTCACAAATTTTCAGTTGCCTCAGAGCCGTTGATCAGTGGATGACCTGGAGCCATCTCAAACTAAATACCTCCAAAACAGAAAGACTCATATGTGGTGACATATGTGATGGGAACAACCCCTTAGGCAAGGGTCGATCCCCTGGAGGGGCAAATTGTATTTAGACCATTTCTGCCCCCCCTTGGGGGCAAATCGGCTGATTTTAGGTGAATCTGCCCCCAAGGGGGGCAGAAACCACTAGGCACTGGGGATCTTTTTTTTTTGCGCCGTCACGCAGGGGGAGTGACCCCGTAGGCAAGGGTCGCTCCAAGGGGTGAGGGGGAAATTATTTTAGGGCATTTCTGCACCCCCAGGGGCCGGCTAAGCTAGAGGCCAAAATCCACAGGTAGGCACTTTGCGAAAAACACCTCTGTTTTCTGTGAAAAAATTTGATGTGTCCACGTTGTGTTTTGGGCCATTTCCTTTCGTGGGCGCTAGGCCTATCCACACAAGTGAGGTACCATTTTTATCGGGAGACTTGGGGGAACGCTGGGTGGAAGGAAATTTGTGGCTCCTTTCAGATTCCAGAACTTTCTGTCACCGAAATGTGAGGAAAATTTGTTTTTTTAGCCACATTTTGAGGTTTGCAAAGGATTCTGGGTAACAGAACCGGGTCAGAGCCCCACAAGTCACCCCATCTTGGATTCCCGTAGGTCTCTAGTTTTCAAAAATGCACAGGTTTGGTAGGTTTCCCTTGGTGCCAGCTGAGCTAGAGGCCAAAATCTACAGGTAGGCACTTTGCAAAAAACACCTCTGTTTTCTGTAAAAAAATGGGATGTGTCCACATTGTGTTTTGGGCCATTTCCTTTTGTGGGCGCTAGGCCTACCCACACAAGTGAGGTACCATTTTTATCAGGAGACTTGGGGGAACGCTGGGTGGAAGGAAATTTGTGGCTCCTCTCAGATTATAGAACTTTCTGTCAACCACAATGTGAGGAAAATGTGTTTTTTTAGCCAAATTTTGAGGTTTGCAAAGGATTCTGGGTAACAGAACCTGGTCAGAGCCCCACAAGTCACCCCATCTTGGATTCCCCTAGGTCTCTAGTTTTCCAAAATGTGCTGATTTAGGTGCCGGCTGAGCTAGGGGCCAAAATCTACAGGTAGGCACTTTGCAAAAAACAGCTCTGTTTTCTGTCAAAAAATGGGATGTGTCCACGTTGTGTTTTGGGCCATTTCCTTTCGTGGGCGCTAGGCCTACCCACACAAGTGAGGTACCATTTTTATCGGTAGACTTGGGGGAATGCTGGGTGGAAGGAAATTTGTGGCTCCTCTTAGATTCCAGAACTTTCTGTCACCGAAATTTGAGGAAAATGTGTTTTTTTAGCCAAATTTTGAGGTTTGCAAAGGATTCTGGGTAACAGAACCTGGTCAGAGCCCCACAAGTCACCCCATCTTGGATTCCCCTAGGTCTCTAGTTTTCAAAAATACACAGGTTTGGCAGGTTTCCTTCGGTGGCGGCTGAGCTAGAGGCCAAAATCTACAGGTAGGCACTTTGCAAAAAACACCACTGTTTTCTGTAAAAAAAAATGGGATGTGTCCACGTTGTGTTTTGGGCCTTTTCCTTTTGTGGGCGCTAGGCCTACCCACACAAGTGAGGTACCATTTTTATCGGTAGACTTGGGGGAATGCTGGGTGGAAGGAAATTTGTGGCTCCTCTCAGATTCCAGAACTTTCTGTCACCGAAATGTGAGGAAAATGTGTTTTTTTAGCCAAATTTTGAGGTTTGCAAAGGATTCTGGGTAACAGAACCTGGTCAGAGCCCCACAAGTCACCCCATCTTGGATTCCCCTAGGTCTCTAGTTTTCAAAAATACACAGGTTTGGCAGGTTTCCTTTGGTGCCGGCTGAGCTAGAGGCCAAAATCTACAGGTAGGCACTTTGCAAAAAACACCACTGTTTTCTGTAAAAAAAAATGGGATGTGTCCACGTTGTGTTTTGGGCCATTTCCTTTTGTGGGCGCTAGGCCTACCCACAAAAGTGAGGTACCATTTTTATCAGGAGACTTGGGGGAACGCTGGGTGGAATGAAATTTGTGGCTCCTCTCAGATTCCAGAACTTTCTGTCACCGAAATGTGAGGAAAATGTGTTTTTTTAGCCACATTTTGAGGTTTGCAAAGGATTCTGGGTAACAGAACCTGGTCAGAGCCCCTCAAGTGACCCCATCTTGGATTCCCCTACGTCTCTAGTTTTCCAAAATGTGCTGGTTTGGTAGGTTTCCCTAGGTGCCGGCTGAGCTAGAGGCCAAAATCTACAGGTAGGCACTTTGCAAAAAACACCTCTGTTTTCTGTAAAAAAAATGTGATGTGTCCACATTGTGTTTTGGGCCATTTCCTTTTGTCGGCGCTAGGCCTACCCACACAAGTGAGGTACCATTTTTATCGAGAGACTTGGGGGAACACTGGGTGGAAGGAAATTTGTGGCTCCTCTCAGATTCCAGAACTTTCTGTCACCGCAATCTGAGGAAAATGTGTTTTTTCAGCCAAATTTTGAGGTTTGCAAAGGATTCTGGGTAACAGAACCTGGTCAGAGCCCCACAAGTCACCCCATCTTGGATTCCCCTAGTTCTCTAGTTTTCCAAAATGTGCTGGTTTGGTAGGTTTCCCTAGGTGCCGGCTGAGCTAGGGGCCAAAATCTACTGGTAGGCACTTTGCAAAAAACATCTCTGTTTTCTGTAAAAAAATGGGATGTGTCCACATTGTGTTTTGGGCCATTTCCTTTTGTGGGCGCTAGGCCTATCCACACAAGTGAGGTACCATTTTTATCGGTAGACGTGGGAGAATGCTGGGTGGAAGGAAATTTGTGGCTCCTCTCAGATTCCAGAACTTTCTGTCACCGAAATTTGAGGAAAATGTGTTTCTTTAGCCAAATTTTGAGGTTTGCAAAGGATTCGGGCTAACAGAACCTGGTCAGAGCCCCACAAGTCACCCCATCTTGGATTCCCCTAGGTCACTAGTTTTCAAAAATGCACAGGTTTGGTAGGTTTCCCTTGGTGCCGGCTGAGCTAGAGGCCAAAATCTACAGGTAGTCACTTTGCAAAAAACACCACTGTTTTCTGTAAAAAAAAATAGGATGTGTCCACGTTGTGTTTTGGGCCATTTCCTTTTGTGGGCGCTAGGCCTACCCACACAAGTGAGGTACCATTTCTATCAGGAGACTTGGGGAACGCTGGGTGGAAGGAAATTTGTGGCTCCTTTCAGATTCTAGAACTTTCTGTCACCGAAATCTGAGGAAAATGTGTTTTTTTATCCATATTTTGAGGTTTGCAAAGGATTCTGGGTAACAGAACCTGGTCAGAGCCCCACAAGTCACCCCATCTTGGATTCCCCTAGGTCTCTAGTTTTCCAAAATGTGCTGGTTTAGGTGCCGGCTGAGCTAGGGGCCAAAATCTACAGGTAGGCACTTTGCAAAAAACACCTCTGTTTTCTGTAAAAAAATGGGATGTGTCCACATTGTGTTTTGGGCCATTTCCTTTTGTGGGCGCTAGGCCTATCCACACAAGTGAGGTACCATTTTTATCAGTAGACGTGGGAGAATGCTGGGTGGAAGGAAATTTGTGGCTCCTCTCAGATTCCAGAACTTTCTGTCACCGAAATTTGAGGAAAATGTGTTTTTTTAGGCAAATTTTGAGGTTTGCAAAGGATTCTGGGTAACAGAACCTGGTCAGAGCCCCACAAGTCACCCCATCTTGGATTCCCCTAGGTCTCTAGTTTTTAAAAATGCACAGGTTTGGTAGGTTTACCTAGGTGCCGGCTGAGGTAGGGGCGAAAATCTACAGGTAGGCACTTTGCAAAAAACAGCTCTGTTTTCTGTCAAAAAATGGGATGTGTCCACGTTGTGTTTTGGGCCATTTGCTTTCGTGGGCGCTAGGCCTACCCACACAAGTGAGGTACCATTTTTATCGGTAGACTTGGGGGAATGCTGGGTGGAAGGAAATTTGTGGCTCCTCTTAGATTCCAGAACTTTCTGTCACCGAAATTTGAGGAAAATGTGTTTTTTTAGCCAAATTTTGAGGTTTGCAAAGGATTCTGGGTAACAGAACCTGGTCAGAGCCCCACAAGTCACCCCATCTTGGATTCCCCTAGGTCTCTAGTTTTCAAAAATACACAGGTTTGGCAGGTTTCCTTCGGTGGCGGCTGAGCTAGAGGCCAAAATCTACAGGTAGGCACTTTGCAAAAAACACCACTGTTTTCTGTAAAAAAAAATGGGATGTGTCCACGTTGTGTTTTGGGCCTTTTCCTTTTGTGGGCGCTATGCCTACCCACACAAGTGAGGTACCATTTTTATCGGTAGACTTGGGGGAATGCTGGGTGGAAGGAAATTTGTGGCTCCTCTCAGATTCCAGAACTTTCTGTCACGGAAATGTGAGGAAAATGTGTTTTTTTAGCCAAATTTTGAGGTTTGCAAAGGATCTGGGTAACAGAACCTGGTCAGAGCCCCACAAGTCACCCCATCTTGGATTCCCCTAGGTCTCTAGTTTTCAAAAATACACAGGTTTGGCAGGATTCCTTTGGTGCCGGCTGAGCTAGAGGCCAAAATCTACAGGTAGGCACTTTGCAAAAAACACCACTGTTTTCTGTAAAAAAAAATGGGATGTGTCCACGTTGTGTTTTGGGCCATTTCCTTTTGTGGGCGCTAGGCCTACCCACAAAAGTGAGGTACCATTTTTATCAGGAGACTTGGGGGAACGCTGGGTGGAATGAAATTTGTGGCTCCTCTCAGATTCCAGAACTTTCTGTCACCGAAATGTGAGGAAAATGTGTTTTTTTAGCCACATTTTGAGGTTTGCAAAGGATTCTGGGTAACAGAACCTGGTCAGAGCCCCACAAGTGACCCCATCTTGGATTCCCCTACGTCTCTAGTTTTCCAAAATGTGCTGGTTTGGTAGGTTTCCCTATGTGCCGGCTGAGCTAGAGGCCAAAATCTACAGGTAGGCACTTTGCAAAAAACACCTCTGTTTTCTGTAAAAAAAATGTGATGTGTCCACATTGTGTTTTGGGCCATTTCCTTTTGTCGGCGCTAGGCCTACCCACACAAGTGAGGTACCATTTTTATCGAGAGACTTGGGGGAACACTGGGTGGAAGGAAATTTGTGGCTCCTCTCAGATTCCAGAACTTTCTGTCACCGCAATCTGAGGAAAATGTGTTTTTTCAGCCAAATTTTGAGGTTTGCAAAGGATTCTGGGTAACAGAACCTGGTCAGAGCCCCACAAGTCACCCCATCTTGGATTCCCCTAGTTCTCTAGTTTTCCAAAATGTGCTGGTTTGGTAGGTTTCCCTAGGTGCCGGCTGAGCTAGGGGCCAAAATCTACTGGTAGGCACTTTGCAAAAAACATCTCTGTTTTCTGTAAAAAAATGGGATGTGTCCACATTGTGTTTTGGGCCATTTCCTTTTGTGGGCGCTAGGCCTATCCACACAAGTGAGGTACCATTTTTATCGGTAGACGTGGGAGAATGCTGGGTGGAAGGAAATTTGTGGCTCCTCTCAGATTCCAGAACTTTCTGTCACCGAAATTTGAGGAAAATGTGTTTCTTTAGCCAAATTTTGAGGTTTGCAAAGGATTCGGGGTAACAGAACCTGGTCAGAGCCCCACAAGTCACCCCATCTTGGATTCCCCTAGGTCTCTAGTTTTTAAAAATGCACAGGTTTGGTAGGTTTCCCTTGGTGCCGGCTGAGCTAGAGGCCAAAATCTACAGGTAGGCACTTTGCAAAAAACACCACTGTTTTCTGTAAAAAAAAATAGGATGTGTCCACGTTGTGTTTTGGGACATTTCCTTTTGTGGGCGCTAGGCCTACCCACACAAGTGAGGTACCATTTCTATCAGGAGACTTGGGGAACGCTGGGTGGAAGGAAATTTGTGGCTCCTTTCAGATTCTAGAACTTTCTGTCACCGAAATCTGAGGAAAATGTGTTTTTTTATCCAAATTTTGAGGTTTGCAAAGGATTCTGGGTTACAGAACCTGGTCAGAGCCCCACAAGTCACCCCATCTTGGATTCCCCTAGGTCTCTAGTTTTCAAAAATGCACAGGTTTGGTAGGTTTCCCTGGGTGCCGGCTGAGCTAGGGGCCAAAATCTACTGGTAGGCACTTTGCAAAAAATACCTATGTTTTCTGTAAACAAATGTGATGTGTCCACATTGTGTTTTGGGCCATTTCCTTTTGTGGGCGCTAGGCCTATCCACACAAGTGAGGAACCATTTTTATTGGTAGATGTGGGGGAATGCTGGGTGGAAGGAAATTTGTGGCTCCTCTCAGATTCCAGAACTTTCTGTCACCGAAATTTGAGGAAAATGTGTTTCTTTAGCCACATTTTGAGGTTTGCAAGGGATTCTGGGTAACAGAACCTGGTCAGAGCCCCACAAGTCACCCCATCTTGGATTCACCTAGGTCTCTAGTTTTCAAAAGTGCGCAGATTTCGTAGGTTTCCCTTGGTGCCGGCTGAGCTAGAGGCCAAAATCTACAGGTAGGCACTTTGCAAAAAACACCACTGTTTTCTGTAAAAAAAAATGGGATGTGTCCACGTTGTGTTTTGTGCCATTTCCTTTTGTGGGCGCTAGGCCTATCCACACAAGTGAGGTACCATTTCTATCGAGAGACTTGAGGGAACGCTGGGTGGAAGGAAATTCGTGGCTCCTCTCAGATTCCAGAACTTTCTGTCACCGAAATGTGAGGAAAATGTGTTTTTTTAGCCAAATTTTGAGGTTTGCAAAGGATTCTGGGTAACAGAACCTGGTCAGAGCCCCACAAGTCACCCCATCTTGGATTCCCCTAGGTCTCTAGTTTTCAAAAATGTGCTGGTTTGGTAGGTTTCCCTAGGTGCCGGCTGAGCTAGGGGCCAAAATCTACAGGTAGGCACTTAGCAAGAAACACCTCTGTTTTCTGTAAAAAAATGGGATGTGTCCACGTTGTGTTTTGGGCCATTTCCTTTCGTGGGCGCTAGGCCTACCCACACAAGTGAGGTACCATTTTTATCGGGAGACTTGGGGGAACGCTGGGTGGAAGGACATTTGTGGCTCCTTTCAGATTCCAGAACATTCTGTCACCGAAATGTGAGGAAAATTAGTTTTTTTAGCCACATTTTGAGGTTTGCAAAGGATCCTGTGTAACAGAACCTGGTCAGAGCCCCACAAGTCACCCCATCTTGGATTCCCCTAGGTCTCTAGTTTTCAAAAATGTGCTGGTTTGGTAGGTTTCCCTAGGTGCCGGCTGAGCTAGGGGCCAAAATCTACAGGTAGGCACTTTGCAAAAAACACCTCTGTTTTCTGTAAAAAAATGGGATGTGTCCACATTGTGTTTTGGGCCATTTCCTTTTGTGGGCGCTAGGCCTATCCACACAAGTGAGGTACCATTTTTATCGGTAGACATGGGGGAATGCTGGGTGGAAGGAAATTTGTGGCTCCTCTCAGATTCCAGAACTTTCTGTCAGCGAAATGTGAGGAAAATTTGTTTTTTTAGCCACATTTTGAGGTTTGCAAAGGATTCTGGGTAACAGAACCTGGTCAGAGCCCCACAAGTAACCCCATCTTGGATTCCCCTAGGTCTCTAGTTTTCAAAAATGTGCTGGTTTGGTAGGTTTACCTAGGTGCCGGCTGAGCTAGGGGCCAAAATCTACAGGTAGGCAATTTGCAAAAAACACCTCTGTTTTCTGTAAAAAAATGGGATGTGTCCACACTGTGTTTTGGGCCATTTCCTTTTGTGGGCGCTAGGCCTATCCACACAAGTGAGGTACCATTTTTATCGGTAGACGTGGGGGAATGCTGGGTGGAAGGAAATTTGTGGCTCCTCTCAGATTCCAGAACTTTCTGTCACTGAAATTTGAGGAAAATGTGTTTTTTTACCCGAATTTTGAGGTTTGCAAAGGATTCTGGGTAACAGATCCTGGTCAGAGCCCCACAAGTCACCCCATCTTGGATTCCCCTAGGTCTCTAGTTTTCAAAAATGCACAGGTTTGGTAGGTTTCCCTTGGTGCCGGCTGAGCTAGAGGCCAAAATCTACAGGTAGGCACTTTGCAAAAAACACCACTGTTTTCTGTAAAAAAAATGGGATGTGTCCACATTGTGTTTTGGGCCATTTCCTTTTGTGGGCGCTAGGCCTACCCACACAAGTGAGGTACCATTTTTATCAGGAGACTTGGGGGAACGCTGGGTGGAAGGAGTTTTGTGGCTCCTCTCAGATTATAGAACTTTCTGTCACCGAAATCTGAGGAAAATGTGTTTTTTAGCCAAATTTTGAGGTTTGCAAAGGATTCTGGGTTACAGAACCTGGTCAGAGCCCCACAAGTCACCCCATCTTGGATTCCCCTAGGTCTCTAGTTTAAAAAAATGCACAGGTTTGGTAGGTTTCCCTAGGTGCCGGCTGAGCTAGGTGCCAAAATCTACTGGTAGGCACTTTGCAAAAAACATCTCTGTTTTCTGTAAAAAAATGGGATGTGTCCACATTGTGTTTTGGGCCATTTCCTTTTGTGGGCGCTAGGCCTACCCACACAAGTGAGGTACCATTTTTATCGAGAGACTTGGGGGAACGCTGGGTGGAAGGAAATTTCTGGCTCCTCTCATATTCCAGAACTTTCTGTCACCGAAATCTGAGGAAAATGTGTTTTTTTAGCCAAATTTTGAGGTTTGCAAAGGATTCTGGGTAACAGAACCTGGTCAAAGCCCCAAAAGTCACCCCATCTTGGATTCCCCTAGGTCTCTAGTTTACAAAAATGCACAGGTTTGGTAGGTTTCCCTAGGTGCCGGCTAAGCTAGGGGCCAAAATCTACTGGTAGGCACTTTGCAAAAACCACCTCTGTTTTCTGTAAAAAAATGGGATGTGTGCACATTGTGTTTTGGGCCATTTCCTTTTGTGGGCACTAGGCCTACCCACACAAGTGAGGTACCATTTTTATCAAGAGACTTGGGGGAACGCTGGGTGGAAGGAAATTTGTGGCTCCTCTCAGATTATAGAACTTTCTGTCACCGAAATCTGAGGAAAATGTGTTTTTTAGCCAAATTTTGAGGTTTGCAAAGGATTCTGGGTTACAGAACCTATTCAGAGCCCCACAAGTCACCCCATCTTGGATTCCCCTAGGTCTCTAGTTTTAAAAAATGTGCTGGTTTGGTAGGTTTCCCTAGGTGCTGGCTGAGCTAGGTGCCAAAATCTACTGGTAGGCACTTTGCAAAAAACATCTCTGTTTTCTGTAAAAAAATGGGATGTGTCCACATTGTGTTTTGGGCCATTTCCTTTTGTGGGCGCTAGGCCTACCCACACAAGTGAGGTACCATTTTTATCGAGAGACTAGGGGGAACGCTGGGTGGAAGGAAATTACTGGCTCCTCTCAGATTCCAGAACTTTCTGTCACGGAAATGTGAGGAAAATGTGTTTTTTTAGCCAAATTTTGAGGTTTGCAAAGGATCTGGGTAACAGAACCTGGTCAGAGCCCCACAAGTCACCCCATCTTGGATTCCCCTAGGTCTCTAGTTTTCAAAAATACACAGGTTTGGCAGGATTCCTTTGGTGCCGGCTGAGCTAGAGGCCAAAATCTACAGGTAGGCACTTTGCAAAAAACACCACTGTTTTCTGTAAAAAAAAATGGGATGTGTCCACGTTGTGTTTTGGGCCATTTCCTTTTGTGGGCGCTAGGCCTACCCACAAAAGTGAGGTACCATTTTTATCAGGAGACTTGGGGGAACGCTGGGTGGAATGAAATTTGTGGCTCCTCTCAGATTCCAGAACTTTCTGTCACCGAAATGTGAGGAAAATGTGTTTTTTTAGCCACATTTTGAGGTTTGCAAAGGATTCTGGGTAACAGAACCTGGTCAGAGCCCCACAAGTGACCCCATCTTGGATTCCCCTACGTCTCTAGTTTTCCAAAATGTGCTGGTTTGGTAGGTTTCCCTAGGTGCCGGCTGAGCTAGAGGCCAAAATCTACAGGTAGGCACTTTGCAAAAAACACCTCTGTTTTCTGTAAAAAAAATGTGATGTGTCCACATTGTGTTTTGGGCCATTTCCTTTTGTCGGCGCTAGGCCTACCCACACAAGTGAGGTACCATTTTTATCGAGAGACTTGGGGGAACACTGGGTGGAAGGAAATTTGTGGCTCCTCTCAGATTCCAGAACTTTCTGTCACCGCAATCTGAGGAAAATGTGTTTTTTCAGCCAAATTTTGAGGTTTGCAAAGGATTCTGGGTAACAGAACCTGGTCAGAGCCCCACAAGTCACCCCATCTTGGATTCCCCTAGTTCTCTAGTTTTCCAAAATGTGCTGGTTTGGTAGGTTTCCCTAGGTGCCGGCTGAGCTAGGGGCCAAAATCTACTGGTAGGCACTTTGCAAAAAACATCTCTGTTTTCTGTAAAAAAATGGGATGTGTCCACATTGTGTTTTGGGCCATTTCCTTTTGTGGGCGCTAGGCCTATCCACACAAGTGAGGTACCATTTTTATCGGTAGACGTGGGAGAATGCTGGGTGGAAGGAAATTTGTGGCTCCTCTCAGATTCCAGAACTTTCTGTCACCGAAATTTGAGGAAAATGTGTTTCTTTAGCCAAATTTTGAGGTTTGCAAAGGATTCGGGGTAACAGAACCTGGTCAGAGCCCCACAAGTCACCCCATCTTGGATTCCCCTAGGTCTCTAGTTTTTAAAAATGCACAGGTTTGGTAGGTTTCCCTTGGTGCCGGCTGAGCTAGAGGCCAAAATCTACAGGTAGGCACTTTGCAAAAAACACCACTGTTTTCTGTAAAAAAAAATAGGATGTGTCCACGTTGTGTTTTGGGACATTTCCTTTTGTGGGCGCTAGGCCTACCCACACAAGTGAGGTACCATTTCTATCAGGAGACTTGGGGAACGCTGGGTGGAAGGAAATTTGTGGCTCCTTTCAGATTCTAGAACTTTCTGTCACCGAAATCTGAGGAAAATGTGTTTTTTTATCCAAATTTTGAGGTTTGCAAAGGATTCTGGGTTACAGAACCTGGTCAGAGCCCCACAAGTCACCCCATCTTGGATTCCCCTAGGTCTCTAGTTTTCAAAAATGCACAGGTTTGGTAGGTTTCCCTGGGTGCCGGCTGAGCTAGGGGCCAAAATCTACTGGTAGGCACTTTGCAAAAAATACCTATGTTTTCTGTAAACAAATGTGATGTGTCCACATTGTGTTTTGGGCCATTTCCTTTTGTGGGCGCTAGGCCTATCCACACAAGTGAGGAACCATTTTTATTGGTAGACGTGGGGGAATGCTGGGTGGAAGGAAATTTGTGGCTCCTCTCAGATTCCAGAACTTTCTGTCACCGAAATTTGAGGAAAATGTGTTTCTTTAGCCACATTTTGAGGTTTGCAAGGGATTCTGGGTAACAGAACCTGGTCAGAGCCCCACAAGTCACCCCATCTTGGATTCACCTAGGTCTCTAGTTTTCAAAAGTGCGCAGATTTCGTAGGTTTCCCTTGGTGCCGGCTGAGCTAGAGGCCAAAATCTACAGGTAGGCACTTTGCAAAAAACACCACTGTTTTCTGTAAAAAAAAATGGGATGTGTCCACGTTGTGTTTTGTGCCATTTCCTTTTGTGGGCGCTAGGCCTATCCACACAAGTGAGGTACCATTTCTATCGAGAGACTTGGGGGAACGCTGGGTGGAAGGAAATTCGTGGCTCCTCTCAGATTCCAGAACTTTCTGTCACCGAAATGTGAGGAAAATGTGTTTTTTTAGCCAAATTTTGAGGTTTGCAAAGGATTCTGGGTAACAGAACCTGGTCAGAGCCCCACAAGTCACCCCATCTTGGATTCCCCTAGGTCTCTAGTTTTCAAAAATGTGCTGGTTTGGTAGGTTTCCCTAGGTGCCGGCTGAGCTAGGGGCCAAAATCTACAGGTAGGCACTTAGCAAAAAACACCTCTGTTTTCTGTAAAAAAATGGGATGTGTCCACGTTGTGTTTTGGGCCATTTCCTTTCGTGGGCGCTAGGCCTACCCACACAAGTGAGGTACCATTTTTATCGGGAGACTTGGGGGAACGCTGGGTGGAAGGACATTTGTGGCTCCTTTCAGATTCCAGAACATTCTGTCACCGAAATGTGAGGAAAATTAGTTTTTTTAGCCACATTTTGAGGTTTGCAAAGGATCCTGTGTAACAGAACCTGGTCAGAGCCCCACAAGTCACCCCATCTTGGATTCCCCTAGGTCTCTAGTTTTCAAAAATGTGCTGGTTTGGTAGGTTTCCCTAGGTGCCGGCTGAGCTAGGGGCCAAAATCTACAGGTAGGCACTTTGCAAAAAACACCTCTGTTTTCTGTAAAAAAATGGGATGTGTCCACATTGTGTTTTGGGCCATTTCCTTTTGTGGGCGCTAGGCCTATCCACACAAGTGAGGTACCATTTTTATCGGTAGACATGGGGGAATGCTGGGTGGAAGGAAATTTGTGGCTCCTCTCAGATTCCAGAACTTTCTGTCAGCGAAATGTGAGGAAAATGTGTTTTTTTAGCCACATTTTGAGGTTTGCAAAGGATTCTGGGTAACAGAACCTGGTCAGAGCCCCACAAGTAACCCCATCTTGGATTCCCCTAGGTCTCTAGTTTTCAAAAATGTGCTGGTTTGGTAGGTTTACCTAGGTGCCGGCTGAGCTAGGGGCCAAAATCTACAGGTAGGCAATTTGCAAAAAACACCTCTGTTTTCTGTAAAAAAATGGGATGTGTCCACACTGTGTTTTGGGCCATTTCCTTTTGTGGGCGCTAGGCCTATCCACACAAGTGAGGTACCATTTTTATCGGTAGACGTGGGGGAATGCTGGGTGGAAGGAAATTTGTGGCTCCTCTCAGATTCCAGAACTTTCTGTCACTGAAATTTGAGGAAAATGTGTTTTTTTAGCCGAATTTTGAGGTTTGCAAAGGATTCTGGGTAACAAAACCTGGTCAGAGCCCCACAAGTCACCCCATCTTGGATTCCCCTAGGTCTCTAGTTTTCAAAAATGCACAGGTTTGGTAGGTTTCCCTTGGTGCCGGCTGAGCTAGAGGCCAAAATCTACAGGTAGGCACTTTGCAAAAAACACCACTGTTTTCTGTAAAAAAATGGGATGTGTCCACATTGTGTTTTGGGCCATTTCCTTTTGTGGGCGCTAGGCCTACCCACACAAGTGAGGTACCATTTTTATCAGGAGACTTGGGGGAACGCTGGGTGGAAGGAGTTTTGTGGCTCCTCTCAGATTATAGAACTTTCTGTCACCGAAATCTGAGGAAAATGTGTTTTTTAGCCAAATTTTGAGGTTTGCAAAGGATTCTGGGTTACAGAACCTGGTCAGAGCCCCACAAGTCACCCCATCTTGGATTCCCCTAGGTCTCTAGTTTAAAAAAATGCACAGGTTTGGTAGGTTTCCCTAGGTGCCGGCTGAGCTAGGTGCCAAAATCTACTGGTAGGCACTTTGCAAAAAACATCTCTGTTTTCTGTAAAAAAATGGGATGTGTCCACATTGTGTTTTGGGCCATTTCCTTTTGTGGGCGCTAGGCCTACCCACACAAGTGAGGTACCATTTTTATCGAGAGACTTGGGGGAACGCTGGGTGGAAGGAAATTTCTGGCTCCTCTCATATTCCAGAACTTTCTGTCACCGAAATCTGAGGAAAATGTGTTTTTTTTGCCAAATTTTGAGGTTTGCAAAGGATTCTGGGTAACAGAACCTGGTCAAAGCCCCAAAAGTCACCCCATCTTGGATTCCCCTAGGTCTCTAGTTTACAAAAATGCACAGGTTTGGTAGGTTTCCCTAGGTGCCGGCTAAGCTAGGGGCCAAAATCTACTGGTAGGCACTTTGCAAAAACCACCTCTGTTTTCTGTAAAAAAATGGGATGTGTGCACATTGTGTTTTGGGCCATTTCCTTTTGTGGGCACTAGGCCTACCCACACAAGTGAGGTACCATTTTTATCAAGAGACTTGGGGGAACGCTGGGTGGAAGGAAATTTGTGGCTCCTCTCAGATTATAGAACTTTCTGTCACCGAAATCTGAGGAAAATGTGTTTTTTAGCCAAATTTTGAGGTTTGCAAAGGATTCTGGGTTACAGAACCTGGTCAGAGCCCCACAAGTCACCCCATCTTGGATTCCCCTAGGTCTCTAGTTTTAAAAAATGCACAGGTTTGATAGGTTTCCCTAGGTGCCGGCTGAGCTAGGTGCCAAAATCTACTGGTAGGCACTTTGCAAAAAACATCTCTGTTTTCTGTAAAAAAATGGGATGTGTCCACATTGTGTTTTGGGCCATTTCCTTTTGTGGGCGCTAGGCCTACCCACACAAGTGAGGTACCATTTTTATCGAGAGACTTGGGGGAACGCTGGGTGGAAGGAAATTTCTGGCTCCTCTCAGATTCCAGAACTTTCTGTCACCGAAATCTGAGGAAAATGTGTTTGTTTAGCCAAATTTTGAGGTTTGCAAAGGATTCTGGGTAACAGAACCTGGTCAAAGCCCCAAAAGTCACCCCATCTTGGATTCCCCTAGGTTTCTAGTTTTCAAAAATGCACAGGTTTGGTAGGTTTCCCTAGGTGCCGGCTAAGCTAGGGGCCAAAATCTACTGGAAGGCACTTTGCAAAAACCACCTCTGTTTTCTGTAAAAAAATTGGATGTGTGCACATTGTGTTTTGGGCCATTTCCTTTTGTGGGCACTAGGCCTACCCACACAAGTGAGGTACCATTTTTATCGAGAGACTTGGGGGAACGCTGGGTGGAAGGAAATTTGTGGCTCCTCTCAGATTCCAGAACTTTCTGTCACCGAAATGTGAGGACAATGTGTTTTTTTAGCCAAAATTTGAGGTTTGCAAAGGATTCTGGGTAACAGAACCTGGTCAGAGCCCCACAAGTCACCCCATCTTGGATTCCCCTAGGTCTCTAGTTTTCAAAAATTTGCTGGTTTGGTAGGTTTCCCTAGGTGCCGGCTGAGCTAGGGGCCAAAATCTACAGGTAGGCACTTAGCAAAAAACACCTCTGTTTTCTGTAAAAAAATGGGATGTGTCCACGTTGTGTTTTGGGCCATTTCCTTTCGTGGGCGCTAGGCCTACCCACACAAGTGAGGTACCATTTTTATCGGGAGACTTGGGGGAACGCTGGGTGGAAGGAAATTTGTGGCTCCTTTCAGATTCCAGAACATTCTGTCACCGAAATGTGAGGAAAATTAGTTTTTTTAGCCACATTTTGAGGTTTGCAAAGGATCCTGTGTAACAGAACCTGGTCAGAGCCCCACAAGTCACCCCATCTTGGATTCCCCTAGGTCTCTAGTTTTCAAAAATGTGCTGGTTTGGTAGGTTTCCCTAGGTGCCGGCTGAGCTAGGGGCCAAAATCTACAGGTAGGCACTTTGCAAAAAACACCTCTGTTTTCTGTAAAAAAATGGGATGTGTCCACAGTGTGTTTTGGGCCATTTCCTTTTGTGGGCGCTAGGCCTATCCACACAAGTGAGGTACCATTTTTATCGGTAGACGTGGGGGAATGCTGGGTGGAAGGAAATTTGTGGCTCCTCTCAGATTCCAGAACTTTCTGTCACCGAAATGTGAGGAAAATTTGTTTTTTTAGCCACATTTTGAGGTTTGCAAAGGATTCTGGGTAACAGAACCTGGTCAGAGCCCCATAAGTAACCCCATCTTGGATTCCCCTAGGTCTCTAGTTTTCAAAAATGTGCTGGTTTGGTAGGTTTACCTAGGTGCCGGCTGAGCTAGGGGCCAAAATCTACAGGTAGGCAATTTGCAAAAAACACCTCTGTTTTCTGTAAAAAAATGGGATGTGTCCACACTGTGTTTTGGGCCATTTCCTTTTGTGGGCGCTAGGCCTATCCACACAAGTGAGGTACCATTTTTATCGGTAGACGTGGGGGAATGCTGGGTGGAAGGAAATTTGTGGCTCCTCTCAGATTCCAGAACTTTCTGTCACTGAAATTTGAGGAAAATGTGTTTTTTTAGCCGAATTTTGAGGTTTGCAAAGGATTCTGGGTAACAGATCCTGGTCAGAGCCCCACAAGTCACCCCATCTTGGATTCCCCTAGGTCTCTAGTTTTCAAAAATGCACAGGTTTGGTAGGTTTCCCTTGGTGCCGGCTGAGCTAGAGGCCAAAATCTACAGGTAGGCACTTTGCAAAAAACACCACTGTTTTCTGTAAAAAAATGGGATGTGTCCACATTGTGTTTTGGGCCATTTCCTTTTGTGGGCGCTAGGCCTACCCACACAAGTGAGGTACCATTTTTATCAGGAGACTTGGGGGAACGCTGGGTGGAAGGAGTTTTGTGGCTCCTCTCAGATTATAGAACTTTCTGTCACCGAAATCTGAGGAAAATGTGTTTTTTAGCCAAATTTTGAGGTTTGCAAAGGATTCTGGGTTACAGAACCTGGTCAGAGCCCCACAAGTCACCCCATCTTGGATTCCCCTAGGTCTCTAGTTTAAAAAAATGCACAGGTTTGGTAGGTTTCCCTAGGTGCCGGCTGAGCTAGGTGCCAAAATCTACTGGTAGGCACTTTGCAAAAAACATCTCTGTTTTCTGTAAAAAAATGGGATGTGTCCACATTGTGTTTTGGGCCATTTCCTTTTGTGGGCGCTAGGCCTACCCACACAAGTGAGGTACCATTTTTATCGAGAGACTTGGGGGAACGCTGGGTGGAAGGAAATTTCTGGCTCCTCTCATATTCCAGAACTTTCTGTCACCGAAATCTGAGGAAAATGTGTTTTTTTAGCCAAATTTTGAGGTTTGCAAAGGATTCTGGGTAACAGAACCTGGTCAAAGCCCCAAAAGTCACCCCATCTTGGATTCCCCTAGGTCTCTAGTTTACAAAAATGCACAGGTTTGGTAGGTTTCCCTAGGTGCCGGCTAAGCTAGGGGCCAAAATCTACTGGTAGGCACTTTGCAAAAACCACCTCTGTTTTCTGTAAAAAAATGGGATGTGTGCACATTGTGTTTTGGGCCATTTCCTTTTGTGGGCACTAGGCCTACCCACACAAGTGAGGTACCATTTTTATCAAGAGACTTGGGGGAACGCTGGGTGGAAGGAAATTTGTGGCTCCTCTCAGATTATAGAACTTTCTGTCACCGAAATCTGAGGAAAATGTGTTTTTTAGCCAAATTTTGAGGTTTGCAAAGGATTCTGGGTTACAGAACCTATTCAGAGCCCCACAAGTCACCCCATCTTGGATTCCCCTAGGTCTCTAGTTTTAAAAAATGTGCTGGTTTGGTAGGTTTCCCTAGGTGCTGGCTGAGCTAGGTGCCAAAATCTACTGGTAGGCACTTTGCAAAAAACATCTCTGTTTTCTGTAAAAAAATGGGATGTGTCCACATTGTGTTTTGGGCCATTTCCTTTTGTGGGCGCTAGGCCTACCCACACAAGTGAGGTACCATTTTTATCGAGAGACTAGGGGGAACGCTGGGTGGAAGGAAATTTCTGGCTCCTCTCAGATTCCAGAACTTTCTGTCACGGAAATGTGAGGAAAATGTGTTTTTTTAGCCAAATTTTGAGGTTTGCAAAGGATCTGGGTAACAGAACCTGGTCAGAGCCCCACAAGTCACCCCATCTTGGATTCCCCTAGGTCTCTAGTTTTCAAAAATACACAGGTTTGGCAGGATTCCTTTGGTGCCGGCTGAGCTAGAGGCCAAAATCTACAGGTAGGCACTTTGCAAAAAACACCACTGTTTTCTGTAAAAAAAAATGGGATGTGTCCACGTTGTGTTTTGGGCCATTTCCTTTTGTGGGCGCTAGGCCTACCCACAAAAGTGAGGTACCATTTTTATCAGGAGACTTGGGGGAACGCTGGGTGGAATGAAATTTGTGGCTCCTCTCAGATTCCAGAACTTTCTGTCACCGAAATGTGAGGAAAATGTGTTTTTTTAGCCACATTTTGAGGTTTGCAAAGGATTCTGGGTAACAGAACCTGGTCAGAGCCCCACAAGTGACCCCATCTTGGATTCCCCTACGTCTCTAGTTTTCCAAAATGTGCTGGTTTGGTAGGTTTCCCTAGGTGCCGGCTGAGCTAGAGGCCAAAATCTACAGGTAGGCACTTTGCAAAAAACACCTCTGTTTTCTGTAAAAAAAATGTGATGTGTCCACATTGTGTTTTGGGCCATTTCCTTTTGTCGGCGCTAGGCCTACCCACACAAGTGAGGTACCATTTTTATCGAGAGACTTGGGGGAACACTGGGTGGAAGGAAATTTGTGGCTCCTCTCAGATTCCAGAACTTTCTGTCACCGCAATCTGAGGAAAATGTGTTTTTTCAGCCAAATTTTGAGGTTTGCAAAGGATTCTGGGTAACAGAACCTGGTCAGAGCCCCACAAGTCACCCCATCTTGGATTCCCCTAGTTCTCTAGTTTTCCAAAATGTGCTGGTTTGGTAGGTTTCCCTAGGTGCCGGCTGAGCTAGGGGCCAAAATCTACTGGTAGGCACTTTGCAAAAAACATCTCTGTTTTCTGTAAAAAAATGGGATGTGTCCACATTGTGTTTTGGGCCATTTCCTTTTGTGGGCGCTAGGCCTATCCACACAAGTGAGGTACCATTTTTATCGGTAGACGTGGGAGAATGCTGGGTGGAAGGAAATTTGTGGCTCCTCTCAGATTCCAGAACTTTCTGTCACCGAAATTTGAGGAAAATGTGTTTCTTTAGCCAAATTTTGAGGTTTGCAAAGGATTCGGGGTAACAGAACCTGGTCAGAGCCCCACAAGTCACCCCATCTTGGATTCCCCTAGGTCTCTAGTTTTTAAAAATGCACAGGTTTGGTAGGTTTCCCTTGGTGCCGGCTGAGCTAGAGGCCAAAATCTACAGGTAGGCACTTTGCAAAAAACACCACTGTTTTCTGTAAAAAAAAATAGGATGTGTCCACGTTGTGTTTTGGGACATTTCCTTTTGTGGGCGCTAGGCCTACCCACACAAGTGAGGTACCATTTCTATCAGGAGACTTGGGGAACGCTGGGTGGAAGGAAATTTGTGGCTCCTTTCAGATTCTAGAACTTTCTGTCACCGAAATCTGAGGAAAATGTGTTTTTTTATCCAAATTTTGAGGTTTGCAAAGGATTCTGGGTTACAGAACCTGGTCAGAGCCCCACAAGTCACCCCATCTTGGATTCCCCTAGGTCTCTAGTTTTCAAAAATGCACAGGTTTGGTAGGTTTCCCTGGGTGCCGGCTGAGCTAGGGGCCAAAATCTACTGGTAGGCACTTTGCAAAAAATACCTATGTTTTCTGTAAACAAATGTGATGTGTCCACATTGTGTTTTGGGCCATTTCCTTTTGTGGGCGCTAGGCCTATCCACACAAGTGAGGAACCATTTTTATTGGTAGACGTGGGGGAATGCTGGGTGGAAGGAAATTTGTGGCTCCTCTCAGATTCCAGAACTTTCTGTCACCGAAATTTGAGGAAAATGTGTTTCTTTAGCCACATTTTGAGGTTTGCAAGGGATTCTGGGTAACAGAACCTGGTCAGAGCCCCACAAGTCACCCCATCTTGGATTCACCTAGGTCTCTAGTTTTCAAAAGTGCGCAGATTTCGTAGGTTTCCCTTGGTGCCGGCTGAGCTAGAGGCCAAAATCTACAGGTAGGCACTTTGCAAAAAACACCACTGTTTTCTGTAAAAAAAAATGGGATGTGTCCACGTTGTGTTTTGTGCCATTTCCTTTTGTGGGCGCTAGGCCTATCCACACAAGTGAGGTACCATTTCTATCGAGAGACTTGGGGGAACGCTGGGTGGAAGGAAATTCGTGGCTCCTCTCAGATTCCAGAACTTTCTGTCACCGAAATGTGAGGAAAATGTGTTTTTTTAGCCAAATTTTGAGGTTTGCAAAGGATTCTGGGTAACAGAACCTGGTCAGAGCCCCACAAGTCACCCCATCTTGGATTCCCCTAGGTCTCTAGTTTTCAAAAATGTGCTGGTTTGGTAGGTTTCCCTAGGTGCCGGCTGAGCTAGGGGTCAAAATCTACAGGTAGGCACTTAGCAAAAAACACCTCTGTTTTCTGTAAAAAAATGGGATGTGTCCACGTTGTGTTTTGGGCCATTTCCTTTCGTGGGCGCTAGGCCTACCCACACAAGTGAGGTACCATTTTTATCGGGAGACTTGGGGGAACGCTGGGTGGAAGGACATTTGTGGCTCCTTTCAGATTCCAGAACATTCTGTCACCGAAATGTGAGGAAAATTAGTTTTTTTAGCCACATTTTGAGGTTTGCAAAGGATCCTGTGTAACAGAACCTGGTCAGAGCCCCACAAGTCACCCCATCTTGGATTCCCCTAGGTCTCTAGTTTTCAAAAATGTGCTGGTTTGGTAGGTTTCCCTAGGTGCCGGCTGAGCTAGGGGCCAAAATCTACAGGTAGGCACTTTGCAAAAAACACCTCTGTTTTCTGTAAAAAAATGGGATGTGTCCACATTGTGTTTTGGGCCATTTCCTTTTGTGGGCGCTAGGCCTATCCACACAAGTGAGGTACCATTTTTATCGGTAGACATGGGGGAATGCTGGGTGGAAGGAAATTTGTGGCTCCTCTCAGATTCCAGAACTTTCTGTCAGCGAAATGTGAGGAAAATGTGTTTTTTTAGCCACATTTTGAGGTTTGCAAAGGATTCTGGGTAACAGAACCTGGTCAGAGCCCCACAAGTAACCCCATCTTGGATTCCCCTAGGTCTCTAGTTTTCAAAAATGTGCTGGTTTGGTAGGTTTACCTAGGTGCCGGCTGAGCTAGGGGCCAAAATCTACAGGTAGGCAATTTGCAAAAAACACCTCTGTTTTCTGTAAAAAAATGGGATGTGTCCACACTGTGTTTTGGGCCATTTCCTTTTGTGGGCGCTAGGCCTATCCACACAAGTGAGGTACCATTTTTATCGGTAGATGTGGGGGAATGCTGGGTGGAAGGAAATTTGTGGCTCCTCTCAGATTCCAGAACTTTCTGTCACTGAAATTTGAGGAAAATGTGTTTTTTTAGCCGAATTTTGAGGTTTGCAAAGGATTCTGGGTAACAGAACCTGGTCAGAGCCCCACAAGTCACCCCATCTTGGATTCCCCTAGGTCTCTAGTTTTCAAAAATGCACAGGTTTGGTAGGTTTCCCTTGGTGCCGGCTGAGCTAGAGGCCAAAATCTACAGGTAGGCACTTTGCAAAAAACACCACTGTTTTCTGTAAAAAAATGGGATGTGTCCACATTGTGTTTTGGGCCATTTCCTTTTGTGGGCGCTAGGCCTACCCACACAAGTGAGGTACCATTTTTATCAGGAGACTTGGGGGAACGCTGGGTGGAAGGAGTTTTGTGGCTCCTCTCAGATTATAGAACTTTCTGTCACCGAAATCTGAGGAAAATGTGTTTTTTAGCCAAATTTTGAGGTTTGCAAAGGATTCTGGGTTACAGAACCTGGTCAGAGCCCCACAAGTCACCCCATCTTGGATTCCCCTAGGTCTCTAGTTTAAAAAAATGCACAGGTTTGGTAGGTTTCCCTAGGTGCCGGCTGAGCTAGGTGCCAAAATCTACTGGTAGGCACTTTGCAAAAAACATCTCTGTTTTCTGTAAAAAAATGGGATGTGTCCACATTGTGTTTTGGGCCATTTCCTTTTGTGGGCGCTAGGCCTACCCACACAAGTGAGGTACCATTTTTATCGAGAGACTTGGGGGAACGCTGGGTGGAAGGAAATTTCTGGCTCCTCTCATATTCCAGAACTTTCTGTCACCGAAATCTGAGGAAAATGTGTTTTTTTTGCCAAATTTTGAGGTTTGCAAAGGATTCTGGGTAACAGAACCTGGTCAAAGCCCCAAAAGTCACCCCATCTTGGATTCCCCTAGGTCTCTAGTTTACAAAAATGCACAGGTTTGGTAGGTTTCCCTAGGTGCCGGCTAAGCTAGGGGCCAAAATCTACTGGTAGGCACTTTGCAAAAACCACCTCTGTTTTCTGTAAAAAAATGGGATGTGTGCACATTGTGTTTTGGGCCATTTCCTTTTGTGGGCACTAGGCCTACCCACACAAGTGAGGTACCATTTTTATCAAGAGACTTGGGGGAACGCTGGGTGGAAGGAAATTTGTGGCTCCTCTCAGATTATAGAACTTTCTGTCACCGAAATCTGAGGAAAATGTGTTTTTTAGCCAAATTTTGAGGTTTGCAAAGGATTCTGGGTTACAGAACCTGGTCAGAGCCCCACAAGTCACCCCATCTTGGATTCCCCTAGGTCTCTAGTTTTAAAAAATGCACAGGTTTGATAGGTTTCCCTAGGTGCCGGCTGAGCTAGGTGCCAAAATCTACTGGTAGGCACTTTGCAAAAAACATCTCTGTTTTCTGTAAAAAAATGGGATGTGTCCACATTGTGTTTTGGGCCATTTCCTTTTGTGGGCGCTAGGCCTACCCACACAAGTGAGGTACCATTTTTATCGAGAGACTTGGGGGAACGCTGGGTGGAAGGAAATTTCTGGCTCCTCTCAGATTCCAGAACTTTCTGTCACCGAAATCTGAGGAAAATGTGTTTGTTTAGCCAAATTTTGAGGTTTGCAAAGGATTCTGGGTAACAGAACCTGGTCAAAGCCCCAAAAGTCACCCCATCTTGGATTCCCCTAGGTTTCTAGTTTTCAAAAATGCACAGGTTTGGTAGGTTTCCCTAGGTGCCGGCTAAGCTAGGGGCCAAAATCTACTGGAAGGCACTTTGCAAAAACCACCTCTGTTTTCTGTAAAAAAATTGGATGTGTGCACATTGTGTTTTGGGCCATTTCCTTTTGTGGGCACTAGGCCTACCCACACAAGTGAGGTACCATTTTTATCGAGAGACTTGGGGGGAACGCTGGGTGGAAGGAAATTTGTGGCTCCTCTCAGATTCCAGAACTTTCTGTCACCGAAATGTGAGGACAATGTGTTTTTTTAGCCAAAATTTGAGGTTTGCAAAGGATTCTGGGTAACAGAACCTGGTCAGAGCCCCACAAGTCACCCCATCTTGGATTCCCCTAGGTCTCTAGTTTTCAAAAATTTGCTGGTTTGGTAGGTTTCCCTAGGTGCCGGCTGAGCTAGGGGCCAAAATCTACAGGTAGGCACTTAGCAAAAAACACCTCTGTTTTCTGTAAAAAAATGGGATGTGTCCACGTTGTGTTTTGGGCCATTTCCTTTCGTGGGCGCTAGGCCTACCCACACAAGTGAGGTACCATTTTTATCGGGAGACTTGGGGGAACGCTGGGTGGAAGGAAATTTGTGGCTCCTTTCAGATTCCAGAACATTCTGTCACCGAAATGTGAGGAAAATTAGTTTTTTTAGCCACATTTTGAGGTTTGCAAAGGATCCTGTGTAACAGAACCTGGTCAGAGCCCCACAAGTCACCCCATCTTGGATTCCCCTAGGTCTCTAGTTTTCAAAAATGTGCTGGTTTGGTAGGTTTCCCTAGGTGCCGGCTGAGCTAGGGGCCAAAATCTACAGGTAGGCACTTTGCAAAAAACACCTCTGTTTTCTGTAAAAAAATGGGATGTGTCCACAGTGTGTTTTGGGCCATTTCCTTTTGTGGGCGCTAGGCCTATCCACACAAGTGAGGTACCATTTTTATCGGTAGACGTGGGGGAATGCTGGGTGGAAGGAAATTTGTGGCTCCTCTCAGATTCCAGAACTTTCTGTCACCGAAATGTGAGGAAAATTTGTTTTTTTTAGCCACATTTTGAGGTTTGCAAAGGATTCTGGGTAACAGAACCTGGTCAGAGCCCCACAAGTAACCCCATCTTGGATTCCCCTAGGTCTCTAGTTTTCAAAAATGTGCTGGTTTGGTAGGTTTACCTAGGTGCCGGCTGAGCTAGGGGCCAAAATCTACAGGTAGGCAATTTGCAAAAAACACCTCTGTTTTCTGTAAAAAAATGGGATGTGTCCACACTGTGTTTTGGGCCATTTCCTTTTGTGGGCGCTAGGCCTATCCACACAAGTGAGGTACCATTTTTATCGGTAGACGTGGGGGAATGCTGGGTGGAAGGAAATTTGTGGCTCCTCTCAGATTCCAGAACTTTCTGTCACTGAAATTTGAGGAAAATGTGTTTTTTTAGCCGAATTTTGAGGTTTGCAAAGGATTCTGGGTAACAGATCCTGGTCAGAGCCCCACAAGTCACCCCATCTTGGATTCCCCTAGGTCTCTAGTTTTCAAAAATGCACAGGTTTGGTAGGTTTCCCTTGGTGCCGGCTGAGCTAGAGGCCAAAATCTACAGGTAGGCACTTTGCAAAAAACACCACTGTTTTCTGTAAAAAAATGGGATGTGTCCACATTGTGTTTTGGGCCATTTCCTTTTGTGGGCGCTAGGCCTACCCACACAAGTGAGGTACCATTTTTATCAGGAGACTTGGGGGAACGCTGGGTGGAAGGAGTTTTGTGGCTCCTCTCAGATTATAGAACTTTCTGTCACCGAAATCTGAGGAAAATGTGTTTTTTAGCCAAATTTTGAGGTTTGCAAAGGATTCTGGGTTACAGAACCTGGTCAGAGCCCCACAAGTCACCCCATCCTGGATTCCCCTAGGTCTCTAGTTTAAAAAAATGCACAGGTTTGGTAGGTTTCCCTAGGTGCCGGCTGAGCTAGGTGCCAAAATCTACTGGTAGGCACTTTGCAAAAAACATCTCTGTTTTCTGTAAAAAAATGGGATGTGTCCACATTGTGTTTTGGGCCATTTCCTTTTGTGGGCGCTAGGCCTACCCACACAAGTGAGGTACCATTTTTATCGAGAGACTTGGGGGAACGCTGGGTGGAAGGAAATTTCTGGCTCCTCTCATATTCCAGAACTTTCTGTCACCGAAATCTGAGAAAAATGTGTTTTTTTTAGCCAAATTTTGAGGTTTGCAAAGGATTCTGGGTAACAGAACCTGGTCAAAGCCCCAAAAGTCACCCCATCTTGGATTCCCCTAGGTCTCTAGTTTACAAAAATGCACAGGTTTGGTAGGTTTCCCTAGGTGCCGGCTAAGCTAGGGGCCAAAATCTACTGGTAGGCACTTTGCAAAAACCACCTCTGTTTTCTGTAAAAAAATGGGATGTGTGCACATTGTGTTTTGGGCCATTTCCTTTTGTGGGCACTAGGCCTACCCACACAAGTGAGGTACCATTTTTATCAAGAGACTTGGGGGAACGCTGGGTGGAAGGAAATTTGTGGCTCCTCTCAGATTATAGAACTTTCTGTCACCGAAATCTGAGGAAAATGTGTTTTTTAGCCAAATTTTGAGGTTTGCAAAGGATTCTGGGTTACAGAACCTATTCAGAGCCCCACAAGTCACCCCATCTTGGATTCCCTAGGTCTCTAGTTTTAAAAAATGTGCTGGTTTGGTAGGTTCCCTAGGTGCCGGCTGAGCTAGGTGCCAAAATCTACTGGTAGGCACTTTGCAAAAAACATCTCTGTTTTCTGTAAAAAAATGGGATGTGTCCACATTGTGTTTTGGGCCATTTCCTTTTGTGGGCGCTAGGCCTACCCACACAAGTGAGGTACCATTTTTATCGAGAGACTAGGGGAACGCTGGTGGAAGGAAATTTCTGGCTCCTCTCCGATTCCAGAACTTTCTGTCACGGAAATGTGAGGAAAATGTGTTTTTTTAGCCAAATTTGAGGTTTGCAAAGGATCTGGGTAACAGAACCTGGTCAGAGCCCCACAAGTCACCCCATCTTGGATTCCCCTAGGTCTCTAGTTTTCAAAAATACACAGGTTTGGCAGGATTCCTTGGTGCCGGCTGAGCTAGAGGCCAAAATCTACAGGTAGGCACTTTGCAAAAAACACCACTGTTTTCTGTAAAAAAAATGGGATGTGTCCACGTTGTGTTTTGGGCCATTTCCTTTTGTGGGCGCTAGGCCTACCCACAAAAGTGAGTACCATTTTTATCAGGAGACTTGGGGAACGCTGGGTGGAATGAAATTTGTGGCTCCTCTCAGATTCCAGAACTTTCTGTCACCGAAATGTGAGGAAAATGTGTTTTTTTTAGCCACATTTTGAGGTTTGCAAAGGATTCTGGGTAACAGAACCTGGTCAGAGCCCCACAAGTGACCCCATCTTGGATTCCCCTACGTCTCTAGTTTTCCAAATGTGCTGGTTTGGTAGGTTTCCCTAGGTGCCGGCTGAGCTAGAGGCCAAAATCTACAGGTAGGCACTTTGCAAAAAACACCTCTGTTTTCTGTAAAAAAAATGTGATGTGTCCACATTGTGTTTTGGGCCATTTCCTTTTGTCGGCGCTAGGCCTACCCACACAAGTGAGGTACCATTTTTATCGAGAGACTTGGGGGAACACTGGGTGGAAGAAATATTGTGGCTCCTCTCAGATTCCAGAACTTTCTGTCACCGCAATCTGAGGGAAAATGTGTTTTTTCAGCCAAATTTTGAGGTTTGCAAAGGATTCTGGGTAACAGAACCTGGTCAGAGCCCCACAAGTCACCCCATCTTGGATTCCCCTAGTTCTCTAGTTTTCCAAAATGTGCTGGTTGGTAGGTTTCCCTAGGTGCCGGCTGAGCTAGGGCCAAAATCTACTGGTAGGCACTTTGCAAAAAACATCTCTGTTTTCTGTAAAAAAATGGATGTGTCCACATTGTGTTTTGGGCCATTTCCTTTTGTGGGCGCTAGGCCTATCCACACAAGTGAGGTACCATTTTTATCGGTAGACGTGGGAGAATGCTGGGTGGAAGGAAATTTGTGGCTCCTCTCAGATTCCAGAACTTTCTGTCACCGAAATTTGAGGAAAATGTGTTTCTTTAGCCAAATTTTGAGGTTTGCAAAGGATTCGGGGTAACAGAACCTGGTCAGAGCCCCACAAGTCACCCCATCTTGGATTCCCCCTAGGTCTCTAGTTTTTAAAAATGCACAGGTTTGGTAGGTTTCCCCTTGGTGCCGGCTGAGCTAGAGGCCAAAATCTACAGGTAGGCACTTTGCAAAAAACACCACTGTTTTCTGTAAAAAAAAATAGATGTGTCCACGTTGTGTTTTGGGACATTTCCTTTTGTGGGCGCTAGGCCTACCCACACAAGTGAGGTACCATTCTATCAGGAGAATTGGGGAACGCTGGGTGGAAGGAAATTTGTGGCTCCTTTCAGATTCTAGAACTTTCTGTCACCGAAATCTGAGGAAAATGTGTTTTTTTATCAAATTTTGAGGTTTGCAAAGGATTCTGGGTTACAGAACCTGGTCAGAGCCCCACAAGTCACCCCATCTTGGATTCCCCTAGGTCTCTAGTTTTCAAAAATGCACAGGTTTGGTAGGTTTCCCTGGGTGCCGGCTGAGCTAGGGGCCAAAATCTACTGGTAGGCACTTTGCAAAAAATACCTATGTTTTCTGTAAACAATGTGATGTGTCCACATTGTGTTTGGGCCATTTCCTTTTGTGGGCGCTAGGCCTATCCACACAAGTGAGGAACCATTTTTATTGGTAGACGTGGGGGAATGCTGGGTGGAAGGAAATTTGTGGCTCCTCTCAGATTCCAGAACTTTCTGTCACCGAAATTTGAGGAAAATGTGTTTCTTTAGCCACATTTTGAGGTTTGCAAGGGATTCTGGGTAACAGAACCTGGTCAGAGCCCCACAAGTCACCCCATCTTGGATTCACCTAGGTCTCTAGTTTTCAAAAGTGCGCAGATTTCGTAGGTTTCCCTTGTGCCGGCTGAGCTAGAGGCCAAAATCTACAGGTAGGCACTTTGCAAAAAACACCACTGTTTTCTGTAAAAAAAAATGGGATGTGTCCACGTTGTGTTTTGTGCCATTTCCTTTTGTGGGCGCTAGGCCTATCCACACAAGTGAGGTACCATTTCTATCGAGAGACTTGGGGGAACGCTGGGTGGAAGGAAATTCGTGGCTCCTCTCGATTCCAGAACTTTCTGTCACGAAATGTGAGGAAAATGTGTTTTTTTAGCCAAATTTTGAGGTTTGCAAAGGATTCTGGGTAACAGAACCTGGTCAGAGCCCCACAAGTCACCCCATCTTGGATTCCCCTAGGTCTCTAGTTTTCATAAATGTGCTGGTTTGGTAGGTTTCCCTAGGTGCCGGCTGAGCTAGGGGCCCAAAATCTACAGGTAGGCACTAGCAAAAAACACCTCTGTTTTCTGTAAAAAAATGGGATGTGTCCACGTTGTGTTTTGGCCATTTCCTTTCGTGGGCGCTAGGCCTACCCACACAAGTGAGGTACCATTTTTATCGGGAGACTTGGGGGAACGCTGGGTGGAAGGACATTTGTGGCTCCTTTCAGATTCCAGAACATTCTGTCACCGAAATGTGAGGAAAATTAGTTTTTTTAGCCACATTTTGAGGTTTGCAAAGGATCCTGTGTAACAGAACCTGGTCAGAGCCCCACAAGTCACCCCATCTTGGATTCCCCTAGGTCTCTAGTTTTCAAAAATGTGCTGGTTTGGTAGGTTTCCCTAGGTGCCGGCTGAGCTAGGGGCCAAAATCTACAGGTAGGCACTTTGCAAAAAACACCTCTGTTTTCTGTAAAAAAATGGGATGTGTCCACATTGTGTTTTGGGCCATTTCCTTTTGTGGGCGCTAGGCCTATCCACACAAGTGAGGTACCATTTTTATCGGTAGACATGGGGAATGCTGGGTGGAAGGAAATTTGTGGCTCCTCTCAGATTCCAGAACTTTCTGTCAGCGAAATGTGAGGAAAATTT